>NC_069390.1:47467500-48667500 GCF_027475565.1 Acinonyx jubatus | reverse complement strand
ATAGACACTCAAAAGCACAGTATAAAAATAACACTTGTTTACTCCACCACTTTAAAGTTTCTTTCACTGGGGACAACTTTGTTATTTTTATTCTTTGTCAACATGTTTGCGTTTTCTCAAGACCCAGCCAGGCAGAGATGCAGCTTAGTGTAAGGAGCAATGAACCAAAAGTCAGCCAATTAAGTAACAGGATGTAGGCTCTACTGTCCTTCCTGGGGTTCATTTTCCTCTCTGAGGTCCCTCCCAACTCCAACATCATGAACTGAATTCCAACAACTACATCATAAAGTCAAAAATTTAATAAATATGAAACAGAGATGAAAAATTAGCATCTTTATTATAAGAATTTAAAGACCTAAAAGAGTGAACTTGAAACACTAAAGCAACCCCAACAAAAGGCCTAGTATTAACGGCATTACTGCTTCATGATATTCTTTTCCATCTGCTATAAATTTGAGAAAATAATATCTGTTTTGACCTTGATAAAAGTCATCAATTTATCATGTTTTTTAAAAGATGATCTATTTTTGTCACTTGAAGTATGCACCTAATATTTTTTTTTTCATAAGAAACATGGAAATTTTTCTGGTGACAAAAATAAACAAACGGGTGCCTGGGTGGCTAAGTCAGTTGAGCCTCCAACGTTGGCTCAGGTCATGATCTCACTGTTGGTGAGTTCGAGCCCCTCATCAGGCTCTGTGCTTACAGCTCAGAACCTGGAGCCTGCTTCAGAATCTGTGTCTTCCTCTCTCTCTGCCCCTCCCCCGCTCGCGTTCTGTCTCTCTCAAAAATAAATAACATAAAAAAAATTTTTTTAATTAAAAAAAATTAAAAAATAAACCAACAACCTTGTCCCATTATCTCTGAAACAAAGTAAAATTAGTCAACAGCATAATCACTTTCAGGAAACTTAAGTGAATACATCATGACAGAGCACTGGAAAGGGGTATCCCCTCTCAAGTCAGGATGACAACAACAAACCTCCACTCACATGACACCTACAAACTGGACACTCCAGACAAAAACTTTTTCAAAACTGTTGCAATTCAAAGGCTCCAATGACAGTGCAGTGGAATTCATGGGGATTTTACAATTATGACATTCTTCTGCAATTCTTTCCAAATCTGATCTGGGCCCCATCTTCTCTCCCCTACCACTTCCTCTTTGAAAGATGACTTGAGAAGCCTAACGACCCAACCCAGACTCTCCCACTAGGTTGCTGCGCTTTTATTCACAAATGACACTGATCTCATAAAAGGCCACCAATTACTTTTCATAAAAAGAGGCACAGCCTCGGGGTACAGGACCTTCTAGAACTAAGAGAGTTCTTACCCTTCTTCGTGTGGCTCAACTTCACTTCATGGCTCAACTTTACTTCATGTCCTATCAAACAGGGGGCCCATCCCAGGGCTGGTTTTGAGGAACTGGCTTCTTGGGAAGGGGCCAGAAAAACTCACCAAGTTTCTGTTTTGCTCTCCTTGGTTTTTTTTAAAAGTCTGGGTAGAACTTACTTGCACTAATCGTGAAATAACCTTCTTCCCTCACCTAACGGGTGTTCGAGAACAAGCTTACCTTTATCTTGTACTAAGTCACTCTACCTTCACCAGACAGATCACACAACGCTTCCCTCTCCTCCTCGTCCCCTACTACAGGACAACGCGCAGAGAAGCATTGGGGCCGTTCGGACAGCTCGCGGCTCAGAGCCTCTAACCTCGCTTCCCCACCTCCAGCCCGATGCCCCCTTCCTCCGCGCCAGCCGTGGGTCCTGCGGATCGGCCCTCGCCCAGATCCCGGGACAAAGCGGGGAGGTTTCCTCGAGGGTCCCGGGCCGCAGTGGGCGCAGGGAGGCAGCACCGGGCTCCGCGCGCACTCACCCGACAGCTCGTCCGGCTCCAGCCCGGTCTCGGTGTCCAGCCCGCAGATGACAAAGTAGTCGGCGAAACGACTGGGCGCCGAGCCCCCTCCGCCGCCGACGCCGCCGCTCATGGCGCCGGGGCCGAGCCGGGCCGGGCCGTGCGGAGTGCGGAGCCCCCGCACCAGGGCGCCCGCCCGTCCGCCCTCAGGCTGCCCCTCCCGCCGCCGCCGCTACCGCGGCTCGGGCCGCCGCCCCCGGCCCTGGCCCGGTCCCCGCGGCCGCCGCGGCTGCCGTGACGGGTCAGGGGGGCACCGGGCCGCCCCGCGCCGCATCCTGGACGCCTTCCTCTCTGCGCCGCCGCCGCTGCCGCCCGCCGAGAGCGCCGCGACCCGAGCGAGCTTGGAGAAGGGCGGAAAGCGCTGAGGAGAGAGCCCCCACCGCGACCCCCTCCCGCCGCGCCTGCGCAGGCGCCGTCGGGGAGGGGGGCGGGAGCCTGGCGGAAAGGATGACGTGATGCTCTTCGGGCCCGAAGGGCGGCAGCTTCCCAGGCGGCAGCCGCAGCGCCGCCGGCCACTGCCGGGTCGCCGGCAACCGCTACCTTCTACAGGCTGCGACTCCTTTTGAGAGGATAAGGAGGTGAGGGATGAGTGGGCGCATCCTGCAGAGCCGAGAGCCTGGCCCACGTTCTGTCCCCCCACCTTTTCCTCCTACTTGGCGGTCCAGACGTGTTCTCCTTAACCGGCCCTGTCACAGGAATGGGGTCGCAAGACTGAGCTCAACACCCCACCTGGTCCCATCTCCAGATTAGACCTAGACCCCAGAGAGCGTCTTCTCCCTGCCCCTGCTCCCTGGCTTCCGTGCCCTGCCCTTTCCTCGGGCAGGAGAGCTGAAGATGCCGCCTCTTTTGGTGGAGATGGATCGGCCAGTCCTGTATTTACCCTTGTTTTACAAATGGGGAAAACTAAGGCTCAGAAAGAAGCAGAGACTTCCCCCCAACTTTATATAGAGTCTAAGAGACAAAACCCGGACTAGAATCCTGGGCTCGCTGCCAGCTCCCAACTCCCTCACCCACCACCTCAGCCAGGCCTTTTCCCATGCACCAGGCTGTCCTCATCTCTCTCCTAGGGCCTCCAGAGGCCCCAGCCACTTAGGAGCTCCCTTTCTACTTATGAGAAATCTCAGATCCGTCTCTGAGCTGGTCCTCCTGAGAACAAGTGGGGGATGAGGAGGAGAGAAACTTGCTTCTTGCTCCTTGTCTTGGGACCCTCTGATTTGGTTCCCGTAGAAGGTAGGCAGGAAACTGGAGATCAGAAGCCAGGAAGGTAATATAGTATCTTGGTTACCACCATGGGCTCTAGAAATAGAATGCTCAGATTTGAATCCTGACTTTGTCATTTACTATGTGACCTTGGGCACTCTCCAGGTGCCAGCCATCATGTTTTTGTGAGGATTACATAAGATAAATGTGCAAACAGGTAAAATGGTCATAATAGTGCCTGGAACATAAAAAGCACTCCATAATTATTATAAATTATTATTATTCCAGCAAAAGGTTTGATCTGGCAGGCTGCTACTAAGAACTCTGGAAGGCAGCTGGTTTCCCCAAGGACTAACCCTGGGCTCTCTCCTGGGTTCTCTCCTGGGTACTTCTCTCAAGCATTGGTTCCCTTGGGGGGGTGGCCTGGAGGTCACAACTAACATCACTGGGAACCATAGCACCTGCCCCTCCCTGTATGTAACCTGGCTGAACTGAGGGGACAAAAAGTGGGGAGGAGAAAGTAGCTTCACAAAGTTTATTCAGGATGATATGAATAATCCTCCCCCATCCTGTATGTTGGAGACACAGAGAGTAGAGGGGGATTAGGAAGCTAAAAAATTACAAGGCATCTGGGCATCTCCCCAGGTTGGGAGATGGTCAGGGAAGGTTCCCAGAAGGAGGTATAATGTGACCTGAGTTCCAGAGGATCAAAAGGAACTTCTCAGGTAAAAAGGGAGAGAAAGAAGATGTTTCAGGAAGCATGGGCAACAACAGGGAGTGACAGATTAAAATGGTACATTCAGGCAACAGCAAGTAATTCATTTTAATGGGAAATGGAGAATTAAAGGGGGATGAAACCAGGGAAAGAGAAGAGGGACAGAGCAGGAAAGTCTTCAAATGCCAGGCTAGAGAATTTACTCTGTGAAGTGTGTGTGAAGAATGGTAACTTAGAGGAATTTAAGATGAAGAATGACAGATCTGACTGACATCTTAAAATGATTACTGAGGGCGATATGGAAAAAGAGACTTGAAAAAAAGCTTAAATGTCCTCAGTTTAAAAGTCCAGAGACTTTTGGGGCTCCTGGATGGTTCAGTTGGTTAGGAGTTGGTGAGTTGGTCAGTTTGAGCCCCGTGTCAAGCTCTGTGCTGACAGTTCAGAGCCTGGAGCCTGCTTCAGATTCTGTGTCTCCCTCTCTCTCTGCCCCTTCCCAGCTTGCGTGCTCTCTCTAGTCCAGAGACTTTTTATCCAATGCATCCAAGGCAATCAGGTGCTGGGAGATCTCTCACACCAAGTCAACTCATAAAACACAAATTCAAAACAAAACCCCAACTGTATTAATTTGCCTTGGGAAATGTAACTGCTCAGAGGCCCAGAATACTCAATTGTAAAGTGATCTCCTTCCCAGTAGGAAATATGTTTGGCAGAGTGATTGCTTCTATTGAGAGTCAGAGAGAAAACAAAGCTGGATGTTCTTTAGATTTAGTGTTTAAATCCCCACTCCTGCTTTTACTAGCTGTGTGAACTGAGGCACGTCAATTAACCTCTCTGGAGTAAGAATAATCATTCTTAACCTTTTTCACAAGATTGATTTGAAGATTATTAAATTAATTTTTAAAAATCAATGAAAAAAGGAATTTCAGATATCTGGGACATAATACATTCTTAATAAGTGGCATTCCAGGGCACCCATTTCATAATGAAGGACATTAGAGAGAGCAAGTGAACATGTAAGGGAAGGTAATTCCAGGAAAGGGCAGGAGGCAGAAGTGTGCCTGGAGTGTGCAAGGAGCTATAAGAAGCCTAAGGTGGCTGGGAAGGGTTGGGGTGGGAAGAGCGGTAGAAGACAGTAAAAGTTGTGGAGTTACCTTGTAGCTCAAAAAATCATGTTTCCCCTTAACACAGTGTGTGGCATTGTCCCTAGGAAACAACTGTCTGCTCATGGCAACATTTCCCAGTCCCACTTGCATCTAGATGTGGCCATGTGACTAGTTCTTACCAATGGAATATGTGCAGGAATTTATGTGTGTCACTGCTGGGTCAGTGTATTTAAGAAGTAAATGAGGCTTCAGTCTCTCTTGTAGGCTTTTCACCAGCTAGAAGAATTCTGAGGTTCTAAGGAAAGGTGAAACAGAAGACAGAAGGAGCCTGGATCTCTGAATCAAGCATGTAGAGGAAAGGCTCCAGAACAAAAATCAACTTGAGATGTATTAAGAAGTTATAAATGTCATGAACAAAAGTTTAAATCTTCTAAAGATAATATTAACAAATACATTTCTAACCCTGGGGAGGGACTTTGTAAACAAGTTACAGAAAGCACTATCCATAATATAAAAGATTGAGGGGCACCTGGGTGGCTCAGTCAGTTGAGTATCTGACTCCTGATTTCTACTCAGGTCATGATCCCAGAGTTGTGGGATCGAGCCCCTTGTTGGGCTCTGCACTGAGCATGGAGACTGCTTGTGATTCTCTCTCTCCCTCTGCCCCTCTCCCCCATTCGCGTTCTCTCTCCAAATAAATAAACTTTATATATATCTCCAAGGCACTGTTTTAAGCACTTTATGTATATTAACTCTGCCTAGAACTTGTCCCTGAACTCAAGATTTGTATATCTAACTGACTTCTTAACATCTCAGTTTGGAGGTCTAAAAGGCATTTCATATTCCAAATTGTATTTCTGATTTGTCTCCATGATGCTGCCCCTTCCACACTCTTTCCCCATATAAGCAAATGGAAACCCCATTCTTTCAGCTCATGCAAAAACCTTACACTCATTCTTGATTTCTCTCTCTCTCTCTCTCTCTCTCTCTCTCTCCACACACACATTAGAAAGTTCTCTTAGTTACAGAAAATAATGATTAAAGCATAGCACAATGCTTTCTAACTTATAATCCCTTTAAAATTGTCTGGCTCAGAAAATTATAAAAGGAAACTGAAAAAAGAACAAGCTACTGAAAGTGTGAAACATTTTGGTTATATTAAATCCAGAAAATTACTAAGCATATTTCAAAAAATACTTTGGAACTTTATAAGTTACCTCTACTTTTAATGAATGTTGCTAGATAATATCAATAGTGGAAAAACTGGGAAATAAAAACAAATTCACATTGAATAAAACACAATAATATATACAATGAATGTAATAAATCCCTCATTTTAATATAAAAATATACCATTTTTATTAATAAATCAGTTCTTTTTGCTTGATATATATCTATTTAATAATTTTTTTTAGGTAAGTTCTGTGCCCAATGTGGGGCTTGAACTCATGACCCCCAAATCAAGAGTCACATGCTCTACTGACTGAACTAGCCAGGCACCCCTCAACAAGTATTTTAAACTAGTTTGAAGGGTGGGAATGCAAGCTGGTGCAGCCACTCTGGAAAACAGTATGGAGGTTCCTCAAAAAACTAAAAACAGAACTACCCTACGACCCAGCGATTGCACTACTAGGCATTTATCCAAGGGATACAGGTGTGCTGTTTCGAAGGGACACAGGCACCTGCACATTTATAGCAGCACTATCAACAATAGCCAAAGTATGGAAAGATAGATGGATATTGGTTAAAGAAGATGTGGTATATATATATACACAATGGAGTACTACGAAGGAAATCTTGTCATCTGCAACTACGTGGATGGAACTGGAGGGTATTATGCTAAGTGAAATTAGTCAGTCAGAGAAAGACAAAAATCATATGACTTCACTCATATGAGGACTTTAAGAGACAAAACAGATGAACATAGGGAAGGGAAATAAAAATAATATAAAAACAGGGAGGGGGACAAAACAGAAGAGACTCATAAATATGGAGAACAAACTGAGGGTTACAGGAGGGGTTGTGGGAGGGGGGACGGGCTAAATGGGTAAGGGGCATTAAGGAATCTACTCCTGAAATCATTGTTTCACTATATGCTAACTAATATGGATGTAATTAAAAAATAAAAAAATACTTTAAAAAAAATTCTAGAAGTAAAAAATTTAAAAAAAAAGAGAATTCCTGCAAAAAAAAAAAAAAAACAGTTTGAAGGGACACCAAATTATTTGCCTTTTTATTACTCCCTTGAATGTTGGCTCTGCCCTGAAGGAATGTAGGAACAGCAGGGCTGTACCTTGTGAGCCTGTAGCCTGAAAAAGCAATAGCAAAGTAAAGGGGAAGGAGGATATGATCGCAACAGATCAGCCCAACAGCAGAGCCAAACCCTGCTTTGAAGGATGGGATGAGGTCATTGGTGTATCTTGGATCGTATATATGATGGATCATATTTAGATAGAGAGAGAGAGATAAGTAAATATATACATCATAGTATGTAGCAACAAAAACAAAACCAACGTGTAACAATCCAAATATCCAGCTACAGGGGACAAGTCAAAGAAACTAAAGTTTGTGCAAAAAATTGAAGTATTTTGTAAAACAAAAAAATAAAAAGAAGGAAAGATAAAAAAAAGGAGACACATTGTGTACTGATGTAGAAAAATATCCAAGATACACTGTTAATGTAAAAAGCAAGTGTAAAACAGTGTGTATAATAGCTAAAATGTGAAAGCAACCCAAATGTCCATCCATGAATGAATGGATAGGTGAAATGTAGTATATATACACAATGGAATATTTTTCAGCCTTAAAAAGAAGGAAAAGAAGACACGTGCTACAACATGGATGAACTTTGAGGACATTACACTAGATGAAATAATCCTGTCACAAAAAGACAAATACTATATGATTCCACTTACTTGAGTTGCCTAGACTAGTCAAAATCCTAGGGACTTGAAAGTAGAATGGTGGTTGCCAGGGGAGAAAAGAATGAGTGAGAAGTCATTATTGAATGGGTATAGAGTTCCCATTTTGCAAGATGAAAAGAGTTTTAGAGATGGACGGTGGTGATGGTTACACATTATAAATGTACTTAATACCACTGAACTGTACACTTAAACATTATTAATATGGTAAATTTTATGTTATGTACATTTATTTTGCCACAAATTTTTAAATTGAGAAAAATCCCACATTTGGAAAAATAATGCAATTTCAAGGTAACTCATCTTTATTTAGTTGTTCTGAACTTACTTCCTGGACACTAGTTTTTAAAAATGAAAAAGTAAGTGTGTCTGGGTGGCTCAGTCAGTTGAGCATCTGACTTCAGCTCCGGTCATGATCTCACAGCTCATGGGTTTGAGCCCTGTGTCGGGCTCTGTGCTGACAGCTCGGAGCCTGGGGCCTGCTTCAGATTCTGTGTCTCCCCTCTCTCTCTGACCCTTA
Source organism: Acinonyx jubatus (assembly GCF_027475565.1). Taxonomy (NCBI): domain Eukaryota; kingdom Metazoa; phylum Chordata; class Mammalia; order Carnivora; family Felidae; genus Acinonyx; species Acinonyx jubatus. Next base: position 48,659,128 of record NC_069390.1, on the reverse strand, counting down.
CACACTCGCGTTTATTTTTGAGAGAGAAAGAGAGACAGAGTATGAGCAGGGTAAGGGCAGAGAGAGTGGGAGACATAGAATCCAAAGCAGGCTCCAAAAGCAAGTTGTGGGACACTGTGCCAGGCAAATATGAGGACCCTCTGCTGGCCTGACATACTAGATAGGCAAGGAGGTTAGGACAACCTCCCTAACCTTTTCATCTATACATTCTTGCCTTGGTTCTATGTAGAACCTCTGAAAAGGAGGTAGGGCCAATGCTGGATTCCAAGCTAATACCAGACTAATTGTCCTCCTTCACTTATTGACCCCATTCAGGGCTGAGCTCATGCCCTGCCTCTTCTAAGGGTCCTCCACTGAGAACTCCCAGAGCCCTCCCCATCTCACCACACAGGGCCTTGATACCAGCTACTCAGTTTCCTTCCCCCAAAGCAATCAATGTTCGCAATGCTTTGTTTATCCTTCCAGAAATAGTCTATGGCCTATGCTAGCAGGAGCACTTCCTTTAGCAAGACCGGAATTAACTTGACTCCACCCAAGTAGAACCTGCCCACTCCCCAGCTCACAGCACAGTATTCAAGAAAGATCAGCTGATGAACCCACAGGTGCTCAAAATTCTCTCCAATGCTCAGTGAAGAGTTCACCATGTGCAAAATTCACCATGTGCACCATCCTATTGATGATCCAGAAAAATGTAAGCTTTACAATATGGGCTTTCTTAAGACTAGAGACACAAATTCAGCTAGATATAGACTGATACCCTCACAGCCATCTCTGGCAGCCAGCTGCTTCTGCACAGTGATCCATGTCTACAAAAGAAGTCACACAGGCTTTACTTTCCCATGCCCTATTGTCCCACCAGCCCCCAATATCTCATTCATAATGAGCATCAGGCTCGTTCTGTCTCTCAATGACACAAACTCCCTGAATTGGTTGAAAATTAGAAATCACCCTTTAGCTACCATAACCTATAGCAAGAGAGAAGCCCCAAGGAAGAGTCAGAATCAAGCAGCATCTGATGTCTTCTGGCATGGGGAAGTATGAAGTTAAACAACAGGAAGAGCAAATTGCAGACAATGTCCGCACATGTTGCAACTTTCCCAGAAGTTGTTCATGAGCACATGGATGTGCATGTCTACGTACATGTCTGAGTTTATATGTCAGTGAACATTTGTGCATAGGGTTGATCATGTATATGTATGTATTTATGTATATTAGAGATATTTTTGTGTATGTGCACATGTAAATAACTGTGTGTTGTGTGTACCTGAGGAGGTTAAGGCAGGGCAGAGTGGCAAGAACAGGTAAGTATAGGGTACCTTTGCCTCTTGACAAACCCAGGAGTGACTCACTGGTGGTCCACTCCTCCCCTCAATCCTCCTAGGTTGAGGACTCTTTTGAGAGTCTGGGTACATGGCCTTATATGTGCTGTTGCCAGCCCTCTCCCTTGGACTGTGAACACAGTGGCCTCGCTATTCCCATCAACTTGAGGGCTAAGAACTTCCTGGGAAAGGCCAGATGGTCTAGTGAGGGAAGTGAAAGGCCCTTGGACAAGATCCCAAAAGGAAGATATATTTAACTGTGGCTGAACTCTCAAAAATTTCTTTGGGGGTGATGGAATTGTAATACAACTTGATTGTGATGGAGGTTACATAATTGTTTCTATTTGTCATATCTCATGAAACCATACTAAAAAGGGTTAATTTAACTATATGTAAATGATACCTTAATAAAAAATGGGAAAACACATATAGAATTGATAATTGAATATTTTAGAACTTTTTTCCCAGCTGACTGTAAACAAAAACATACAGTTATACTATCAGTTTTCCAAGTTATATCAATCTGCTTTTAGTGTGACAGAAAAATGATACCAGAATTACTATAGAGAAAACTAATGGTATTTAATTATTGAGATGATTAAATTTACAGTAATAATATTGACAGAATTAAAACAGCACATCAAGGGGAGTCTGGGTGGCTCAGTCAGTTAAGCATCCAACTTGGGCTCAGGTCATGATCTCACAGTTCGGTTCCTGAGTTTGACCCTGTGTCAGGCTCTGTGCTGCCAGTGTGGAGCCTGATTGGGATTCTCTCTCTTGTCCTCTCTCTGTGCCCCGCCCCCAAATAAACTTAAAAAAAAAATAAACTGTAATCACAAAATGAACTGTATTTCCAAAGTTCAGAACAATATGTCCTAGACCGTATTTGGAGAACACTTTGTCTTTACCCATGCATAAGGAGACGCTCCACTTTTAAGAGTACAGTTTAATGTATTCTGTGGACAAAGAAGAGATATCATTGGTTCACTAGTAAGTGTGGAGCTTACAAAAGAATTCTTAGCCACTGTTATAAATGCAATGCAGTCACAATATCCAGTAATCTCTTGGCAAATGTTAATGAAATGGTTTGGGTTCTTTCTGAATCTGAATAAAGGTTCATGAAATTTCAGGAGGAAGAAGAAGAGAAGGAGGAGGAAGAAAGAAGCAGATGCCCACTCTTCCACTCTTGGGGATTGAAAAGGTGCCAGGCTCAGGAGCCACTTGATTCTGATGCCCAAGTCAGAATCCTAACTCTGCAGTTTACTCAGATGTTGTGACCTCAGGCAGACCCATTGCTCCCTCAAGTCTTTGGCTTACCCACATCTGTGAAGAAGGGCCTATGCATGAGCAGGGTTTCCAATAACTGCATCTTTGGGAGTCCTTTTATTGCTTTCCCACCCCAAGGGCCCTATAATTAGAAAGATCTCTGAACAAATTGCATTTATAGTCAGTTTTCCTATTTTTTATAAACAAAGGTACATTTATCTGATGTTAAGATTTTTTCATTAGCACAAGATATGTGGATCACAAAGAGTTAATGTAATTCCAGCCAAAAGCCAAAAAAAAAAAAAAAGGAAATTTTTTTAAATTTTATTTTCGCCTGTATAGTCTTGTTCTAGATAAAAAATACTATTTCCACCCACTAGGCTTTGTCAGATGTTGGAACTGGCCAAAAGCCCCCACCGTGACAATCTTCATGGGCTGCCAAGGGGCGGGACAATGTAAAAAGAGGAACAACTGGTCTTGATTCTCAATCGAATGCTTCTGAGGCTGGAATTCAGAGGTATGCCTGGGCCACCTGTAGGTCTGCCACCTCAACCCCTGCCCTCTGCCCACTGAAGTTGCCAAGCTCAGGTCGTGAGTTGTCAGCATGTATGCCTCTGGTGCCCAGGGACCCTGAAAGTAACAGGCAGGGCTGCCACTCACATTTTTACAGATTGAGCATTGCCCAAGAGACACCATTCATTGTAGTCAGCATTAATTTATAAAGTTATGACAGTTTTCCAACAGATGGCAGTAAAGTATCTTAAGAAAGGGCACCTTTTTCTAGTTCACTCAAAATCAGTAAGGTCTAACAGAGGGACTGCTTTTTTTCTACATTGCCCAAAGTGGTGCCAGTAAACAGCAGGACACAGTAAGCATACCGGGCTTCACAAAAGTAGAAAGTGGTTCACAGTCAACATCCATTCCTACCTCCTTTTGTTATGCCTAGGGCCAGCTTCATGGGTATTTCCTATGCACAGGGCTCTGTATTCAGAAGGCCCATGAACTTGGTTTAATGCTTTGCTGTTGCTGTTTTAAAATTCTTAATAACTTTATCTCTGAACATGTATTTTGTAAGTGAAGTCTGATGGGACAAAGTGGTGTGCACATGAGCAGATGCTATATAGGCAATGTGCACACCTGCTCTTCCTTGCTGCTTCATTCCCATACAGCATTTGCAATATTCCATGAGCAGACAATTCCAGTGTGCCTGTGATACCTGAGGGCTCAGCAAAGCTAGCATGTTATGGGGTGCCTGGGTGGCTCAGTCGGTTAAGCTCTGACTTTGGCTCAGGTCATGATCTCGCGGTTCGTGGGTTTGAGCCCCACTTTGGGCTCTGTGCTGACAGCTCAGATCCTGGAGCTTGGTTCGGATTCTGTGCCTCCTTCTCTCTCTGTCCCTCCCCTGCTCATGCTCTGTCTCTGTCTCTGTCCCTCTCAAAAAGAAATAAACATTAAAGAAACCCCAAAAACTAGCATGTTATATCCACAACTGCATAAGCAGGGGTGCTGACTGTCCTGACAGGACATGCTTTCCATTTAAACCAGAACTTGCTTCTTTAAAAAAAATTTTTAACTGTATTTATTTATTTTGAAAGAGAGACAGAGAGAGGGAGCAGGGGAGGGGCAGAGAAAGAGAGAGAGAGAGAGAGAGAGAATCCCAAGCAGGCTCTACACTGTCAACACAGAGCCTAATGCAGGACTCGAACTCATGAACTGTGAGATCGTGACCTGAGTAGAAACCAAGAGTCAGATGTTTAACCAACTGAGCCACCCAGGCTCTAACACAGAAAGAAGGCAATGGCATTCTAAGACACGAACGACAGAGGAATGCTACCACATTTTTATGTATGTGTCTTCCTTATAACAATCACTTGCTAAAAATGATGACATAGAAGGAAAGGGAAAAATAGGGCACCCATAGTTCCTTCTCCTTTGAGTCCTTCTTTACTCATCACTGAGTTGAAAGTAGAAGCTGTTGGTAGAATGTGCTCACATCAGAAATGAAATAAAAACAGTTGAGTTACCTTCTGCAGCATTTCTACTATTCATGTTAGAATTAAATACATATGCATGTATGAGCTTTAAAGTAGAACCGTATAATTTCAGAGATTCCACATGCAGTTAAATACTCTTAATATTTGCATTTAAGGCTGGCATGGCACAAAATAAAAATAAATGTAAATTTCAAGCTAACAAATTACAATTTTAATCTTTCTTTACTTAGAACAACATTAAATAGAAAATAAAAACACTAGGGGCACCTGGGTGGCTCAGTCATTTAAGCGGCTGGCTCTTGATCTCAGCTTGGGTCTTGATCTCAGGGTTATGAGTTCAGGCCCCGCATTGGGCTCCGTGCTGGGCATAAAGACTACTTAAAAAAAAAAAAAAAGTAAGAAAGAAAAGACAAACACCATATCCAAGTCAAGAGGAGACCCTGGAAGAAAAGAAAAATCTTTATATTTTACTACCTTTAATGGTAACTTTTTTTTCCTGCTTTTTAAATAAAGGGCTCTGCATTTTCATTTTTGCACTGAGCCCTGCAAATTATGTAGGTGGCCCTGATTATTTCTATATTGCAGAGGCTGGAAAGCTACAAACGCTAAAAACTAGAATTCTGCATGCAAAATAGTTTTCACAAATTAGATGCCCTTGCAAGAAATTTGAATGGAAAAGAAAAACAAAGGCTATTTTCCTGCTGCTTTTGGCAGTGTTCCACTGGCAGGAAGGATTGTAGAGATGCCAATGGTCCATCTCCAGCTTTGTGGATGATGTGACAAAATTTCAGTGACAAAAGTAGCAGCCTCTTTCTTCCAGGATCTAAGAAGCAGCAATGGTTGATACAGTAGCTTAGATCCTGTCCTCCTAAATTCTGAATCATAGCTATTTGGTGAATTCCTGAACACAATTACTGCCAGTTCTGGAGTTTTCTAGGAGTCATTCTTTGATCTTCAGTCTAACACCTGCTCCTCCAAACGTTTCAATAATTTCGTAAAACCTACAATTCCCTTCATTAGGTTCTCTTTTGCGTTTAAAATTTCTAGAATTTGCTCAAAATCAACTTGCTTGAAATCAACTCCCAAACATCACACGTTCTACTGGAATACACCCCTACCATACCACCATTAATAATGATGAAACTAAGCTAAAACATCTGGTCAATTAAAAAAAATACAATGCACAATTTGTAAGTATGCATTTATTCATTAAACCCTTTCTTCAAACAAACCTGGAGTAGTTTGATGACACTGATCCCTTGCTGTGATGGTCCCAACTCCCAGACTTCATGTTCAGAGCTTTTTCAACAGCACTTCTCTTTTTCCAAAGTATGAGTTGAAAAGTCCATTCTGCTCAAGATCTTCTTATGAAGCCCCAGATCTGGGCTTTGACCGTAAATAGAAAAGCTCCAGGCCCAGCTTCCACTCCCTGAAGTTGCACAACGCTGGCCCCACATCTTGTCCCTCCAACTACACTTTGTCCACACGCATACTACTTGCTCTCCCACCTCCTGAGGGTTTGTAGTTCCTTTACCCCTTCATTTCTTCAAGCAATACCAGTTGGTTGAGACCTCATCAACCTTCCCTCCCACCAGCAAAGGTCCTGTGCCCAAGGATCTCCCATGTTAAGAGAAGCAGAAGAGTAAATAAATCTAATGAGGAGGATGAGCTTTTCGAAGAGATCCTCGCCCAGCCCAGTCTGGGAACAAGCCTGCAGAGATTAGTCAGGTGATGGCCAGCTTCTTGCTGAGTTTCATCTCCTCATCCAGGAGCTGGCTCTGCAGGAAGTCACAGTGGTGGGGGTCTGTACAGGCAGAACCAAGGACATGTGGAACCAAAAGGGCTCGCAACAGGTTACCTATAAACTCTTGGTCAGAAACCCCAGTGTAGGAGGTAGTCTCCTTAGTTTATGATTGCCCAGTCCTTGATGGAGGAGCAGGGAGAGAGAAGTGATATTTACCAATTCTTCACCCCAACAGGGCTTTTGCACCATCCTGTTATTCTGGTGACATGGCAAGTCTGAGCTATCATTTAATGCAGGAAGGGAAAAACAGAACTTTAAAACTCCATTGTCTCATTGCCCTCTAGTCTTCCACCATGGCTATAGCTGCTAATATTAGTGACCACGCACATGCACACAGACACAGAGCTAACTAAAGCTTTCATTCTCCCCCCAGGGCTTTCTCATGGTTTGTTGTTGACTTCTCAGAATTGTGCTTCTCTCTTGCTTCCATCGTTTCTCTAGGGTTGATTTTGGAGAGGAAGCCAGCAGGCTATTCTAGTTCACCATTTTGATAGGTAACTTGAGTTTTGAAGAGATTGTGCTGGCTGCTGTGTAAAAACTGGAGTTTAGGAAGCAAGCTTGGGACAAGGCAGACAAATTAGGAGGTTATTGAGGTACTTCCGAACAAAGGTCATGATGGACTTGGACTAACTAGGATGCTAGCAGTAAAAATGGAAGAAGTTAGATTCAAGAGTTTTGGAGGTACAATTAATAAGTCTTGCTGATGAACTAACTGTTTTTGGATGAAGAGAGAATAAAGAATGGCTACTATTTGGCATAAAAAACTGGATGTGTGCATGGAGCCATTTTAGGATAAAGACTGACAGAGAGGCAAAATTGGGGGACTTTTACTTTTAGAGTTCTGTATTGCATATTCTTATTGCATAAACAGCAAAACCTCCAAATTGGGTGAGTTCCCAGGCAGGGTCTTCTGCCTGCCACTCTCCTCACCCTCGGAACCAGGTCTCTCTTTTGTCTCTGTCCCTTGCCAAGAACGCATATCATAGATGGACTTCCTGATGGTTTTAGGGTTTCATTTCAGAGTCTCTGTCACTGTTAGGGGAAAGGACATGGCATGGCATCTATGACCTCCAGGTTTTCTACTCGTAAGTTTCAGTCACTGCAGCTCTTTTCAAATTTCCCATTTGCTGCTTTTTAGTTACCTTGAATCCATTTTTCCTCCCTGTCTGCATTCCAACTTCTTTTTGCATTAGTCTGGTGAACTGTAATCAGGTGCCCTGGCTGAATGGTGGGCATGTGACTCCTGGAATGTGAATGCAGAGCAACTGACAACATGGTTAAGACAGTAATTTATTCATTCCATCAGCAGTAGCCTTTCATCCTGCTATGAGGTTATTCCAGTGTTTCTGGGTTCCAGCCTCCAGAGATGCTGATAAAAATCCTTTTGCTCAAGCCAGAGTCAAGTTTTGTTGCTTGCAATCAATGAAACCTAATAATAATCAGTTTATAAAGTACCAGGACATGAATGCAACCTGCCCCCCAAATGTCCAGCTTCACCACAACAGTAACAAATGGGTTAGTGTTGATCCCAACCCCTGCCCTCCCACCCCCAAGCAGCCCTTTGTTTTCTCAGAACCTTCCCCGTGTATTCTAAGGCCTCCTAGGCTTCTGTTTTGTTCATAACCATGCCTTTCCACACATTCATAGCCGAAGTAAATTGATATCCAGGGTAGCATTCAGGCAGCATTTTGACCAAACAGGAATGTGGTTATTTCCACTGCCCAGAACCTTACCCCGTGGGCCTCTGAACTCAATTCCAGCTCAAGTCTGAACTGAGGCCTCCCTTCCCAACAAGACTGGTTAGAATTACTATCTGATGACCAGTCTCTCATCCTGCTTCTCCTCCACCCAGATTACAGCCCTAAGAAAGATGATTTGACTGCTTCTCAGGTTTTTGGTGGTCTTAGTTCCTACACTTAACTCTTCACTCCTGTAAGGTTTGAGTTCAGCTAGGATTGATATTCTACGATGCATCTCCATAGCACCCTTATCACATGACTTGATGTAAAATCTCCCAAGCCTTACATAGATTCTTCTTCCTTTCTACTTTTGTGTAGCCAGAAGCTGTATGTATAAATTCTGATGATTATCCACGTTACCAAATACGTTATATGAGAAGTCATGCAAACCAGTACAGTGACATGAGCATTTATACCTTTAAGACCACATATAATTCTTGATGATAAATTGTAATGTTTTGTATCAATCACTACTCCTTCATCACTTCCAAAGCCTCTACTTATATAACATTTTGGCATGTTCTAGCCAGAAGTTCCAAGTTTCCTCTGCAATATGTATTGCTACTTCACGTCTCTAGTTAACAGTAGCTTAGAACCTTGAATTAGGGCTCTCCAGACAAACAGAACCAAGAGGAGATACATTGATACAGATACAGATATAGATATATAGATATGTAAAGAGATTTGTTAGAAGATATTGGTTAGTGTGATTATGGAGGCTGAGAGGGCCCACCATCTGCTGTCTGCAAGCTGGAGACCCAGGAAGGCCTGTGGCATAGTTGGAAGGCTTGAGAGTCAACGATGGCAGTTTCTAGTCCAGGTCTGAAGGCCTGAGATACAGGAATGGCAGGGGCAGATGATCAATGTCTCAGCTCAACAGTCAGACAGAGTGAATTCAACCATTTTGTTCTATTCTGGCCCTCAATGACTTGGGGAAGGCTATCTGCTTTACTCTGAGCAATTCAAGTGCTAATCTCTTCTGAAACACCCTCACAGACACACATAAAAAGGTTTAACGAGCTATTTGGGTATCCCTTGGCCAGACAAGTTGACACATAAAATTAACTATCACAAGCCTTGACTGGTATTCTAACAATTTAAAAGCAAGCCCAACTGCTGACCTAGTCACCAGGAAATCCTGTCTCAAAGGTCAAAGTAAAGTAGGTGTTTTGAACCCACACTCATGTCTGCCTTGGGCCTGTTAGTTTTCCAGGAAAGAACCCGTTTTCTCAAAGAAGTATCAGTTAATGCTGGACAAAATATCATCTTCCAGACTATAATTTCATGATGAAGATTCTTAGAGACTCACTCTAGAAAGTTGAGACAATGCTAAAATATGACTAGTTTGCCATCTAAAATGTACAAACTTGAACAGTATATTCCCTCCCTCCCTTGACTTCCATGTTATTATGTTGATCTGAGTAGTTTTTAAAACTCCCCTCAGACTTTGAGGTGGTGCTCCAGAACTCTCATGGTTAATATACTGGGTCAATTCTACTCCCCAGCCCTCTTTACCTAGCAGTTCAGTCATCATGACAAGAGTATCCATTTGGCACAGCTCCAGATGCTGGATGATACTGAACCTTGGATTTAGGAATTCAGTGAGTCTCCCCACCTTCTACTCTCAAAATACAGTCCCTGCTAATACTTAGTGGTCATCATAAGACTTGATATTATGGTTTCTGCTTTTCATACCAAATATTTCCAGGACAAGAAGACTTTTCTATTAGAAGAGTCCTTTTAGCCCCCTATACAATTTCCATCTTACCCTACTTTGTATTACTAGCAAAGTAAGCAAATAGAAATAGCCCTTTTGTTTTCTGAAATATTTCATTACAAATAAAATGGTTAATTTGTCTAAATGAGATAATGTACATGAAAGCACACTATAAGCTATAAAACAAGCTATAGAAGGCAAGATATGCTTAAATATTTTTATTTAGAAGGGCTTATTGGGGTGCCACCGATGGGGTTAAGCATCCAACTCTTGATTCGGGCACAGGTCATGAACGCAGGGTCAATGGGGATTGAGGCCGCATTGGTCTCTGCACTGACAAAACCTGCTTGGGATTCTCTCTCCCCTTTGCTTTCTGTCTCTCCCCCATTCATGCGTGCGGTCTCTCTCAAAACAAATGAACATTTAAAAAAGGGGCTTATTAATATTTTTCATTAATTTCAGAATTCTATCATGTCTGAGCTGTAAGGAACCTGGACCTTAGAACTCACTTGTTCCAGATGAGAAAAATGAGGCCTAGAGTTTAAACAATCCCTCCTAATGTCACCCAGCCTAGCAAGTTTTTCCCAGGTAAGGAAGAAAATATGTAAAATATTTTTGCACTAAGATCCACTTTCTAAACATCTAAACTACAAGCGGTGAATGATCATTTAAACATGAGGAAAGCTTCAGTCCTTTTGATTTATTCTAACCATTTTCAAAAGAACAAAGAATTTTTATAAAGAAATCATTAAACTAGAAACTTAGATATTTACCTGTATTTACTTACCTCTACAATTTTAATTTATTTATTTTGAGAAAGAGAGAGCGAGCAGCATAAGTGGGGGAAGGGCAAGATAGAGGGAGAAAGAATTCCAAGCAGGCTCCACTCTGTCAGCACACGGATGCATGTTTAATCAACTGAGCCATCCAGGCGCCCCACCTCTACAATTTGAAAAGTTGATTTAAGACTCTCAAAAGCCAACTATAAAAATAAAAGGTCTTCAAAATTTTCTTTGTTCTTAGAGGTGAAAATGTGCATCAGAATTGTAGGAGAATGTTACTTTTTATTCAATGCAAGTTTGTTTTAACATAAATACTTCCATGAAATAAATCCCAAGTACTACATTTAAATTTTTCAGTACAATTTATTCTTATTCTTATTACATTTTAATTTGCATTTATTAAGTATCTTGGAAATATTATATTCAAATAGAACTCCAGAGAAAGGCCATTAACTAATTATTTAGCAGTCTCAGTGGGTCAGCTACCTAGTTAGCCTATTTGCCTCTCCCAGTGTACACATAACTTGCTCTCTGGTGGTTATTATTATGTAATTGTCTTCAAGATGTGGCTGAAGCTTGAATCTGGTATCAGACCAAGTCTACATATCCATGAATATAGACCACTGACTACATTTAGGGTGCAGCCAATTACGATGAATCTAAAAAAGACTGGCTATTCTCTTGGGAGAAGAATATATACCCCACCCAAGTGGCAGCTCAGTTTTCTAAGAAACTCAGAAAAAAATAATCCGCGAAGGGATAGAATCAATGAAAAGGATAGGGATAATACTCTGAGAATAAACATAATATATACACACTGGAGTAAATAGGCTTCTCTTGAGTCCAAGCTCTTACTTTTATTTTTAAAAGTCTGATAAAAATGTACTCAATTACATTTTATACAGTAATATTAGTGAACTTTGTCCAAAAAGACTTCTGTTTTTAAGTTCATTTGTAAAAATAACAAAAGCTTTATCACTCAATCTCTGGCCAATAAGGAAGGAAGAAAAACCTTGCTAGAAATGAATACAAATAATTTCACACAAAAGGCCAGGTGACGTAAGAATAGTATATTAATTAATATATTTTCTTTGTATTTACAATAAATCCATTTGTTAATACTGTGATAGAAAAAATAATCAGTCCACATTATGTAGTAGAAACAGGCTTTGAGGATGACCATTCCTCTCACAATAAAAACATACAAGGATTTCTCCCACAGCTAAAGTACTTTTCAACATGACAGTCTTGGGTGAAGGTAAAACTGACAAAGTACCTTAGATATCAGCTATGTCCTAGAATCAGGAAATCAAGGGTATTACCATTAAGCAAGCAGCAGAAAGCTGTTTAAGCTTTTCCAGGACCATTTAAATAGAGTAGTTACCATGTAAGGATTTAATTTTACTTGGAGTTATAAAAAGTAAACACACTAAATTGGGTAACTGCATTAATCAAAAGCAGCCCCAAACAAAAAAGCTATCAAAAAAACCCAAAACAAGGCATTCTTATATCATGCATAAAAAGGATAATTATATAATACATATTTTAATGACCAGACCAATAAATAAATGAGGTAAATTTTACAGTTATTGAAACAAATAAACTATATTTAACCACTTAAGTGTTGCGCTGCCACTGCTTCCATTTCAAAATATAAAGTAATATAATTAACCTATCATCTAAAAACTGCATACTTTGAATGTTTGTTTTTGATCCCCTTTTGAGATAGTAAAAGGGGACTGTGTAACAAAATATTATCTGAATATAAATCATCAACACCAATATAATACAATTATCATGTAATTGCCATTTTTATATGCACAGTAGAAATACTGTGAAAGCTAGAAAAAAAGATGGAAAACAGACTGGCCAGAATTTTAAATTTCAGACTAACCCATGATAATCTAGAACAGGAATAAACAAAAATAAAATTTACACAACAGATACAGCTTGATATCCTTTCCAAATTCAGTAGTCCACCAGATGTACCTTCTAAACAAATCCATTACCTCAAAGTTAAAAAAGGAAGAAAACGTAAATCTCCTTTTTGAGCTTTAGTTTTCAAGTTTACGCTCTTGAAGAAGGCTAACATTACCAAGAACTGCAATACTGTTTTTACAAATCTAGAATCTTTCCTTTTGTATTTTGTATTTGCTTTCCCTATTTCAGTTATTAGTAAGGGAAAAGAGAGGAAAATATTAAATTATCAAGTCAAGAATAAATATGATAGCCAGTTCATGAAACTATGAAATTGAATCAGTTGGATCAAGAATTTCCCACTACACAGCTACTGATTATCTACAGCTACCGTTGGAGTAGTAATTTAGAAAATGTCTATCGTAACTACTGACAGTACTTTTCGTAATATATCAATTTCCACTTTTACTTTCTTCTCTCCCTTACCTCTTACATTAATTATTTTAACTGTGTGACAGGAAATTTTATTTTACAAACTCATTTTAATTACTGAAGAGGTGATTTTAACACCTAAGCCTGCCAATCCTGAGATGATGATGATGATGATGATGATGATAGGAAAACTGAAACCCAGATGATTTCTCACTCAAATTTCTGCTTTAGTTTTTTTTGGAAGATGGCTGGCAGAATAGAAAGAAGAGCCAAAATCATTAGAACAAATACTGAGTTCCAGGAAACAGCTTCCCCTGCTGTTGTAAGCTGGTACAATGTTGTTCCTGCCTTAATCGCTACAAAAGAGGGAGGTGCAACACCTAAAAGAAAAAAGAAAAACATAACCATTTTTAAAAAATAAAATTTTATAATATATTTTATATTCACAAAATTATTCAGAACTTAAAACAGCACTGACATTATTCTAACACTTTGTAATGTACTATTTTAAACTGATTCAAATAAACCCATGTTTAAATTTTAAAAAATTAAAATTTTCTGTGGGTATAAAATTTCTTACAAGAATATAGTAATCTCTGTTTTGGTACATTGTTATTTAATTTAAAGCCCCACGGGGTGCCTGGGTGGCTGAGTCGGTTAAGCATCCGACTTTGGCTCACGTCATGATCTCAGACTGTGGTTTCAAGCCCCGTGTCAGGCTCTGTGTGCTGACAGCTCAGAGCCTGGAGCCTGCTTCTGATTCTGTGTCTCCTTCTCTCTCTGCTCCTCCCCAGCTTGTGTTCTATCTCTCTCTCAAAAATAAATAAACATTAAAAATAAATTAAAAATAAATAAGGCCCCTCAAGTTTATTTCCATATAAAGAATTCAATCTTTCAACTACCTCTGGAGGATAAGGAATTTAAAAATTCAAGAAAATTTTCTAGAAAATAATTTAGAAAATTTCTTAACAGCTTTTAAAAAAAGAATGTGCTTTGATCCAGCAATTTGCACTTTAGGAAATACTAATGTACCTGAGCAAAGACCTAGGCTCAAGGATGTCCATCAAAGCATTATAAACAACAAAAAATCTGGAAACAATCTAAATGTTCAACAATAAGATTGAGTAAACGGTCATTCATCCTTGACAGAATATACTTAAAATAAAAATGAAGTGGTAGGAGATACTCAGATATGGAAAGATACTCAAAATATGAGTAAGAACAGTTTATACCACAGCATGGATGGAACAACTACATTTTATTAAAAACCAGAACAAATTGGAAAAGTCACTTTAGCCAAAGTTGAAGTTAACTAAATCTGTGGGTATTCCATCTGTAAAATTAAAGAGATGGGGACAAAATTCTCTCTTCTGATTCTGTAACATTATTTTACAAAATCCAAAATATCCCTAAGATTTTTAAGTTTCTCAATGAATTCTTTAAGAGCAGCAACAAAAAACTGATTTTGATTATTCTTTTCAAGATCTGTAAGTATTAACTTAAACTTTAACTGATACTTAATACAAGAGGCCTGTTCACTTCGTTGGTATCTAAACAACTCAAATTAAATTTGAAAGAAAAGCAGAATACTCTTACTAAAGAACCATCAGAATTCACAAAATACATAAGCATCTTTACGTCCACTAATTAATTTCAGAATTAAATGCCAGCTCCTTGAAAGCAAGAATCCTTGTTTCCCCCATACTTTTCGTAACGCCCATAATAAATACTAATGTCAATGAAAATAGAATCAACTCTATTGAAAATTAAAGTTCAGTATTTCAAAATGGGCACTTTTATTATGATTTAAAAAATATCCAATAAAGTAGTCTTCTTTAAAAGAAGTAACACAAGGGCGGCTGGGTGGCTCAGTCAGTTAAGCGTCCGACTTCGGCTCAGGACATGATCTCGCAGTTCCCGCACTCGGCTCTGTGCAGACAGCTCAGAGGCTGGAGCTTGCTTCGGATCCTGTGTCTCCCTCTCTCTGCTCCTTCCCCACTCATGCTCTGTCTCTGTCTCTCTCTCTCAAAAATAAATAAACATTAAAAAAAAAATTTAAAAGAAGGAACACTTAAATCAACACAATCTAGCAAACATTTCAGGATAGCTATTTATGTATGCCAGGCTCTGTGCTGAAATATGTGCAAAGAACATGAAATCTAGCCCAGCTGGACACTGTTAGGTATGTACACGAGTTCTAACACAGCGTGAACCAGAGGCCTTACCTAGAAAAGTGCCAATAAAAAAAACTTTCAATGGCACATTTATCACAGGGGATGTGATATTAATAAACCAATTCGGCAGAAATGGTGTTATTCTCAAAAATATAATGTAGTTAATGAGATGTTCTCTATGACGCTCAACCTGTCATAAGAAAGAAACCAGTTAGGATCAAGATAAGGCCAATATTGAGAAAAAGTTCCTTAATATACTTATTTCAAATTCTCATTCCCTGATAGTTCAGAACCTATCCAGCAGAAATGATCAACATAGGAACCTGAAAATGACAATGATCTCACTACCAAAGCTAAGTAACATGAGATGAGTTTTTTTTTTAATTGTATATATAGCTTAATGTTGCACTGTTAGATGGCTCAACAATGACCCTTTACACCTGAAAGAGCAAAATTAAATTTATAACTATACATAAGATACATATCATGTGATTAATTTTTAACTTCCTATAATGTAAAAGGCTAGTATAGCACATCAGTAAACCTAGCTTCTAATTTAATCTTTATTTTTGTGTTATGATATATATTACATAAGTGATTCATTCATTAGATAAGTGAGATTGAACAAGTATAGGGAGATATTTAGTCAATTAAATAAAAGCAGTTTATACTTCTAAATCTTGCTTTACAAATAATGATTGTGATTTGCAGCAAAATGCTTAATTTCTCATCTCCTAGTTTGTAAAACAAAAGGGTAAGGCAGAACGATTTCTGCAATTCCTTTGAGATTTAACAGGTTGTTTCTTCCAATTCTTTCTAAAAATAAGATTTTCTCAGCAACATCATATTAAACCTTTCCGTGTAGTGGTGCCTATATTTGTCATTGCATGTCTTTGTAGAAATCCTGACTAAAGAGAACAGTCATTTCTACTGATGAAATACATTCAAGGAGTTGGTTGATAAAAGTTTTTCAGTGACCCCCTGACAGTGGACTGCATCAACACAAAACAGGTGAGGTGTCCAAATATGTGAATGTCTTCACCAGAATGATGACTTACTTCTCTGCTCTGACTGAACTTACTAGGAATGAAGAATTACAATTACTGTTACAGTACAGAAACTGCATATTTGAAATGATTAACATTCATTATTTGCCTACTACTACTATAATTTACTTTGGTCAAAAATCATTTTTATTAAAGCCCTGAGTCTAGGTTAATTTATGTAGGGACTATACACTGACCTCCCAATTAGGCACAGAATGACACTAAACAACTTAAAAAAAAAATACATGTTTACCTGTTGTGACCATTTTACTGCTTTCTCTGTTAGGTATTTGTATACAACTGGCCTCCCAACTAAATAGGAGAGCATATAGCAGAATGAGGCACCGAGTCCAGAACACTAGGAAATAACAAAAAGCCATAAGCATTGTGTACTTTTCCATCTTAGTCACATGGATATAGTCACTTAAAGCAAAGCTCAACTAGTATATATTTTGGGGGGTTAAGGGAGGGTACTCTACATGACATCTCTCGTGCAGAGAACAAGAACCCATCTGATCCAGTCCCTTCTCAGACCAAATTATAACTAAAATGAGAATAACTAAAACAAACTGGCACTTATGATTAAACTTAGTGATTACATCCAAATAGTTAATAATAGCATCTAGCTAGCCTAAGAATAAAATTTAAAAGCGAATTTTTTTTCAACTGCTATGCTTGAAAATACCACCTCCAGCTCTGGACTTAAGTCTGTGATGCCCCTGTTCTAGGAAAAAAGCAAACTATAACATCTGCTTATGGGGGGACTTAAAAGATATTACTTAAACATTAATCACCTCTTAAAACTAATGAGTTTATGTTTACACAAACTAGTGGGACCAGATGCCATCCTTCTCCCTCATCATTCTATCAAAAGCTACTTTTTTTCTAGTCTCCCAAATTCATTTTATATACTTACCAAACAAACAAGAAATAAGGCTAGCGGAAAGGGATAAAGAAACCCTGAGAGTATACTGAGAAATATAGAGCCTGGAATAGCAAATGTTTGCAAGCTGTTAACTTCTAAGTTAAGGATTAAAACATAATACAATGGAATTTTTAAAAGACAAATCAAACATTTCAGAAAACAAGTATCAATACAGAAGTTATCATGTTAATAAGATTATATCTGTATCTCAGTATTAAGAAAGCAAAATTGTATCTAAAAGTTTAAAAAACCATCAGTTATGATGCCTTTAACTCTAAATTGACCATTTTCTAGCATTATTATAAATACAACGCTATTAAGAGTGTGTTACTGAAAGAAAAACCAAGACAAATATCCAATGTGTTCCAGATAAAGAACTGGGCACTTTGGCAAAAGAAACAAAAGGGAGGGGGAAAAAAAAGAGAGAGAGAGAGAGAAAGAGAGAGAACAAAGGTCTTCAGTAATCTTATATGCTTCTCTAATGCACTGCATTTACTCCTAAATGTGTTCAAGCAACATGGTTTCTGTGGAAATCTAGGGTATGATAATTACTTGTTTCTAATTTAACTTATAAACATTTACCTCAATGCACTACTCATTAAAAAAAAAGGATAGGGGTTACAGAATAAAGATCACAAACCTTACTTTTAAGAATTATGCTTTTTACTACTTCCTGTTTGCTCCCAGTTTTAGTCTGGAATCCCCCTACCCCCTTTTAAAATCCCCTAACATGATTTACTTACAAGTCAGAGTGAATTCCTTCAACGTCTATGTTCTTTTAAAATTTCTATCTTCATCCATTCTCCTACTCTATTCATGTTTTCATCTCAATCTCCTTTCTTTTTTCTGGCTTCTTTCATCTTCAGTTTCTTGCTCTTCCACAGGATCCCTGCTGTATAAACCCACTCTGATGCCTATGAACTCAAGAAAACCTAGGCTTTCCTTGACCATTGTATTCTATCCAGCTAGTGTGCCTCACCTTCACTTCCTCAGAGGAGATTCTCTCCCTGTCTCCTTGCAACCTGACTTACTCATCCACCCGTCTCACGGCCAAAAGTAATGATTTTTTCCTGTTTATTTTTTCACTCTGATTTAACTCATTTTATAATTATGTAAAATATTTACTTGGTTCTAAAGTCAAATCTACACAATAAAGTACATCTAGAGAATGACTTCCATCCCTCTGTCATCTCTCTCCCCACAGGTAAACACTGTATTGGCTTTTAAAAATACCCTTTCTTGGGACGCCTGGGTGGCTTAGTCGGTTAGGCATCCAACTTCGGCTCAGGTCATGATCAGGCTTGTGAGTTTGAGCCCCACAACTGGCTCTGCACTGACAGCTTTAAGCCTGGAACTTCCTTCAGATTCTCTCTCTTTTTGCCCCTCCCCTGCTTGTGCTCTCTCAAAAATGAATAAACATTAAAAAAAATAATTTTTCTTTTCAAAAACAGATAAATTATCTCCTTGTGTATGTGTGTACTCATATCCTCCCCTGCTTAGATAAAACATTGCATACTGACTTACTACTATTCTGCACCTTGCTCTTTTCATTTAACATTATATCCTGGAGGTAAGAATGCCTTAACCACATAGAGAGACATTTCTCATTTTTAAATAGCTAGAGTACACTCCAGTGTTTAGACTTGCCATGGCTTATGCAACCAGTTCCCTACTGACATTTGGGTACGGATACTTCTATTTGAATATTTAAAATTCTGCATGTCCTAAATCAAAGCAAATGTTATCTTCCTTTCCCAACCCTAAACAGGGTCCTCTACCTATTCCCTTTTTTCTCTAAACAGCCCAAAATACAAAGCCAAAGAAAGGTAACCACCAAGAACAAAACTGGTATAGTACTGATAACTACTGAAGCTGGATGATGGGTACACAGGAGTCCACTGTATGATTTTCTCTACTTTAGTATAGGTTTAAAATTTTCCATAATAAAAGAAATTTTTAAATTACCCTAAGATTTTAGCCTTAGGGAAATAAAAAAAGAGATGATGGTGACACATTTAATGTCATCCATAGCTCAAAAGTCTTCAGTGACTACCCAATACCACTGAATATTCTAAATTCCTCAGCCTGGTACTCAAAGTCCTCTACAGTCTGAGTGCAGTGTCTGTCCTATCTCCCTACACTTGTGTCTCTATCCTCCCCTTTTCACACCCTATAGTCCAACTAAACTGGATAACTGATCACTTGTTAACCACACCCTGTGCTTGTAAGCTCTGCTCTAGATTTGCTCAGAATGAGACTGTGCCATCTCTACCCATAATTCCTTAGTGCCCCAGATGGAAATAGTTGTTCTACCTTTGAATGCTCAAAACACTAGATTTGTACTTAGAATATAATTAGTAAATTAGAAAACTGAATATGAATAAAATAATTATAATGTAAAAAGCCATTTATATTCAAGTTTGACATTACGTAATACCAGTGAAGGTACTAATACTACACTGCTGAAGACGGTGGCCACTAGCCATATGTAACTATGGAGACACTGAAATGTACCTAGTCTGAACTCAAGTGCTATGAGTGCAAAACACACAAATTTCAAAGACTTAGTGTGAAAAAAGAATGTAAAAATACCTCAATTTTTATGCTGATTGCGTGTTAAAATGATAATATTTTGACATATTGGTTCAAGTAAAATGTATTACTTAAATTGATTTCAAGTGTTTTTTTACTTTTTCTAATGTCAACTAGAAAATTTAAAAATTACATGTTGTTCAATTATATTTCTATTAATTAACACTGTATCAGTTATATGCCCTAAGATAAAGTCTTTTCTTTTTTGTTCACTGAATTTTAAAAAGTATCTTTTTAATAAAGAGCTTAAGATTCAAAAGTGAAAATAGACAATTATAAGACAACATGAATTTAACAAGTTATGTTATAAAAATCTAAAATGAGATGTGAAATCATTACAATCACTTACATATCAAGGCAACAATAACAATATGCAATAAAACCTCCTGAATTGACAATATTAACCAATATATGTATTTTTACTATTAACCAATATTTAAAATGTAAAACTTAGGGGCTCCTGGGGTGGCTCAGTCGGTAAAGCGTCTGACTTTGGCTCAGGTCATGATCTCGCAGTCCTTGAGTTCAAGTCTGGCTCTGAGCTGTCAGCATAGAGCCTGGAGCCTGCTTCGGATTCTGTGTCTCCCTCTCTCTCTCTCTCTCTCTCTCTCTCTCTCTCTGCACCTCCCCTGCTCATACTCTCTGTCTTTCTCTCTCTCTCTCAAAAATAAACATTAAAAAATTGATAAAATTTAAAACTTCAAACCAAATGTATTTTGTAATAATAAAGCCCTTCTTATACTTTCAATTCACTTTCTATAGGACAGTTTATCCTTTTCTACTAATTTGCATATGGATATTAAGACAACTAGGCTATAACATTTATAACCCCAGAGATTGTCAAGATCCATTTATGCTAACTGGTTGACTGACCTTATGAGTGGGTATCTCCTTTATCCCTCAGACATGTTATCCCTCCCAAAGCTGAGAGGCAAAGTAGGGTAAAAAAAAAAAAAAGATGACTTTCCAAAGTAAACAAAAACTATATGCCTTGTTCACAAAAACCTTATAAATGCCAAATCAAAAAAAGGAATCAAGTTTTTATCTTACTTGAGGAAAACATTTTAATTTATGGTTAAAGTGTATAGAGGCAAAATAACCTTTAAGTCTAACACTAACACTATGGTTTTCCCAGATAGGTTCTAAAATGGAATTAGTAGGAAAGGGGAGCAGTTATGGATTTCTTAAAACAGCTTATGTATTATTAAATCACTTTACAAATAGCTGCCAAATAACCTGCTGAAAGACAGATGCATAATAATTATTCTCTAAATTTTTCCCAAATTTGGATTTTTCTCATAATAAATAAGATGACAAAGCACCTAAATAAAAATGTATTCTCACCAGGTAGATAAAGGAATAATGTTTGTATTATCAGCAAAAGTTTTTGTTAACATACTTAATAAACTGTTTATGCTAGGAATAACTGCTTCAGGGTATTTAAGAATATACTGACAACATTTATATAAGGAGGCAAATATAGAAAAACATATATATATGTTAAATACATAATATCTAGTCTAATATAAATCCAAGAAAAGAAAATGCTAATGAATTTTACAAGAAAAAGTTTTAATTGCGAAGTCCCATAAGCCAAAAGAAATTCAGGAAATAAAACAGGAAGCAAGAATATAAAGAGTTTGAGAGAATTAATAAAGTAACTAGTTTAACTTTTAAAAATAAATGTTGGTTTCAAAAGGAGAATGATTACCTTTACAGGATCAAGAGATAATGTGTTTCATTAAACGAGAAGATTTGAAAACAGGTTGGATTAAAATAAAAGATACAAAAATCAGATTGAAGTTAAAGCCCGTAACTGGAAGACTAATCACCAGTAGCATAAGCAGTTTGAAAATACGCAGGAAGAATAAAGCTATTTTCCTGACTAATTAATACAACATATATTTCTATAAAACAAAGAAATACATCCAAAAGTTATTTTAAAAATTTATATCCTTTGAATGACTAATTTTCCACTTAAGATCTTTTTACAAAGAAACCATTAAATGGAAGAAAAAAATCACAAACAGAAAGTTTTATAACACAACATGTATAAAAGCAAAAAATTAATTACAAATTATATCTTCAAACCTAACGGAGTATTTTTAAAAATTATGCTGTGGTGACTATTCAAAATAAATAAACTAAATTAAAATAATCAATTAACTAATACAATCATAAGTTAAATAGATAATTATCTTGAATAATGCAGAAGAGAGGAAAATGTTTATGATAAGTGAAATAAGCAGAATACAAAAAAACTGGTAGTAAATATTCAAAAATAATAACTGAGTTGAGGAGATAGGTTTAAAGTAAGAATTTTTTCCATTTAATTTTTCAATATTTTATTTAATGTTACATGAAATTAATAACTTTTAAAAGAAAAAATAGTTATGCATAACTAAACAGACCCTTTAAGACCTCTTTCTTGAACAAAACTAGATTAACAGTTTTTTTAGTTAAAAGGATACAAAATATATGTAGCAAAATAAGCTACAAGTACTTGTACATAAAAGGTGTCCTTATATTTGGATAAAACTTTTCCTAGAGCCTTGGCATCATCCATATCTCTGGGAACCTTCATATTCACTCTTTCTTCTCTAAAGAAATAAAATTAAAGTGAAAAATTTTAAAGCAGAAATTTGCCAAGATAATTAATATCAAAATCAAGTTCAAAACATGAAGTTTTATCCAAAATGATTTGGCGCTTTGATCTGTATTATATTAACCATAAATTCATAAGTTTTAAGTTCAAAAGTCTATAAATATTTGTTTTTAATGATTTAATATAATTTCTTGAGACATGTTATCTATGTATGAAAGTTCAGAATGACCCAAACTAAATTAGATTAAAAGCATTTGCTCCAACGCTGGTATAAATTTTGAGTTAAAAAGTGAACTACTGATGTTAGCATATTCAAAACATATTTAACATCATTTTGGGTAATCCTCATGAGAAGCTAAAATCAATAATTAATTACAACTAAAATTAAGTAAAATTTTTGATGAATTTACAGTTCACATATCTTCTGGAATATTTCGACTCAAAGTTCAGATAAAAACTTACACATTTTTCCTTTTCTATTAATCTTACTTTATATTTGGTGCCTTATTTGGAACTGAATTTCTTACTTATAAAAGGCTCAAATAATTACGTTTGTGTTTAATGTATATTGTGCCCATTTGTTTACATGATAAAATTTAACCAATCTTGCAGAACAATGATAGACTGCTGCCTAATTTCTATAAAAACAGTAGGTAAACTGTGATTTCTCATTTATAAATTTAAAAACAAAAAAACTCTTTTTAGGGGTGTGTACACACACACACACACACACACACACACACAAAGAAATAAGCGGAACATAACAGGTGTATAACAGCACACTTGTACACAAGTGATGTTATCATTCTTAGAGCAGATTGGGAGCAAAGACAACCTTTATATATTCTTGCCCTCTTTCAGTCAGCTCTTAACTGCCTCCTCCTTGATCAAAACCAGAAAGGATCTAAAATTCCATAACACTGATAGTAACCTAACAATATAACATGCTAGCCTCCCAAAGGCATTTACACTGACATAAGAAATCAAAGTATGAAAATAAAAATAAGTTTAATTACAAAAATTTCAAGCATGAGGAATTGTTATTGAAAGGAATTTAGAGGAAACGGGAACTTCCAAACACCCTGAAATCATATTTCACAGTTCTCCATTACCACACTAGTCTGGCTCTGGTTGAAAGTCTAACTACATTTTAGTAAGTCTTTTATGTAATCTATGATTAACATAGGTTGGTATTACTGTGGTTAAACAGACCTGGGATATTCTGCCTTCTTAAAGTATGTTTCAGTTCCATAATCTCTTCCCTAAAATTCAAAAAACTCTGAAAACCGAAAGTTTTTCATATTTTTGTCAGAAAAAATTGACCCACACTTAAATATCATAGTCTTTTATCATGCCCATTCCTCTGCAAAAAATATTAATAAATTTGATAATGGGATCCTTCCCCAGATCCTGCTGGAGGTACTACATAACAGACAGTATTCGTTCCATGTTATCTGTCCAAAAATGGAAAAATTCTAAATTCTGAAACACATTTCACCCCAAGGTTTTGGCTAAGGAGTTTTGGATGTATTTAAGATAATACAAGTTATTTTTTTTATAAAGTCCATTTCACTGTGAAAACTACCTATTCAGGTCATATCATTTCCATAAAACAGGGAAAAGAAAAAGAGCTAGGAGAGAGAGATGTGGTGGGGATAGAAATGAATGAATAGAAGCAGACAAACTGATCACAAGAAGGAAGGGAGAAACATAGATGGAAAGGTAGGGAAAGCAGAGAAGAAGAGCATCAATGGTTTTCAAACCACAGGTGTCTTTTATGAATTTTAAAATAAGCTTGCTTGGTCACTACTAGCATGAAAAATTAAATAAATAGAATAGTTTAGAAAATATCAGAGACCACCACCTGTTTCAGGAAACTTTAATTTTGTATGTATACATGTATGCAAGTGAGTGGGGTACAAGGGACAGGCACATGCCTGCAGGATCATGACATAAAAATCTATTTCTTAATATAGTTATATATATATTTTTAATTTGAAAGCCATTAGAAAGATGAGGCTTTAATTACAGGAGCAGTGCTAGGAAAACCCTGCACAGAAAATCAGGAGGCATGTTTGGGAAAGAGTATTTAAATAAGTGTCACTAGAGACTTGCTACAAATCATGATAGCTAATATACACTCACCATGACAGTTCTGTTGCTTCAAATTAGTTTAACTTTTAATCTACTTTATCTATAAATGTCTAGGCATTTTTCAGTTTCTTTCTGTATACTTACTCACTAAGCTGAGGAAAATTTTTATATACCAAAAACATAACAAAAGCTGCAGATAAGAAAATGGACACCAATATAAGAAGTGACATTCTTGCTGACCCAGCTTCTGCACAGGCTTTTTCTGAAAGGGAAAAAAAAAAAAAAAAAGCTATAATTAAGATATTTTTAAAAGACAGTATTCCAAGTCAGCAAATAATTTCCTTAACGACTTTCCTCCCCAATAAACTGTTCATACTTTTGCTCAGTTTTAACATAAAAATTTAACTCCTAATGTATTTGCCATTTATTAACCAGGCATATTGCTTCGGGGGGATATACCCATTTCAGAAGCATGAAAAAACAGAACACCAGAATTTGCAGCACTGATTTGCTGATAAGCCAAAGGAGAAAAGATGGCATTGCTCTAGTTACTATCACTGACTTTCAAATGTATTTATATTGGGAGTTGACAACATAGACAGAATGCCCTCTTAGGAAAAATGAGGTAAAGTGGCAATTACTTCAACTGTCACAAGAACCCAGAAACTGACTAATACAACTGGTGAATGTTAATACAGTACTTTTTACACCAAATGCTTCAGAATATAGTTGATCCTCAAATGTTTTGGGTGGCTCTCTGGGACTCCAAGAATGGCAGAATTTGTTCACATTCCCTCACAAGGTACTCTTCATGTTATCTAAAAAATTATATGCAACATAAAAGTATAGGGTACATGAGTGGCTCAGTCGGTTGAGCGTCTGACTCTTGATTCTGGCTCAGGTCATGATCCCAGCATCATGGGATTGAGCCCAGTGTCAGGCTCCTTGCTGAGTGTGGAGCTTGTTTAAGATTCTCTCTCTCTCTCCCTCTGCCCCTATCCCCCGCTCACATGCTCTCTCTCTAAAAATAAAAATAAAAATAAAAATAAATAAATAAATAAAAAGATAAAAGTATGGAATGAGATCCAGGAAAGAGCAAGTAGAAGAATGAGCAAGAATGAGCTGTTTTTATCAGGAAGTAGTCAATAGTGGGGAGGCAAGGCCAAGATACCTTAGTAGTGCTCTCTGTGGAAACAGAAGTGGTGGCATAATTTTTATTGCGCACATTTACCATTATTCCATGTACATACTTTTAACGCTCAGGGGATTAAAAAATATGTGTATACCATAAGAATTACTTTTAGTTCTCTGAGAATGAAAATACCACTATGCCCCTCCCTAACTACTGCCTGTGTAACTTTTATACATACTTTTTATGAAGTATCCTAAAACAAATGCCTGTACTCTATTCGTTCATTTGGCAAATTCTTCTTCTCAAACATTTATATAAACGTATTAGATAGGTGTCACTGCACAGTTGAGTAACACCCTCCTCCTCAGGGAAACTTTCTCATATTCCCCTTCCTCTCAAAGGGGCTAATCTCATTGGCCCTATTACAGTTTGATTCCAACACTCTACCTTCCCAAACAACAGAAGGCTAACTTGCCCAAGGTTGGACACCTGACTCAAGTAGAAACTCATTATTGGCTGACCAAATTGTCTCTTGAAAATTTGAACTAAAAGAGATACTGTTGTCAAGAGGTGGTATGTCTTGAGGCTGAAAGATCAAGCAGTGAAGGCCACAGATAATGACAAGGCAGGCCAAAGACATGTACCAGAAAATCTAAGAGTGGAGGTTAAAATAAAAACCCAGAGAGCCCAAGTGGGAGCTATAGCTAACCTACTTGTTAACTTCTAACTTTCCACTTCCCTTAAAGCCTAGCTATATTTCATTTCTTGCTCACGGATGCCAGTGAGATTGCCTCTTTAAAAAAAAAAAAGTTGGGGTGCCTGGGTGGCTCAGTCGGTTAAGCGGCTGACTTCGGCTCAGGTCATGATCTCGCGGTCCACGTGGGTTCAAGCCCCACATCGGGCTCTGTGCTGACCGCTCAGAGCCCGGAGCCTGTTTCAGATTCTGTGTCTCCCCCTCTCTCTGACCCTCCCCCATTCATGCTCTGTCTCTGTCTCAAAATTAAATAAAAAAAAAAAGTTAAAAAAAATTTAAAAAAAAAGTTTTAAACGTTTATTTTTGAGAGAGAGCATAGCAGGGGCAGAGAGAGAGGGAGACACAGAATCCAAAGCAGGCTCCAGGCTCTGAAATGTCAGCACAGAGCCCATGCAAGGCTTGAACTCACAAACTGCGATATCATGACATGAGCTGAAGTTGGACGCTTAACCAACTGAGCCACCCAGGAGCCCCAAGATTGTCTCATATATTTAGAAGAATCTCCTTTTTTATTGGTGCTAGTTTAAACTTATTTCTGCTCCTTTCAACCAAAAAGCCTTAACTAAAAGACAAACTTCATTTTTATACCTTGTCTCATTTTATTGTAGTTTTATATATTTTACAACTGAATTGGTAAGATTTTGCCCAATTCTATGTTAAACATGGAGTAATACAAACCACCTAGCTCCACGCAAGGTGTATTGTGTGAAGTACATGAATTGGTATCACCAGGAGCTTGTTAGAAATGCAGATTCAGAGGGCGCCTGGGTGGCTCAGAGTCAGTTAAGCATCCGACTCTCAGTTTCAGCTCAGGTCATGATCTCCTGGTTCTTGAGATCAAGCCCCGCATTGGGCTCTATGCTGACAGAGCAGAGCCTGCTTAAGATCCTCTCTCTCTGCCCCTCCCCTGCTAGCTCACTCTCTCTGTTTCTCAGAATAAACATTAAAAAATGCACATTCTCAGGCCAACATGCCAAAACTACTAAATCAGAATCTGTGTTTTAATAAGATACCCAGGTGATCTGCATGTACATTAAAACTTAAGAGAAAACAATATGGCCCACTTTGCCTATTTTATAGGTAAGTAAATAGAGGCCCTAAGGAGGTTGCGCTATTAAAAAAATTCCTAAGGAACCGAATGGCATAAAGTATATCCCCAAAGCCCTTTAATATCCATGTATAATCAACTCATAATTTCTGCTATAACACAAATTGCTTAGGTTTGGTGCTTTGATATACCAGATACAAATTGTTCTTATCTGTTCATTAAAGCTGACTTTCTGAAAGACAATATTAGGTTTATCAAGCTCTAGTATGTGAACACTAAAGTTAAAAAAAAAGACTTTACTTCAAACATTAAAAAAAAAAGGACTATACTTCAAAAACCAAGTTACAAATAGAAATTTACTTGCTCATATCATACTTTTTTTAAATATTATTTTTTTTTAAGTTTATTTATTTTGAGAGAGAGAGAGCATGAGCTGCAGAGGGGCAGAGAGAGGGACAGACGGAATCACAAGCAGACTTGGTTCAGAGCCCCATGTAGGGTTTGAACTCATGAACAATGAGATCATGATCTGAGCTGAAATCAAGAGTTGGATGCTTAACTGATGGAGCCACCCAGGCACTCCACTCATATCATATTTCTAAAATTTACTGCAGGAAGCAATGGGATCATAAAATACTACAAAAGATGGCTTCAATGGAGTAATAAACCAGGATGCCTGCCACTGAACACTATAGTTCATTAATCCACTAATGTATTTGTATGTTTTGCAGCACAGAAAATTGAACAGAGACCTTAAACATCTGAGGTGGGCATAATATGAAAAGATCTCTGCAGAATCTTATGATAACAAATGCCTAATTGTCCATATCTTTGCCTTGGTTATGATATCTAATTCAATGCTTCTCTTGAGAATTTAAGAAATCATATTTACTCACTCTAAAAAGAAAAGAATAATCAGCCAAAAGTGACAAAAAAAATCAGTGTGCAATAAAACCAATTCAACCAAAAATGTATTTTTTTAAATTTTTTAAATTATTTATTTATTTTTTTAAAGTTTCTTTATTTTGAGAGACAGAGAGAGCAGAGGAGGGGCAGAGAGAGAGGGAGCCTCAGGGAGCTCGGCACAGAGCCTGATGTGGGGCTTGAACTCATGAACCGTGAGATCATGACCTGAGCCAAAACCAAGAGTCAGACGCTTAACTGACTGAGCCACTCAGGCACCCCCAAAAATGTGATTTTAAATAGAAAATCTACTGAAACACAAACTTCTCACAAGGCTAAAATTTTATTTTCCTACTTTGTTAAATAAAGAGGTAATCCACAGGAAAAGAAATAAAAGTAATATATAAACATTGAGGTTTATAGCATAGTTTTCTATGGGCTGACATCAAAGCAAAGTGTATGTACACACACATACTCTGTACAATTATTCGAAAGGCCTGCTACTTCTTAAAGGCATGCTACTTTTAAATCTACCTGGAATTAACTTGCTCAGCCTTCACTTTTCACTTACTTTCCTGCTTGAATCAAGTCCAGAGTACAAAAAGGACTGATACAAGTAATTTAATATTACTGGCATCTTTTAAACTCTTCAAAACCACTGTTTTTTTTTTGTTGTTGTTGTTGTTTTTCATATGGCAGACATTTGTGCACACAAGAATTACTGGTAAGAATAAATGGCTGATATCCCCCCAACCCCCACCTCTTTCCCGGTACTTTCCTTTAGGACTTCTGCTCTGCAAGGTATGCAGTCAAATGTAGAGTTGCTTAGGATGATCTGCTGAGCATCTATTATGTACAAAATGTTTTCTTCAATCTCTGCTTCTAAGAAACTGATAGCACCATTAGCTAGATTACCAAGGAATGAATG
Source organism: Acinonyx jubatus (assembly GCF_027475565.1). Taxonomy (NCBI): domain Eukaryota; kingdom Metazoa; phylum Chordata; class Mammalia; order Carnivora; family Felidae; genus Acinonyx; species Acinonyx jubatus. The sequence continues at coordinate 48,629,957 of NC_069390.1, read as the reverse complement.
GCACAAAGGGGTTTTGAGTATATAGGAAAGCAAGATTACTGGGCTGGAGTAATGGAGGCAAGATTCACAGAGCAGGTAGAAACATGGTTGAAGACTAAAAGATAAGAAGAATTTACAGCTTTCTAATCCATACTGTAGTTAAATATAAAAAGATTTCAACAGGTTATACAGTTCTCTTAAATTAATAATTAGGGGTGCCTGGTTGGCCCAGTCAGTAGAACAAGAGACTCTTGATCTTGGGTTGTGAGTGAGCCCCACATTGGGTATAGACATTACTTAAAAATAAAATCTTTAAAAAAAAATTAAGTAAGCAAGCTAGCTTTAAAGTTAAACTATAATATTTTCTTCCCATTATTCATTTGCCAGTCCTAAGTAAGGAGTCAGAGGGAAGAAAGGTGTCAGGCAACATTTAACTGGACTACAGAACACTACCCTGAATGCTCCCAGAGTACACATTTTCTCTGACTGCTACTTGTTGTCTTACAGTTGGATGATGAAACACATAGACATTTGAATAAAATTAACCTCCATGTTTAACTTGATACCTATTTTTTGCACTCTTTAAAATTAGGAAAATTTTGTCAAGCATTGTGTTCAACAGTAACACAGAAAACAAACTGATGAGAATGCAGAAACTAAATGACCTTCAATATTGAAGCTCTCCTTTCTTTTTAAAAAAAAATTTTTTTTTAACGTTTTATTTATTTTTGAGACAGGGAGAGACAGAGCATGAACAGGGGAGAGTCAGAGAGAGGGAGACACAGAATCTGAAACAGGCTCCAGGCTCTCAGCTGTCAGCACAGAGCCAGACGCGGGGCTCGAACTCAACAAACCGCGAGATCATGACCTGAGCCGAAGTAGGCTGCTTAACCGACTGAGCCACCCAGGCGCCCCTGAAGCTCTCCTTTCTTTCACACTAACTGGTAACTAGGGGTTGTTAGATATTATGATTCAACAATTATTCTTGAGTGTAATTCTATTAAGTCCAGAGACTAGCATGTAATTGATTTAGAGTTCTACACAAATAAAAGTTGAAAATCTTGTTTTAATAATAATTATACATCTACATGTATAGCATACATTTTTATAATGTGCCATGTCATTTAGCATTTAGAGCTACCCACAACAGTACTTTACACATTCATTAACCTTCACATCTTCCATCATACTAATTCCCAATCTGAATTATCCCCATATTCTGCTTTCCAACCTCCTCCCAGGGGAAAATCACTATTAGACTACTAGAGAAAGTCAAGATTATGTTCTCTTAGCCTACAAATTCACAATTTTTTCTATCTTCAAATAAGGTTATCACTAGCAAATAATCCTTTCACAGCACACTCCAAAAGGGCTATTTCAAGTCTCTTCAAGCCTTTAATTCTATCTTCATTAATTCTCAAACAATGACACTCCCTCCACACTTCAGTGAGCTTCCCAATCTCTACCTTAAGATCTGTTCCTCAAATTATCCTCCCTTGCTCCTTTCCCCTTATCTTTGCATTAAATGCCAACACACTTCCTTCCAGATTTTACTCAAAGAATTGTCTCTTCTCTATGCACCCAGTATCTTCAATTCTTCCTCTTAAGATCACCGTTTCTCTAACTCCTAATATGCATATATCCATTCTGAAAAGTCATAACCTTAATGGCCCTATAGTAGCTCCCTATTTTCGTTATTTTCATATCAAAATCTTTTGAGGGGCATAGGGGGGCTTAGTCAGTTGAGCACCCAACTCTTAATTTCGCCTCAGGTCATGATCCCAGGGTCATGGGATCAAGACCCGAGTCAGGTTCCACACTGATCATGGAGCCTGCTTTAGATTCTCTTTCTCTCTCTCTCTCTCCCCCCCTCTCCCGTGCTCACTCTCTCTTAAATACATACATACATACATACATACATACATACATACATACATACAAAAAAAACCTTTGAAAAGCAAAATCTTCCTAAATCTGCAAGATTTTAGGAATGACTCTACTGGTCATCAGGTCCATCAGGTCATCAGGTTCTCAACATTCAATGTTTTCTAAACTTACTTGATTCTACCATGAAGAAGCAAAAGACCCATCTCTTTACAGAAACTCTAACAAGTGTTCAAGGTCACAAGAATCTACTGCAGTATTTTTGTAAGTAAATTTTATTCCAAGGGCTTTAGAATTTTTTTTAATTTTTAAAAATAAAAAAATGGTAGCAGTATCATCAAGTATAAATGTAAACAGCTAACTATAAAATACAAATAATTGACTATTACACACACAAAACATGTTTGTAGGTAGCAGACAAAATGGCACTACCAATTTTGTACGAAAGCTCATTCTCTAAGGATTATGCCCTGCAATTGTGGTACCATTCAATCCACATACCTTCAGACTCAGTTAACCACTTTCAGATGCTTCCCACATCCATTCACCAAAGACTGAGATCAAGCTTATAATAAATTTCTTCGTAATCCTAAAAGATTCATCATCCATTTAGATGATCCACCCAGGCTCAAAAGTCTTTAAGGTTCATTTCTATTCAACTTTAGCCACCCACTTCCAGCAACACACTAAGTTCTCACATCCCGAGACTGCTCTACCTTGGACATTTTAAATTCCAACATGCTATTCCTTGATCACCTTTATTCTTTCGTGAGCTTATTCCCTCCACTTTCTCCCTTCTCTTGGGCTCCTCACTTTTCTTCCTTCCATGCCCAACCTTGATTTCATGATGTATCATCTGAAGCAACACCTTTGATTAGAATCCTTACCCTTTTCTTATATCTAATCTAACCCAATACCAGTTATAAATTCACCTTCTTCACGAAGATGGTTGAGCACAAATAGAGAAAAATCATGAGTGACCCATCACAGAGATCCATCTTTGGGAAAACTGAGTTAGCCTCATTCCTACTCCCATTTTTTTAGGTGTCAAACATGAATCAGGTTGAGCCAATCTGATAACAGTGATAGGTTCAGGGACAAGCATTTGATCTGAGACAGTCTAATCAGTGTGAATATTTAGATTTTTTATTGGCAATGCTAGGAAAAACATTACCAAAGTTATCAAGGACATATTTAGCTTACCTGGACCTTCACAAGAAATCAACCTTAAGGTAAAGCTGACATCAAAGATATGAAAGAAATCTGATCCTGATCACTGGGCTCATTGGGCCACTGGTTCCAGGCTGAAGCCAGGGAATCCCACTTAATCTATCAATTTTTTAGTTATATATATCAATCAACCTTCTTTCAGCAAGGGTTTCAATTGTATTTTCTATTGATAAGCACAAAAATCCTGATACATAATATTTTGGTTGAGACTGTCTCAACAAATTATACTAACACCTTGGTTGACATCCAGTTGCCAATTTTAGTCTTAACTCCCGGTTATCAGTAATCAGAGCTTCTTTCTTCCTCTAAGCCAGTACCTTGCTCACAGCAGATGCTCAAAGAATATTTACTGAACCAAATAAACAAGGCAGGATCTAGAACAGGCATCTGAGAGGGGTGTATTATCCAAAGTTGAACAATATTGTCTTCTAAAAGTAGTAAAATCAACTTTGAGACAATGTTTCTCAAACATTTTTGGCTGCAATCACAATAAACGGCTTTATATCATGATTAGTACACACAAAAATCTATAAAACGAAAAATAAAATTCCAAGAACACTTATGCCCTACTACATGTGAAGCACTCTATTTTCTCTTCCATTTTTTAAAATGACTCATCATTACCCATCAAACTGATCTCACAGTGCTCTTGCTGCTCACAAGGATGATGATCTATATATATTTAAAAAACACAGTCCTAGCAGTTCTCTTGAATCGAAGTGGGAAACTTCTATGACTTGCTAGTAAACAAATCAGCCAGAACAAATAACACAGAAGAAAATAAAATACCCTCATTCAGGCACTCTTGCATGTAGATTAGATCAAGAGCCTCATAAGTGCTTCTTACTTATTACTCTTCCTCATCATGCAAGAATTAGACTCTCAGTGTTATTATCTTGGTCAAGTCTTCACAGTGGTCCTCAGTCTGTAAGGCTCAGATGTTAGACTAGAGATCAGAGTCATGGCAAGGAATCCACTAAAACATACCAAACACTGCATGTAGAATGTAAAGTAGTTCAAGCATACACACAATGACAACTATTTGTCAAAGTTACCTAGATGTATTTCTCAATCAAGAGTTAACTAAAATTTGGGGCGCCTGGGTGGCTCAGTCAGTTAAGCATCCAACTCTTGATTTTGGCTCAGGTCATGACCTCACAGTTCACAACACTCAGCCAGCCCCACATCAAGCTCTTCTCCTTCTCTCTCTGCCCCTCCCCCACTTGCTCTCTCTCTCTCTCTCAAAAATAAACATTAAAAAAAAGTTATTAAAATTTTTATCTCTTCTCCAAAACCTTTAATTTTTTTGAGATGTTAAACCAGATACCATCTGCAATTAACAAAAATTGCTTTTCATAATCTGGAAAATTGGTTGCTAAGTAGTTACTAATGACACCACATCACCAGCTCATTACCATTACCATAAGCAACCAAACCCTATCATGTAAGGGATCTACAAAATCTTTTGCCCAGAGAAAGAATTCCTAACACTAATTAAAGAGAGAGACACAGAGACAGAAACTGAGAGGCAGAGAAGAAAAAGAAAACACTGGAAATCACTAATTAACAGGATGGATCAAAAAACTAACTTTGCAATGAGGCGCCGGGGTGGTTTGGTCACCTGGGTGGTTTGGTCAGTTAAGCAACCACTCTTGGTTTCAGTTCAGGTCGTGATCTCTCATGGTTTGTGAGTTTGAGCCCTACATCTGGTTCTGCGCTAGCAGTGTGGAGCCTGGTTGGGATTCTCTCTCTCCCTCTCTCTCTGCCCCTCCCCTGCTGTCTCTCTCTCAAAATAAATACATAAACATTAAAAAAAAAAAAAAACCCACTAACTTTGCACTTAAATCCCTCTGTACCAACATTATTTTGATCATGGCCAACCCAACAGAAATCCTCCATTCCTGACAAATTAATGTTAATAAGTTTGCTGACATAAAGATTCACACTAACTTTCCAGCTTAATGTTTCCTCCACCCAGAATCCCTTACCTTCTCTCTAACAATGCAAACCCTACTTCTTCCTGAAGGCATGCCTTCACATCTCCCTCTATCCTTCTATAGATGTGTAGTGCACAGGAAGTTGTTTGATAGCATCATAAAAATAATTGTGTTAATGGGTTATTCTAATGATAAAAGATAAACAATTATAAAAGCATTTTGGAGGTTTCAAGGTTTTATTTTCCAAATAGCTTTAGGTTAAAACAACAAAAATCAGTAATAAAAAAAATTGCTACTGCAAACCAAATGACAATCTTTAGAAATGATCTATCTGGAAAGGCTTCCTGAAGAAGTCTTCAGGACACACTTGGATTACTGTCACTCTCCATAACAGCATCTTCAAAACAATGTTCCTTTAATTTAGAGTGGATTTATACTTAAACAACAATTCATTTCTGGGGTTTTGAAGTTATTTGGCTCTACTGTCTATAAGATGGAGAAATACCCAAATACATAAAGCCTAAAAAGTCAAATTAGACTAAAGACATTTTAAACTAAAGTGTGCAATACATTATTGTTGTCTATACTTATGATGTTGCTAGACAGTCTTCAAAGACCCTCTCCCTACTCATCACCGGTGGTGGACCACAATGGCCATTTGTTACGATCCCTTCAAGTTTATGGGCTTTTTAAAAAATATTTAAAGAATTTAATCATTTTAACTTTTGAAAAGCAGTGAAAACCTCTATGCCAAGATGGAATCAAAGTATTTAGCTTCCAGGTATGCTTTCTTCTTAAAATAATATTTAAAGTTCAGAGAAATGCCAGAATGGTGTAATGGAAAAAAGCTTGAGAATGGGAGATCTCAGCTATGATAATAATTAACATTTATTTAGTCTCCACACAAGCCATTACACTAAATGCTTTACATCCATTATTTTTGCGTAATCCACACGGCAAGCTAAGCTATTATTACTATCACCTTTGTCATCCCCACTGTACAGTTTAGACACTGAGTTTTTAAAGATAACAAGTCCAAAGTCATAAGTGGTTGAGCAGGCCACTTGGAAGTGGCACCTGGACATAGTTAAATCCTTGCTCTTAACTACTACTTGACTAATCTTGTGACTTTATGCAAGTTCCATATCCACTCTGGGCCTCAGTTTCCTCATCAGTGAAAATAAAGCAAGAGTCTTTAAGTTCCTTCCAGCTCTGTCTAGCTTCAATATTATGAAGCTTACAACCTCTGAGCTTCAAACAAGCCAGTGTCATCACTTCTTTTAATTGAATTCAACTACAACAGCATTTACGAGCCACCTCCTAAGCGTCTGGCCTTGAGGTGGGCAGCGGCCCAAGCAAGCCCAGGTCCCTAACCCTCTCTGCTCCCACGCCCCTGGGTGCCAAGCAGGCCCCCTCGAAAATCCCTGGGACAGACCGGGGTCCTTTCTACTCCGAAGCCCCTCCGGCACACTACCGCCTCTGGGCCAACCCCAGCTCTGATTCCGGTTCTACTCACCCTTCAAGTAGTCTCCGCTGCCTGGCGTCATGAGACCGCGCGTCCCCGCTGCCCTGTCCCCCACAGGGGTCGTGTGGAGTGCCCCCGTCTGCGATCTTTCGGCGACTTTGCCTTTCGCCATGGCTGCTGCAGGGAAGGTGAAGGAAGAGAGGTGATGCTGCCCCAGCTTAACAACACCTCCGCCTCAGGCTCCTTACACCAGGGGCCGCAGCCGCAGCCACAGCCACTTCCGGGGCGACCACCTCACCTGAGACGACCTCAGCCCGGAGAGCACAGCGACGCTCGGCTGAAACCTACAGCGCCCACTCGGAGTAGGCTCCGCCCCGTGCCACCCCCGTGCCTCGCGCGCTCACGCTCGCCCAGTAACCGCGAGACAAGTCAGGGCCCTGGCCCACCCCGTTCACTGCCCCGCCCCTGCTCACGACTGTATAGAACATGCGCAGTCGCAGTCCCGGAGTTGGTAGTAGCTCGAGGACAAGAGGCATCTAATGCGCAGCTTTAATTATCCGGAAGTGCGGTCCTTGAAACTTCAAACCCTTTGTCCCGGCCGCCGGAAGTGCCCGCGAGTGATTAGTTGGCGTTTCGCAGCAAATGGTGATTCAGCTTACTGACTTCACCAATTCTTCAAGCGGCTGTCTTCAGTCGGGTCTAGATGTTTCGTCTGAAAATGTTGAAAAATACAAAGCCTGAAGCGAACCGATCGAGTTTAAGGAAAGTTAAGGATCAGAGAGGAGCTGTAACCTGTGAAGGTCACAGGATGGCAGAAAAGGGTTTAGAGGCTTTCCCATTGCCTCACCCTGTCGCCCCTCACTAGCAAACCCAGGTCACCTCATTTAGCTTTTTCTTTCACTGAGCCCAAACGTGCCGTTGTTGACTGTTAACTTTTTCCACACTTAAATCTCAGAACAGTGTTCAGCTTACTGGTGAGTGTATTGGAATTTCCTCTTGAGAGCAACTTGGCAGTCTGTATAAAATACTGTTCCTATCCAGTAATTCTATTTCTAAGAAACTATTTCATGGAAGTAAGGATACACAGGGAGTTATTCCTAACAGCATTATTTATTAGTATAATGGTAAATGTGGAAGCAACCTAAAAACCCAACGCTAAACAATAGTTGACTAAATTATGGGAGCTTATTGAAGGGAACTGTTCTATGTACACAACCTCTGCCTACTTGCATTAACACCTTAAGAGGCACCTGGGTGGCTCAGTCGGTTGAGCTTCCGACTTGGGCTCAGGTCATGATCTCACAGCTCGTGAGTTTGAGCTCTGCGTGGGACTCTGCTGACAGCTCAGAACCTGGAGCCTGCTTCTGCTTCTGTGTCTCCCTCTCTCTCTGCCCCTAACCCACACGCATTCTGTCTCTCAAAAATAAATACACGTTAAAAAAAAAAATTTTTTTTTAAAGACCTTCAGTGACCACTCTAGGAGGTAGCTCCCCATTTTATTTCCTTCATGATCGTCATTAAAAGCAATTATTATTTGGATTATTTGTTTACTTGTTCATTGTCTGCCACCTCTACAATGTAAGGGCCTTGTCTTTTTGTTCACCATTGTATCCCCCAGCAGCTGACAGAATGCCAGCATCTAAGTGGGCATTCAATAAATTCGTTGAATAAATGTTCAACCATAGAAAATTATATTTATGAAGAGATTAATAATGTGGAAAATGCTTATTCAAAAATTCAAAGAAGTGGGGCACGTGGGTTAAGCGACTGACTCTTGATTTCAGCTCAAGTCATGATCTCATGGTTGGTGGGATCAAGCCCCCAGTGCAGAGCCTGCTTGGGCTTCTCTCTTCTTCTCTCTGGCCCTGTCCTACTCGTGTGCCCACACTAGCGCACTCTTTCAAAATAAAAAAACTTTAAAAAAAAGAAAAGACAAAAATTCAAAGAAGTATAAAAAACAAAAATATGAAATACTTAAAGTAAATTTATATTTTTAGGATAAAGTATTTTTGTTTTCTGTATTTTTATTTATTTTTGTGATGTAATCTCTATGCCCAACTTGGGGCTCAAACTCATACCCCAAGATGAAAAGTTACATGCTCCACCCACTGAGCCAGCCAGGCATCCCAGGATACAGAGTCTTCAGTAAGATACAACGATTTTTTAGCATTTGATATATTTTATTACATAAAAAAGTTAAAAGTATAACAAAAGCACCAAAAGAAAAAAAACAAAACAAAACCCAGGAACAGACTGAGAAAAAATATTGCCACGTAAAAAAGAATTACTACAAATTGGGGGGGTGCCTCTCTGGCTCAATCCATGGAGCATATGACTCAATCTTGGGGTCGTGAGTTCAAGTCCCATATTAGGTGCAGAGATTAATTTAAAAAATAATTACCACAAATTAGTAACAAAAGCACAGCTCAACAGAAAAGCAAACAAAGGATATGAATAGTCAATTCTCAGAAGAAAAAGTTAAATAGCCAACAAATTAGGAAAAGATGAACAACCTCATTAATGCCGTGTGATAACACTGACTGAGAGGTACATAGAATGCACTAGCAGAAGAGGGGTAGCTAAATTAGAGTGGGTTGCAGTGAAGGTCTCCTAGGTAGAATGAATATTAAGCTGATTTAAAGGACGAATAGGAAGGGTGCCTAGGCGGCTCAGTCAGTTGAGTGTTCAACTCTTGATTTCAGCTCAAGTCATGACCTCAGGGTGCCAGATAAAACCCCTGCATGGAGTCTACTTAAGATTCTCTCTCTCCTTCTTCCCCTCTTCTCCTGCTCACAAGCTTGTTCTCTCTCTAAATACAAATATAGGATGGCTAGGAATTAGCAAAAGAAAGCAGAAGGAAACTTGCAAAAACTGGAAGCTACTACTAATCTCTGAAAAATAAGTGCAAGCAAAGAGTGGGAGAATGGAAAGAAATGAGATGAGAGAGATAAGACAAAGGACTTGTCACAAAGTGCTGGAAGTATGAACTTAATGCTCAAAGATACCTGAAGTCATTGAAGAACTTTTAACTGGAAAGGGACATATTAAGATTAGTATTTACAAATCTTATTCTGACTTCTCGGTGATAGAATTGAGGAGTGTCCCAATAGCAGCAGAAAGACAAGGTAAGAAATTATTTTTTGTTAATTATTTATTTTTAAATTTACATCCAAGTTAGTTAGCATATAGTGTAACAATGATTTCAGGAGTAGATTCCTTAATGCCCCTTTCCCATTTAGCCCATCCCCCCCCACAACCCCTCCAGTAACCCTCTGTTTGTTCTCCATATTTAAGAGTCTCTTATGTTTTGTCCCCCTCCCTGTTTTTATATTATTTTTGCTTACTTTCCCTTATGTTCATCCGTTTTGTACCTTAAAGTCCTCATATGAGTGAACTCATATGATATTTGTCTTTATCTGGCTAATTTCACTTACTGTAATACCCTCTAGTCCCATCCATGTAGTTGCAAATGGCAAGATTTCACTCTTTTTGTTTGCCCAGTAATACTCCATTGTATATAATACCACATCTTTTTTATCCATTCATCCATCGATGGAAATTTGCGCTCTTTCCATACTTTGGCTATTGTCGATAGTGCATGTGCCCCTTTGAAACAGAATACCTGTATCCTTTGGATAAATATCTAGTGGTGCAATTGCTGGGTTGTAGGGTATTTCTGTTTTTAGTTTTTTGAGGAATCTCCATACTGTTTTCCAGAGTGGCTGCACCAGTTTATATTCCCACCAGCAGTGCAAAAGAGATCCTGTTTCTCCGCATCCTCGCCAACACCTGTTGTTGCCTGACTTGTTAATTTTAGCCATTCTGACAGGTATGAGGTGTTTTCTCTTTGTGGTTTTGATTTGTATTTCCCTGAGTGATGTTGAGCATTTTTTCACGTGTTTGTTAGCCATCCGGATGTCTTCTTTGGAAAGGTGTCTATTCATGTCTTCTGCCCATTTCTTCAGTGGATTATTTGTTTTCTGGGTTTTGAGTTTGATATGTTCTTTATAGATTTTGGGTACTAACCCTTTATCTGATATGTCATTTACAGATATCTTCTCCCATCTGCCAGTTGCCTTTTAGTTTTGCTGATTGTTTCCTTCGCTGTGCAGAAGCTTTTTATTTTGGTGAGGTCCCAATAGTTCATTTTTGCTTTTGTTTCCCTTGCCTCTGGAGACACGTTGAGTAAGAAGTTGCTGCGGCCAAGGTCAAGGAGGTTTTTGCCTGCTTTCTTCTTGAGGATTTTGATGGCTTCTTGTCTTACGTTTCAGTCTTTCAACCATTTTGAGTTTATTTTTGTGTATGGTGTAAGAAAGTGGTCCAGGTTCAGTTTTCTGCGTGTCGCTGTCCAGTTTTCCCAGTACCACTTGCTGAAGAGACTGTCTTTATTCCATTGGATATTCTTTCCTGCTTTGTCAAAGATTAGTTGACCATACCTTTTGGGGTCCATTTCTGGGTTCTCTATTCTGTTCCATTGATCTGAGTGTCTGTTCTTGTGCCAGTACCATACTGTCTTGATGATTACAGCTTTGTAATACAGCTTGAAGTCCAGAATTGTTATGCCTTCTTCAGCTTTGGTTTTCTTTTTCAGGATTGCTTTGGCTCTTTGGGGTCATTTTTCTGGTTCCATACAAACTTTAGGATTGTTTGTTCTAGCTCTGTGAAGAATGCTGGTGTTATTTTGATAGGGATTGCACTGAATGTGTAGATTGCTTTGGGCAATATCAACATTTTAACAATATTTATTCTTCCTATCCAAGAGTATGTAATCTTTTTCCTTTTGTGTGTGTGTGTGTGTCTTCTTCAATTTCTTTCATAAGCTTTCTATAGTTTTCAGTGTATAGATTTGTCACCGCTTTGGTTAGATTTATATCTAGGTATTTTATGGGTTTTGGTACAATTGTAAATGGGATCAATTCCTTGATTTCTCTTTCTGTTGCTTCATTGTTGGTGTATAGGAATGCAACCGATTTCTGTGCATTGATTTTATATCCTGCAACTTTGCTGAATTCATGAATCAGTTCTAGCAGTTTTTTTGTGGAATCTTTTGGGTTCTCCATATATAGTATCTTGTCATCTGTGAAGAGTGAAAGTTTGACCTCCTCCTGGCCGGTTTGGATGCCTTTTATTTCTTTGTGCTGTCTGATTGCAGAGGTCATTAAGAAATGTAACCCATAAAACAGAACCAAATAAAAATTCTGGAACTAAAAAACACAATATCTGATATTAAAAATTCACTAGATGAATTTAACATCAGACCAGACACCATTGAACAAAAGACCAGTCAGTGACCCTGAAGACAGGGCAAAAGAATCTGTCAAACTGTAGCACAGAAAGAAAAAGGCTGAGTCTAACATAAGCCTAATTAGAACTTCAGAAAGAGAGAGGAAATAATTAAAGTATCTGAAGTACTTTAAGAAATAATGGCCAATGTTTTTACAGATTTGTTGAAAAAAAAAATAAGCCCAAAGATCAAAAAATTCATTGAACCCCAAGCAGGATAAACATAAAGAAAAACATAGTTAGGTATATCATATTGATACTGACAGTCAAAGATAAAAAGAAAATCTTTGGAACAGCCAGAGGGGACTTGGGGGAAAAGACACATTTCATTCAGGGGAACAGCAATAAAAACAAATGTGGACTTCTTATAAAACATAACACAAAGAAGAAAAAAATGGAATGACTTCTTTAAAGTGCTTAAAGAAAACAAAACTGTGAACTGAGAATTTTAAATCCAGCAGAAATATCTTAAAATATAAAGGTAAAATAAGGATATTTCAGTTTAACGAAAGATGAAAGATTTGTCATCAGCAGACTTGGAACATAAGAAATGTTGTGGGAGGGGCACCTGACCTAGCTGACCTAGCTCAGTCAGTTGAGCATCTGACTCTCAATTTTGGCTCAGGTCATGATCCCAGGGTTGTGGGATTAAGCCCTATGTCAGTTTCCCTGCTGAGCATGAAGCCTGCTTAAGATTCTCTCGCTCCCTTTGCCCCTCTCCCCTGCTCACTCTCTCTCTCAAAAATAATTATATAGGGGCGCCTGGGTGGCGCAGTCGGTTAAGCGTCCGACTTCAGCCAGGTCACGATCTCGCAGTCCGTGAGTTCGAGCCCCGCGTCGGGCTCTGGGCTGATGGCTCGGAGCCTGGAGCCTGTTTCCAATTCTCTGTCTCCCTCTCTCTCTGTCCCTCCCCCGTTCATGCTCTGTCTCTCTCTGTCCCAAAAATAAATAAACGTTGAAAAAAAAATTTTTTTAATTATATATATAAAAATATATATGTATGTATATATTTATATATGTATGTGTATATATATAATTTTCCTTCTATATAGAAGGAAATGCAGATCTACAGAGGAATGAAGAGTGCCCCAAATGCTAAAACACAGGTAACTATAAAAGAACTTTTCCTCATATAATTTTTAGAAGATAATTGGTAATCATACATTATTGGTGGGAGTTTTAAATGGTACAGCCACCACTTTGGAACAAGGTTTGGCAACTTCTTATAAAACTAAATAAACACCTACCTTATGACCCCTCAATGCCACTCTTAAGTATTCACCCATCAAGACTGAAAACAAGTGTCCACAAAAACAGTTATACACAAATATTCGTAGCAGCTATAATCACAATAGCTAAAATCACTGGAAACAAATGGTGTGAGGACAGTGTCCCTGAAGTGGGGTGGGCTGGCATAGGGTGTCAGAGTCCAGACAGAATGAGGAGGCTGGTTTGGCATAGAAGTTTAAAACCCAGGCAAGTGAAGAGAGTGTCCTTACAGAGAGGCAGCCCATTCCAAGTTTTCAGAACCCAAGCCAGGTTTGACAGAGGTCCCCAAGACTACCCCCAGGTTCAATGATTAACCAGGACCCAGCACATAGTCATACTCATGGCTAGGATTTATTACAGCAAAATGATACAAACCAAAATCAGCAAAAGGAAAGGTACATGAGGTAAAGTCCAGAGGACACTAGATACACGCTTCTGAGGGTTCTCTCTCCCAGTGGAGTCATACAGAACATGCTTAATTCCTCCAGCAACAAATTGTGACAACATGTATGAAATGTTGTCTACCAGGGAAGCCTATTAGAGACTCAGGACCCAAAGTTTTTGTTGGAAGTTGGTCATATAGGCACTCTATGCCTAGCCAGAATCCCAGATACCCACAAGGAAAGCAGTTTGTTCAGTATAAAGCATGTTATTTATACAAACAGTTGGGACACAGTGAGCCACCCTTCTCACAGGAATGCTGAAACCTTCCTGAAATCCAAGTTACCAGACGCTAGCCACAGGCCAACCTTTCAAGCAGGCTCTTCTATGGAGAGCAGTCTCAGGTCTGCTATATTAACTCTTCTCTGCTCACCAGGTGACAAGGGTATCCCTCAGAAGCAGCAGCTCAAACCAGGTTTTCAATGCCAAAGGAGGATGAAGAGAGTGTACCCACAGGAGGCAATGATGGCACAAGAAGTCAGAGGCAAAACTGGGTGAAAGTGCCTCCATGTAGGGCAACCTGGTGCAAGGTGTCTGTTGGAGTTCAAGTGGGATAAGGTGGGCATCTGCACAGGAGAGAGAGGGGTACAGGAATAAGACATTGGTTACAAACTAGTAGATCGATAAAAAATAAGTAATAGTATTAGGAATAATAGAAGCCTGGATTTTCTTACCAGTATTAGAGTTAGAAACACGGAAAGGTAGAAAAGTGGAATGAAACCCGTGATGTTGGATTGAAATTGGAGGTATCGGTGCAAAATCATAGTTTTCAGTACATGGATAGATGATAGGTAGATCAATAGATGATGGATCGATGTAGGAATGAATATAAATATAAATAAGTGTGTCTACTAAAAGGGCCTGGGGGTAGGAGTGCGTGGCTCACTCAGATGGTAGAGCATGTGATTTTTTAATTTTTAAAAAATATTTATTTATTTTTGAGAGAGACAGAGACAGATCTTGAGCAGGGGAGGGGCAGAGAGAGAGGGAGACACAGAATCCGAAGCAGGTTCCAGGCTCCAAGCTGTCAGCACAGAACCTGATGCAGGGCTCGAACCCACGGACGGTGAGATTATGACCTGAGCTGAAGTCGGACGCCCAACTGACTGAGCAACCCAGGCACCCCTAGAGCATGTGATTTTTGATCTCAGGGTCATGAGTTTGACTCCCACACTGGGCATAGAGTTTACTTAAAAATAAAATAAAATAAAAAATAAAAGAGCTTAGGGGCAATGACACCCAAAAACAATCAATATACTTAGTGTCAAGATCTTGGTTCTAAATAACATTCTCCATTTCTTGGAGAAATGGCTGATTGCAAGTTTGGGGCATGGAAAAATACAAGTGAGACTGGAACATCTTGTGCAAGAAACAAGGAAGTGCTCAAAGAATGACAGGGACATATCAAAGGGACTCGAGCAAGCTTGAAGAAGCTCTAGTGATGAAATCGCATGTAATGTGAGCTGCAAAATAAATAATGATATTTTAACAGACTATAGCCCATCAGATAAAATATGAAATTATGAATTTATATTAATAAAAAATCAGGGGCATGTAGGTGGCTCCATCAGTTGAGTGTCTTACTCTTGATTTCAGCTCATAATTCCAGGTCATAATTCCAGGGTCATAGAATTAAGCCTGACCCTGCTCTGAGCTTGGGGCCTGCTTAAGATTTCTCTCCCCCCACCCCCTCTCTCCCTGTGCTCCTCTCCCCCACTCATGTGCTTTTTCTCTCTAAAATGAAATAAAAAATAAATAAAAATTTAAAATCAATGAATAAATTAAAATTTTGATGAAAATATAATATTTACATAGTTTCAAAACACCATAAAATATGATTAATTACAAAAGGAGAAAGTAACTTTATATATCATATCAACAACTGCTGGTAACAATTATGAAAGAAATAAATGCACACATCACAATTATAGTTGAAGATTTTGCAATTCATTTCTCAGTAACTAACAAAATAAGTGATCTTCTGAATCCTGATTGTGACATTAGTTATGTAAATCTGTTTATTTGCTAAAATTCATAAAACAGCATTGCAAAAACTCAATTATACCGTAGGATAGTTAAAATAAAATAAAAGTAATACATACACATGTATATTAGAAAGAGTGGCAAAGTCAATTAACAACCTGATTTTACACCTTAAGGAACTAGAAAAAGAAGAGCAAACTGAGTCCACAGCTAGCAGTAGAAAGAGAACAATGGCGTGGAGGCAAAAACAAGAGAATAGAAAAACAACATGAAGAAAATCAACAACACCAAAAGCTGGTTCTTTAAAAAAGATCAACAAAATTGACAAATCTTTACCTAGGTTGACTGAAATATAAAGTGAGAAAAACCACATTACCAAAATCAGGAAAGAAAGTAGAACATCACTACAGATTTTACAGAAATAAAAAGAATTATAAAAGAATATTATGAACAATTCCCTTCAGGAGAAGAACCGGATGGCAGGGGAACAATGATGTTTTACTACTTGAATTTTATCCTGTGTGCACGAATAATATATTTAACCAATAACAACAAACTTCTGAGCACAAGAACAGATCAAGAAGAAAATAATAGTTAAAATATAAATTATTCTTACTGTATTCTCTAAAGTTTTTGCAATACGCTTGTGTCACTTTCATGATTAAAATAAAAATAATTTTTAAATGTTAGTAATGTCCATGTGCATACAATTTTGGCTGTCTTTCTTTAACTTACTATCATATCAAGTCTTACCTCTTCTCAGACTAGAGAAATTGAGTGAAAACAGCATCTTCTCCTTGGCTGGTGAGCGGGAACTGGAAACCCTAAGCTTTGCATTCCCAGGTGAGGAGACCTCAGTCTGAACTGGGAATGGAAGTAGTTTAAGAAACAGAAAAAGAAGAGTGGTTTCTCAGGGAGCCAAAGAAGGAGGATTGGTCCTAAAAATAGATTGGAATGTGGTGGCTGGACTCAGGCATTTAGAACTAATTTTTAAGTCCCAGTGTTCAGGCAGCTGTCAGACAGGGCAGGCCAAAAGCCAGCAGGATCAGGTCCCTGGAAACCAGCTGGTGAAGTTGGAAAGAAGCAGCAGGCAATGAATGTGGGGTAGGCAGGGTCAGTACCTTCAAATACTGGCACAGCAGTGAGTTCTGTCCCCAGACTGGGTGGGGAAAGGCCTGGGCTCCAATCAAGAGCAACTAGCCAGGTCAGACTCTCTGGACTGACATCACTCTTATGCCCAAAGAATGTAGGCAGCTCAGACTGCCTTTTCATTTATGCTGGCTGGAAAGAGTGCAGAATGAGTCCAAATGGTTCAAGGCTTTGAGGGTTGGCCCTCTGGCCCACTTCCGTCAATGCTATTTGCCCAGGCCAGTGAAGAATCCTGGTCTCCAAAGAGTCAAGAGTATCTGAACAAATCAGAATAACTCTTTTAGTTTTAAAAAGTATTTATTTTTTCCATAGGACATGTCATTGATCATAATTATATGGCATACTTGTGTGGACTATTTTGTTTTGTTTTGTGGTGCTTCTCCAGTTGGAATGGAAGTTCTGTGAGAACAGGGCACTTTTTCTGCTTCATTCATTGCTGTGTTCTCAAAGCTCAGAAGAGTGGCACAAACAGTTGCTCAGAAGACTTTTTAAAATATGTTTATTTATTTTGGAGAGAGAGAGAGAGAGAGAGGAGGAGGAGGAGGAGGGACAGAGAGAGAGGGAAACAGAGGATCTGAAGCACTGACAGTACAAAGCCCAATATGGGGCTTGAACTCACGAACTGTGAGATCATGACCTGAGCCGAAGTCCAACACTTAACCAACTAAGCCATCCAGGAACCCAGGGAAGATTTTTGTCGAGATACAAAAAAGTATCATGGCCAACAGCTTGTCACAAAAAGTTCAAATAGTAAAGTTCAAAATGAAAAATTAAGTGTCCTTCACCATGTCTCCATCTAATTCTACCCCCTTAAGATAACCATTATAACATTTTGGTGTGTACAATACTAATCCTAGAAAAATCTGTCTTGCTCATTTCTGCACATCTTAGCCAGACCACAGTCGCTGGCCCATAAGAAGTACTTGATAATAACTACTTGAAAATTCATTGAATGGGTTATAAGCAGTCTTAGGGTTGGGAAGGGGCAGCCAAAAAAGGGTTGGCCACTACAGGCTACTTCCCCAAACAAGTTAGGGTGAGTTCTTTGAATTAGGTATTCAGCTATACATCACTAGTATTGAGGAGAATGCCTGAACACTCTACCAATTATTTATTAAGCACTTAGTCAATGACCCACCCACATACTGGGTGGACAAATTTGATTCTTCAAATACTTCTGGCTTCTTTGAATAAGACTCTTTGCCCTATTAAACTGGTCCAGTGCCTTCCTACCAGAGCATGTTGGCCCCAGGACAGAACTCCCATCCCAAGGGGCTCTCTATATCTCTTGGCTGTTGGCAAAACAAAATGAGAAGACCCTCCCATAGGCCAACAGACACAGATAACCCAGGCTCATGCCCAGCATGTCTGGATGGAACACTGCCCAGTTAGAACCTCTGAGAGACAGAGATCTGTCAGCATCTCTTTGTGAGTGTGTCTCAGGGGATTTGTCTGAGTGCCAGCTTCTCTGTGGAAAATGCAATCAAAGCCAGAAAAAACCAGCAACTCAGCCACACTGAAAATACAATATTGAAGCATTAAGCTGGAATGTGGCAATTTACAGCTGTCACACCACACTCACTAAGTGAAATCACATTTTGTGCCAGATTTCCAAAGGCATAATCATATGAAAACTATTTTTATTGCCTTGATGCATGGTTAAAAGTAGTTTACCACAAATGTAAGAAAGTCTACTATGGGATCTCTGTTGAGAAGCATAAATACGGAGAGCAAAGTAGTTGTTTTCTACTTTACTTCAGGAAGCATTTAGTTATAAATAAAGTGATGCAATGAGCACAGAAGAGTGATTTAGGGTGGATTCTTTGCTAGTCAATAACATCATTGAATCAATAAAATGGAATCAAGTTGTAGAATTTACCTTCATTATAGGAAAGCTTCTTAGTAGGCCTGGACTACAATTTGGGCTTCAGTTCACCTTTATTTTCTTCTTGACTTCTGCATATTTCCCTACAGGCCTTTTAACTTCCAGAAGTTAAACACAATCTTTCAATCTCACACTGTACTTGCCATCGGGTTCTGTCAGTGAGGGTTGGGGGGAATGAAGAGAGGACTCATACTCTCAGTATCCAAAACATTAAAATTGCCAAATAATTCACAGGCCCTTGTGCCTGCTAGTTCCTTGGCTGGAGAGGCTCTTTTCCCAAATCTTTGAGTAGCTGCCTCCTTGTCATTCAGGTTTCAGTCAAATGTCGGTCCTTCCTGACTATCCTACTTGCTATTACCCTCTTCTCATCACTCTGCTTCATGACACTTAGTCTTGTTGTCCTCATATCACGTCACCTGAAATTTTATTATTCATCTGATTATTGTCCGTTTCCCTAGGTAAGACCTAAGCACCATGAAAGCAAGCACCTTGTCTCCCTTGGTGACCACAGTATTCCAGCACTGCTTGGTACACAGCAGGATTTTTATAAATATTTATTTATAATTGAATTGGTGGTGGTTCACAGATGGCAAGCAAGTGACTAAGAGAAAGAGCTTTGGAAGGGTGATTTATTTAAAGATTTAAAAAGAAAAATTTTTAATTTTCAGTGAATTATCTTCTTGCCAAAAAGAAAAAGAAATGAATTGGGATTATTGTGTCCATTGCCAACTTCTAACTGTGCTCTTGGCCCCAGTTTCTTTACATGGTATGAGTGTATAAAACACAGAGTGCTAGTTTCACCACTTGGATCTGAGATCAGAGGAAATCAAAAACCATTAGCAAATCTTAGAAACCATTATACATGTTTTCCTCATTAGCTCTTGCAAGAGTCTCCCTAAAACATACTGTTATTCAATGGAACATGCAAATTAATAATGAAAAAGTTTGCTCAACTAAGATGAAGAGATTACACATGTATGGAGAAGACACATTGTAAAACTTTTTCAAATTTACATCTGAGTTTGTTAGCATATAGTGCAATAATGATTTTAGGAGTAGAATCCAGTGATTCATTCCCTACATATAACACCCAGTGCTCATCCTCCTTAATGCCCCTTGCCCATTTAGCTCATCCCCCCACCCACAATCCCTCCAGCAACCCTCAGTTTGTTCTTTATGTTTATGTTACATTATTTCTTATGTTTTGCCCCCTCCCTGTTTTTATATTATTTTTGCTTCCCTTCCTTTATGTTCATCTGTTTTGTATCTTAAATTCCACATGAGTGAATTCATATAATTGTCTTTCTCTGACTAATTTCACTTAGCATAATACACTCTAATTCCATTCATGTTGTAAGTGGCAAGATTTCATTCTTGTTGATTGCCAAGTAATATTCCATTATACTTTGGCTATTGTCAATAGCACTGCTATAAACATTGGGGTGCATGTGCTTCAAAACAGCACACCTGTATTCTTTGGATAAATACTTAGTGGTGCAGTTGCTGGGTCATGAGGTAATTTGATTTTTAATTTTTTGAGGAAACTCTATACTGTTGATCAGAGTGGCTGCACCAGTTTGCATTCCCACCAGCAGTGCAACAGGGTTCCTCTTTTTTCCCATCCTTGCCAACATCTGTTGTTGCCTGACTTGTTAATTTTAGCCATTCTGACAGGTATGAGGTGGTTTCTCTTTGTGGTTTTGATTTGTATATCCCTGATGATAAGTGATGTTGAGCATTTTTTCATGTGTCTGTTAGCCATCTGGATGTCTTCTTTGGAAAAGTGTCTATTCATATCTTTTGCCCTTTTCTTCAGTGGATTATTTGTCTTTTGGGTATTGAGTTTGATACGTTCTTTATAGATTTTGGGTACTAACCCTTTATCTGATATGTCATTTACAGATATCTTCTCCCATCTGCCAGTTGCCTTTTAGTTTTGCTGATTGTTTCCTTCGCTGTGCAGAAGCTTTTTATTTTGGTGAGGTCCCAATAGTTCATTTTTGCTTTTGTTTCCCTTGCCTCTGGAGACACGTTGAGTAAGAAGTTGCTGCGGCCAAGGTCAAGGAGGTTTTTGCCTGCTTTCTTCTTGAGGATTTTGATGGCTTCTTGTCTTACGTTTCAGTCTTTCAACCATTTTGAGTTTATTTTTGTGTATGGTGTAAGAAAGTGGTCCAGGTTCAGTTTTCTGCGTGTCGCTGTCCAGTTTTCCCAGTACCACTTGCTGAAGAGACTGTCTTTATTCCATTGGATATTCTTTCCTGCTTTGTCAAAGATTAGTTGACCATACCTTTTGGGGTCCATTTCTGGGTTCTCTATTCTGTTCCATTGATCTGAGTGTCTGTTCTTGTGCCAGTACCATACTGTCTTGATGATTACAGCTTTGTAATACAGCTTGAAGTCCAGAATTGTTATGCCTTCTTCAGCTTTGGTTTTCTTTTTCAGGATTGCTTTGGCTCTTTGGGGTCATTTTTCTGGTTCCATACAAACTTTAGGATTGTTTGTTCTAGCTCTGTGAAGAATGCTGGTGTTATTTTGATAGGGATTGCATTGAATGTGTAGATTGCTTTGGGCAATATCAACATTTTAACAATATTTGTTCTTCCAATCCATGAGCATGGAATGTTTTTCCATTTTTTGTGTCTTCTTCAATTTCTTTCATAAGCTTTCTATAGTTTTCAGTAAAACCTTTTTTAAAGTTTATTTATTTTGAGAGAGAGAAAGAGAGAGAGAGAGAAAGAGAGAGAGAGAGAGAGGGAGTGTGTGTGGGGGGGAGGGGCAGAGAGAGAAGGAGAGAGAATCCCAAGCAGGCCCTGAGCTGTTAGTACAGAGCCTAATGCAGGGCTCAAATCCACAAACCATGAGATCACAATTTGAGCCAAAGTTGGACGTTTAACCAACTGAGCCACCCAGGCGCCCTGAGAAGACACATTTTAAAAGGATAGAAAGGGGCACCTGGGTGGCTCAGTCGGTTGGGCGGCCGACTTCAGCTCAGGTCATGATCTCGAGGTCCGTGAGTTTGAGCCCCGCCTTGGGCTCTGTGCTGACAGCTCAGAGCCTGGAGCCTGTTTCGGATTCTATGTCTCCCTCTCTCTGACCCTCCCTGTTCATACTCTGTCTCTGCCTGTCTCAAAAATAAATAAAAAAACATTAAAAAAAAATTAAAAAAAAAAAAAGGATAGAAAAAGTGCCCACCAGAAAAAAAAAGGGGGGGGGCATTGAACTAGTATGAATAAAATCATCCTTTTCTTTAGTTCTCTGTGGTGAAAAGACTATAAAGATGGATATGAACCAACAAGTGTTGGTGAGAGTGTAAAGAAAAAAGAACCCTTGTGCACTATTGGTGGGAATGCAAACTGGTGCAGCCACTGTGGAAAACAATATGAAGGTTCCTCAAAAAATTAAATGGAATTACCATATGATCCAGTCATTCCACTTACTGGGTAGTTACCCAGAGAATACAAAAACATAAATATGGAGAACAAACTGAGGGTTACTGGAGGGGTTGTGCAAGGACGGGGGATGGGCTAAATGGGTAAGGGGCACTAAGGTATCTACTCCTGAAATCATTGTTGCACTATATGCTAACTAATTTGGATGTAAATTAAAAAAAAAAAAAGACATATGTACCCCTTTTGTTTATAGCAGCATTATACAATAGCCAAGATATGGAAGCATCCCAAATGTCCATCTTTAGATGAATAAAGAAGTGATATACATATATGTATATACATATATATACATACATATGTATATACATATATGTATATATATATATGTATATATATGTATATATGTATATATGTGTATATATATATTAGAATATTACTTAGCATAAAAAAGGAATGAAATCTTGCCATTTTCAATGATGTAAATGTGATGAGGGACCATAAATCAAGCTGACACCCTGCAAAACCCTCCTCCCTCAGGTGGGGTATGTGTGATATTCCTGTCTCCATCAGTTTATAAATGTCTTTGTAAATCACCAGAAAAAAAGGCAATCTTATCAATAGTCTAGTCTCTAGAAACCTATAGACTCCGCTTCCTGGAGCCCTATCATCACCATCCCTTCCATAGTGATGTGAGGAACAAAGACAAGACGGAAATGGTAGATACAATTAAATTCCTTTATAACCTGCAGCCCATTGGCTAATACTTGAGGCAGGAGGAATATACCATTTCTCCAGAAACTCCCAACTATCTTAATGTTAATGATTGGCTAGAGGGAAAAACAACCTTAGCTTGACAATAGCTAGGCCTCCAGTATCTTATGAGTCATCTTTAGCATATCAAAGTCCTTGTGGAAATCTCCCTTTGGCCTTTACCAACTCCAAGGTATATATATAACCAGTCACTCTTCACAATCCCAGTGTAGCTCTTCCTGCCCACGGGTCCTGTCCCCATGCTTTAATAAAATCACCTTTTGCTCCAAAGATGTCTCAAGAATTCTTTCTTGGCCATAGGCTCCAGATCCCACCACCACTCCAAAACCGCATCAGATGGAGCTAGAGAGTATAATGTTAAGTGAAATGAGTCGGTCAGAGAAAGACAAATACCATAGGATTTTACTCATACGTGGAATTTAAGGAACAAAACAAATGAGCAAAGGGGAAAAAAAAGAGAGAGAGAGAGAGAGACGAACTACAGAGGACAAATTAATGGTTACCAGAGGAGAGGTGGGGATAGGCAATATAGGGGGATGTGCAATATAGGTGAAGGGGACTAAGAGCATACCTTTTGTGATGAGGACTGAGTAATGTATAGAATTGTTGAATCACTATATTGTACACCTGAAACTAACATAACACTGTATGTTTATTATACTGGAGTTTTAAATATAAATAAATAAATAAATAAATAAATAAATAAATAAGTAAATACTGAGGGAAAATACTATAAGAATGCTAAAAATTAAGATATTTTATGGCCTTTATACTTGTGATGAATTAATACCAAGTAAAGATGTATATTTGCATCATTAAAAAAATTAACATTAGCAATCACAGCTTTATCCTAAATGTCCAAAATACGACTTTGGTAATATGGCCTCTTTGAAATCTTTTTTTTTTTTTTTTAAGAGATAGAGAGACTGAGTCTGTGAGTGGAGAGGGGCAGAGGGAGAGGGAGAGAGAATCCCAAGCAGGCTCCACAGCAAGTGCAGACCCCAACTCAGGGCTCCATCTCACAAACCCTCTCACGAACAAGTGAGATCAAGAACTGAGCTGAAATCAAGAGTCAGAGGCTTAACTGAGCCACTCAAACACCTCTCCTCTCTGAAATCTTTTTGGATCAGTGTGGAAATTTTATGTAAGGAGCAAGGCCCTCAAAAATAATGGCAATTGATTTCATTCCTCTTACCTTCACTTTCCTCATCTGTAAAATAGAATTAGTAATCCTTATCATATACAATAGATAATGTATACCTAGCTTTAGGCATAAGTACCTAGCTTTAGTAGATATTCAATAAATGTTATTTTTGGGTTATCACTCTCTTTAAAGTAATTGATCCATGGGGCAACTGGACGGCTCAGTCAGTTGAGCATCCAACTTGAGCTCAGGTCATTGTCTTCTGGTTCATGAATTCGAGCCCAGGATCAGGCTTTGGATCCTCTGTCCTCCTCTCTCTCTGCCCCTCCCCCTTTCACTCTCTCTCTCTCTCTCTTTCTGTGTCAAATAAACATTTTAAAAAGCTTTAAAATAAAAATATAAAGGTACTTGAGATCCAGAAACCCTTTGAGTAGCATCTGGGCTTCTGGTCTGTGATCTGCTTCAGCCACACTGAGCTTTATTATACATCCTCCCTGGAGGCTTATTCAGCAGGCATGGTGGGAAATAAGAGTGTTCTAATTGTAAGCTGTCCCTCTTGTCAGAACAATAAAACAACAAAATCAAGCATCATTTCCAGTCTCCTCTCCAGCATCCACTGTGCTTCAGTAATCTAATGCTAAAGAGGTACCTAGGGTAAAACTAAACAGTGTGCACCCATCCAGTGGAGGCTACCATTTCATCAGAGGCCACAGCAGGAGCAGAACAAAAGAGAACCACAGCAGTGAGTTTCAGGGATGCATTCCTAACAAGAGGAAGCTAGCTATATAAGGAGAGCTCTGACTGTCTCATCTCTCTTCCTGACCCAGTCCTAAGAACTGGGAAGGGGACCCAGTGCCCCAGAACATGATCCAACGCCACCCCCCCCTCCAGGCACCCTCTAGGTCACTACAACAGGAGGATGATTGAAAAAGTCAAACAGTGTCCTCCTGCCAGTAAGTCTAGCTTGTATTGGGTCAGGCAGAGAACTTTGAACCAATCATGAGACTGATGTTTGAAACCAGATTGAACTGAATTGTAGTAGTCAAGCCATAGAATCTTCCAGGGGTGTCATTAAGGTACAGGAGACAGGGATTTGCCATCCCAGTTGAAAGTAGTAATTGAAAATAATAATAACACAGAATAATTACTGAATGCTTACCATGTGCCTAGCCTGTTCAAGAACTTTGCATACATCAATCTGTCTAACCTTCATAATAAGCTTGTGAAGTAGGTCCATTACAATCTCCACTGGATGCAAGAGGGAACTGAGGCACAGAGAAGTTAATTTGCCTAATTCAGGCTCTGGCAGTCCTGCTCCAGAGCCAAGCTTTCACTTAATATGTTCTACTGCTTCTTCTGTCCTGATAGGTTTAGATTTCGTCATAAGCCAATTAGTAATATATGTGGAGCCCACCACATATCAAAACCATATAATGTGATAATGTGTGAGTTCAGAGTTCTCTCTTCTGCTTAAACAATAAAATCTCTCAAGATATGAATTTTAAGAAATCTCAGCTTATTCAAACAAAACATTTTAAAGGGAAGGCCCACTTGGGTTTCAGGGTAAAGGCCAAATGAAAATCACCTGCTAAGAAGAGTTAAGAAGGAATCTGCCCTGTGTGCTACTGCCTGTCTCTCACTCTACTGTTATTTGTTAAGGAAGCTCTACAACCAATATGGGACTTAAGCTCACGACCGTAAGATCAAGAGTCACATGCTCTACCGATTGACACAGCCAGGTGCCCCTGTCACTCAATTTTTTTAACAGCAAAGACTTTATATAAGAGAATAGTCCTCCAAAGTATTAATGTCTTTCTTAAGCAACATTGCCTCTTATTAAAGATATCTTCATTTTTTTCAATTATTTTCTTCTCTGATTCAATTTGACAAATGTTATTGAGCATCTGAATTGTGCAGTGCACTGTTATGATGCTTCCTTCCCTCAAGAAAATCACACTCTACCAGGAGAGAAAAGAAAATACGTAACTCACAATAACTCCAAAAGGATTATAGTACTTGTTTTGGTGGTTCTGTGGGAGCCCAAAGAGGTGAATGCTTGGTTTTGACAAGGTGTGTCAGGAGGCTCCATAGAAGAATTAGCATTTGAATTGGATTTTGAAAGATGAGTAGGATTTAGATAGGTAACAGTGGGGAAACAGCGTTCCAAGGAGAAGGAAACAATAAGCAACTCATGGAAGCATAAAAATGTATGGCATGTTCTTGGAAAGCAGTAGTCAACAAAGCAAAAGGAGGAAAATGAATATTGGACAAGGCAGGATTTAGACAAGAAAGTGAGAATGGAATGGGGTAGAGGAGAAGCAGTGTTGGTGAAGGAAGCCTATAAAACTGAGCTAGAGCCTGGAAGAGAGTGTGGATTGCCAGTATTAGAGGTACTGGTAACTAAAAAAGTGTTTTGAGACTAGATTAGGGTAAGGAGAAGTTCAGTTTGGGACATATTTATAGTCTTTGCATCTTATGCAGGTGGAGGTATTCACCAGGACAGTAAAAATCAGGACCTAAAGCTCAGCAAACTTTAAGGCTATGAATAATAAATGAGGAAATGATACGTAGGAACAGCCTATGAGTGAGACAGAAAATTGTGGGAGTAAATAAAATTATTCAGCAAAGTGGGTAGAGCAAGAGGATAGGATGTCCAAGAACAAATCTCAGAGATCTGTATAGGGCAAGTGGAGAAAAGAAAAGACTGAAGGATACAGAGAGAGCTGTCAGAAAAGTAAAAGGAGAATCCATGGATGGGGGGAGTCACAGAGGCCAAAGTAGAAGAGATTCAAGAAGGCAAGGACAGATGGGGCACCTGAGTGACTCCGTTAAGCAACTGACTCTTGATTTTGGCTCGGGTCATGATCTTGTGGTCAGTGAAATTGAGCCCTGAGTTGGGCTCAGCACTGACAGCGTGGAGCTCGCTTGGGATTCTCTGTCTCCCTCTCTCTGCCCCTCCCCTGCTTGTGCTCCCTCTATCTCAAAATAAATAAATAAACAAACTTAAAAAAACAAAAAGAAGGCAAGGACAGTCAACATGGCAAAGAAGAATGGAAACTGAATGAGAATCATTGGGTTTGGAAACTAGAAATTGATGACCTTTGAGAGGTTTCCCTCTCAAAGCATAGATGTTTTCTCTACATCTTTTAGAGAGTATACAACAAAGGCTATTACTAATTTTCTCTAGTAGTTTTCTTAGTCATTGTCCTAGTCAGCTCAGGTTACCATAACAAAATACCTAGACTAGGTGGCTTAAACAACAGATGTTTATTTCTCACGGTTTTGGAAGCTGGGAAGTCCAAGACCAAGGTGCCTGCTGATTTGGCTCCTGGTGAGGATTTTCTTCCTGATTTGCAGACAGCTGCCTTCTTGTTTCCTTCTTCATCTGGCAGAGAAAGAGAATTCTAGTATCTCTTCCAATGCTTAGAAGGGCATTAACCCATCATGGGGGCTCTACCCAATCACCTCATTTAAATCTAATCATCTCTCAAAGGCCTCCCCCCTCCAAATACCATCATATTGGGGATTAAAGTCTTCAACATATGAAATTTGAGGGGACACAAATATTCAATCCATAGCAGTCATGATTCTTTGGGTTGCAACTAAGAGAAATTCACATCAAACTAGTGCAAAGAAAAGGTATTTCAGCAAAGCATCATCCCCTTACCATCTTTCTATTTCTTTCTGCACAGCTGTTTTGGCATCCTCTGCCATCAAAGACTAGCTCTCAATGTTTTGACCATGCATATGGCCAAACATGACCATTCCACAACTTCTAAGAATGTGCCTCCTCCACTCAAGCATCATGCAGGTACTGAAGTAGAATTTCTCGAATCTAATTATAATTCCCAAAGAAGTTTGTATACCTGAAACCAACTCTACCTTTGTCAAGTGTTAGAGGCATGAAACAGTAACCTTCCTTTTTTCACAGAAGATTGTCTGAATTAAGTTTCTGTTATAGCAATCGAAAGAGTTCAGAATTTTTCTTTCTTTCTTTTTCTTTCTTTCTTTCTTTCTTTCTTTCTTTCTTTCTTTCTTTCTTTCTTTCTTTCTATTTTTATTTTATTTATTTAATTAATTATTTATTTATTTTTACTTATTTATTTATTTTAGAGAGAGAGAGCACACATGAGTTAGGGAGAGGGGACAGAGGGAAAGACAGAATCTTAAGGCTCCATGCTCAGCACAGAGCCCAACTGAGGGCTCGATCCCATGACCCTCGGATCATGTCCTGAACCAAAATCAAGAGTTGGAGGTTCAAATAACTGAGCTAGCCAGGTGCTCTGAAAAAGTTCAGGATTCCTGATGGTAAAAATTGTTAAACCTCAGGATGGGTTCCAAGAAAGGCTTTCTTTCTAAGGAAATTCTCCAAGAATTGTCTAGAATGGACAATTCCTTTCTTAAAAAGGCCTCAAATCTAGATTTTTTCCCCTGTCATTTCAAAAGCAAGTGACCAAGAAGAAATCACCCAACTGCTTCATTACCTGTCTAGGGAGTCAGGAGGTGTTAATATCCCAATCTGACAAGTACACATGGGCACAAAGATCCTGAATTATTTTCCTTTTTTTAAAAATATAATTTATTGTCAAGTTGGCTAACATAAAGCGTATACAGTGTACTCTTGGTTTTGGGGGTAGATTCCTGTGATCTTAATTATTTTCTATTGTTATCTACCAGGTCAACACACCTGCTAGGAATAGAAAACCCTTTTTAGCCTCAGGAATACACTTTTTTCTTTCCAAAAGTAAACTGCAACATATCAACAGTTAACAAGAATGAAGGTAAACTTTTACAGCTTATTTATTCCACTGAAGTGAACACTAGCCACCCACTTAGCCAAGTACCCTAGATAGCTTCAGGCAAGTGAACCCTTGAGCAGGAGACATAATTGGGAATTACCTCCTTTAGCATTTAATCTTTTTCACCCAGTTATTTCTGTATAGCTTTCCTTCTCTGAATACTCTTTCATCATTTACTCTTTGGGGAATCTGAGCATTGCATTGCCTTTTGAGATCTGGTTGTAAGGCATTTCAAGTCCTTTGGTAAGAGCAGGATTTCCCACTGTGAGAAAGGTATTTTACTAGCAACAGCTGTTACCTCGGGGTGAGGGGTAAGGGGTGGATTGTGCAGGACTTTTACTTCCTAAATGAAATATTTCTGAAATGTTTGAAATGTTTACAATGAGTATCAATTGTTTTTGTAATCAGAATATAATGTGAGCTCATATTTCTTTAGCATGTTCAATGCCAAATAAGAAGGCAACCCACACAGAAGATATTTCAGCTGTGGAACTCTCCAAGGGGATGGTATTCTCTCTAGCATCTTGCACATTTTGTCCTTTTTCTCTTCTAATGATGAAATCCTATGTTTTTTCTACAAATTTTAATGTCTTAACGGAATTATGATAACTTCAGGTCTCTGCCTCCAGTCTTGGCGTTTTCAAGTAATTACCCACACTTTTACCAGATTGATCTTTTTAAAACACAAATCTGAGCATGTCACATCCCTTCTTCAAATTGTCTGAGACTCCTCTGCCCCTGCAAGCCCCAGGGACTCCATGATAACCAGGCCTACCTACCTGCTTCTGTAGCCCCATTGCCCTTTACCTCCAGCTCTGTTCTTTAAGTTTCCATAATACCAGACTGTTATAAGACACAGCATCTCAAGGTTTAAACTGAGACATCTCCTTCTCTGTGTAGGTGAGGAAGTACAAAGGCTGCTCCAAAAACTTGACTTTGATGGCGCTGGACTCAGTTGTGCTCCTGTGATTAAGACTGAAGTCATAGGGATGGAGGCAGAAGTGTTGGCACTGAAGTGGGTGGAGTGTCATCACCCTACTGATCATCTGCAAACATCTCCTCATTCCTACCTTAACAACAGTAGAATCACCAGTACATGTCTCTATCCCCCTTGATACTAGTTTTCTCTGTGGTTTTCAGTGCTTGACATAACTCTCTGGTGGCTGTCGTGATGTCTGCTAAATGGATCATCTGGTATTTCTAACCCAGAAACAACCTCAGAATGAATGTCATGTAGATCACAGGCTGCTGTGGCTTAGCCCTACTGGGCCTCTTGAGTTCCTGTTGTTGCTAAAGGATCAGGAAGTGAGGGTGGGGATGGGGGGAAGGGGACTTAAGAAGAAAGAGAGGCTACACCAGAGTAGTCCTGTGCCCCAAAAGACTGTATTATCAAAGGCCAGCTTGTTCCTTGCCTACTCTTATTGTGCAATAATTGGAAGCACTCTAAGCTTTTTCCTCTTGGTCATGAACAGTTTATTATTGAACTGTGCTATAAGAACACAAAAAGTCTGTGGTAGTGATTGCAACCGGAGCAAATACATGTGTAAGTGGTCAAGATCTGGAAAGGAAAGTACCAAAATATAATTAGTTATATGTCAGGTTGGTGGTATTATGGGTGACTTTTTCCTATGAAGTTTTTGAGTTAGTTCATCTTTTAAATACTTGTTAAGAGAAAAGGGGGGTGGGGAAGGGGATAATGCTGTACCCTTGAGACCCGAATTTCTAGCATCTAGTGTAATAGAATGTATATATACTATAATAATCTGCTCTAGTCCAGGAGTCACCATAGAGTTCAGCTGAATACACCCATGGAATTAGAAAGTCATGGAAGGTAACTTGAGGACAGTCCAGTCCAGGGGTGCTTACTGGGTTGAGTGTCCTACTGTTGATTTTGGTTCAGGTCATGATCCCAGGGTCATGGGATCGAGCCCTGCATCAGGCTCCATGCTGAGCATGGAGCCTGCTTGAGATTCTCTCTCCCTCTGCCCCTCTCCCCACTCACTTTCTCTCTCTAAAAATTAAAAAAAAATTTTTTTTTAATTTAAAAAAAGACAGTCTAATCCAATTTTTCTTTTTATAGAAAAGAAAGCTGAAACCCAGAAAGATCAAGTGGTTTTCCACACTCGCCCAGCTAATTTGTGGCACAGCTAAAAAGAAAACTCAGTCTTCCCTTTTATACAAAGGAAAGAACAATTTTATTCTTTCTTAATTTATTCTTTCTTACTACTGCCTTTCAAACTCACTCTGTCAACTCTCCCTTCCAATCCCTTTAACTTACAGTGTTTGGTCCTCCAGCCTCTGACCTAGCCCTCAGGACTGAGATAAAACATCAGTCCCTCTACCTCACAACTCTGGACACTCAGGTCAGATTGTTCCAAAAACTCTATCTCCATACACTCTGCTCTACCTCCCAGCTACCTCGGGGGCATTTCTTCCACTCAGCACACATGGCCATGAGATGTCAGTCAGTCTCCTTTCCTGGCAGATCCCTCACTTGACTAGAAAGTGAGACAAACACAGGACTCTGAAAATTGTCTTCAAAGAAATCCTTGCTTTTTAAGCCTCTTCTCCTAGGGTGCAAGAGTGGCTCAGTCATTTAAGCGTCCAACTCTTGGTTTTGTCTCAGGTCATGATCTCACGGTTTGTGAATTAAAGCCCCACCTCAGGCTCTGCGTTGACAGCTCTGAACCTGCTTAGGATTCTCTCTCTCTCCCTC
Organism: Acinonyx jubatus; assembly: GCF_027475565.1. NCBI lineage: Eukaryota > Metazoa > Chordata > Mammalia > Carnivora > Felidae > Acinonyx > Acinonyx jubatus. Next base: position 48,598,633 of record NC_069390.1, on the reverse strand, counting down.
CCTCTCTCTCTGCCCCTCTCCTGCCTGCACACTCTCATTCTCAAAATAAATAAACTTAAAAAAAACCCTCTTCTCCTTAATTTTCTTTTCTCAGGACAAAAGTGGGTGACAGTCTACAGGTTTTAGAACCAATTAGGGGGCTACCTCCTGAGCAAGTCATGCTTAAATAATCTGACACATCTCCTTGCAACACGGGGGCACTTGTAACCTATTATTCTAAGCTCTGAACTAAGGAAATAGGGATATCTCATTTAACATTCAATTAGAAGTGCATCTATTTCTTTCCCAGTTCTTTGTTTCTTAATACATTCCAGCTGAAATTTTTCAATTTAATTTTTACTAAGTTATGCATTCCAATGAGAGAACACATGCCTTTTATATTTTGTAATTTGTTAGACCTTGTGGTGGGGCCATCTTCTGTCTCCCTCCTTCCCCTTAGCTGAGGCCATCAATAGCACCTGTAGGCTCAGGCTTGATCTGGTCATTGGATCCCACACAGAAGGAGGAATTTATGGCACTTTAGTCCCTCACTCTAGCTAGGGTTGCTCGTCTGAACTTATACCCAAGTTCTATCAGATAGATGACCTTCAGTTTCATTAAGACTCAGCCCTGCCTTGGACTCCAGACCCAGTCCTAGTGCCTTACATCCAATCCTGATAACCCCGCAACTGGGGCATGCCTGCCTGTTCCTTTCAATTACCCACTCCTTGGGACTGGAATGTTCCCGAACTTTAGTCCAGGGACTGGGGTCCTACTACCAGCTGACCAGACTTATCTATTTGTCTGAAATCCTGAGTATCTACTATCTCAGAATTCTTCTCAGTAAGACAACACATCATTTTCTGTTTGGCTTCAGATACCAACTGCTGGCCTATGTTACAGCTTGCTATCTGTCAGTATGCCCTCCCAATGGCAGATTTGGCCTGCTCAGTGCTTCTGCAGCTGACACTGTGTCCCCTTGTGGTATTAGATACCTGTCTCTTTCACTCAGCTGGCCCAGGCCACCACAGAACTCAAGCCAGGCATGAGCCATTTCCCTTGAACAGAATGCTTTGTTATATAACTGGTCTGTAGAACAGTGCAACCCTTGAGACCAAACTAGGAAAAGCACAGCCCTGTGTAGTGACCCCTTTGAGGATAGATCAGAGAATCACCCATAGTGTCTATTCAGGCATAGGCAACCTGTATCAGAGACTGTTGAGTCCCACTAGTTCAATGGATGTGTGTGTGATGGACATCCATTTTACCTGCCCATCATCCCTTCTTTTCTGATAGCATGACTTTTGCATCCCCATTCTCAATCCATAAAGTTCTGGTTGGGCTGACCCAAACTCCAGCATTAGTCCTGGCCAACCAGAGCTACACAACACACCTCAGACACAGTGATTGTTTCAGAAATGTCCACGTGACCCAAGCTGGACCAATGACAGTCTTACCTGAGAATGATAGAGATGCTTTCTGCTAGGGTTACTAAATTGGTAGAATGTAACCTGGAGCTGCTGGTGGCCATCTTTTTTCCCACATAGGGAAAGCCTGCCTGAGAATGAAGTCAACTCAAAGGAAAGCAAACCTGAAAGAAGCAAATTGGTTACAACATTGATCCAATTCTAAAGCCAGCAATCCATCAATGGAATCCTTGGTTTATCAGACAACATATTTACTTTTAGTGTGTAAGTCAGTAGGACTTGGATTTCTATTACTTTAAAATTAATACAGTTGGGGCTGTCTGGCTCAGTCAGGATAGTGTGCAACTCTTGATCTCAGTGTTGTAAGTTCAAGTCCCACACTGGGTGTGGAGCCTACTTAAAATAAAATAAAATAAAATAAAATAAAATAAAATTAAATTAAATTAAATTAAATTAAATTAAATTAATACAGCTGACAAGACTGACTGGTATTTCCTTCTGCTTGACCAGCTGATTAAACCTCTAGGCTGAAAATAGTGAAGAAAAGCAAGTTGAAAAAAAATGCTCAAAAATGTATTCTTTTTTAAATTTAAAATTTTTTTAATTTATTTTTATTTATTTTTAGCATTTATTTATTTTTGAGAGACAGAGACAGAGCATGAGCGGAGGAGGGGCAGAGAGAGAGAAGGAGACACAGACTCTGAAGCAGGCTGCAGGCTCTGAGCAAGCTGTCAGCACAGAGCCTGATGCAGGGCTTGAACCCACAAACTGTGAGATCATGACCTGAGCCGAAGTCGGATGCTCAACCGACTGAGCCACCCAGGTGCCCCTTCTTTTTTTTAAATGTTTATTTATTTCTTTTGAGAGAGTGAGAGAGAAAGAGTGGGGGAGGGGCATAGAGAGAAGGAGAGAGAGAATCTCAAGCAGGCTCCATGCTGTTAGCACAGGGTCTGATGCAGGGTTCAATCTCATGACCATGAGATCATTACCTGAGCTGAAATCAAGGGTCAGACACTTAACCAACTGAGTCACCCTGGTGCCCCAAAAATGTATTCTTTCATTCATTCAACTATTACATAAGAATAGCAGCATAATACAATGAAAAACAACACAAGGTTCAGAGCCTATCAGATCCCTGTTCAATCTTAAATCTTCTATTTTCTAGCTGCCTATATGGGGCATGTTAATTAATATCTCTGAGCCTCTGTTTCTCCTTTTGTAAAATGGGAATAATATTACCTATGTCCTAGGGTTATTATGAGAAACAGATATAATGTATATGGTGCCTGGCACTAAAAGGTTTTCAATAAATGGTGCTTATTTTAATTACAAAACATCTTGGGGCGCCTGGGTAGCTCAGTCAGTTAAGTGACCACTCTTGGTTTTAGCTCAGGTCATGATCTTACGGTTCATGGGTGTGAGCCCTACACTAGGCTCTGTGCTGCTGGTGTGGAGCCTGCTTGGGATTCTTTCTCTCCCTCTACCTCTGTGCCTCCTCCACTTATGCTCTCTCTCTCAAAATAAATAAATAAATAAAACCTAAAAAAAAAATTAAAAAAAAATACAGAACATCTTGAGCTGCAAGGACTTTGGGCTAAGGGGTTTAAAAAATAAAAACAAGGTGCACCTGGCTGGCTCAGTCCATAGATCATCTCTTGATCTCAGGCTCATGAGTTCAAGGCCCAAATTGGGTGTGGAACCCACTTTAAAAAACAAAAAAATTAGAGAAAAAAAAAAAGCAAAAATACTTGATCACTACCTCCAGAGATTCAAATTTTAACTAAAGAAAGAAACACAATGTTAAAGACAGAGAGGCAGTGTAAGCTGTCTTGTGATTGGCAGAAGCCTCCATAACTCAAAGGAAGGAGATAATTCCTTTCTGGGGTGATCAAAAAAAGGCTTCATGGAAGAAGTCGAATCTGGGCCCTTGAATGAACAAAAGTTTTGGTAAGCAGAGATTGGGAGAAAGAGCATTCCAGTTAAAAACAAAACAAAACAAAACAAAAGGCGGGGGAACCTGGGTGGATGAGTCAGTTAAGCATCTGACTCCTGATTTTGGCTCAGGTCATGGTCTCACAGTTCATGGATTTGAGCCCCACATCAGGCTCTGTGCTGACAGCTCAGAGTCTGCTTTGGATTCTCTCTCTCCCTCTCCTCTGCCCCTCTCTTGCTCACTAACTCTCTTACTTATTTTAAATAAACTTTAAAAAAATGTTTTTTTTAAGAGGCAGGAGTGAGAAAATGGCTCTATCTGCAGGATTACAAGGCATAGCAACATGGCTGAAGTATAGAATCCACATAGAAGAGGAAGCTAAAGCTGGAGGAGTTAACTGCTGCCAATTCAGGGGTGGGGTGTGCTGAGGGGTGCAGCTTCTATCCTGTCCTCAGGGACTTAGAATCTTTCAATAGACCCAGGCGATGGGAACCTTTGAACATTTTTGGACAGCATTTATACAGGACGAAAGTTCTGATTGATCAGCAAATCACTTGAATCCTCTTCCAAACTGCACATTTCTACCAGCTGTCCCTAGAAACCCTGCCTCAATGAACCGCTGTAACTAAGGAGAGCATGTTATAACTCTCAACTGCATGTGGGGACATGAAAAATGGTTGGGAAACATCCGCCCAGAGGCAGACATGCTTTTTCAGAGAATATTGTGTGTGGTCAAAAGGGCACCAGGATCAGTAAAGCTGTGAAAAAAAGGGGGAAGGAGAAGAGACGGCCTGCATTCATCCCTCCCTTGGATTCGTACAATCATTTCCTCCTAGCTGCTCTTTCTGCCTCTGGTCCTTCTCTATTTCTTTTCTTTTCTTTTTTTTTTTTTTTTTTTAATGTTTATTTATTTTTGAGAGAGACAGAGACAGAATACAAGTGGGTTAGGGGCAGAGAGAGAGGAAGACACAGAATCCGAAGCAGGCTCCAGGCTCCAAGCTGTCAGCACAGAGCCCGATGCGGGGCTCCAACTCACAAGCTGTGAGATCATGACCTGAGCCGAAGTCGGACACTCAACCGACTGAGCTACCCAGGCGCCCCTGGTCCTTCTCTATTTCTAACTATTTTATATTTCACTATCAGATTAATCTTCCTGTTCTGATCCTGTCATGCCAACTTCAAAACCCTTAATGATAAGTCACAAGACACTCCCTACAGAATAGACTGAAATTCTTTGGTTTCCCATAGAAGGGTCCTTTTGGATGAGGCTGAAACCACCTTTTAGACCTCACTTCCTGCTACATGTTTCCAGGTATCTTCTGGTCTAGCCAATATGACTACTCAAGAGTCCCTTGCTTTCCTGTCTCCATGCCTCTTTTGTGCCACTCCTCCTGGCTGGAATACCACTCCACAGTCCCCTACTCATCTATTTCCAACTTCTCCATCCTTGAAGGCTCAGTTCACATATTCTGATCTCCTCTTTCTCCTATTCTGCCTTTGATAATGTCTTTTTTGAGCTCCCACAGAACTTTACCTGTATCTCTGTTTATGTATGCATCATTTACTTTAAAACAAACAACAAAACTTGTAGTCGTTTATTTTTTTTTAAATAAAAAATTTTTAATTTGGGGCACCTGGGTGGCTCAGCCAGTTAAGCATCGACTTTGGCTCAGGTCATGACTTCACAGCTTGTGAGTTTGAGCCCTGTGTCGGGTTCTCTGCTGTCAGCACAGAGCCTGCTTCAGATTCTCTGTCCCCTCCTCTCTCTGCCCCTCCCCTGCACTTTCTCTCAAAAATAAACATTTTTTTTTAAATTTAAAATTTGGTAATACATTTTACAAGTACAGGACAGTGTAATAAAAGTTGTTATAACCTCACCACCAAGAATTGCCAATTTTTTAAACATATTTATTTATCCATTTATTTATTTAACATGTTAAAAATGTACATACCCTTAGAGTTTCAGTTTTGCAGGATGAAAAATGCTGGAGATTTGTTGCACAACAATGTGAATGCATTTAATACTACTGAACTAACACTTGCACATGTGCATAAGTGGTGGAGGGATAGAGAGGGAGGGAGAGAGAGAACTCCAAGCAGGCTCCACACCTCTAGCGTGAAGCCTGTCTCGGTGCTTGAACCCATCAACTGCAAGATCATGACCTGAGCTGCAATCAAGAGTCAGATCCCCAACCGATTGAGCCACCAAGGCGCCCCTAAAATCACCAGTTTTTAAGCTTCATATTTGCTTCCATATTTCTAATAGAAGTGAAATATTACAGATAAAATTGTTTCTTTTAACCACATACTCTCCCACTTAGTCCCATTTCTCCTCTCAATGTCCAGTGGCAATTGCTAACATGAGTTTTGTGTGAATCCTTCCATTATAGTCTCTATAATTTTATCTGCATGCATATATGTATCCATCACCAGTGGATTATGATGTTGTGTCCTCAAATTTACATTAATGGTATCATGATGAATGTGTCATTTTGCATCTTGCTTTTATCACCCAAAGTTTTTTTGAGATTATTTCAGGTTGATTTATGAATATACTTTTATTTACCTATTACTCTTTGTTTTTTTAAGTTTGTTTATTTATTTTGAGAGAGACCAAGATAGTGCAAGTGGAGGAGGGGCAGAGAGAGGGAGAAAGAGAGAATCCCAAGAATTCATTGCTGTCAGCAAAGAGCTCAATGAAGGGCCCAAACTCATGAACCATATGAACCATGAGATCATGACCTGAGCTGAAACTTAGAGTTGGACACTTAACTGACTGAGTCATCCAGGCACTACTACCCTTACTCTTTGATAACAATTTAGGCTGCTTCCATCTTTCTGCTTTTATAAACAATGGAGCAGAGAATATCCTCATACTTGTTTCTTTGTACACATGGGTGAGAGTTTCTTTGGAATACATACCTCGAAGTATTATTACTAAGTCATAGGGTATGTACATTAAAAATTTTTTTTAGGGGGCACTTGGGTGGTTCAGTCGGTTGAGCGTCCAACTTTGCTTCAGGTCATCTGATCTCACAATTCATGAGTTTGATCCTCACATCAGGCTCACTGCTGTCAGCGCAGAGCCCGCTTTGGATCCTCTATCCCCCTCTCTCTACCCCTCCCCAGCTTGCTCTCTCCTTCTCTCTCTCTCTCAAAAATAAAAATAAAATAAAATAAAATAAAATAAAATAAAATAAAATAAAGTAAAATAAAATAAAATATTTTAAAAATAATTTTAAATATATATGACATAAAACTTACCATCTTAACCATTTTTAAGTATAAAGTTCAGTAGTGTTAAGTGCATTCACATGGTTGTGCAACTAATCTCCAGAACTCTTCATCTTGCAAAACTGAAACTCCAAGGGTATGTACATTTTTAACATATTAAGGGCATGACTTATTTCATCTACTAAACTATAAGCTTTGTAAGTGTATGATCAATATCTCATTAATTTTTACATTGAGCAAAGTGCCTAGTATAGTAGTTTAACAGGTAGAGACTTAACAAATATTTGTTGAATAAATGAAAGAACTAATCAATCAAGAGGAATAATAATATTTTCACAATTTTGGTGAGATAAGATTTTCTTATCACACAGATGAGATACTAGAACTCAGCTCTGGCAACCTTACCTACTTGGAACATAGCCTGCAAACCAGAAAGGGACAGTAATGACCTCTGACCAAAAAAGAAAAAAAAAAATCATCAATGCTTTAAAAACACATGTACTTTACCTAAGGAGATCCCTTTTGAATATTTATTTATTTGGAGTCTATTTACAATTTTCAAATTTGCATTATAAAAACATGGCATATTTGGGGCCAAAATTAGGAGATCACAGAAAAATGTCTAAAAATAGGTTTTAAAAAAAAATCACCCTTCACTGCAGTTAGAGAGATGCACTGGTCAGATTTCCCCTCAAGAAAGGACTTACTGGAGCACCTGGTAGCTCAGTAGGTTAAGCGTCTAACTCTTGATCTTAGCTCAGGTCACAATCTCATGGTTCATGGGGTCGAGACCCACATTAGGCTCTGTGTTGATGGCAATAGCATGGAGCCTGCTTGGAATTCTGTCTCTCCTTTTCTCTGCTCCTCCGCTGCTTGTGTGTGCACTGTCTCTCTCTCTCTCAAAATAAATAAATAAACTTAAAAAAAGAAAAGGTAATGTCCAGCTGCAGGCAGTGACAAAATTCAGCTGTTAACTTTTTGGTCATCCTCAGCTATCCAGCCAAGGTCAATCTGTTCTCAGAGTGGCCCCAACCAATGACTGTGGAAGGTGGTGGTACAAAGGCCTGTTTATTTCTACCCATCATAGGACACCTCCAGTTGGCAGTCTTTGCTCCAAATTTCCCTGCTGGGCTGGGAAAGATTTTATATCACATCTGCCCAATTCTACTTCCTCCCCTTTCTTTTCATTGGTGTAGCTCCCCAACAAAGTTTTTCACTAACTCCAGCTCAGCATTTGCTTCATAAAGAACCCAACTGACACAACCTTAATTCTATAATCCTAATTCCCAGAGATACACACCATAGCATTCTTTTTGTTTAGGTTTTTATTTATTTATTTTGAAAGAGAGAGAGAGAGCAGGAGCAGAGGAAGGGCAGAGAGAGAGGGAGAGAAAGAATCCCAAACAGGCTCTGCACTGTCAGCACAAACCCCACGTAGGGGCTTGGACTCATGAACTGTGAGATCATGACCTGAGCCTAATTTAACGCTTAACCAACAGAGCCACCCAGACACCCAACACACACCATAGCATTCTAAATTTTTTTTATATATAGAGAGAGTGTGTGTGTGAGAGAGCAGGGGAAAGGGGCAGGAAGGGAGAGAGAGAGAGAGAGAGAGAGAGAGAGACAGAATCCCAAGCAGGCCCCATGCTCAGTGCAGAGTCCCCATGTCAGGCTTGATCCCATGACCCTGGGATTATGACCTGAACCAAAATCAAGAGTCCAATGCTTAATGTACTGAGCCACGCAGGTGTCCCTGCGATGTTCATTTCTCAACCCAAATTTTATTTCCCATAGTACTTCTAGACCTGAAAAAAAATCAAGAAAAGGGGCTCAGTGTTGCAAGCATTCCACAACAGTAACAGTCCAGAGCACAATACAACCTCCAGGCTGTGTACCAACCAAGGTACTGCTGGATACACTATCAAGAGTGCTGGTACACTGCTCATCTGTCAAGCCAACCCCACTCCCACCCCCTTCCTCAGTGAAACCTTTCCTCTTTCCCCTCTGTAGTTGCTTCCTGTCCTGCTCATACTTAGATGGGAGCAGTTATTACCCAGTATTATAAGTATATGCTTATGTGTTTATCTTCCCTGCCCCCAGCTTCTGCAGGACAAGAATCTATGTACCACAATGTAGGATGAAGACTAAGCATAAAATATTTATGGGAGGCATGGGGCTTGTGAATGAACCAGGCTTTATGCTTTAAATACTAAGGAAAGGACAATAGGAAAAGTGTTACATTTTCTTAAGCGGGTCTTGAAGACTATAGTGTGCTCTGTAACAATGTACCAGGTCATTGTGTGAGTTGGATGGGAATGTGGCAAAACCAGTTAGAAGTCCCTGCAGTGACCCAGCACTGAGATGTAAGAAATGCAAGATGGCTGCGGTGGCATGGAGAGGAAGAACTACATCTACAAGGTATTTCAAAAGAAAAATAACAAAAACTGGGATTCGCTGAGTTCCCAAGATTTGCTAGAAGTGCCAACACCGCTAAGGTGGGTGTGGACTCACCCCCATTTCGCCCACGTGCGAAGTGAGACTTGGCTAGATGAAGTGACTCTCTGGGGGTCACACGCCATGCAAGTGGCAGTGCTGAACTTCCAACATAGGTCGTCCGGCTCTGAAGACCTAGACCTCAATTGCCCGGGTCAAGATTACCCACTCTCTGCACTGCGGGCTGAGGAATATTCCTGAGCTGAGGCCTCAACTCCTCTACTTACGGAGAAGGACCTTGCAGGGCCCAAGCACCGCACAGGGACGCTTAAACGAGCGGTCAGGACCTTGCAGGCCCGCACCTAAGGGCGGAAGAAGGCGCGTCGCGGGGGCGGCGGCGGCGGCTCAGCGCGCGGCCCGGGGCGGAAGCGGCTGAGTCACCGCAGGGCAGAAACGCAGCGCGCGAAGACAGGGCCCGGCGGCCGGCGGCTCCCGCACTGGTGAGCAGTGACGCCCGGCGTCGGCACACGCAGGGAAGCGGACGGCGGCTGGCGGCGGCCGGAAGAGCTGAGTCAGAGCGGGCACGCCCGCGGGGGCCGCGCGCCGCAGCTCCAGAGCGCCGGGGCTGCGCTCGGATCCCGGCCAGCCATCCGTACGGCCCCGCGGAGACGCGGTTGGGCGCAGGGCTTCGGCGATCGCGCCCACACGCTGGAAGCCGAGACTGAAATTTGAAGTCTTGAGATGGCCCCAAGCAGCGGATCCTGTACGCATGTTTCGGTGGAAGCTACTGACCTTGTGAAAGGAGACAAGCTTTGGGTCTAAGACGGGGCAGATTTTGAAGATCAAAAGGACTTGCCCGGGACCAAAAATGATTTGTCTGCCTCAGTTCCAAAATGCAATAAATAATAATTAAAACAACACACACACACACACACACACACACACACACAATTATTTTTTAATGCAAAAGCGAAAAATCCGGAATCCCAAGAGAGGATAAACCTTGCAATAAAGGTTTACAGAAAATAAAGTTCTCCCAGGATGGGAACATTGCACAGGGACTTTCTAGAGGTCCCTGATAAACTTGATTCATAGACCTTTCTCCAGTTTCTCCCCACTACTACGCTACTGAGGCCAGAAGCCCATTGTTTTTATTCAAGTTTTCTCTTTTTAGTCAAAAAAGATACTATAGAAATCCCGGGGGGGGGGGGGCCGGAGGGGGGAAGGAATCGTACCCAATTACATAGTCCCTGAAACTAGAAACCACAATTACTTTTGCTTCTCCCCTTACATTTTTGTTCACAATAAGTTTTTTATATAGCTGCATCAGAGGTATCATCTTCTATTTTACTGTCTTAAGGTAATGTTATATAAACATTTGCCCATGTCTCACAGATCTTCGGGATCATTATTTTAAATAACTGCATTATGCATAAACTACTAAGTAATCCTCCTGTGGTGTGCTTGTAGATTATTGACTGGAATTGCTCTTTTCTTGTTTCCGATTGTCCATGTTCGTCCTCCATCAGGAAACCTCACTGGGCAAAATGGTGGAATCTAATGTGGAAAAGTGTCTGTGGACCATTGCACTATAGGAAAGCTTATTTTCTTTTTAAGAGCTGCCATAATTTCCCCAAATATTCTTTTAATATTTTATCCCACTTGGATAATCACAGCCTTTCTTTAATGCTTTAAGGTATACATTTGAAAAGGCTAGACCTTTGCAGGAGTGTGACAGAAGTGGAATTCAGAGTTGTGTCTGAGACATTTTCAGATTTTCATCAAGCCCTTTATGCTGAAGTGCCACTGTTAATAGTCTTCTGTGTGACTTGGAACATTATTTAACCTATCTCAGTCTCCCATTTTCTCATTTGAAAAATGGGGATAATAATAACACGTCATATACTGTTGTGAGACCTAGATAAGATAACATTTGTACAGTGCTAAGAATGATGCCTGCACATAGTAGTTCAGAAGTGTTATAAATATTGTCTGCTATTAAAGACAACAATAGCTGTGTATTGAGCAGTGACAGGCACATCTACCATGGCTACCAAGGCTGAAAGAATAAAAGTATTTCCTCACAAACTCTCCCCCCCCCCGCCCCCGATTTAAAAATCACTCAAATGTGTAAACCTTTTCTATCAACTCAGTGATTTTGTTGTTAGAGATAATGGATAAAACTGAAAAGAGATAATATCACAAGATCTTTGGAACAAAGTTTATATTTAGAAACTCGGACCTATTGGAGACAGTGGGAGTGAAGGGGGGGCGGGGAGAAGGAGATCAAGAAGCTGCTACTTTTCATCTTAAACTCTCCAGTACTACATTGTAAGTATGCAAATATACTACTTATTTCTTGTTTTGTTTTGAATGTGTGGCCTGAGTCAGTAAGCTGAACAGTTCTTCAAAACTAATCTGATTCCTAGATCTGGTTCTGGTGTGATACACACTAGAATTTGCCTTTTTCATTTCTCCTTCTTAGGCACTTTTTCAACTGTTGTTATTCATTCATCTATTCAACACATATTTGTTAAGTGGCTATTATGAGCCAGACACTATGCTATGTACTGAAGATTTTTTTTTTAAATAACCAACCAAAATTTGGAACATGTGTGCCAGCTACATATAATGGATTTTTGTTAAAGACTTCTGTTATTGTGGGTCCTTGGGTTTGTTGCTAGTGAATCTTAAGATGACCTAATAGAATATAGTTTTTTGTTTTGTTTTGTTTTGTTTTGTTTTGTTTTGTTTTGTTTTGTTTTGTTTTGTTTTTGATAGACCTGGACCTAGAAATTCTGCTTCAGACTTCAGGGTCCTGCACATGGGAAATAGCTGTGGTGAGGGAGTCACTTTCACTAATACTGTCTTTCTGGAGCTCTGCCCTAAGATAATGTGATGCCAAAGGGCCCTGTGGGTACTTTGCTGGAGCAATTATTTGATTCAAATCAATTCAATTCAAAATCACATACTGAGTGAGTACTACTTATAAGCACTGGGGTAGGAGTAGGAGTTGAACCAAAGATGAAAACAGCCCAGAGCTTGAAGCTTATAGTCTTTTAGGAGTCTTAAATTTTCCTGAAGTTTGTTCTGAATCAGACACTTGTCTTTTTAAAATCTTTAATGTGTATCTTCTGCTTTCAGATTTTTTATCATCTCAAAAAACACAAATTTAACTGGACACTGTGCGAGGGGTTGATGATACCGTTTTAAAAAGCTGCATTGCTGATTGCAGTGTTGTTGATGGCATCTGAGTCACCAACACAACCAGCTTATATCAGTTCAAATTGCAACTGTAACATTTATAGTTTTGCTATGTATAGTTGTAAGCATCTGACTACTGCTTTATGACTTCTGGTATAGCCATGCACGAGCAATTACATTTTGAAGTACATATTATTTTATTATAAATAACTTTCCTTTTTGTTTTGTTTTTGTTTCTTTGGAGGGGGCTGGTAAGACAGAACATTGTTGATTTTCTTAAAAATGTGTGTATGTGTAGTTAGACTATAGTATGTATGTACCCCATTTAGGAATAGTAGAGAGAGCATTACAAAAAGGCATCTGATAGGGTTGGGAACTAATGGCCTAGTCAAATAAATCTAAGTGACTTATCCTGGCACTTATGGCCATCATTATCTTGTCCCAGGTTTATTCCTCTTTGTTATATCTAAGATCAGGCCAAGCTGTTTTACTTAATATGCCTAGTTTTTGAGCGGTGCCTTCTACTCCCACAGCTGTGAGGTCACCTTGTTCTATACCACAGGACCCTGTCACCTTTGACACATCTAATTGACCATTCTATTCATAGCCTGTCCAATTGCCTAAGGGAGTTGCTCAATACGACTGATAATAATTAACTAGATCAATAAAATTTTCTCTTGCAAAGATTGAATTTGAGACCCAGACAGTAAAGCGGTTAATAGCAGGGTCAGAAGATGAAAGGCATACAGAGAAACAGGTGTAACTAGAAGTTAGGACACAGCAGAATAAAGAATAGACAGTCTTGAGTATGTAGAAACAAAATGAGAAGTTAAATGGTGGTAGATACAGTGAGAAAATCCCCATATAGTGACAGACCATAGACAGGAATCCAGATAAAATACCTGATCCCTTGAGCTGCCTTGGATCTGGTATAACCTCTAGTTCCCAGATGGAATTCAATCTTTCGTGAGGCCTCAGTCCTGCATGAGTGACATTCCTGTCTTCTTTATTTTCCCACATAGTGTTGGAAGAAATCTTTATCACTTAAAGTAATGTGATCTTTGCAATCAAAGATCCTAACTACCACATTGTCATAAAGCATGGTCTCCTATTTCTGTGTCTTTGTCATCTCCTCTGCTTGCATTGTTCTGCCCTCAGTCTTGTTATTGCAGCTTTCAGCGCTCTGTATCCAGAGTCCAGCTCAGATGCCACCTCCTCCAGCCACGACCCCCTCTCTCCTCAGAGCCCCCATTTCTGCCTCTTTTAAGAATATTTTTCACTCCCGGGGCATCTGGCTGGCTCAGAGGAGCATGCAACTCTTGATCTTGGGGTTGTGAGTTTGAGCCCCATGTTGGGTGTAGAGATTACTTAAATAAGTAAATAAGTAAATCTTTTTTTTTAAACATCACGCCCAACTCTGTATTATATAAGAACATCGTCTCTATTAGATTATGAGCACCTCGAAGTAAATACAAAGACTATTGTATGTTTCCTTCGCAGCAGAGCTAAACATGCGCAGAGTAGATGCTTCATTATTTACTGCTCCTTCTACTGATATATTGCTTATCTTCTCCCTGTTTCATGGTGTCAACTATCCTCAAGAACATGGCATTGAACCAAAACTGGTTTGCACATAGCGGATTTTTAATATATGTCAGCTGAAAGGAAGATCTATCTTTTACTTGATACCTGGTAAGCATCACATCCTGTGCCCTGGGCATCAAAAAGATATACCCAATATTTCAAATTAATGTTTCAGTAACAAACATGTTCTTCCTACTGCAATGCTGAGCACCCTCTAAGTCACTCAGGCTTAAAAACTTTAAGTTGTCTTGGGGTTCCTGGGTGGCTCAGTTGGTTAAGTGTCAGACTCGACTTCAGCTCAGGTCATGATCTCACAGTTTGTGGGTTTGAGCCCTGAGTCAGGATTGGTGCTGACAGTGTGGAGCCTGCTTGGGATTCTCTCTCTCTCTCTCTCTCTCTCTCTCTCTCTCTCCCTCTGCCCCTCTCCAGCTCGCACACACACACTCTCTCTCTCTCAAAATAAATAAACTTAAAAAAAAAAACACAAACCTTTAAGTTGTCTTTCTACTACATCTAAAGTTCCATTGTGATAGTCTGAGTTTCCCCCAAAGTAGAACCTGAGACATAATGCCGGTAATTTATTTGGAAGTATAATTCCAGAGAGCAGGAGTGAGGACTAAAACTAGGAAGGGGAAAGAGCCAATACAAAGAAAGGCTTTTGGTTGTCTCCTACTATGGAAGACTGGCCTGTGGGACTGTGAGATTTATGAAATGCATCTCAGGACCATCTGACCAAGAGAAAAAAGAGAAGAATCAACTCTCCTTCCTCATTGGTCAAGGATTGCCTCACAGACTGTTAACTTCCCTGTGCTTCCAGGTTGCACATGCATAAGAGCCAAGCATGTTTCTGTGGGCATACTGTAAGATGGAATTACAGAAGCCCTAGGGTAGGAAGTGAGAGGCCTGGGTTCAGGCATGAGGTGAGGCCCAGCCACACAGACAGGTTGTATAGGTATATGTCAAGAGCTGTATTTACAAGCCACAGTTACAGGGATGCTGACAGAAGATCTGAGACTCCTAGGCCAGAGGCAAAGGAATTTATTACTCACTACACAGTAGGCAGCATCAGGTTGTTTTGTTTTGTTTTGTTTTTTAAAGTCGGCTTCACATCCAGTGCAGAGTCCAATGTGGGGCTTGAACTCACAACCCTGAGATCAAGAGTCAGACCCTTAACTGACTGAGCCATTCAGGTGCCCTCGGCAGCATCAGTTTTATGTTCGTATCAGTACTCCATTTCTGGACTAGTTGTCAATCTCATTAAGAACTAATTGCTGCCCCTCCAGGGTGGAAGGGATCTTATGGAATCAATCTGCTACCAAGTGTCTGGCTAGTTTCCTCAAGGGATGGAGTGATATTGAGTGCTCCGCATTAGTCTCTTCTGCTGTATAGTCTCCATCCCTGCTATTTTGGCCACTCCCTTAAGAGGCCTGTTGTTTAAGCACTGGCATGGCCAAGGAGAGTCTGGCTGGCATCCATAGGACAAGACATCCTGCCTACCTGGTTTCTGAGCGCATTTTTGTAATGTTTAGTCTCTGGTGGGCATCATAATGAGGCACAAAGATCTACACACTTTGAGCATATTTCTTTAATTCCACCCATTTACCTTTCCCCAGTTCTCTTTGTCCCATCACCCAATTTTTCTTCTTCCAGAACCCTTATTAACCAGATAAAACATTCACCACTAGAATCCATATATATCCATATCTCAGGCCACTTATCCCTCCATATAAAGTGATGAACAAGTATACTGTTCTCAACTCTGCCTGCTCGGAGACTTTTCCTTCACCACCACGGGGTTCTTTAGGACTGCACCTGAGTAGAGTTGTGGTTTAGCATAGTCCATTTTTTATTAGGACCAACATAGTAGCTGATCTTTCTGTGAACCAGGCCTAAGTTTCCTGCCCCCATCATTGAAGTGAATTGAAAGAGAGGCTTTATAGTACTACAGAGGTAAGTGACACAGGAATTTAGGTCACTTGTTAATTATAATTTACTCATGCCTTCTCATCCTGCTTAGACCCAATCCCAAATCTAGCATTTCTATTGTACAATGGAATACTTGAGCTTATTTTTTAAAATATTTTATTTTATAGAATTATCCTACGACCCAGCAATTGCACTACTAGGTATTTATCCAAGGGATATAGGTATGCGGTTTCGAAGGGACACATGCACCCCCATGTTTATAGCAGCACTATCAACAATAGCCAAAGTGTGGAAAGATGTCCATCAGTGAATGAATGGAAAAAGAAGGTGTGGGATATATATATATATATATATATATATATATATATATATATGTATACATATACATACATATACATACACACACACATGCACACACACACACACACACACACACACAATGGAGTATTACTCACCAATCAAAAAGAATGAAGTCTTGCCATTTGCAACTACATGGATGGAACTAGAGGGTATTATGTTAAGCAAAATTAGTCAGAGAAGGATAAATATCATATGATTTCACTCATATGAGGACTTTAAGGTACAAAACAGATGAACATAAGGGAAGGGAAGCAAAAATAATAAAAAACAGGGAGGGGGACAAAACATAAGAGACTCTTTAATATGGAAGACAAACAAGGGTTACTAGAGGAGTTGTGGGAGGGGGATGGGCAAAATGGGTAAGGGGCATTAAGGAACCTACTCCTGAAATTATTGTTGTACTATATGCTAACTAACTTGGATGCAAATTAAAAAATAAATTTAAAAAAATAAATATTTTTTAATATGAAATTTATTGTTATATTGGTTTCCATACAACACCCAGTGCTCATCCCAACAGGTGCCCTCCTCAATGCCCATCACCCACCCTCCCTTCCCTCCCACCCCCATCAACCCTCAGTTTATTCTTAGTTTTTAAGAGTCTCTTATGGTTTGCCTCCCTCCCTCTCTACCTTTTTTTTTCCTTCCCCTCCCCCATGGTCTTCTGTTAAGTTTCTCAGGATCCACATAAAAGTGAAAACGTATGGTATCTGTCTTTCTCTGTATGACTTATTTCACTTAGCATAACAGTCTCCAGTTCCATCCACGTTGTTACAAAAGGCCATATTTCATTCTTTCTCATTGCCAAGTAGTAATCTGTTGTGTATATAAACCATAATTTCTTTATCCATTCATCAGTTGATCGACATTTAGGCTCTTTCCATAATTTGGCTATTGTTGAAAGTGCTGCTATAAACATTGGGGTACAAGTGCCCCTATGCATCAGCACTGCTGTATCCCTTGGGTAAATTCCTAGCAGTGCTATTACTGGGTCATAGGGTAGATCTATTTTTAATTTTTTGAGGAACCTCCACACTGTTTTCCAGAGTGGCTGCACCAGTTTGCATTCCCACCAACAGTGCAAGAGGGTTCCCATTTCTCCACATCCTCTCCAGCATCTATAGTCTCCTGATTTGTTCACATCCAACGTGGGGCTCAAACTCACAACCCTGAGATCAAGAATCGCAGGCTCTACCAAGTGAGCTAACCAGATGCCCCGGAATGCTTGACCTTATGACATAGCAGATTTTGTAACATGCAGCATGTGATTGGGAACTCTGATTGCATTGTCACTCATGTCCCATGGAAAAGCAGTTGGGCTCTACTGGGTCCCAGTTACACATTGGAAACTGTTTCTCAAACAACTACTTAAAGGGTCAGGTAGTAAATATTTTACACTTTGTAGACAACATACAATTTCTGTTGCATATTCTTTTGTATAATCTCTTTAAAAATGTAAAAACCATTTTTAGCTTCTGAACTGTAAAAAACTAAACTCTAGTTTAGTATAAGCCTGGAGCAGTGAAGGGGGACAGACTTAGATCTTAAGAAGGAAGGGGTCATCTTATGAGACATCTGCCTCAGCTTAGATCTTAGCAGGATCCTCAGGTGAAGGGAGGGACCTCTCCTAGCTAGGCTTCTTCCTTCCTGCTTCTACTAGCTTGGAGGATTTAAGAGAATCCAGGGGTTCAAAATTCTCATGCTTACCCATCTAATTACCTTTATCCTAGATCTCAGAGTTCCACTTTCTATCAGGGACCGACTTTGATGTAAGAGATCTGTTGAGGCTTTGAAGCAATAGTACTCTGATGATCATAATACAGGCCTGATTTTCAGCACAGGCTACAGTTTTTTACAGGCATTGAGGGTCTCCTGAAATGCTGTCATAGAAGCCTTCACTTTCATAGCATAGAGTGGTTGATTGGCTTAGAGGAGTTTGTCCTTTTCCCTTTTTTTATTTTGATTTTGTAAATGTTTATTTGTTTTTGAGAGAGAGAGAGAGAGAGAGAGAGAGAGAGAGAGAGTATGAGGAGGGAAGGACAGAGAGAGAGAGAGGGAGAATCCAAAGTAGGCTCCAGGCTCCAGAATGCTGTTAACGCAAAGCCTGATGCATGGCTAAAACTCACGAACCATGAGATCATGACCTGAGCCAAAGTTGGACACTTAACCAATGAGCCACCCAGGTGTCCCTGTCCTTTTCCTTTTTAATTCCACTTTTCCAGTACTAATAAAAGTGAACTCCAACCATAATCTCATAGCTATCATTGTCCTATGCTCTTCAAGTGCCACAGCCATTGTATACATAACCAATACTTCCCTTTCACCAGCACCACATGCCAATCAACCACAGGTGAGATTCTTAGTAAATGTGATTCCTGGGCAGGTCAGAGGTCATCTAAGCCCTCTAACTAAACTTGTTATCAACAGCAATGAAATCCTCATTAGGTGATACAATTCTTTCCTGAGGGTCTGCTCTCTCTCTCTCTTTTTTTTTTTTAAGTTTATTTTGAGAGAGAGAGTGTGTGTGTGTGCATGCATGAGCAGGGAAAGGGCAGAGAGAGAATCGCAAACAGGCTCCATGCTGTTAGTGCAGAGCCCAGCTCAGGACTCTATCTCTTGAACATGAGGTTATGACCAGAGCCGAAATCAGACAGTGAACCCGCTGAGCCACCCAGGAACCCCCTTAGGGTCTGCTTTTTAAGACTATTTTATATAGCAATGCTCTTAGCCTGGGTTGCCAGGATAGCAGACCCTGAGACAAAGGCTTATGTGTTTATTTTATAGTGTGATTCTAGAGGGCAGAAGTAAAAGACAACCATTATATATATAAATATATAATGCTCTGGATAACTGGGTGCTAGATCCCATGAGGACATCTGAGGAATTATTTGAAATGTATCTCAGGACCGTCTACCTTAGGGAAGAGAGAGGAAACATTTTCCCATTCCTGTTTTCATTGGGTAAGGGTTGCCCCACAAAGCTTAAAACCACCTGGGCACTTGAGTTTTACACATGTACAAATACCCAAGCAGGTGCCCCGAGGATCCCAAAATGGGAAATAGAGAAGTCCTAGGGCAGAAAATGAGAGGTAAATTGCAGGCTTGAAATGAAGTGTTGTCAGGTTGCACCCTGACGTGAAGATAGATGAAAACTGCACGGAATTGGTCAGTACAGCGGTAGCTATAAGGATTTGAAGTGGTGCATAAGAGGTATATAAAATACCCATGAACTTTACTTCCTGAAATATTGCTCTCTGGCAACACTTAGATCCTTACTATCGACTGCAGCTCACTTTTATCTGGTTTACCTGCTCTTGGTCTCACTCCTTCCAAGTCAGCTCTCATAGTACTACCAGAATGCCCTTTCTAAAATATAGGTAATTCTCTGGTTTAAATAATAATCATGATGATGACAATGATGGTGATGACAAAATAATAACACTAATAATAGCTATCATGTCATTTACTATATGCCAGGTGCAGTATTTAGAGCTTCATGAGCTTCATGTGCATTTACTCATTTTTCACAACTCACTGAGATAAATATCATTATTATTTAAATGTTCATGATGAGAAACTGAGTCTCCTTGAGATTAAATAACTTGCCCCCCATCATATCCCTGCCATATGGGACAGTTCAAATTAAATTCCAAGTCTTTTTTATTTAAGTCTGAGCTTTTAAACCACTCCACAGTACTGTTTTTTTTTTTTAAGTAAGCTCCACACCCAGCATGGAGACCAATGAGGGACCTGAACCCTGAGATCAAGATCTGAGCTGAGATCAAGAGTCATTTGCTCAAACGATTGAGCCACCCAGGCACCTCCACAGTAGTGTCTTAACAAGTATTTTTATCTATAGCACAAAGTTTAATATAATACTTTAACGTTTTCACACTAACTGACCTTTCTGAACTCAACTCTCATTATTGTCCTCCCCTTTCCTCTCCAATGTGTCCTGTGCTCTCATTACTCTATGTCCTGAAACATTCTTTGTCTTAACTCCATTTGCAGAAGCATCTGTTTCTCATCCTCTAAGTTCAGAAACCATGACATACAGTCATCTGAAAAGTCCTCCTGAACACCTTAAAAATTAATAATCTTGGGGGCGTTGAGTGGTTCATTTGGTTAAGCATCTGACTCTTGATTCTGGCTCAGGTAGTGATCTCACAGTCATGGGATGGAGCCCCGCATCGGGCTCTGCATTGACAGCATGGAGCCTACTTGGGATTCTCTCTCTCCCTCCCTCTCTCTGCCTCTCCCCTGCTGGCACATGTCCTCTGTCTCTCAAAATAAATAAATAAACTTAAAAAAAATTAGCAATTTTGAACTATAGTTTGTTCTTCCATCTTTCTAGGCTTAATATTTTTTCCTTCTACCTTCCCTACCTCGCTTTCTTTCTCTGTTTCATTCTTTAATTTTTGGGTCTCAGTTGTGAAAAGTTGACTTAATTATATATAATCTCAGTTCTTAGTGCATCTCATCATCAGCCCATGTGAGACTCTTCTACTTTTCCTTTTTTCATCTCTCACATTAGCATCTCATTCCCTTCCATGGGCAAGCACTTTAATATGTTTGATATGCATCCCTAAATAATTATAGTCCTTAAAAAAATTTAATATTTATTTTTGAGAGAGAGGGAGAGACAGAGTGTGAGTGAGGGAGGGTCAGAGAGAGAGAGAGACACAGAATCTGAAGCAGGCTCCAGGCTCTGAGCTGTCAGCACAGAGCCTGACACAGAGCTCGAACTCACAAACCGCGAGATCATGACCTGAGCCAAAGTTGGACACTCAGCCAATTAAGCCACCCAGGCACCCCAATATTTATAATCCTTGTAGAATATATAATATTATTTTGTGTGAGGATAAATTTTTAAATGTCAAGTAAAATATACTTTAATGAGAAAAGTTACTGAGATAAAGAGAATTATTTCATAATAATAAAAGTTTCAGTTCAGGGTGACTGGCTGGCTCAGTTGGAAGAGCATGCAGCTTTTTTTTCTAAGTTTACTTATTTATTTTGAGAGAGACAGAGAGAGGGCGCAAGTGGGGGAGGGGAAAAGACAGAGGGGGACAGAGGATCCGAAGTGGGATCTGTGCTGACAGCAGAGATCCTGATGTGGGGCTTGAACTCACAAACGGAGAGATCTTGCCCTGAGCCAAAATCTGATGCCTAACTCACTGAGCCACCAATGCAACTCTTGATCTCAGGATTGTGAGTTCAAGTCCTACGTGGGGTGTAGTGATTACTTAAATAAATAAAACTTAAAGAGTTTCAGTTCACCAGGAAATAACATAGCCCCAAATATGTAATGTAAAAAACTTATTGACAGAATTATAAGGACAAATTTAGAAATCCACAATCAGGGCAGCTGGGTGGCTCAGTTGGTTGGGCATCTGACTTCAGCTCAGGTCATGATCTCTGAGTTTGTGAGTTTGAGCTCCACATCAGCCTTGCTGCTGTCAGCCTGTCAGTGCAGATCCTGCTTCGGATCATCTGTCCCCTCTGTCTACCCCACCCCTCCCCCACTTGCACTCTTCCCTACCCTCCTGCCACCAAAAAAAAAAAAAAAAAGAAAAGAAAAGAAATCCATAATCATAGTTGATTTTTATTTTGAAAAAAGTTTCAAAAAACTTTAAAAATAAAAATAAAAAATAAAAATAAAAAAAATTTTAAAAAACAAAGAGGATTTAGAAAAAATAAGAGGATTAGAGATGTTATGTTGCGTCCCCCTACCGAGTTCATATGTTGAAGCTCTATCAGTACCTCAGAATGTGCCTATATTTGGACCTCTTTGGGCCTTAAAAGAGGCAAAATTGAAATGAAGTCATTAGGGTGGGCCCTCATCCAATCTGACTGGTGGGTGTTCTTATAAGAAAAGGAGATTAGGACATACAAAAAGAGATGCCGGGGAAGCAGATATGCAGAGGAAACACTATGTGGGGACATGGTGAGAAGGCAACCATCTACAAGCCAAGGAGAGAAGCCTTGGGAAAAACTAGCCCTGTTGACTTTTTTTTTTCTTTAAGTAATCTCTACACCCAACCAGAGATAAAGAGTTGCATGCTCCTCCTGACCAAGCCGGCCAGGCACACTGCCCTGCTAATATCTTGATCTTGGACTTCTCGCCTCCAGAACTGTGAGAGAATAAATTTCTGTTATTTAAAAAAAATTTTTTTAAGTGACAATGTGATATATTTTTTCATTATGTTTTACTTTTGTAACTCTTTACATTGAAAGAATTTCAGACTTTACAGAAAGACTCCAATAATTCCCGTATATCCTTTACCCTGATTCTCCAAATGTTAACATTTTACCTCATTTGCTCTATCATTCTCTTTCCGTATATTTTTCAAAAAGGTTGAGATTGAGTTGCAGACATGATACACCTTTACTACTAATTTTTCCATGTGTATTTCCTAAAAGCACATTAGACATTTTTAAGGGCTTGTTTCTAGATTTTGTTAAGGTGAATCCAGTGTAGATTTTTCTTTAAGACATGGTCTTTACACCTAAGGCACTTCCTTTCTAGTGTTTCAGCTGAAGCCCAGGGGTGTTGACGAGATTTCTCCATTTTCTCAGGGCTAAAATTCCAAGGACACCCAGACTGCCTGATCTCTAGCATCTCTGTTCCATTCTTAAGCTCCTAGGAGCTTCTCTCTGGCAAGACTTCAATGGTCTCACTGTGTGTGTGTGCAGTACAACCAGCAACCGTGTTCTCATGGGAGACCACTACACAGACTTCCAGGGATCATCTCGATAAAGCTCTCTCCTCCATGAAATTTCATCCCAAAGATTCTAATAATTTCACCTGTCTTGAACTCTGATCTCTGCCTTTTCAGGTTGGCAGGATCCCTGTGTTCTATTAAAACCTAGTTCTGTGAGCTATAGGTAAGAATTATTCTTAGACAGGTAAATGGACAATCATGGGACTCACTTTGTAAGTTTCCTTACTCTCAGGGATCACAGTCCTACACTCTCTTTTTCTTTATCTTTGCCGAAAAATCAATACCTCACATACTTGGTACAGTTTTATAGCTGTTCACAGTGAGAGGGATATTCCTATAGCTATTCCATTGTGATCAGAATTGGCATGTGTATGAGTTTGTAATTTACATCAATGTCATTATGCTATAAATTTCATTGAGTTGCTTCCTTTCCAACACAACAGTGTGTTTTCAAAGATCTGTTCCTATGGCTGTAGATAGGAACATAGATACTGTTGCTTTTACTTGCAGCATGGCGTTCCATGGTGTGAATTTATTACTTTTATCTTTTCCGGTGCTTAGTGATAGATATCTGGGTTGCCTCCTACTTCCCCCTATAACAACAAAAAGCCATGAAGACTAAGTTCTGAAATATAAACCTTAGGACTGGGAGTACAGCCTTATAGTATGTAAGCACTATTTGATTTTGCAAAGCGCTAACAGATTATTTTCCAAAATAGTTGAACCAGTTTATATTCTCATGAGCAGTGCACAAGAGTGCCAATTTTCTCATATACTTGTAAATACTTGGTATCATACAACTTTATCTTTATTCTAACAGAATAAAAGTGGTATTTCATTGTTTTATGATTCACTAATTACTAGTGACCTTGATCATTTCTGTATGTCCCATTTTGTAACTCAAGCCTCCCCTTCCATGAATTGCCTTTTAATAACATTTTCTTATTTTTCTTTCGGGTTTTATTTCTACTGATTTTCAAAAACTCCACACGTATGTGACAACCCATAGTAATAGTCCTCTGTGGGTTTTAGATGTGGTAAATATCTTTACAGAGTCTGGCATCTGTCTATTGACCTTGTCTATGTCATCTTTTATTAGACAGAAGTCCTTACTTTCATGTAGACACATTTTTGGTTTTGGGTTTCAAAAACCTTTCCCTTTTTCTAAGTAAAAAAAAAAAAATCTGTTACACTTTTTCTATTAGTTAGAATTGTGCTTTTCAAAATGATGTCTTTGATCTATCTGGGATCCACTTATGTACATAGTGTGAGGGAGCCAGTTTTATTTCTTTCCTTATAAAGAACCAATTTTTTCCAAAACTACCCACTCTACAACCTGTACCTCCCTATTACTTTGGGGTGTCAACTTTGTCATTTATGAAATCCCCATTTATATAAGGATCCAGTCTATACCTTTGGTTCTGTCCCATTTTCCTATTTGTCTGTTTCTGAGCCAGTGATGTTGATGCATGTTTTTAATTACTATGGTTTTACAGAAATCAATATGGTGTTATAGTGAATCATATCTTATTTTCTGTTATCTTTTCTAATTGGTTATGGTTGACATAGGCAAATGCTATTGATTGTTTCTTTTAAAAAATTTTATTGAGATATAATATACATAATGGAGTATACAAATTGAGATTCACTTAAGAATGAAGGGTTAGGTAATTTTTGCATGTGTATATATAACAGTTATAACCACTATCTACACAAATAGAAAATATCCCAGAAGTTTTCTTGTGCCCTCTCTCTGTTAGTATCTCCTCCAGGGGTAGCTTCTATTCTTACTTCTACAACCATTGATTAGTTTTGCAGGTCTTTGAATTTAATATAGGTGGAATCATACAATATGTACTGTCTTTTGTGTGACTTTTTTCATTCAACATTGTCACGGAGATTCATCCATGTTGTGTGTATATCAATAGTTTGTCCTTTTTCATTGCGGTGTAGCATTCTATTGTATGAATTTATTTATCCATTCTATTAATGGATATTTGGGTCATTTCCAGTTTTGAGCAATTACAAAGAAAACTGCCATCAGTATTCTCATGCTGGTCTTTTGATGGACACAAACATTGATTTCTTTATGATGTATATCCAGGGTCATATGTACGCTTAGTTTTATTTATTTATTTAAAGGTTTTATTTTTAAGTAATCTTTTATACCCAACATGGCATTCAAACTCACAACCCCAAGATCAAGAATCGCATGCTGTACTGACTGAGCCAGTCAGGTATACTCTTGTATGCTTAGTTTTAGTAGTCACTGGCAAACATTTTTCCAGTGATTGTACCAAATTATACTCCACCTGAAAAGCATGAGAGTTCTAGTTGTTCCACATCTTAATCAACCCTTTGAATTGTCAGTCCTTAAATTTTAGAGGTTCTTTGGTGAGTAATGCTACCTAATGGTTGTAATTTGCATTTCTTAGATGACTAATAGTGTTGAACATCTTTTTACGTTTCTTGTCAATTTTGTTTTTCTCTTTATTGAGATGTCTATTTAATTTTTTGTGCATTTTTAAATTGAGTTGTCTGTCTTTTTTTAAAAAAAACTGATTTGTAGGAATTCTTTATTACTCTGGATATAAGTCCTACTTAGATTTAGATTTATGTATCTTATTAGCTTGCCACTATTTATTTGTTATTTTTAAATAACAGTTTTATTTTAGAAGAACTTTAGATTTGCAGAATCATTGCAAAGATAGTATAGAAAGCTCCCCTATACCCCAGACCCAGTTTCCCCTATTATTAACATTTATATTAGTATGGTACATTTGTTACAATTAATGAACCACTTCTGGTATATTATTACTAACTAAAGTCCATATTTTATTCAGATGTCTTATTTTTTCCTAGAGTCCATTTTTCCTTCTAGGATCCCACCTAGGATACTAAGTGGCATTTAACATTTATATCTACTTAGATTTCTCTTGGTTATGCTATCTATTTTTAAAAACTTTTTTTATTAGGGGCACCTGGGTGGCTCAGTCGGTTGGGCGTCCTACTTCAGCTCAGGTCATGATCTCCTGGTCCATGAGTTGGAGCCCTGTGTCGGCCTCTTTGCTGTCAGTTCAAAGCCTGGAGCTTGCTTCGGATTCTGTGTCTCCCTCTCTCTCTGCCCCTCCCCCACTCCCGCTCTATCTCTATCAAAAAATGGATAAACGTTTTAAAAAATTTTTTAAAAATGTTTGTTTATTGTGCAATTACAGATTCACAAGAGATTGTAAAGATAGTCCAGAGAAACTGTGGAAAATAATATTGAGATTCTTCAAAAAATTAAAGATAGAATTACCAGGGTATCTGGGTGGCTCAGTTGGTTAAACATCCAATTCTTGATTTTGGCCCAGGTCACGATCTCACAGTTTGTGGGATAGCCCCGAGTTGGACTCCACGCTAAGAGCATGTAACATGGTTACAATTTTCTCTCTCTCTTTCTCTCTCTCTCTCTGCCCCTCCCCTGCTGCCATGTGTGTGTGCACATGCACGTTCCCTCTGTCTCGTTCAAAATAAATAAAAATAAACTTAAAAAAATAGAATTATCATATGATCCAGTAATTCTACTACTGAGTATTTACGCAAAGAATATGAAATCACTAATTCTAGAAAATATATGCACCTCTGTGCAATAAACCTCTGTGTTTATTGCAGCATTATTTATAATAGCCAAGATACGGAAGCAACCTAAATGTCCATATAGATGAATGGTTAAAGAAGATGGATATCTATATTCATATCTACATCATCTGTATATGTATCTATATAATTCAATGGAATAGTACTCAGCCATGAAGAAGAGTTGAAATCTTGCCATTTGCAACTACATGGATGGATCTAGAAGGTATGATGCTAAGCAAAATAAGTCAAAGAAAGAGAAACACCATAAAATTTCACTCATATGTGGAATTTAAGAAACAAAACAAATGAACCAAGAAGAAAAGAGAAACAAAAAAACAGACTCTTAAATTTAGAGAACAAACTGATGGTTACCAGAGGGGAAATGGGTGGGGGAATGGATGAAATAGGTGAAGTGGATTAAGAGTACACTTATCATGATGTGCAGTGAGTAATGTGTAGAATTGTTGAATCACTATATTGTACACCTGCAACTAATATAATATTGTTAATTTAAAAAAAAAGAGTACAGAGAAATCCTGTGTACTCCTTGCCCAGTTTCCCCAATACATCTTTTTTTTAAATTTTTATTTATTTTTGAGAGAGAGAGAGAAAGAAACGGAGCATGAGTGGGGGAGGGGCAAAGAAGAGGGAGACACAGAATCAGAAGTAGGCTCCAGGCTCTGAGCTGTCAGCACAGAGCCCGATTTGTGGCTCAAACCCATGAAACATGAGATCTGATGTGAAGTTGGATGCTTAACTGACTGAGTCACCCAGGCGCCCTGCCATTACATCTTAAGTAGCACAATAGTAAAACCAAGAAATTGACATTGGTGTAATGTATGTGTGTAGTTCTGTGTTATATTATCACATGCATAGATTTGTGTAACTACCACTGCAATAAAGATATAGAACTATTTTATCACCATATCTCCATTGTGCTACCCCCTTTACAGTCACACAACTTCTTTCCCCCCTTCTCCATTACCATCTCTAACCCTTGATAACCACCAATTTGTTCTCTACTTATATAATTTTATCATTTCACCACTGTTTACTTTTGAATTGACTTTATTTTTCTCAGGGTAGTTTTAGGTTTATAGAAACAGTGAACAGAAAGTACAAAGGGTTCCATTTGTCCCTTCACTGCTCCCTACATAGTTTCTCCTTTCATTAGTATCTCTCATTAGTGTGGTACATCTGTTATAATTGATGAGCATGTATTGACATATTATTAACTAAAGTCTATGGTCTACATTAGGATTCACTCTTTGTGTTGGACATTCTATGGGTTTTGACAAATATATAAGAACATGGACCCACTATTACAGTTTCATGTGGAATAGTTTTCTACCTAAAAAATCCCTTGTGCTCCATCTGTTCTTCTCTCTTTCCATCCCTTGAGCCTCTGCCAACCATTAATCTTTTCATTTATCCCATGTTTTTGCCTTTTCCAGAATGTCATATAGTTAGGATCATACAGTGTGTAGTCTTTTCATGTTGGCTTCTTTCACTTAGCAGCATACACTTAAAGTTCCTCTTTTTGTGGTTTAATAGCTTATTACTTTTCATTGCTGAGTAATATACCATTGCATGGATGTACATCGTTTATTTATCCATTTACCTATTGAACAATATCTTAGTTGCTTCCAAGCTTGGCAATTATGAATAAATCTACAGTAAACATTCATTTACAGATTTTTGTATGGTAATATGTTTTCAGCTTATTTGGGTAAATACTAAGGAATGCAGTTGCTGGATTGTGTGGTAGCAATATGTTTAGTTTTTTAAGAAACTGCCAAACTGTCTTCCAATGTGGCTGTGCTATTTTACATTCCCACTAGCAATGAAAGATAGTTTCTGTTGCTTTACATTCTCACCAGCACTTGATGTTGTCAGTGTTTTTTATTTTAGCCATTCTGATAGGTGTATAATGCTATATCTCATTGTTTTTTTCTTTTTTAAGTTTATTTATTTTATTTTCAGAGAGAGAGAGAGAGAGAGTAAGTGTGCACAAACTGGGGAGGGGCAGAGAGAGGGAGAGAGAATCCCAAACAGGTTCCATGCTGTCAGCACAGAGCCTGACACAGGGCTCGATCTCACAAAACATGAAATCATGACCTGACCTGAGATCAAGAATTGGATGCTTAACAGACTGAGCCACCCAGGTGCCCTGGTATCTCATTGTTTTAATTTGCAATTCTTTAATGACATATGATGTTGAGCATCTTTTCATGTACTTATTTCCCATCTGTTTATCTTCTTTGGTGAGGTGTCTGTTCAAATTATCACTTGTTGAGTTTCCTGTACCTGTGCATGGCTTGTTTGGTATACATGATCTTACAATAATCTAATGATAGAACTACTATTGTTCCTATTTTACAGAATAAAACATTGAAGCATTAAGTCATGTCAAAGCTAGGAAATTGAAAAAAATTTTTTTAACATTTATTTTTTTTGAGAGAGACAGAGAGAGACAGAGAGAGAGAGAGAGCGAGAGACAGATCATGGGTGGGGAGGGGTAGAGAGAGAGGGAGACAAAGAATTCCGAGTAGGTTCCACGCTGTCAGTGCAGAGCCTGACTGACGCAGGGCTCAAACTCACAGACCACAAGATCATGACCTGAGCTGAAGGATGCTCAACTGACTGAGCCACCCAGGTACTCCAAAGCTAGGAAATTTTAGATCTCCTCCTCTCTCTGTCAATATAAATAATGGAATATTACTCAGCCATTAAAAAAATGAAATCTTGCCATTTGTGGTAACATAGATTGAGAAAGGGGTATTAGGTTAAGTAAAATAAGTCAGAAAGAGAAAGAAAAATACCATGTGATTTCACTTATATGTGTAATCTAAAAACAAAGCAAACAGACAATGTAACAGAAACAGTCTCATAAATACTGAGAACAAGCTAGTGGTTACTAAAGGGGTGGAGGTGGGTGAATGAGTTAAATACGTGAAGAGGATTAAGAGATACAAACTTCCAGGGGCACCTGGTTAACTCAGTCAGTTAAGCATCCGAATTTGGCTCAGGTCATGAACTCACGGTTCCTGAGTTTGAGCCATACATCTGGCTCTGTCCTGACAACTGGAGCCTGGAGCTGCTTTAGACTCTGGCTCCCTCACTCTCTGCCTCTCCCCCACTCTCACACTCTGTCTCTCTCTCAAAAAAATAAACATTAAAAAAATTTTTTAAAAAGAGATACAAACTTCCATTTATAAAATAAAGAAGTCATGGGGAATATAGTCAATAATACTATAATAACCCTGTAGGGTGACAGATGGTAACTACACTTTATCATGGTGAGCATTTAGGAATGTATATAATTATTAAATCACTATGTTGTACAACTAAAATTAACACAATATTATATGTAAATTATACTTCAATTTTGATAATTTTAATTTTTTAAATGCTTATTTATTTTTCAGAGAGAGTGTGTTGCAAGAGGGGCAGAGTGAGACGAAGACAGAGGAACTGAAGCAGGTTCTGCACTGACAGCAGAGAGCCCAATGCAAGGCTTGAACTCATGACCCATGAGATCATGACCTGAACTGAAGTCTGATGCTTAACCAGCCAAGCCACCCAGGCGCCCCATGCTTCAATTTTTATTTTTTTATTTTTTATTATTTATTTATTTTAATTTAAAAAATTTTATTTTAAGCAAAGTTAGTTAACATGTAGTGTAATAATGATTTCAGGAGTAGAATTTAGTGATTCATCACTTACATGTAACACCCAGTGTTCATCCCAACAAATGCCCTCCTTAATACCCATCATCCATTTAGCCCATCCCCCCACTCAACACTCCTCCAGCAACCCTCAGTTTCTTCTATATATTTAAGGGTCTCTTATGGTTTGTCTCCCTCTCTTTTCATCTTACTTTCCCTTTCCTTCCCCTATGTTCACCTGTTTTGTTTCTTAGATTCCACATGAGTGAAATCATGATATTTATCTTTCTCTGACTTATTTCACTTAGCATAATACACTCTAGTTCCATCCACATTGTTGCAAATGGCAAGATTTCGTTTTTTTGATTGCTGAGTAATATTCCATTGTATGTATATACCACATCTTTATCCATTCATCAGTCGATGAACATTTGGGCTCTTTCCACAATTTGACTGTTGTCCATAATGCTGTTATAAACATTGGGGTGCAGGTGCCCCTTCAAATCAGCATTTTTGTATCCTTTGGGTAAGTACCTAGTAGTGTAGTTGCTGGGTTGTAGGATAGTTCTATTTTTAAGATTTTGATGAACCTCCATACTGTTTTCCAGTGTCTGTACTCTATAAGATGTGACTTAATCTCTTACAATCTCTGCCAACAAGAAAAATAACCAGAAAGTTAACTGAAAATAAATGAAAATTATCTATAAATTACTCATCCTAAGAATTCCTCTAGCAGATTCAGTTTGCAATCCCACCAGCAGTGCAAAAGGGTTTCTCTTTCTCTGCATCCTCACCAACATCTGTTGTTTCCTGAGTTGTTAATTTTAGCCATTCTGACAGGTGTGAGACTCTATCTCATTGTGGTTTTGATTTGTATTTCCCTGATGATGAGTGATGTTGAGCATCTTTTCATGTCTGTTTGCCAACTGAATGTCTTCTTTGGAAAAGTGTCTGTTCATGTCTTTTGCTCATTTCTTCACTGGATTATTTGTTTTCTAGGTGTGGAGTTTAAGTTCTTCATAGATTTTGGATGCTAACCCCTTATCTGATATGTCATTTGCAAATACCTTCTCCCATTCTGTTGGTTGCCTTTTAGTTTTGTTGATTATTTCCTTTGCTGTGCAGAAGCTTTTTATATTGCTGAGGCCCCAAAAGTTCATACTTCAATTTTTAAAAGTTCATCAAAAAAAAAGTGTTAAAGAAATAACTAAAAAAATAATAACAACAGAATAAACATTTAGTGTGTTTTCCCCAAAATCTAAATAGTCTTATATCTATTAAAACTTACATTACATAATTTAAAATCTTTCCAAAAAGCAAACTCCAGGGCTCAGATAGTTTCACTGATGATTTCTACCAAATATTTAAGGAAAAAATAATGCCAGTTCTACACATATTCTTTCAGAAAACAAAAGAGGAAGGAGAACATACTCCTGATACTAAAACTAGGTAAAGACATTTAGGAAAAAAAAACAAAAAAACAAAAAAACTACTGACCAATATCCCTCATGCACATAGATGCAAATGTCTTCAAAAAAAGTAGCTAATGGAATCCAGCAATATATAAAGTTTTTTCCAATGTTAACACATTATGACCAAGTGAGGTTTAACCCAGGAATGTAGCATGTGAAAATCAATCAGTATAATTCACCACATTAAAAGAATAAAGAAAATCCATATGATGGTATCAATAGCTCTAGAAAAATATTTGACAGAATTCAACATCCTGTTCATATTAAAGACTCTAAGAAAACTGGAAATTAAAGGGAATCTTTTCAATGTGACAGAATCTGTGGAAACCTTATGGCTAAAGAATGGGAAGAAAGTAAAACCATTTTTATTTTTATTTTTTTAAATTTTTTTTAATGTTTTATTTATTTTTGAGACAGAGAGAGACAGAGCATGAGCAGGGGAGGGGCAGAGAGAGAGGGAGACACAGAATCTGAAGCAGGCTCCAGGCTCCGAGCTGTCAGCACAGAGCCTGATGCAGGGCTTGAACTCACGAACCGTGAGATCATGACCTGAGCCAAAGTTGGACACTTAACCGACTGAGCCACCCAGGTACCCCTAAAACCATTTTTATATGAAGAATACCTTATTATATGCACAATTCTAAGGAATTTAGAAAAGAAACTATTAAAATCAATAAGTTAGCTTAGCAGGGCTGTAGGATACAATGTCAAATATGAAAATCAATTGTATTTCTAGATATAAGCAAAAACAGTTGGAAATGATATTTTAAAATATCATTGACTATAACATGAAATATTTAGGGATACAGCTAAGAAAATATGTGTGAAATCTGTGTACTGAAAACTAAAAATATAGCTGAGAAAAAATTTTTAAATATTCAAATAAGTGGAGATATATACTGTGTTCAAGGATCAAAACATTCAATATTGTTAAGATGTTAATTTTACCCAAGTTGATGTGTAGTTTTTTTTTTTTAAGTAGGTCTATGCCCAACGTGGGGCATGAACTCACGACCTTGGGATTGAGAGTTGCATGCTCCACTGACCGAGCCAACCAGGCACCCCTGTAGATTTTGTTTTAAGATTTTTTAAAAATAATCTACACACTTAACATGGGGCTCTAACCCACAGTCCCAAGATCAAGAGTCACCTGCTCCACTGACTGAGCCAGCCAGGCACCCCTGATGTGGAAATTAAATGCAGTATCTATCAAAATCTCAACAGACTTTTTAAAATTGAAAATTAGCAAGCTGAATTTTCCAGATGTATTTTGAAATGCAAATAACCCAGAATAGTCTAACCAATTCTGAAAAAGAGTAACAAAGTTAGAAGATTTACACTGCTTGACTTTAAGACTTATTAGAAAGCTACATTAATTAAGACATTGAGATACGGGCATAAAGATAGATAAATAGATCAATGGAACAGAGCAGAGAATTCAAACATAGATCTACACATATTTGGTCAATTGATTTTCAAAAAAGGGCCAAGGTAATTCAGTGGTCAAGTACAAACTTTTTAACAAATTGTGCTATACTAACTAACTGGATATCCACGTGCAGAAACAAATAACTTCAACCCTTACTTTACACTGCACACACAGACACACACAGACACCTCAAACTGAACCACAGTTCAAAACATTAATGTTAAAACTACAAGATTTCTAGAAGAAAACATAGGAGAAAATCTTAACAATCTTGATGTGGGAAAGATTTCTTATATAGAATACAAAAGGCACAATTATAGAAGAATCAATATATAAATTGGACTTTATCAAAACAGGAAACTGCTTTTTGAAAGATAAGTTAAAAAAATGAAAAGACACAGACTAAAAGAAAATATTCACAATATAGAAATCTGACGAAATTGTACCCAGAGTATCTTAGAACTCAATAGCAGTAAGACAACAACTCAATTTAAAAAATGGGCAAAACAGACACTTCAAAAGATGATGCAAATGGTTAATAGCACATGAAGAGATACTCAATGTTATTAGTCATCAGAGAAATGCATATAGTGCATTGTCACATACAAAATGACATAACCACTACACATTCACTCTACTATATACACTTAAAAAGACTGAGAATTCAGGGGCACCTGGGTGGCTCAGTTGGTTAAGCCATCCAACTCTTGATTTTGGCTCAGGTCATGATCTCACAGTTCATGGGCTCGAGCCCCACATCGGGCTCTGTGCTGACAGTGTGGAGCCTGCTTGGGATTCTTTCTCTCCCTCTCTCTCACTGCCCCTCCCCCACTCGTGTTCCCTCTCTCAAAATAAATAAATAAACACTAAAATATATATATAAAAAAAGACTGAGAATTCAAACTGTTGGTGGAGATATGGAACAATGGAATGTTCATAAATTGCTTGTGGGAATGTAAAATTGTACAACCAATTTGAGAAATGATTTGGCAGTTTCTTATAAAGTTACATATACACTTAGAATACAAATCATCCATTCCAGGGATGCCTAGCTGTCAGTTGGTAAAGCATGTGACTCTTGATCTTAGGGTTGTAAGTTCGAGCCCTATGTTGGGTATAGAGATTACTTAAAAAAAAAAATCTTTAAAACAAATCAGCCATTCCACTCTTTCCTATTTACCAGAAGAATGAAAACATATATCCACACTCAGACTTGTACACAAATGTATGTATCAGCTTAATTCACAACAGCAAAAAGCTATAAATGACCCAAATGTCCACCAATAGATATATGGATAATTGTTGTATATGCAGGCAACAGACTGCCATTTAGCAACATGGAGGGAACTACTGATAACCTCAACATTATGTAAATAATCTTAAAAACACTATAGTGGGTGAAAAAAGCCAGACACAAAAACTACTTACTGAATGATTCCATGTATATAAAATTGTAGGAAAGGCAAATCTAATTGATAGTGATAGAAAGCACATCAGTGGGTGTATATGGCACAGAGCTGAACATTTAAGGATTAACTGGGAAGCACTGATGGAGATAATCTACATATATGTAGACTGTGGTACTGTGAAATAAGTGTATAACTGTATGAAAACTCATTGAATTTTATGTAAATTATACCTTGATGAAGTTGATCTTTAAAAATTTTTATATGGTTTAGGGCACAAACTTCAATTTCGTGTAGGTCAGTGTACTTAAAAGAAATACAATAAAGAAATGGTCTTCATGTGACAATTTCAGTACAACATGGTCTTTACCTTGTCTTGCACATACTAACCTTTAGACACATACATACCAAGTTGCTGAACATTCAGCATTATAGCTTCTATGAAGGATGCTCTGCAGAAAGTCCTCATTTCTTCGCTTTCTTTAACTCTCCTTCCTTACCCTCTTACTTGACTTTCTCCTCAGCCCTTTCCTTAATGCCAATAACAATTTACTTTTGTTCTGAGCTTTATAATTACAAAGTACTTCCCAGACTCATTTGATTCTCAGAATAATTTTGGGAGCCCAGGCAAGATTATTTATTCATTTCACAGGTGGAAACAAAAAATGAGGACCAGTGAGATAAACGTTTTACCCAAGGCAGCACAGTGCCTCAGAACATAATCACTCTTTTTTTAGCTTCTAGGTCTTTTTTTAGCCCCCTTCACTTTTTTTCCCATTGTGGTCCCAGGAGTGAGAAGACACCTGGGAAAGGATAAGTCACAGAAAAGCTTATTTTACTTACTTATTTTTAAAGTAAACTCTACCCCCAATACGGGGCTTGAACTCACAACTCCAAGATCAAGAGTCACATGCTCTACCACTGAGCCAGCCAACCACCCTAAACCCCTACATTTTGAATTGTTTAGAACAAAAATCTTACCAAGGTGTAAAAATGAATTCCACTCAGTTATAAGTATAATGATTACTATTAGTGAAAAAACAAAATTTCATGAAAAAGTTTGTCTAAAATATTTTTGATATCTGAAATGGGGCTAACATAGGATTATAGGATGTGGAGTTTCAGTAATTATGGGATGTCTTGACAAAATCCAGTCACCTCAGACAGATCAGTCTAGGCCTTAAGATAACTTTGGGTGCTCGGTATTTATCATCAAAGCCTTATCACAGGTGTTCACCCATGAAAGCCTCTAATGGAGGCTTATACAGGGAAAATTCATTCTTTTATTTCCTTATGTTACAGCTGTATGGTCATTTCCTGAACCCTCTTTTTCTTTCATACCTGCAGGAAAACATGGGTTGTTTTGTTTTGTTTTTCTGTTTGAACAGCGGAACCATTGTTTATAAGCTCAGATAACCAAATCACCTCTTATATTGTTCCTTACCTCTATTTTTGTCCAATTCCATTCCAGTTCAAAACCAGCTCAGAACTTTGCATTTTCTACTTTTCTGATTTCCTTAGACTAATCTTGCCCAAGAAGGCACACATATCTATATTGGCTATAGTGGCTCTGGGAATTGGGATTGAGCAGTGAGGTAAGGTTATCTATGCTTATACTGGCCTAACATAGCACTTTTTCTTTAATCTTCACACATTTGTTTATTGAGCACATGCTCACTTCTGCATTTGTAATGGGGAGATAGACATGGTCCCTGCCCTGGAGGACCTCACATCTAAATTTCCAGTCTTATTGAGTCACATTCTTTGTGTCAACAGCTGGACAAAAACAAACAAACAAACAAACAAACAAACCTATAATAAGTTGGGTGTGCTAATCACACTGCCAGCTAAGCTTCTGAAGTGTCCTGGAACAAAGCTCCTTGTGTGAATAAAGGAACTCTGGTTCCCCAGATGGTATCTAGTACCCTATGAGCTCTATTCTCTCTGAAGCATGAGACACTGCCTAGTGCTCACTTGGGCAGCACATATACTATGAATTGGAACGAGACACAGGCCCCACTCCAGCTTTGGATCTGCAAATCTTGCTGGCTCCCAATTCCCAGTACTATAGCTTAGAAACCATATTTTTCAACACCACTTCTCCCTTTCAGTTTCAGGGAAAGGAATTGATATTTTTGGAGCACTTTTTATGTGTCAGGTCTTTTACATGCATTGTGCTATGCTGTAGTTGTCACAATTTCATGATGGATAAGTCAATTCTAGAATCTAAAATAGATATGTAGTAGTGCAAAAGACTGGCTTTGGAATCATGAAAGTTGAGGTTTAGATTCTGGCTGAGCCACCACAAGTCATTACTAGTTCATCTATTCTTTTTCATTTATTAACTAAAACATTTATTGAACTCTTAATAGACATTCAAGCTTCATGGTAGGAGGTAAAGATACAAAAGTGAATAAAATATAATCCTTATCTTCAAGGCCCTCACTATCGAGGGATGGGTAGGGAGAGGAAACCTTTCCTTTTTTTCTTTTTCGGTTTATTTTTATTTTTAAGTAATGTTAAGATGTAGACCCAATGTGGGGCTTGAACACACGACCCCAAGATCAAGAGTCACATGCTCTTCCAACTGAGCCATCCAGATGCCCCAGGGAGAAGAAATTCTCAAACAGGTTGTATCAGTACACTGATGGAGCTAACAACAGGTTATATTATGGAAATTTTATGACCTTTCACAATTTAAGTAGCTTATGTGAGCCTTGATTCTTCATTTGTAAATTAGGGATAATTATGTAAACCACACTTCCAGGCACAGTGGTTGGCATATAAGGGATATTAATATTGCAAAGTCCACTATTCCAGGGAAAGACTTTTGTGCCCCCTTTTCTCCTTTTTTGCAAACTGAAAACAATAAGTGATTTTTTAACAAGTTGCATTTAAAATTTATGATTCATTTTAAGGATATATGTTTACCTAACTTTATTATAATCAAGACAGTTATGAAAGGAAATTACTCAAAATATCACCATCCTAGAAAATAACTTCATTTGCCAGCTTTATTTCCCAAGTCTTTGTCCATGTTATAAAGCCATATCCTCACATAACTGTTTCTGTGTTGTTACAAGGTATATTATGTATATATATATATATATATACATATATTTTTTTAATTTTTGTTTTCAACGTTTATTTATTTTTGAGAAAGAGAGAGACAGACTGTGAGCAGGAGAGGGACAGAGAGAGAGTCGGAGACACAGAACCCAAAGCAGGCTCCAGACTCTGAGCTGTCAGCACAGACCCTGATGCAGGAATCCACCAACTGTAAGCCAAAGTGGAACGCTTAACCAACTGAGCCACCCAGGCGTCCCAAAGTATATGATATTTGTAATTTTTAATGCCTGTGAAATATTTAACTGACTGAATTCTTTTAATTTGCTTAACAATTCCTATATCACTCGACATTTCTCTTGAAAGGCAGAGTGATTCAGTAAAGAGAATGAAATCTTTTAAAACAGAAACATCCTAGGTTTGAAATCCTGGGTGAACTTCTTACTACCTAAGTGACCTTGGGCATCTTATTTAACTTTTCTGAAACTGTTGCTTTAACTGTTTTAAAGAAGGTAGTGTTCCAATAGGGATTATGCTCTTATTCTGCATTTACAGTTGATTTATAGAAAGTTCCTACCAAAATTTGGATACTCCATAAAAACCATATTTTTAATATTTGGTAATCATAAATATGTAATGTTATAATATCTTTTACACATAAATCAGATTTAATCTTTTGTGTTATTTCCTTAAGATAAAGTCTCATTAATGGGAATAGTTGGGGCAAAGATTATGAATACTTTTATGGCATCTAGAAACACATCTCAAACTGCTTTTCAAAAGATTACCTTCAATTACAAAGCTACTAGCAATGGATTGCATCATACATTGCATTAGATTCACCTCACAATCACCAGAGGTATATTATTATGGGAAATCCTTGGGTTTGTTTTAATTTTTTTTACTGTGGAGTTTGAACATTTTCCCTTTTTGAAAAGCAAGAGTTGCCTGTAGGAGCAACAGTTCAGGGCCACGTGGGATGTGGAAAGCTCACGAGGACTACGTCTCCCAAGGTGCCCCGCGGGCGCGCCGACAGGAAGTGGCTGGAGCATCTCCCGCCTCCACGCCGAGGCGAAGAGGTTCTATCCGGGGCCTTGGCGCTTCTCTTTCCTTTCGCGCCGGTTGCCGCTGCGGAGCGCGGCAGGTCCATGTGCGCAGTGAGCGGCGCTATTCCTGGCCCAGTAGCACCCGAGCTCCGGGTTTGACCGAGTCCGCGCTGCGATGGACCCCAACACCATTATCGAGGCCCTGCGGGGCACCATGGACCCAGCCCTGCGTGAGGCCGCGGAGCGCCAGCTCAATGAAGTAAGGACGCCGGGCGGGCGGTGGACTGTGGCAGGCCGAGCCCTCCGGGCCTGGCCAGAAGCGCGGACGGCGTCGCTGAGGGGCCCAACTGGAGGGGTGGGGCGGGAACCTAACTGCGACTGCCGCGCCGGGGCGCCTCAGACTGCTGCGGTGGTGGCGGCGGCTAAGGCAGCCTTTGCGTCGGATCCTGAGCTGGGCCTCTGGCTGCGGTCAAGGCATGAGGAGCCGGCTGAGGCGAGGCGGGCGTGACGGGCTGGACACATGGCTGGCTCGGGTGGCCGGCCGCCCTCTGGCTCATACCCAGCTCGTTCCTCGCGCCCAGGAGGGGGCGAAACTCGCTGAAAGGTTTTTCAGACGTTTCCGGGAGCATTCTCGCTGGCGTCGGGTTTGGAGGGGCTCCTGGGAATGCAGAAGCTGGTCCTTTGGGGGCTGCGCCTGTCATCCTGTCACTTAAGTGGGCTGATCGGTGATCGGCACAACTTTCTTCTCTGCGACTGAGCTGTTAGGGAAAGCTTTCAGAGGCAAGCCCCCTCTTTGGCAGGGCGAGGGTAGTGCTGGATACCAGTCTGATTCACTGCTCTTTTACTCTAATAATGCCTCAGTCGGGGAGGCAGGACAATGTAGTAGAAAGTCAGGTGAAGTACACCCTTCTAGGTAGAGCTGAACCACTAATTTTCTTGACTGACCTTGGGCAAGTCGCTTAACCTTTTAATGCTGAGTATCTCCCATTCATAACATCAGGCCACAGGGTTGCCGTGACGGTCAAGTGAGACAATGTAAGGCCGAGTGCCTTGAAATGTGCCAACCTCCATATCAACTCGCTCATGACTGGTTCCTTTTTTCTCCCTTATTTTCGAGGGACCACCCTTTGGAAAACAGCTTTAATATGTGGGCATACTATTGTACTACCTTAAGTTTCATTATTTCTAAATCAATGCAAGTTTTTATATTTTAGTGAGTATTTTAAAGGCTTCTTAAAAGGACCCCTGTAATTCCTATGCCAGTTAATAATTGTCTTTTGGTATACTACTGAGTGCAAGCTTTAGTGAAGTTCAGTGTACATTTATTTTTAAACGGAAAAAGAAGTCCCTTTTTAAAGTAGAAATTCAGTTATTTTATGCTCCTCTTAACTGGTAAGTAACTTATTTAAAAACATTACTTATTATTGACTTTGCAGAAGCCACAGGAATATTCCTAACAGGACATCATCAGTGTACAATGCTATGTCAGAGATCTCTGCCCTCAAGGAACTTGTGTTTTAAGAAGACCACCCACAGAGTTTAGACAAATAAAGTGTAAAATTATTTCAAAATAAAAAAGTTAAATTTTTTTTTTAATGTTTATTTATTTTGAGAGAGAGAGAGAGAGCAAGCACGTGAGCAGGGGAAGGGCAGAGAAAGAGGGAGCCAGCACAGAGGAAGCCACACATATGGTGAGATCATGACCTGAGCGGAAATCAATAGTTGGTTGCTTAACTGACTGAGCCACCCAGGCACCCCTAAAAAAATTAAGTCTTACGTATATAAATGAGACCATCATTAGATCATACCAAGAGTGATGCTCAAGTTGTTGTTTTTTTTTTAAAGATGTTTTTAAGTATTCTCTCCACTCAAGGTGGTCCTTCAACCCACAACCCTGAGATCAAGAGTCCCGTACTTCACCCACTGAGCCAGTCATGCCCCAGTGCTCAAATTTTTAGGCTCAAAGTCACCTTGGGAGGAGCTTAGATTTCTTTTGGATATAAAATAATGCACTGAAACAAATTCCCATATTGAACCATTATGAAACTATGGAGGTAGTTATGGATCACTTTTTATTTTGATTTATTTTTGTGATAGACACAGGTTAAGATTAACATTTTGTTTATGAAGTATTAATACATGTGTAAGTTTAGGCACTCTAAAAGTTCAGTCACAGTGATTTCTACTATGACTTTATTATCCTGCCAAAACATGCTGTGTGTAATTATTAATTTTAAAAATTACTATTTGAAAAAAAAAGTTGATTCCCTAATAGAAAAATTTGAAATTCATTCATTCTTCAAGCAGTTATTAAATGTCTGGTTATATATGCTGACATTTTGCAATTGAGACCTAGGATAAATATTTCACAATCTGATTTTTGGAAGATGAATAATCAAAATAGTATTCATAGCATTTTTTACTTAACTGTTAAGCTTCTTTTAGAGTTTTGGAATACTTTGGAGTAGTGAACACTGCTTTACTGTGAAAGAAAATTTGGTGTCTAGCCTGTATTTCTGTAATTGTTAGCTGTTTACATTTTGCAAATTTCTTTCAATTATCACACCTCGATTTTTTAGTAAGTTTCCTAAGGTAACTTTTCTTTTAATTAGAATATTCTCATCTCTAGTCTTCATTCCACTTTAATGAAGTGTTCCCATTTGAATACTTTCTTGCTTTGACTTTTTTTGTGGCAGAACCTTAATTTAGGAAATAGATTCCAGATAAGTCTTGAAGAAGCTTGACTGTAGCAAGAATGAGGAAGTAACATTTTATTTCCATCAGGCTCTTCTTGATTTTGGATAAGACAGGATGAAGCAATCATTCCATACTGGTTTTTGTTTTTTTTTTCAGCAAGTTATATTTTGGTTCATTTTCATTAAAAGAAAAAGATTGACATTTGAGTGAATCTTTTCAGCTAAGTGAAGTAATCACGAACTGTAAAAATTGTAAATGTTATCAAAGTATTAATAGTGCAGATAAAACAAAAACAAAGTGCTCTTGCCTCGCAGTGATTACACTTAACTGTTTCATCTGTGTGGAACCTCTTTTACTCAGTTATCTCTCATACTTGTTTTCTTACTTCCCTCTATCATTGTTCAGCTGTCTCCATATCACTAAGGAGTTCCCCTGGCTATGACACCCCAGACACACTATACCTCCCTTAGTTTATTTTTCTCTGTAACACTGGTTTGTCATACATATTTTACTTATTCTCGCCAGTATAATTTTCAAGTTTCATGAGGTGAGGAATTTTTGTCTTTTGTCACTGCAATTCTTTGATTTGTTAGTGTTAGGCTTTACTGACTTTATTATGACAGATAACAAACAGTAAGACTTTAGCTGTTATACCATCTCTCATTAGAGAATTTTTTAGAGTATTTATATGTTTTTTATATTTCATATAGATAAAATTAAGAAATTTCCATGAGACTGCTGGAGACCACAGTAAGGAGACTGTTTTTTGGCAGATATTTTCAAGACACATTTTAGTATTCACCACTGATTTACACTGTAGCCTGGCACGAATTTTGATCCTTTTTTTTTTTTCATTGCTGTTATAATTTTGGACTACATTATCATGTCTCAATTTGAAATTTCTTCATGTAACAAACTTTGCCTCAAAGACTGGAGAAAACCATTAAAAAGTACAAGCATTCTTGGAAATATAATTGAAAACCTCCTTAGTTATTTGATTTTTTTTTTTTAAACGATGAAGCATTTTGCACTAATTGGAGGATCTTAGTTAGGAAAGTTATTTAACTTCTAAGCATCATTTTCCTTATGTACAAAATAAAAGTAGTAATAGTGTGTATATCATTGTGTCATGTGAGTTGATGCATGTAAAAAATTCAGCAAAGTGCTTGGAACCTGCTAAGTTCTCTCCAGGTTATTTGAACCACTGCATCAGTGCCAATTGATTAACCACTCTACCACACTATACATTTTATTTCTTGTCTCAGTCTAACTATAGTAGTTTCATATTTTAGTGGAAAATGGAGAAAGAATACAAGTACGTATTTGGACACTGAGATTGTTAGTAGATAGCATTATTGTATCATGAAAATTGGCACAATTATAAGCACAGTGCCTGACACTCAATGGACTCTCAGTAAATATTTTGTTGTATGCATGGAGAAATAAGAACTTGAATAATAGCCAGAAATGTCTTGTAATCTTTAAAGTAGATTTGTGTACAGGAAACTCATTTGACATGTGAATTATATACTTTGAGATTGACTTCTATAGATCTAGAAGTACAGTTCTAAAAAATTTTAGGAAATTAAAATATATGACATTTGGTATTTATTCATTCAACATTAATTATTTGTTATGTTTCCAGAGACTCCTACTTCCTACTCTTGCTCTCAGAAAAACTTGTTTCTTCCTTTATAAGATAAAGTTAAGACATTTGTGAAGGTTTTTGGCAGATTATTATAATAGACAAAGTCTCTGCCGTTCTTTCTGCTTTAGCTGCCAGTGTTCTTCAGTGGAAACCTTTCCATATAAACCTTTGCTCATGCTACTCATTCCTCCTATTAAGCTCTTATAACCTAAAAATGAAAGTTTTCCTGTTCACAAATCTCATCAATACCATCTTAAATGCCATCTTTTCCTACTCTGACCTTCTGTGGTACTTTGTAAACTCAAAACTCACCTTTTTAATACCTAGTTGTGTATATTCTTAAATTTTAACTATTTTAATTTTATTTGAACTAGATGGTTGCTGTCTTTTCTACTCTAAAAGTGCATTGACTTTGAACTTAATCTCC
The DNA here is from genome assembly GCF_027475565.1 of Acinonyx jubatus. Classification (NCBI taxonomy): domain Eukaryota; kingdom Metazoa; phylum Chordata; class Mammalia; order Carnivora; family Felidae; genus Acinonyx; species Acinonyx jubatus. The sequence goes on along the minus strand of NC_069390.1, from coordinate 48,555,346 downwards.
AATGAGAATAAAATCTGTAGATGAAGATTTTTTTTTTTTTTTAAATCTTCGGAGTATTAGTTGAGCATAGATGTTCAACAAATAATTGCTTCTGTTATTTTTAAAATATTTGGAAGAGGGCCACCTGAATGGCTTAGTCGGTTAAGCATCTGATTTTTCGTTTCAGGTCAGGTCATGATCGCATGGTTGTGGGATCCAGCCTTCCTTTCCTGCTGTCTGTCCGTCTGTCACGTGTGCGCGTGCTCGCTCGCTCTCTCTCTCTCTCTCTCTCTCTCTCTCTCTCTGTCAAAATAAATAAACTGTAAAAATATTTGAGGGGCGCCTGGGTGGCTCGGTTGTGTTAGACTTTGGCTCAGGTTATGAGTTCCAGCCCCACGTTGGGGCTCTGTGTTGCCAGTGCTGAGCCTGTTTCGGATTCTCTCTCTCCTGCTCTCTGGCCTCCCCCTCATGCTTTCTTTCAAAATAAATAAACTTAAAAAAAATTTGAGTGACTATCATGTGGCAAATCCTATCTTTAATGCTGGAGATCTGATACCATACATAAGACAAAGTCCTCACTCTCATGAAGTTTACATTTGAACTTAAGTTTTAAATGTAATGTCAGGAAAATTTTTTTGAAACGTTTATTTAGGATGACAGCTTCCAGTCTGGTGTATTTAATAGCAAATGTCTTTGTGGTAGGTACTGAGTTAAGTAGATGGAAAGATTCTTGATTCCTACCTTTCTGGAGTTTCATAGTCAACACGGCCCTCATAACACATGTGGTTGGACTTACAGTAGAGCTATGTGTAAGTTTTGGATAAAGATACTTTTAAATCTGACTTTGGTTAAGGCAGATAGAATCTAAGTATCAGTATCCCTTCCCCTCTTACACTTGCAGCAAGAAAAATTGCCATAAGTAGAATTAGAAAGCTTACCTAGGAGCATTTTAAACCTTCAATTCCTAAGCTTAATGTGCTATAAAATGGTCATGTGATAGACATCCTGTTTCTCACATTCGTTATGTGAAAAAGTAAGTGGACTTAGCTTTGATATGTTTCTTGATATTTTGTGTTTATCTTTTAAATACATAAACTACCTGAGTCACTTCTAGGGTTTTCACAGATGATTACAATTACTAGTGTAAGTGATAAATTTTTATTTATAAATGGTGAATTTGATTGTTTAATTAAAGGACTTTTGAAATGTTCAATTAATGAAAATCTTAGATCTGGAAAAGTGCAAACTGATGGCATGTTTATAGGACAATTTGGCATGTCTAGAAATTCAGCAAAATACTTATGAGAATAAAATATGTGTTTTTGGAAGACAGAGTTGTCTGTACTCTGAGCAGGTAAAATTCCTTAATTAGGAATATCTCTAAGTAGATACTCTTCTGAATTTGGGAGAGGGAAAGTCTCTGGATACTTTGGCTGTTAGATAGGAAGTTATTCAGTGACACAGCATGTTAAAGATCTGAAAGAAAGATATTGCCATATTAACGTTTATAAGAAAAATTTCTTTTTCAGATAGAGTAGATGCATATATTATTTTACTTATTGTTTGCTTCTATCAGTGGCACATTAATGATATTTGATTTAAAGTGGGTTTTTTTTTCTTTTGGTTATAAGTCCTTTATAATTAAGTTTTTTAAAACTCCTTAGTGGGAAAGCATTTATGTATTACCGCTATTTAATGAAAGGCTGGAAGACTTAGTGAAGAGCCTCAGACTGGTCCTGATTCCATCACTATGATGATGTAACCTCACTATGCCTAATATTTCAGGTAGATAAAATCGGGATATTTGTCAGATTCTCTAGTAAAACAGAAAAGTTAGAAATCCCTTTGCTCTTGAAATTATCTGGCTGTATTCATTTATGTATTCTGATGTCACAGTGCCCTTATGCCCATCTTTTTCCTTATAAATAGTGTTAAGTACAGTAGCTAATTGAAGGTCTTTCAGATTGCATTCCACTGGAGAGAAATAATAAAAAGTTACCTCTTAGAGTTAGCTTTAAAAGATATTGACATTAGGTAATTACATTGGAAAATGTAGGTCTAGAGGGGAAACTGATATTGGAGAAAACATGGCTTAAATTTTAAGTTGGGTTTGAGGAGCTGGTAAATATCAGAGAGAAAATGTGTAGCAGGCAATAGGGAATGTGGAATTGAAGGTTAGGAGAGAAAGCAACAATGGAAAGGAGACTTTTCTTGGTGAATTGAGAGGGAGGGAGTGTCATCTGGAGGTGTAGGGTGGACTGGAGGGCTTCACTTTTGGCCATTCCTATTTTTGGAACTTTGAGAAACAGAAAAAAGGAGACTGGATAATTGTATATAAAAGGAGGAAGCCAAGAAAAGGAGTTTTAAGTAAGAAGGTTGGTTGTGGGTAATTTCGTTTCCTTTTTACTTCAATGATTAGTTTTTCTACGAGTCAACACGAATTACTTATGTATTAAGTAAAAAGCTATTAGAAAAAGAAAGGGTTGTTATTTTTAAATGAGGGAGGTTAAAGCAAAATTTAGACTTTTTTGATGGAAAAAGCGTTTAAAATATTGGTAACCTTACAGAAAACAATTTTCTGAATACAGAGTTAGTGAGTAGAAAGCTAGTAAGGGGGTGGGGATAAGATTGTAGGTTAAAGGGTCTGGCGAAATTTGTTTATGTGGGTATGTGTAATCATTTTTTCCTTTTGTAAAGTTAGACTTACTTGGGGAAGTGGGGGAAGCTGCCCCTAGAGTAGAAGTTTTTCAGGCCTGTTATTACCTGTTATAATAATAGCTTTCCACCTGTGATGTTTTATATTCATTTATCCTAGAATTAAATCCTTGATACTGCTTCAAGACCTTATTATCTTCCTTATCAGGTTGTATAAAAATTTCAAAAAAAGTTCACACTTAACTAGATCTTGATGTCACAATTTATTCATTTTCATCTTTCATTATTGTCTTTCATTCTCCTAATAATCTCTTGAACATAACCCATACTTCTTTTCTTTTTAAAAATCCCACCCCCCCATCTCATCTCTATGGGTTTAAGTCCTTTTGGACCTAACTCAAAATTTTACGTCGAAATAGAATTAATACCCCAACCTACCTTATAGTGATCTTTTATCTCTGTAGTGTCTGACACATCGTAAGTACCAATAGGTGGAGTGGAGTTAAAGGAAATGGAATTCAGGTTGTGGCTTTTGAAAAATTTTGATGAAATGGGTTTAAGGGTGAATGTTGAATTGTCTGGGTTGATGACAATGAGAAGGTAAGAAGTTGTCTTGAAAGGTAATTTTGTGTTGTGGTTAGCAGCTTTTAAACTTTAGTATTAGCCGGTGTAGCTCTACCTAATGATGTATGATGACCCATTTGTTGCTTCAGTTCTTCTGGTTCTCTGATTGCTGGAAACGAGAAGCTTGAAGAAGGGCCTATAATTAGTGTCAGCATCTCTAACTCATACTCTAAAAGATTTATTGTAGCATCTTGAGGCCCATATCAATGTTTGCCAAACTGTTGAGAGTGATAACATAATTACTCAGATTTTATTATTTTTTTTAAGTTTATTTTGAGAGAGAGAGAGAGAGAGAGAGAGAGAGAGAGAGAGAGCGCGCACGCGCGCGCGCATACGCATACCCAAGGGGGGGGAGGGAGAATTCCACGCTGGCTCAATATCAGCTCAGTGCGCAATTTGGGGCTCAAACTCAACAAACTGTGAGATTGTGACCTGAGCTGAAGTCAAATGCTTAACCAATTGAACCACCCATGTACCCCAATTACTCAGATTTTAAAAGGTTTTTGTGATGAAGAATGAGGCTAGTGATTAAAAGGAGGTTTTCCTGTTTGAACAGTTAAAGTGTATCTTTATTTGATCTCTGTTTTACAGTTGTACCAATCCATGGTCTTTTTTTCCTTCATTTTAAAACTTTATTGAGGTATAATTTACATGCCATAAAATACAACTATTTTAGGTGAAACTCAGTGATTTTTATTTTTAGTAGATTTAGCAAGTTGTACAACTGTCACCACAATCTAGTTTTGGAATATTTTTGTTTTCTCAGTAAACTCCCTCCTTCCAGTTTAATCTTGTATCCCAGGTCTAGGTAATTGCTAATCTAATTTTGCTCTGGATTTTCTTGAGAATGTCATGTCTGATATTTAGTATTACTTTATGTCTATTTGTTACCTTCTTTGGGAGGATACAAGGCATTAGGTATTTCAGCTGGATGGAAATTTGTACGGGGGCAGGTATATAAATATAAATGTCCCAGGTTGAGTTTGCTTGTGCTGTTTCTGCTGTCAGAAACATCCTTTTTTTTTCTTACCACGTGGTCTAGCTCAGTTGTCTGAAAGGAACACTTTTTTTCCTCACTTGCACTTCTGAGATATGTGCTTGTGTTTCTGAAGGCAAAGTAACTTAAAGAGTAATAAAATAAGCATTTATTTTCATGGTTCAGTTTTTTTTATAACTTGAATTCAACCACTTAAAGTATCCAATTCAGTTGTTTTTAGTATATTCAGAATTATGCAACCATCACCACAAACTTTAGAACATTTTCATCACCCCAAAAAGAAACTCTGTGCCTGTTAGCAGTCACTCTCCATCTCCCTCTCTGCCCCCTGCCAACTCCCAGTCCTGGAGTATTGGCATCTTTCACACAATATATATATATATATTTTTTTTAATTTTTTTTAACGTTTATTGATTTTTGAGACAGAGAGAGAGCATGAACAGGGATGGGTCAGAGAGAGAGAGGGAGACATAGAATATGAAACAGGCTCCAGGCTCTGAGCTGTCAGCACAGAGCCTGATGCGGGGCTCGAACCCACGAACTGTGAGATCATGACCTGAGCCGAAGTCGGATGCTTAACCGACTGAGCTACCCAGGCGCCCCTCACACAATATATTTTTAAGGTTCACATATGTTGTAGCATGTATCCGTACTTCATTTTTTTTACTACCAAATATTTAATCATTATGTATGGGTAAGCCACATTTTGCTTGTCTATTCATCAGTTGGTAGACATGGGTTGTTTCCACTTGAGGGCATTATAAATAATGCTGCTGTTAATGTTCAGGTAAAGGTAGTCTTGCCTTTTTTGTAGTTTTGGTTTTTTTTAGAGAGAGAGAGAGAGAAAGGGAGAGTGGGTGCGTGGGTGAAGGGCAGAGGGAAAGAGAAAATCTTAAGCAGGCTCCATGCCTCGCATGGAGCCAGATCCCACGACACTAGGATCATGACCTGAGCTGCAATCAAGAATCGGACACTTAACCGACTGAGCCGTCCAGGTTCCCCCAGTTCTTTTTTAGAAAACCAGAAACAAATATGACAACTTTAGGAGTCTTTAACTTTTTTGTACTGTTAATGAAAGTGACCAGGGTCCATAGTATAAACTGGAAAATAGAAAATGTGTGAAGAATAGCTTCTTTATAATCCTACCACCCAAGATACAACTATAGTAGCATTTTGGATATATTTCATTATTTTCTGTGTATGTTGCACTGGAATTTCATATAAGTGTATTAAATAATCCTATAGTTTGTATACTACTTTTATCATATGTTCAAAGCTATTGATTTTTAACTTTGTATTTAAATGTAACATGCATACAGAATAGTCATAAAGGTACAGTTGATTAATTTTCACAAACTGAACACACTATGTAAAATAGCCATATTCAGAAATAAAACATTATTAGCCCCTTGTAAACCACTTTCCAGGCTGTTAATTTTTACTGATTTCGTTTGTGTGTAGCCACTTAGTAGAACATCTCTACTGGGAAATTATTACTGAATTGGGGAAATAGACATTACCGAGGATACGGTTTTTGAGCTGTTGGTGCCAGTGTAGGTTAAGAATGCTAGTTGGGATAAATGGGAAGGCAAATACAAACATCCAAAATATTTTAGGAGGTAGGTTATTAAATTTTTCTTTTAGTTCATAGTTGGTGAGTGATGGGAAATAAGGCTGGGACCAACTTCCAGGTGGGTAGCCTTTTGTGCCAAACAGTGGAATAAAGTACTGAGAATATTTATTTGCAGAAATTTAAAACCTGTTTTTTTGTTTGTAGGCACACAAGTCTCTGAATTTTGTTTCAACACTGCTTCAGATTACTATGTCGGAACAACTGGATTTACCTGTGAGACAGGCAGGCAAGTTACTAAATTATTTTCTTGGGTTTATGTAAGTCATTTATTTAAAAGGTTGATAGTTGAATAGCAGAGGTATGTTGGGATGGCCCTTCATTGATTTTCTTCCCTGAAACTTGGTTTGCCCTCTTGTGTTTACTACAAACAGCTAGTGCCTTGATACTTGGTGGCAGAAAAGAATGTGATATTTCCTTGAATTAAAAGAGAAGCTAAAAAGAGAAATTGATAAGGTTTATTAAAAGATTGTTTATTCCCTGTTTATTTGCCCAGTGGATGATTCTAAGATACAAACCTCTTTGTTTATCAGTTGTTCCTTTAATTTTTGCCTTTATTTAAATCATTTAAAAAAATACTACAGTAGCCCTCACTTATCCATGCTGGATACATTTTAAGACTCTCAGTAATTGCCTAAAACTGTGCATAGTACCAAATGCTATATATACTACATTTATTTTTATACATACATGCTTATTGATAAAGTTTAATTTGTACATTAGGCGAGTAAGAGATTAGTTACAGTAACTAATAAAAATTAGAGCAATTATAACAATATACTCTAATAAGAGGTATGTGAATGTGGTCTCTCTCAAAATACCTTCTTTTCCTGTACTTAACCCTTGTGATGGTGTGAGAAGATAAAATGCCTGTGCAATGAGATGTGGTGTGGTAGATGATGTAGGCATTTTGACATGATGCTAGGCTACTGTTGGCCTTCTGGTAATACGTCAGAAAAGATCATCTCATCTGCTTCCTGACTGTGGGTGACCGCGGATAACTGAAACCACAGAAAGTGAAACTGCAGAAGTGGGGGGGACTACTGTATTTCTTAGTTCCAGTTTCAACAAGATATTGAGCAATTCTCTCAGTACCAAATAGTGTGTGAAAATGTGGTACACTATTTCTGATATTAGCTGTTAGTATGCAAAATAATGGAATTCCCATCTTTAGGGTCCTGTTACTTAATTTATTTGCAGATGTATTAATTTTGTTATAGGAAATATAAAATACTAATAATTGCACCATTCTAGGAAAACCAGTTATATTCTGGTATTATTTCTTGCTGTTCTTTTTCCCTACATCAATTTCGTTAAATTTTTTTTTGCTTCATTTAATGTATAGTAATCATTTCCCTTTTCTTCACATAGTGTTAGTTTTAAAACTTATATTTCAGTGGCTACATAATTTACCATAATGTGCCATAGGCAGTGAACCATTTCTCAATTGTTAGCATTTAATCTTAGATTTGTTTCATTAACAATTGTATTCCCAGTACCTAAAATACTGCCTGATACACCAAAAGCAATTAAAAAATAAATGAATGCCTATAAGTTTATTATTTTTTACAATATTGGTATATAAGTAGCACAATAATAGAATATTTTTTATGTTTATAAAATATAGTGATTTCACTGGACCCTGGTCAGATGTAAATCTTTATTTTAACTGTCCTTTCTCTTTTACCAGTGAAGTTGGCATTTTCCCATTCGGTTATTCTTTTAAATAAGAATCTTTGACTTTAAAATATGAAATTTTTACTTAAGATGTTGAAAGTGGCATTTAGGGGCCTTAATATTTTGAGACATGATTATGTGCATTAACAAAATTAAATTGTGCTAGAAAGTTGTTTAGTATGTACAAAACCAGAAGCAGCCAAACTGTGGAATTAGTAAAAATTTTAAAATATAATAACTACTTTAAAAGTTGCATTCTTATAATAATTGAATGATCCTGGGGCACCTGGGTGGTTCAGTCACTTAAGCATCCGACTCTTGATTTTGGCTCAGGTCATGATGTCATGGTCCTTGAGTTCGAGTCCCATGTTGGGCTACACACTGACAGTACAGAGCCTGCTTGGGATTCTCTCTCTCTCTCTGCCCCTTCTCCATGTGCACGTTCTCCTTCTCTCTCAAAATAAATAAACTTAAAAAAAAAAATTGAATGCTACTCTTTAGTATAGGGCATATGGTGATAGCAGCTGCTAGAGTGTATCAAGTCTTAATTTTAATCTTTGTTCTGTTTTGGAAGAATCAAAATTCTGGAAATAGTAGTAATCTAAAATATGTTACATATACTGAGTCTGTGGTTTTTTTTTTAATTATTTATTATTATTATGTTTTTGAGTAGGGGAGAGGCAGAGAGAGAGGGAGAGAGGATCCCAAGCAGGCTCCACACTTAGCATGGAGCCCTAACTGGGGCTCAGTCTCATGATCTTGAGATCACAACCAAAATCCAGAGTCAGATGCATAACTGACTGAATCACCCAGGCTCCCTGAGTCAGTGTTCTTTATTGTAGATGTAGTTTGTCTTAAAACTTTTGTTGAAGGGTATTTTAATGTGTAGTATTAATCTCTTTTGCAATACTAAGGGTATTTTAATGTGTAGTCTTAATCTCTTTTGCAATACTTTTAAGGCGGGATATTATTTTAATTCCCAAGATAAACAAAGTAGAATGTAAAAATCATAGATGTATTAGTTATCCTTATTCAAATAGGTGTAAAACTCCAGGTAAGTGTTAATTACTAATCAGAGAAGAGCTGGTATTTTTTAGAATTTAGTAATTGATTAATTTTGAATAATTTCCCTTTCCTGTACATCTTATGCATTTGTGATTGAAGGTTCTCTCATGGGAAGGGGAGGACTGGATTAAAAGCACTGTTAGCAATCTAGTTCATGTTAACTAGCAATGTTCAAGATAGCAGTGTGATCGGTAACACAAAATAGGTAATCTGTAATTTTTGAACATAGCAAATTCTCCCATAAAATAAAATGAATTTGAAGTAGTACAATTGCATATTAATGAAATACTTAAATTTGTAGACTAGAGATTTTTATACTATAATTTTTCTGTGATAAAAATAACAGCCTTTGTACGTCTTAGTTTGGGCTGCTGTAACAGAATACCATAGACTGCATGACAGAAGTTTATTCCTCACAATTCTGGAAGCTGAGTAGTCTTAAGATCAAGAAGCCAGCAGATTTGGTGTCTGATGAGAACCCACTTTCTGGTTCTTAGAACCTCACATGGTGGAAGGGGAAGAACCTCTAGGGTTTCTCTTTTAAAGGCATTAATCACCTACAAAAGGCCTCACCCCTAATGCTGTCATTTAGGGGGTTAGGATTTTGACATAAACTTGAGGGGGGCCACAAACATTCAGTCTATAGTAGTGTTACTAATTGTAGAAGCTATATTGGTATGTGTATGTGGTTTTATCTTTAGAGGCTTCGTTTAGAAAATTGATAAGGTGAAATTAAATAGCTTTCCGACAGAAAACAGGATAAAAAATATTAGGAATAAATGTGATGTAAAAAGTCTTTAGCAGTTTTGTTTGTATAGTGTGTTTATTTCCAGAGTTCTCTAAGGCTATATGTTTAATAATAACTTTATGGATCATAACAGTAGCTAAGAATTAAACTTGTATTTTGATTATCAACTTTTAAAATAATAGAAGGCAGTATTTTGTTTTTAAAAAAGGATAGCTTTACTGACAGTGGTTGGTCCGAAAGAAATAAATTGAGGTGTGGACACTTATAGGGGTATTCACAATGCTTTCACAGTAAATACTGTTGTCAAATTTATCTACATTTTAGGTGTTATCTATTTGAAAAATATGATAACACAGTATTGGCCTGATCGGGAAACAGCACCAGGAGATATATCTCCTTATACTATTCCAGAAGAAGATCGACATTGTATTCGAGAAAATATTGTAGAAGCTATTATCCACTCTCCTGAGCTCATCAGGTATATGTATATTTTTAAAACTTACCCATTGTTGCAGGTATATAATTTGTGGAGTTTGGGAGGGGGTCTTTCCAGAACATAAAAACCTGTCTTTTTTTAAATTTTTTTTATTTTTTATTTTAGAGAGAGAGGGAGAGAGCGCGCGCAGAAGCAGGGAAGAGGGGCAGAGGGGGAGATAGAGAATCTCAAGCCCCTGCTTCGGGCTTGATCTCACATAACTATAAGATCATGACCTAAGCTGAAATCAAGAGTCAGGTGCTTAACTGACTGAGCCACCCAGGTGCCCCTAAAAACCTGTCATTTTTATAGCAGTAAACTTAACAAATGCTGTTACAGGCAGATTTCTTTTTATTTAATTTTCTTACTGTGATTTTTACAGTTATAAAACCTAAAGGTTTTAAACTTACTGTAAAACTTGTGAAACATAGTGTGATCAGGTGGACACAGGTAAAAGAAAACTTTAGAATGCTGTCATATACGTTATATTTTATAGTCTTGGTTGTTGGTTTTTTTTAAGTTTATTTATTTTGAGAGAGACAGAGACATGTAAGTGAGGGAGGGGCAGAGAGATGGGGAGAGAAAAATCCCAAGCCGGCTCCATGCTGCCAGCATAGAGCCCAATGTGGAGCTCAAACTCACGAAACCGCCAGATCATGACCCAAGCTGAAACCAAGAGTCGAATGCTTAACTGACTGAGCAACCCAGGTGCCCCATATTTTATAGTCTTGATATTTAAAAGCTCTTATTTTTATATGATTCTGCAGAATTTTTAATGAGAATAACTATGTTCTAAATGAAACTCGTCAGTTGATGATGGGGTGAAAAATAAAAAAATAAAATCACCTGTATTAAAAAAATTTTTTTGAAGGGGCTCCTGGGTGGCTTGGTCGGTTGGGCAGCCGGCTTTTGGCTCAGGTCATGATCTTGCAGCTCGTGAGTTTGAGCCCCGCGTCTGGCTCTGTACTGACAGCTCGGAGCCTGGAGCCTGCTTTGGATTCTGTCTCTCCCTCTGTCTCTACCCCTTCCCTGCTTGCATTCTGTCTCTCTCTGTGTCAAAGGTAAATAGACATTAAAAAAATTTTTTAAATTTTTTTATTTTTGAGACAGAGGCAGGGGAGAAAACAAGGGAGGGGGCAGAGAGAGGGGGAGCCACAGAATCCAAAGCAGGCTTCAGGCTCTGAGCTATTAGCACAGAGCCTGATGTGGAGCTTAAACCCACAAACCACAAGATCATGACCTGGACTGAAGTCAGACGCTTAACCGACTGAACCACCCAGGGGCCCCCAAATCACCTTGTAACATTTGTTGGGTTTCTTTTAAATCAGTAGGAACAGGTAGATTTTGCTCAGTGGCTTACTTTTGTCTAAACAGCAATTTTCTTGGAGCAGAATTTTATCTAGGTAGCATTTCTTCCTCTTTATTGTTTATTTTTGACTTTCAGGGTACAGCTTACTACATGCATTCACCATATCATCAAACACGATTATCCAAGCCGCTGGACTGCCATTGTGGACAAAATTGGCTTTTATCTTCAGTCTGATAACAGTGCTTGTTGGCTAGGAATTCTTCTTTGCCTTTATCAGCTTGTGAAAAATTATGAGTAAGTGTTTCTCAATTCCTACAGAGATTTGAGAAGTAGGAAAAGCTTGGAAATTTTAAGGTAGTCTGTTTGAACATCTAAAATTACATTTGGTATATAAATATTAGTGAATTATATGTTGGTTTTAATTCAGTATTTTCTTTTTGAAATAGCATTCTTATTTTAATTCTGCAATTGCTTCTGTTGATTCAACTAAGAAACTCCTTGTGCCCTTTTTTCTTGCTATGTTTCCCTATTCAAAAACTGAGTTATCTTTAATTCCTCAATATGGGCTCATCAATTTGTGCTGATTAAAGGCCTAAACTAAACATGAGCTTTTTTAAAATGTGAAGGGTAGCAGAGTACTTTGAGCATTAGAGCTCTTTATTTAACTTCTGGCTTTCTGTGAATTTTTTATCTTAATTTGGGGTCTTGATAAGATCCTTTAAGAAAGATATGTTGAAACTTCATATGATCATTTGTAATCATTGTATTTTGAGGAATCCTGTTTCAGTGTTTGCATATTTCAACAAATTATAGTTCATATAAGTAAGTAGTATCAGTAAGACACATTTTAGGTTAAGGGATCATTTTAGATTTGGGGTTAGGGATGAGAAAAAATACATAACCTTGGAAGTTGAGGCATAGCACTAAAGGTGGTAAGCCAAATGTTGAAGGGATTATCTCCAAGTGTATAGTGAAAGTAATGAAATTTTTAGGCACTTAAAAGTTTTGACACTAGAAAATTATGAGGAAGGCATGAGGAACACTTAACACCATGATGGTGGCTTTATTTCCAGTCCTAACAGCTACACAGATGCCATTGTGAGCCCTCTAATTCTGGGGCTTGTAGTTAGCCTCCAATATAAATACCCTTTTTGGGTCCCAGCTCAAAGTAGCTGATGAACTGCTGCTTTTCTTCTGAGCAGGAGAGAAATATACCATTTACAGCATTGGTACTGGTGTTTTCTTGTGTTCCCACCAGCTACCCATCTTCCTGCTAAGGAATGTTCCAGCTGTTGCTCCAACCTCTGTCAGAGTGCCAGTTGTTGTAGTTCTGGTAAGTGAGTGATTAAAATGAGAGAGAATAACAATAATCTGTTATTGTCATTGAGGAGGTTCAAGTCTCTCCTGTCCTATAATCTTAGCAGGAGAGAGCGTGACAGGGATTTTTTTTTAATGGGAGACATAGGAGGCTGCTACAGTATTGGAATTCCAGTTCATTTTCCGCCAGTGTTGGTTGTGGAGCACAAGGTGTTCACAAGGGATCTGTGTGGACTGAAGCAGTTCTAAGAAAATTCATGGAGAAATTGGAAGTTGTGGTGGTCTTCAGGAGCATAGATCCTCAGGAAATGCTTGTCAGTTGAAGGAGCACAGAAGGAGCATTTGAAGAGGAAAGCATGTCACACCATACGGAGTAGTATGAACAAAGAAAGGTACAGAGGTGGAAATGAGATACTGTCTTTAGTGGGTAGTGAGGAGACCACTAAATGGTATGGATAATTTCTGTTGAGAGGTGGGGGATAATTTTGGTCTGGTAATTGGGACCATGTTAAAGAGAGTTTTGAATGCCATGATGGAGAATTTGGATGTGATCCTTTTAGATGCTGATATACCATTGAAGATTTTTTTTGTTTGTTTTTTAAGAGAAAAGTGATGGACTAGTACTTAGGATTTCTGGTGAGCCTGGCTCACCAGATTGTCACATTGTAGCCTTGTGGTAGTCCGCTTTTATTAGTGTCATATTTTCATGCTTTCAGGAACTTTTCAGGTCTTATGGGATAGTGATTTGTTTCCTATCATAATTATTTTCACATACCAGTTAGTTTAGATTAGTAACTAATACCATCTAACTTCTAGTCCTCTCCTTGATATTGAGAGGGAGGTAGGAAAGAAGAATGTGTAATATGAAATGGGTAGTCAAACCCTCTTAATGTGAGTGATCATCTGGGTTGGATAAGTGGAGAGAAGCACCTAATATAGTTCTACCTTTATTGTTAAAAGGAAGTATTTTTTTTTAAGGAAATATTTTCTATAATTACTGTAGTTTATATAATCAGATTGGAGAGTGCAAATGGCTTCCTTTCATAAACTGTTGTGGTTTTTTTGACTCAACTGTGCAGATAATGTTTTAAAATGTATGCTACATGTAATTTCTTAGCACATTAAAATAGTACTTAAAATAACGTCAGTTTATTGTTTAATAGTCTCTGTTATTAGTGAGAACATTTGTCTTGGTGTTTTTTTATTGTGAGCAATTTACTTTGGTTCTAATTTCATCCAGTAGGGAAAAAGAATCTGGCTTTTTTACCTTTATCTTTTAAAAATGTGCTCAAATATTCAATTCTTAAATACATTTTCTTCCTTCAGGAAGGCTACCAGTAGATAAAACTGGAGTCTGGTAGGGAACACCAATTTAAAGTGGTTTAGATTAATCTGAAAAGATAAATTGTGTCTTTTAGAATAATGACTTAACAACTAGTCTGTATTTTGCAGAGCTTTTCTTCCTATTCCTTAATGAAGCTGGGGTGTCTTTCCTATATTTCTAGTCCATTAAGTTATTTAAAATTTTTTTCATTGAAGCATATTTGACAACTTTTTTAAGTTGAAGTATAGTTTAATTTTTTAAAAAACCAACAGACCTTTTTAAATAATACTGTTAAAAGGCCGAGAAATCTCTATGCGGAAATTTCTCACTTAGGTCAGCAATTCTTGACCCACATCCTTGAACAAATGTGATTCCAAATTCAAGATTTTTTGGATTTTAGAAAGGTAGCAAGGTTCACATAATACATGTTAAACACTCCTTTTGAAATTGAACCATCACTCAGTAGTCAAACACATTCTTGTTTTTTTCAAACACATTATTATATCTGCTGTGAAATGTGTGAATATCCACTCTAGATGGGATAAGTGAAGGTCATAAATAGCCTGTTGAGGTCAGTTTTGTGGCCAGATAGTTTACAAAAGACCTTCCTGTTTATAGTACTTTTAGAAGTAGAATATTTTCTGCCTTATAGATGCCATTTCTGCCTTAATGGTCTTGGTATGTAAATAACAAGGATGGTAATATACAATTGATTTTATGTCAGCTGCTAATATTTAAAAGTCAAGTCATTGTAGCTCCTCATTTGTATCAGTATTCACAAATAGAGATTGCATAGTGACATGGTTAAGAGGACAGACCTTTGATCTTGACTGATGAGGTTTATACCTCGATGAGTATACAGGGAAGGATACTTCTTTGTGCCCCAGTTTCCTCAAACCATGGAAGTAAGGATGCTAATGGAGCCTTGAAGATTATCGGCTTCATAATGAATGTTCAGAAAATTTTAAATATTTTATTATTATTTCAGGGTTTTCTTAAGTTGCTTTTGCTTGTGATTTGGTTCCATAGTTGGTTTTTCTTTTTCTTTCTAGGAATCTAAAGTTGCTTAGGAAGTATTTGTTTATATATTTATGTGAACAAACAAGCAGTTTAATTTTGTAAATCATACATATAAATAAAATTGTGAAATAAATTCTTACAGAATTAGTTTGTATTCCTACCCAAAGGTACAAGAAACCAGAGGAACGGAGTCCACTGGTAGCAGCAATGCAGCATTTTCTGCCAGTTCTAAAGGACCGTTTTATCCAGCTTCTTTCTGATCAGTCTGATCAGTCTGTCCTTATCCAGAAACAAATTTTCAAGATCTTCTATGCTCTTGTTCAGGTAATTTTTATAAAACCGTTTTTATATGTAATAAGTCTGTCTTTGCTACATTAAAAGATAAAGAATTTCCATGTCTTAATTTCATGTGAAAATCTGGATCAAGTAGATCTCTTGCTAGTCAAATATAAATCGCCAAAATTGTAAGTACATTAAAAGTCTTACCAAGCACACTTCCCTAAATACACAAACAACTCCAATAAATCTTAAATTATAACTGGTCAATCTTAAGCTCCCTTAAACCATCTAACACTATTTACAAAATCAGTAAAAAATTTTTATGCCTTTCACCTTAAGCATTCACAAAGTCTGAAAATCAATTACTGAAATTACAGTTTATATCTAGCATGAACCTGATATGCCAAATGTACCTAGATTGTCCAAGTAATTACAAAACCTATTCCTAAGCTTAACACAAAAATGCTAGCACTTTTGATTTACTTGACTGGCACACAATAATGGGCTTCATCATTTTTACATATTCTAAGTGTGCGATAAAAGATATCCACTAAGAAAGTGATTGTATGTATATTCTCAGTGGGATGTAATTATTTATATGAAACCGTTTTTGATCAGTATTAAAAGTCTGGTTCTTTTTGTGCCATGTAGCCAAAGAAGGATTCATCTCATCTACTAGGACCTTTGGTTCAATTCATGCCCTTGCTTAACTTTTAAAATATCATTTAAATAGAACTGTGACTTCCCCAAAGATTGTAACTGACTCTATTGTTTGGTTGGATTTTGCATTTCTTTGCTAAATCTGTAGATTTAATAGATTTAGACAATCTCTTACCTCCCAGTCTTAAGCAAAGGGCACTTGAAGTGATTCGGATATATACTATCTATACTGTTTTCGTTTGTTTTCTAGTTGGTAAGATTATAACTTTTTTAGATTGTTATTTTTATAAATTGTTTTAGGGCATAGGACAAAATAGTTACCTCCCCAACTAATTTTTTTGACACCAGCATACCCTGGTATCAAAATATAGCCCTGTCTCACTTGTGAAAATAGATAGATACCCTGAAATTCTAAATAGGATATTGATTTTATGAGCCCATTAAGAGGATTTATCCAAAGAACAGAGTGGATCAACAGATCAGTTTTTGTGATTAACTCATATTACATGAAAAAAAAAAAGACCTGTAATCATGTTTAAGAATATCAGAGAAAGCATTTGATCAAACTTAATAAGCTTTCCTACTTAAAACAACTCTTAAGAGTCCTGGAATAGATATTTTCTTCACTTGATAAAAGACATTCACTAGAAGTCCATAATGTCACTCCTGGGGTGAAAATAAAACATACTCCCAGTAATTTGGATGACAAGGATGCCTACTGTCATTGCCACAACTCTCCACTGTAGATAACTGACCAGATCAGCCGAATGAGAAATTTGGTTGGGTACTAAAAAATTAAATGAAATACTTTTTGTAGGTTTTGTGAAGAATTAAAGGAAGTCAGATTTTCTTTTGTAAGGATTTTTAAATAATTGATTCTTGATTTTCATTCAGTATACACTACCACTGGAACTGATAAACCAACAGAACCTGACAGAATGGATAGAAATTTTAAAGACTGTTGTGAACAGAGATGTACCTAATGTAAGTAAGTCTCCTTGTGTTCTTAACATTACTAAAATACTTAAGTATCTTTTGAAAATTTTAACTGATCTTTCCTGTAAATTTTTTAAGAGTTTATATAATTCATAATACAAATTATTCTAGATGGAGAGACCACTTTGTTTACATATGTGCATATACTAAGTAAAAAATTATAAAGGGTTATTTCATATATTATTATTTAGGTACGTATATATATATCTCTTTATCTTTATTCTTCTGTTTCTTTTCAGTTTTTATTTATTAATATTAAAAATCTTATTTAGGTTTTATTTTATTTAACTAAACTCTACACCCAGAGGTGGGGGTCAGACTCACGACTTTAAGATCAAGAGTTGCACGCTCTTCATCACCTCACATAGTTACAAAATTCTTTTCTTATGATAAGAATTTTAAAGATCTACTCTCTTAGCAACCTTCAAGTATACAGTACAGTATTGTTAACTATAGTCAGTATGCGGAACATTACATATCTAGAACTTCTTTATCTTATAATTGACAGTTTATATTTTTTGACTACCTTCTTAAATTTATCATGGTAATCATTTCACAATATATGCGTATATCAAATCATTGTGTTATACATGTTAAGTTAATACAATGTTATATATTAACTGTATAATTTTAAAAGACACTCATTGTTAGATTTTAACCTATTAATTTATCAGACACTTATGAACCAGGGGAAGAATTTGGCAAATTAGTAAAACTTTGTAGTTAGTTACATTACTTGTTTTTTTAAATAACAACTTTATAGAGATAAAGCCCACAGGTCGTAAAATTCACCTTTTCAAAGTATACGATTCAGTGATTTTTAGTACAGAAAGAATTGTCCAGCTGTGTTTTTAATTTAATCACAATTTTAAAAATAACAGCTGTATTTCTTTATAATCTAGTTCTCTAGAGAGGTAGGGGAATTCATAAGTCCCAAATACATAAAATGTTCTTAGTGTTCTTACATACCTTATTTAATCCTCAAAAAAATCCCTCTGAATTTATTTAAAAAAATTTTTTTTAATGTTTATTTTTGAGAGAGAGAGAGAGAGCGCACGCATGAACGGGAGAGGGAGAGGGAGAGGGAGAGGGAGACACAGAATCTGAAGCAGACTCCAGGCTCTGAGCTGTCAGCACTGAGCCCGATGTGGGGCTTGAACTCAACTGTGAGATCATGACCTGAGCCGAAGTAGCACACTTAACCGACTGAGCCACCCAGGCGCCCCTCTGGATTTATTTTAAATAGAGACCTAGAAGGGTTATGTAATTTATCCAAAATAATTTTATTAGTGGCGTAAGTGAGACCAACCTCGTGTTCTGTGGTTTATCGCTTAAATTTTTATCTTAAAGAAAAAAAAACCGTGTAGAAGAAATAAATAGGACATTTCTTCCACTCTGCAGGAAACTGTACACATTTAATAGGTACAACATATAATTTTGTTTATTTATTTTGAGAGAGAGAGAGCATGGGCAGAGAGATTGAGGGAGAGAGAGAGAATCCCAAGCAGGCTTCACGCTATCAGTGCAGAGCCTGAAGCAGGGCTCAGTCTCACAAACCATGAGATCATAATCTGAGCCTTAAATGAGTTAGATGCTTAACCCCTTGAGCCACCCAGGCACCCCTATAATTTTTACTTTTTATTTAATTTTTCATTTGGATTTTAGAAAGCATGAGAGGGGGAGAGAGAAAGAGAATGAGTCTTAAGCAGGCTCCACACTGAGCGTGGAGCCCGACATGGCGCTTGATCCCACAACCCTGGGATCAAGACCTAAGCTGAAATCCAAGAGTCAGTTGCTCAACCCACTGAGCCACCCAGGAGCCCCACAAAATATAATTTTAAAATTTTCATTTATATACTCTGTACTTTTTGGGTATAATTTATAAATATGCACATACTATAAATAAATATCCCAGTGAGTTAGCAGTTATATGTATCCATGTAATCACCTAAAATATTTGCTGGTAGTTAGCTTTAGTCATTCCTACCATTACCATTCTTATTTATGGCACCATAGATTAGTTTTGCCTGTACTAGAACTTAATAGAAGTAATTATTTGTATTTACCTTCTTTTGCATAATGTATTTATGGTATGTATTCATGTTGTGTGGTAATAGTTTGTTTCTTATGTATTCATGTTGTATTGTAGTAGTTTGTTCTTTTTTATTACCAAGTAATATTTTGTTGTGTGGATATACTACAATTACGTATTCATTCACAAGTTGAGGGACATCTGGGTGGTTTCAGGATTTTAGTAGTACAAATGAAGCTGCTATGAATGTGTTTACAGAAATCTTATAATCACAAATTTTCATTTTTCTTGAGTAAATAGTCTCTAAGACTACCTCCAATCTCTAGACTATTTACAACTGAATAACCATGAGTAACACTGTTCTTACTTTAGAAACATTTCATGTTACCTTTTAGAGAACTTTACCCAAATTTGACTTAAGAAAACTGAAAATTGAGGGGCACATGGGTGGCTCAGTCAGTTAAGCGTCCGACTCTTGATTTCAGCTCAAGTCATGATATTATGGTTTGTGAGTTAGAGCCCCACCCCAGGCCCGTTCTGACATCATGCAACCTGCTTGGGATTCTCTCTCTCCATTTCTCTCTCTGCTGCTCTCTCATTCTCTCAAAATAAATAAATAAACTAAAAAAAAAAAAAGACTTATTAAAAAAAAATCTATCTCGTTATTTATTTATTTTTAAATAAATATCTCTTTAAAGGAAACACTTCAAGTTGAAGAAGATGATAGACCTGAGTTACCATGGTGGAAATGTAAGAAGTGGGCTTTACATATCTTAGCAAGGCTTTTTGAAAGGTAAGTTTCTCTCAGTATATGATGATTTAAGTTTATTTTTTCAAGCATTTGGTTTTATAAGTGTTGATATATAAAGCAATATAGAGAAACAGTGTGGGGGCACCTGGGTGGCTCAGTCAGTTTAGCATCTGACTCTTGATTTCAGCTCAGTTGGTGGGATCAAGCCCTGCTCACAGTTGATGGGATCTCTATCTCACCGGTCACAGTTGGTGGGATCAAGCCCTGCTTTGGGCTCCATGCTGACAGCAGGGAGCCTGCTTGGGATTCTCTCCCTTTTTCCGCCTATCCCTGCATGCGCACATGCTCTCTCTCCCTCCCTCTCAAACATTAAAAAAAAAAAAAAAGAAAGAAAGAAACTGGGTGTTTTAATAATGTTTTTTTAGATATGGAAGCCCTGGCAATGTTTCCAAGGAGTATAATGAATTTGCTGAAGTATTTCTGAAGGCATTTGCAGTTGGTGTCCAGCAGGTAAGTCTAAGAATTTTTCTAAGTTGAAACATGGCATTATTGGGTTAATTGCTGTCTTTTCATAGTTCATTGGTATCCAAAACTGCATGAACTCTGTAGCAGTTGTCATTTTTGGTCTTAGGTGTTTACTATTCTCTTTAACTTTTTGAGAACCTCAACAAACTTCTATTTATGTGAGTTATACCTAGTGGTATTTATCATATTAGAAATTAAAATTTAAGAGTTAATTCATTTAAAAATAATAAACTTCTTATATATTAACAAACAATACATGTTTTTTTTTTAATAACTGTTCCCCAAATGAAAAGTTTTTAGCAAAAAGAAATGGCATTGTTAAACATTTTTACTAATATTTTTAATGTCTGGCTTAAGAAAAGACAGCTATATACTCATCTACCTATGTAATCAGTCTTATGTTTTGGTGGACATAACTGTGGCATGGACTCAGAGATAAGTTGGAAAAGGAAAGGCTTTTTTTTTTTTAAGTTTATGTATTTATTTTTGAGAGAGAGTATGAGCAGGGGAGAGAGAGGGAGAATGAATCCTAAACAGGCTCAGCACTGTCAGTGCAGGGCTTGAACTTAAAAACCGTGAGATCACGACCTGAGCTGAAGTCAGAGTCAGAGTTTAACCAACTGAGCCACCCAGGTACCCTGGAAAGAATGTTTTAATAGACTTTCACATAGTTGTGGAAATTCTTTGATAACCACATCAAAATTTGATAGTGGTAGTTTCTCTCTCTCTCTCTCTCAGTCTTTTTAAGTAAACTCTACACCCAACCTGGGGCTTGAACTCACGAGTCCAAGATCAAGAGTTACATGTTCTATAGACTGAGCCAGCCAGGTGTCCCAAGTGGTAGTTTCTTAAAGGTTAATTGCAGTATAATGTTTGTAAGAACAAATATTTTATATTCTGTTACATTAACACCTGTTGATCTATATTGCACTTTATTTTTTAATATATGAAATTTATTGTCAAATTGGTTTCCATACAACACCGAGTGCTCATCCCAAAAGATGCCCTCTTCAGTACCAATCACCCACCCTCCTCTCCCTCCCACCCCTATATTGCACTTTAAATGGATCTTTTATCCATACATGATTTTGTAACATACAGTCATTTGGAAAATTGAGTTAATGAAGATTTTCCAAATGTTAATACATTGCATTATTCATATTAAAAAGCAATTACAGGGACTCCTGGATGGCCCAGTTGCTTAGGCGTCTGACTTTTGATTTTCGCTCAGGTCACGATCTCATGGTTCCTGAGATCGAGCCCCTTGTCAGGCTCTGCACTGACAGCTCAGAGCCTGCTTGGGATTCTCTCTCCCCCTCATTCTGCCCCTCCCCCACTGACACGGTTTCTCTCAAAATAAATAAATAAACATTAAAGAAAAATAAAAAATCACATTAACTAATGTCACCACTGATGTTATTAGAAATATCTTTAAATATTGGAAAGCTGATTAAGTAGATCTAAGTGTTTAGGTATAAGATTTTGAGAATTCTAATTTTTGTTTGAAAGCTTAGATTTTAGCACCAGGAATGTATTTTTGGTTATTTTCCTTGAAAGGAAAAGGCACTTTCTGTTCATTTTTGAGGAAAGATACACAAGTCTAAATAACACAATTTGTCAGGTTTTCTTTCAAGTATATGGTGGTGTTTGATGGGAAAAGCTATTACTTATTTCATGTTTTCTTCCAACCCCTGTACTTTGGTATGTAGCAAAAGTGCTACACATATACTCCTCATTTAATAATATTTATATTTCTGATTCATTAAGAGTGTTCTTAAGGAGAGGTTGTTCTGCATTTAATATGGCTATAAAGAGTATGACAGCTGCTTGTACACTTTGGTGCCTGCCACTGCTTTATTCGTGTTAGGCACCAGAAGTTTTGCCACCATTGCTTTTGTACCATCGATGTAGATGTCACACAGTAAAAAGGGCAAATGAAGTCTTAGCATTGTTATGAAAATAGTTTTGACCTCATAGACCTGTGAGAGGTCTGTGGGCCAAATCTTGACAATATCAATTAGAATTAGAACTCATGGCAGACATGGTTTGAGCAAGGTTTTTCAGGGAGGTAACTAATAATATTGGGCTGTCACAAAAGATTGTGATGTGTTCAGTAAGTAACCTATGATTTTCTCTTACTATACTTAATTGGAAACTAGTCCTTTGAAATAGTATTATTTCAGTTTGTTTATAGGAATACCTTGGGATTAAATATGGTTCTCTAATACATAATTTTAAAAATTCTTTTTAAAATATGGTTATTTTATAATGATGATTTGGGTATTAAGATATGTGTGTCAGGTGTTTTGGCTGGCTTAGAAGTGGTTAAAATTTCTATTTAACTTTTGGTTTTTGCTCAAAAATTTTTTTCAAAGGTTTTATTAAAGGTATTATATCAGTACAAGGAGAAGCAATATATGGCTCCTCGAGTTTTACAGCAGACATTAAATTATATTAATCAAGGAGTTTCACATGCCCTCACCTGGAAGAATCTGAAGCCTCATATACAAGTAATAATTTTCTATCTGAAATGTTTTTCTGGAAAATATAATGGAAATAACATTAATTATCATAAATGTTGAAAAATGCATATTTTGTTGACTTATGTTAGTCTAGTTCTTTTAATTGTTTTGAGAGTATAGTAGGAATGAGACCATACCTTGACATAAACTTTTAAAACGTACTTTTTTAATATTCAGAATTTTTTTAAATTTTAATTTAAAACTATTATCTTAAAGCTTGCCTTTAAATTCTTTTTTTTTTTTTTTAACTTGCCTTTAAATGCTTTTGGTTGGCTTAAGATTATAACATTTTAATTATATAATTTGGAGTAAGCAAAGGACTGCTTCACCAGATTAGTTTTGGGGATAATTAGCTTATATACTATTTCTATGAGTAATGTATTTGCTTTATTACAGCTACAGGATTTGATGGACTAAAATTTCATATTGTATTTTTCTCAGAATATTAATTGCTACCTATATACACATAAGTCTTATTTTATAATTACTTGTTTCACAAAGGGTAATAGTTGATCTGAGAATCATTACTAAAGTTTGATATTAAGCTTAAAATACATATTATAGGGTTGGTTTTGCTTTAGCACTTAAACAAAATTCGGGGTTTAAATTTGAAGACTGACTTAAGGTTACTTTTCTTAACTTTTAAATCGCAGGGCATTATCCAAGATGTTATTTTTCCCTTGATGTGCTATACAGATGCTGATGAGGAACTTTGGCAAGAAGATCCTTATGAATATATACGCATGAAGTTTGGTAAATTTTCACTTTCTTTGAAATAAAATGTCAGTAACTAAGTTTGTATAATAAAACCTAGGGGAGTTTTAAGGCCTCATCTTTGGTATGGTACTGAAAAATCTTTATAGACCCCCACTTTTTGGGGTCTTTTCATTAGTTATGGCATGATTGTCTTTATTTATTTATTTATTTATTTATTTTAACCTTTATTTATTTTATGAGAGACAGAGCATGAGCTGGGAAGGGGACAGAGAGAGAGGGGAAGTCACAGCTTCTGAAGCAGGCTCCAGGCTCCGAGCTGTCAGCACAGAGCCCGAAGCAGGGCTTGAACCCATGAACCATGAGATCATGACCTGAGCTGAAATTGGCCACCCAACCAACTGAGCCACCCAGGCGCCCCACCCCCCCTTTTTTTTATGTTTGTTTATTTTTGAGAGAGAGGAAAGAGACAGCATGAGCAGGGAAGGGACAGAGAGAGAGGGAGACAGAATCCAAAGCAGGCTCCAGGCTCTGTGCTGTCAGCACAGAGCCCGACGCCGGGCTCAAATTCACAAACTGTGAGAACTGAGATCATGACCTGAAGCAAAGTCAGACAACTAACCACTTGAGCCACCCAGGCACCCCAATGATCTGCATTTTTAACAGACACAAATATAGTAGTGTTACTGAGTTACAGTTTGTGGATGTGTTTCTGGCATATGCCAGAATTGCTGCAAATTCAAGATTACACCTTAATACTAAGTGCCTAAACTATACTTTTGGATCTCATGTCAGTCATCATATGTGTGGGAATTGAGAAGATGCATATTGGAAGCTGTATCACATGGAGTCTCTGCATGGAACTAAGGAATTGTAATTTGGCTCATGTTGAGTATTAGTTCTTCTTCCTACCAATATCTTTTGTATTTGCAGATTATTCTTTTGTGACCATATTGTGGAAATTCTCACATTTGTAGTGTTTTGTATTAAAGAAAATAATCACTAGGAGAAATTGATGGATTAACATTTTAATTTGTACAGAAAAGACATGAAATTAAGCTGTTGCAAAATTATGTAGGAATCTGGGTTCATTTTCATACCTTGCATGTAGATTTAGACAACTTTTTTATTTACTTATATCACAGAATCTTATTTTTATTGATTTTCAACCATTTAAGAATGTGAAAAACAATTCTTATCTTATGGGCAGTAGAAAGACAGTTGATGGCCTGGATTTGGTCCAGGGCCATAGTTTGCCAACCTCATCTTGGAGATAAAGGAGATACAAAATGAGAGCGATTTGAAAGGCAGTGCTTATTTCTGCAAAGGTACTGTTGTAGCAAACTTCAAGGGACTTAAAAGTTAGCATTTAGAATAAACTTATCAGAATACCCATCTGACACCTTTTAAGGTCTGTTTTTTACAGAGCATCATTTGTAAATTTTGTGAAAATGTTTGTTGAAGAAATTGAAATTACTGGGTTTCGTATTAATTTTAAATTTATTCTTTAGATGTGTTTGAAGACTTCATTTCTCCTACTACCGCTGCCCAAACACTTTTGTTCACAGCTTGTAGCAAGAGGAAAGAGGTAGGTTGTTTAGGTTAACTTTTGCTTTAATATTTAAAATTTGTTCAGGTGTATGCTCAGCTTTTAATGTTAGCCATGTAAGTCACTTTGTCTTTTTGTTTTTGTTAAGGATTGTTTGGAAATCACTTAAGTATTACTTTTCTTTTTTAATCTAGGTACTGCAAAAGACAATGGGATTTTGCTATCAGATTCTTACAGAACCGAATGCTGATCCTCGAAAAAAAGATGGAGCCCTGCATATGATTGGATCTTTAGCTGAAATACTTCTCAAGGTATTTCTTTTGTGTGCAAGTGATTTAGTAACAGTTTTATTGAGATACAATTCACATACCATAATGTCCACCCATTAGAGTGTATAATTCAGTGGGTTTTATTCACAGAGTTGTATAACCATCATCCCCAAAAGTGTTAGCAGTCACATTCCATTTTTTTCCAGAGCTTTCAGCCCTAGGCTACCCCTAATCTACTTTTTGTCTTCTGTACAGGTTTACCTATTTTGGACGTTTCATGTAAAGGGAATGTGCTCAATTAGGAGTAGGGCTTTTTCAGTTAGCACAATATTTTCAAAGTTCATATTGTGGCCCGTGTCAGTACTTCATTCCTTTTTGTTGCCAAATAATGTTCCATTGTATTGATATACCACATTGTATTTATCCATTCATCAATGGATGGACATTTGTATTGTTTCCATTTGAAGCTGTGATCATTTATATACACGTTTTTGTGTGCATGTAATATTTTTACTTCTCTTGGGTAATACATACCTAGGATTCATATTGCTGTCATATTTTGAGAAAGTGCCAGACTGTTTTCTGAAGTGGTGTATCATTTTATATTTTTATCAGCCATGTATGAGGGTTCCAGTTTCTATGTCTTCACTGATTCTCAGCAATCTTTTTTATTATAGCCGTCCTAGTTGGTGTCAAATGATATTTCATTGTGGTTTTGATTTCCATTTCCCTGATGACTAACAACATTGAGAATCTTTTTTGATGTACATATTGGCCATTGTTTATCTTCTTTGGAGATATTTTCAAATTCTTCACCTACTTTTAACTGGATTGTCTTTTCATTGTTGAATTATTAAGAGTTCTTTGTATATTCTAAATACTAGATGGTTTTTATAATGATTTGCAGGTATTTCTGCCATTTTGTGGGTTATCACTTTACTTGATGCCCTTTGAAGTACAAGTTTTAATATGATTTTGAAATTGTGTCCAGTTAATATTTTCTTTTGCTGCTTATGCTGAAGATACTTCTTTTTGTAGGAGTTATTTTCATATTGCAAGGTAATTGTAAAATAGTGGGGTTTTCTCTTTGAAAAATTTATCTTTTAAGGAAATTTATAAACATGAATGTATCCATTTGCAACTTAGGAACATCATGCTTTTTGTGACATAAATTTTCTAGTAAGTAATGACCCTGGGTTAGATTTATGTTTAAGAACCTCAGCTTAGTTGTACACATTGTGTCTGGCTTCATAAATTTGAAATTTGTTTTTGGTTAAAAGCTAATAAATGATAACAAAGTTCAAATAAATATTTAGTCACAGAATCATCCAACTCCAAGGAACCTTGTTCCATGTCACCATTTGTAGGTATATTTTGTGTATTTTTCAGCTTTTCTATATCTGTCTATCCATCCTTCTGTTAGTTTATAAATTAAAGACAATGGTTATTTGTTGTATGGAAGGCTGGGAATCTTGAGTGAGTGATCTTGGCAAGTTCAGATTTTTCTGTCTTTTTATTTTTAGGTAATTTTACACTCACTGAAAAATTGCAAAAATAGTTCTCATTACTCTTCCCCTAATGTTACCTACCATCTTAGATAGCCATCCACAATTCTCACAACCAGGAAATTAATGTTGCTGGGATACTATTCACTAATCTTACAGACCCCTTTCATGTTTTGCAAGAATTCCCTCTAATGTCCTTTTTTCTGGTCCATGACCAGTCCAGGATCCCACATTGCATTTAGTTCCCATGTCTTAGTCTTCAGTTCTTGAAGTGTTTATTAGTTTTTAATGTTGATGTAGTATGCAATTCCAGGAACTCTTAAAAGCTTGTTACCACTTAGAAAAGACCCTAATTTAAGACTAATGAGAGTCTTTTTAGATATCCAGATTACCTTGAAAGCAAGGTCTTTTCTCAGTGTATGTTATATTCCTTTAGAACTTTTCCAGAGAGGTTTTTTTCATTGTGATAGTTATTATAAGGTAAGGAATAAAATTAACCACACTTCCATCCTTCAAACATAATTACTGTTAAGATTTGGTATAATTGTTTTCTAAGTAAATGAGGTAAAAAGATGAAAGAAAAGGTATTCTGTGTTTTTTGATGGTTACGTTTGAGAATGAGAAAATTAGATATTGATACTGAGGTACAAGGAATCAGAATAAATGTATGGTTTGACATTAGTAGTGATTTTTAACATTAGTGTATTTATTTGGTATTTAAGATGATTACATTTGGAATTCTATCAAAAATAATTGTTGTTTATATTGACAGAAAAAGATCTACAAAGATCAGATGGAATACATGTTGCAGAATCACGTATTCCCTCTCTTCAGCAGTGAACTAGGCTATATGAGAGCGAGGGTATGTGTTAAAGCTGTATTAATTTATACATTTTTGTCTTGTAATGAATAACTGCTTATGTGGACTTTTATGTGGAAACTTTTTAATGTTCACCTTAAAAGCCATGTTTCATGTTAGACTTCTGTTTCATGTAAGTATTTAAATGGCTGATATAATGTGTGCATAGTTTTCATCTGTGTCTGATAGCAGTGTCTGCCTGTGTTTTGCATTCAGATCTTGCTATCCACACAAACATCATGCAGCCAAAGAGTAAGTTGGGATCATAGTACTGGTCTAGTGTTGTCTCTTTGGACATCTCTACCACTGGCCAGCCTCCAGATTCCCACACAAAAAACTTTGGGAATAGAGGTACTGTAGCTTGTGGCAATTTAATATAGGATATCTATAGTAACTCATTGCATTTTTTTAAAAAGGCTTGCTGGGTCCTTCACTACTTTTGTGAAGTGAAGTTCAAAAGTGACCAGAATCTGCAAACGGCCTTAGAGCTGACTCGAAGATGTCTGATAGATGATAGGGAAATGCCTGTGAAAGTGGAAGCTGCCATTGCACTTCAGGTGTTGATCAGCAATCAAGAAAAGGGTAAAGGATTTTATCTCAAAAATAGTACAGTGTTTTTATACATAATTGTACAAGGCATCTTAGGAACTTGATACCTTGTGAAGGTGCCTATGTTTATTCTTTGATATATATAAGGTTTTAAGGAGTTTTGTTTCCAATTTTTTTTCTCACAGCTAAAGAATATATCACGCCATTCATCAGACCTGTAATGCAGGCTCTTCTTCATATTATAAGAGAAACAGAAAATGATGATCTTACCAATGTAATTCAGAAAATGATCTGCGAGTATAGTGAAGAAGTTACTCCTATTGCAGTAGAAATGACACAGCATTTGGTATGTTTTTTTGAACCAATCACTTATTCATTACTTACAACAAATATTTTCAGAGTGTACTGTGTATCAGGTAGTGTTCTAAGCCTCTGACATATATTTAGGCTCATTTAGTACTTTCACAGTCCTATGTGAAGAATATTCCTTTTTTTTTTTTTTTTTTTTAAGTTTATTGTGAGAAAGAGACTGCAAGCAGGGTAGGGACAGAGAGAGAAGGAGAGAGAATCCCAAGCAGGCTCTGCGGTGTCAGTGCAGAACCTGACGTGGGGCTCCAACCCATGAACCATGAGATCATGACCTGAGCTGAGATCAAGAATCTGTTCTTAACCAACTGATCCACCCAGGCGCCCCAGGAATATTCCTAACTGAGAGAAAGTGTGAACTATGAAAAGGTGAAGTAACTTGCCAAAGCTAGAACGGTGGATCTGGGATTCACCCTTCAAGTGTACACCTCCACAACACACTGGGGTGGGGTGTTTTTCTTTTTTTTTTTTTTCCAAGTCTATTTATTTTGAGAGAGAGAGAGCATGAGTTAGAGAGAGGGAGAGAGAGAATCTCCAGCAGGCTCTGCACTGGCAGTGCAGTACTTGAATACCATGGAGCTTGAACCCACAGAGCTGTGAGATCATGACCTGAGCCAAAACCAAGAGTTGGACACTCAACTAATTGAACCACCCAGGCACACCCCTCCCCCCTTTTAAAAATATTTTGGAGATTGAGAGTGTGAGTGGGGGAGAGGGGCAGAGGGAGAGAGACAATGCCAAGCAGGCTACACGTTGAGGGTGGACTCAATCCCATGACCCTGGACTCATGACCTCAGCCAAAAAGAAATCAAGAGTCAGACACTCGGGGTGCCTGGGTGGCTCAGTTGATTAGGTGTCCAACTCTTGATTTCAGCTCAGGTCATAATCTCATGGTTCGTGGGTTCAAGCCCCAGGTCAGGCTCTGTGCTGACAACATGGAGCCTGCTTGGGATTCTCCCTCCCTCTCTCTCTGCCCCTCCCATGTACATGTGCATGGTGCGCGCGTGCTCTCTCTCTCTCTCTCTTTCAAAAGTAAATAAACATTAATAAAAAGAAAAGTCAGACATTCAACAGACTGTGTCCCCTAGGCACCCTGTGCATTATTAGCTATGACTCCACCCTTTACTTCTCAGAAGTTTCTTTGAAAATGATTGAATTTTATAACAAAAAACCTTGATTAATATACCTGTATCTGGGCATTGTTGAATGTTAGCCAGTAAAATTAATAAAAATACTCATAATATTAAGCACTTTCTATGCCTTGCCTCTTTTAATCCTCACAGTTCTCTATCATAAATTTCTCAAATGCGATGTTAGGACTAACGGGTCAAGTAACTTTAAGATCACCTACTCAATGGCAGAGCCATTTGTTTGATTGTAGAGCCAGGCTCTTAATTATTATTAACCAGTTTGGTGATATTGATTGGTTTTTCTGTCCCAGTGAGAACATTTTAAAAATGAAGTTTTAGACCAAAATGTGTTTATACTGCTTTAATGGTAAGCCTAAGTTATATTCTTTTGAACGTAGGCAATGACATTTAATCAGGTAATCCAGACTGGGCCAGATGAAGAAGGAAGTGATGACAAAGCAGTTACTGCTATGGGAATCCTGAATACCATTGACACACTTCTTAGTGTAGTTGAAGATCATAAAGAGGTAAGAAAATGATCCAGTGTTACAAGGTTTTGATTCAGGTTTTAGGGAATTTAGAGCCATTCTTCAACTGTACTACTGCTTTTGTTTCTTAATTATGATATACTACACATAACATAAAATTTACCATCTTAGCCATTTTTAAGTAAATAGTTCAGTGGTTTTAAGCACACATTGTTGTGCTACCATTACCATCATCTTTCAAGTTTTCTTCTTATACAGTTGTCTTTTGGAAAGAGAATTGTAATCATGAATTTTTTTCTAATGAAATAATTTGGGGCACCTGAGTGGCTCAGTCAGTTAAGCGTCCCAACTCCTGACTCTTGACTCTTTGTCCCTGCCCAGCTCACATGCGTACTCTCTCAAATTAAATAAACTTCATATATTTTTAAAGTTTATTTATTTATTTTTGAGAGAGCAAGTGGGGGAGGTAGAGAGAAGATCCCAAAAAGGCTCCGCACTGTCAGTGCAGAGCCCAGTGTGGGCATCAAACCCATGAACTGTGAGATCATGACCTGAACCAAAATCAGGAGTCGAATATTTAACTGACTGAGCCACCCAGGCATGCCCCTCAAATTAAATAAACATTAAAAAAAAATAAAAATGAAATAATTTAAAACATAAAGGATAAAGAACAGAGAAAAACAAAACCAATAATACCCTTTAACCACCACCTATTAGATTTTAAAATTTCGTAGGATATCCTTTAAACTTTATTTCTTTTTTTTTTTTTCAACGTTTATTTATTTTTGGGACAGAGAGAGACAGAGCATGAACGGGGAAGGGACAGAGCGAGAGGGAGACACAGAATCAGAAACAGGCTCCAGGCTCTGAGCCATCAGCCCAGAGCCTGACGTGGGGCTCGAACTCACGGACCGCGAGATCGTGACCTGGCTGAAGTCGGACGCTTAACCGACTGAGCCACCCAGGCGCCCCTAAACTTTATTTCTAATAAGAAAAGCAATTTCAGATAGATGTAATCGAGGCCCTTGGGGTACCACTTCGCAATCTTATTTCCCTACTTCTTTCCCTTGGAAATAACCAGTGTCCTGAATTTGGTGTTTAGAATTCCAGTGCAGATATTTATATGCATAAATCATGTTTTCAGGTTATCTGTGAATTGCCTTTTGCAATATGAAATTTTTTGTAAGCTATTTATATTCTATATTATAATTGGAAATAGGTAGAAGCCATGAGGAATTCTGTAGCTGCCTTATGGTTAACAAATCAGTTTTCACTATATATTTGAAGAGTTGAAAATGTTGTAAGTATATGTATTTGAAATGGATGTCCTGGTTCTATACCCAATTAGTAAATTTTATTGTCTCGTCTCCCCACTTTTTAAACATTCTGATGTCTTCCAGGGATTTGGGATCTGATTGAGGACCATAATGACAATTAAAGAGCAATTTGTATTTTCAGTCTTTCTTAAATGGCTTGGGGCATGGTTCACTATATCTACTGTAATTACATAAATGGAGGTGACTTAAGCATTGGAGTGGTAGAAATAATGCCTTCTTTCAAATAATTTTGCTGTAAGCCACTGACAGTGATGTCTGGACTGTGATAATCTATATATAAACACAAAAAGGTCTGTAATCTATTTGCAAAATGATGTGGCTCCTTTATTTTCATAATTATTTACATTTTCCTAGGATATTATGTTTTCTTTTTTAGGTAAACTACACATTATTGCTCTTGTTTGTTTCGTCATAATGGTATTTCATTAAATTTAAATTCCTTATTGACCCACAATTTTATGAGTCACTTCAAAGCAAAGATTTAAAATGATTTCTTAAAATACTATATATTTCAATAAGCAGTGAATTACATTTATGTTATTTAATAATTTATTCAGTGGTGTGGGACAGTTACATACAATTTGTTTTCTCCTCTTTCAGATAACCCAGCAGCTTGAGGGCATCTGCTTACAGGTCATTGGAACTGTTTTACAACAGCATGTCTTAGGTATATACCTCAGTGTTTAAAATTTGCTGCTTTTTTACATCAGCAAGCGTTGTCCTAATGACTCCATACTCTCTTTTAGAATTCTATGAGGAGATCTTCTCTTTAGCACATAGTTTGACTTGTCAACAAGTATCTCCACAAATGTGGCAGTTACTACCTTTGGTATTTGAGGTTTTTCAGCAAGATGGGTTTGATTACTTTACAGGTAAGTCAAGTCAGTAACTCAGTAGAAATACTGAGGATTTCCCCCAATTTGATTCATTTTTAGTATATAACTTAAACATATGCTTTTGAGTATTATAAGTGCTCCATTGTTTAGATGTTATCACTAGCAGTTAATGCTCAAGGACAATAACATTGATACCCATTTTATATTTGATTTAGTTATCCTTTTAGGTTTGTTTTCTTTAACACATATTCTCACCTTCCTGCCCCCTATTAGTCTTTTTTGTATAATAATCATCTTTGTATAATACAGACCAACTATAAGGGACCAGACAGTCTCATATTTGCTTTCTTTTTCTAAGGAGATTTTTTCAGAAACAAAGCGTTTATATTAGTAAAGATATTTAAATTTTATTAATTTTTTGGTTTAATTCATTTTTAATGTTTTTATGCTTTTTATTAATACAGATATGATGCCTCTGCTTCATAATTACGTAACAGTTGATACAGACACACTTCTTTCGGATACCAAGTATCTTGAAATGATATATAGTATGTGTAAAAAGGTAGGTCATTTTTAGTAAATGTAAGGATATATTTCATCAGGCTGGTACTACAAAAAGTATGCAATTGTGAAGAATGAAGATACATGATACATTATGGCAAATATATGGGTCTGACAGAATAAGGGCTTTAAAAGCTACAAACTAAAAAAGACTGGGTTCTAGATGCCACAGTAATGCCTTTGACAAGTTTTGTCTTCTGTCTGCCCTGACATTTAATTGGAGTTACAAATTTTTTTGAATTTTAGAGTGCCTGGAACTTACTTACCTTAGCCTGGTTCTTTGCTAGGCTTTGATTCAAAAGAAGGAAAGAATCAACTGATTTGAGAGATACTTGAAAGGATCAGG
Organism: Acinonyx jubatus; assembly: GCF_027475565.1. Classification (NCBI taxonomy): domain Eukaryota; kingdom Metazoa; phylum Chordata; class Mammalia; order Carnivora; family Felidae; genus Acinonyx; species Acinonyx jubatus. The sequence goes on along the minus strand of NC_069390.1, from coordinate 48,522,252 downwards.
AATAGTTAGAAGTGTTTATTATACAGAAAATTCTTGGAGGTTACAGGTTTATGGAGACTATACGGAAGTTATTTAGTAAATAGCAAGATTGTAAAAGCCAAGGATTTTTTTTTTTTAATGTTTGTTTATTTTTGAGTGAGAGAGAGAGAGACAGTGTGGGCAGGGGAAGGGCAGAGAGAGAGGGAGACACAGAATCCAAAGCAAAAGTCAAGGATTTATTTAAAATGAAAGTCAAATAGTACTGTGCCATTCCTTGGAAAATCACAAGTAAGTGTATGGTGAATGTAACTTTTTTTTTATGTTTATTGATTTTTGAGAGCGAGAGAGCATGAGTTGGGGAGGAACAGAGAGAGAGAATCCCGAGCATAGAACCCGATTCAGGGCTTGAACCCACAAACGGTGAGATCACGGCCTGAGCCAAAATCAGAAGTTGGACATTTAATGGACTGAGCCACCCAGGCACCCCAGTTAGTTAGTTTTATATAATGTTTTTCTTAAACAGAAGGTAGGGAATAAAATCGTTGAATTGGGGTCCTTCATTATCAGTCAATATAATTGAGTAGCATTTGCAGTTCTATCAGTGTTGAGAGGCAGCAGGGTGTTTAATACCACGCATTTAAAAAAAATGATTTTAGGGGCGCCTGGGTGGCGCAGTCGGTTAAGTGTCCGACTTCAGCCAGGTCACGATCTCGCGATCCGAGTTCAAGCCCCGTGTCAGGCTCTGGGCTGATGGCTCGGAGCCTGGAGCCTGTTTCCGATTCTGTGTCTCCCTCTCTCTCTGCCCATCCCCCGTTCATGCTCTGTCTCTCTCTGTCCCAAAAATAAAATTAAAAAAAAAAAACGTTGAAAAAAAATAAAAAAAGATTTTGTTCTATGGCATTTTTTAGATGGGCTTGTCTCGTTGATCCTTTTCTTTTTGAACATTTCATCACAAAATCATTATCTGGTATATTATTATTTATTGCCAGTTACACAGTTTATGTTACTACTCTGGGAATATTGATATCCATACCATTTATTTGCCTTTTCCAGAAGTTATCCTTAACACTTCGAGTCCTCTAACGCTAACTAGCACAAGTCCAAAAATTTTGTCTGGGAACAGCATTTGCCATCAACAGGCTGCCTTTTCTTCTCTCTCACTTCAATGACACTATTTTTTATTTTGTGAGATTTATGTAGAGAAAAGGCTTTCCTAGCAATGTTAGCTTCTTAAAATTTATTCTTTCTTTCTTTATTTTCACTTTACATAAGAGCCAGATATCCTTAAGAAAGGTATGGTGCTTTAGCTACCAGGGTTGTATGAGAAGATAGTAGTTTTCAACATGCAGTAATCCAGAATGACACTATAGGGGAAGTGATTTGATTAGACCAGGAGGTAAGAGTGCTGAAATAAGACCAACCAGTAATTCCCAAATCCTCACTGTTGTTTTAGATTATAGTCTGTGTAATAAATATTGCAATCATATATATGAATTAGAATATCTTAAGAAAAACTCCAGACACTAGACAGGGGACAGAGAAATTCCTTGATATAAAGGTTTCATGAGGCCTCATTGCAGTTTTATATTCTGTATTGATCAGGTTCTTACAGGAGTTGCAGGAGAAGATGCAGAGTGTCATGCAGCAAAATTGTTAGAGGTCATCATTCTACAGTGCAAAGGGCGTGGCATTGACCAGGTCAGTGAGGCAATGATTAATATTTCCTATCTGAGGCTTCAGAGAGATAATCTTTCCCTCCAGTTTTTTTCTTTTGGGGTATTTTTTGTATATTTTGTATGTTATTATTTATTATGACACTGTAGATAACATTTTTTTAATTGTTGGCTTAAAGTTAATATATAATGATCATATGTTTAGTATGTCTGAAAATATGACAAGTTTTATGGCTACTTGTTATCATGCAGAGTGAGATTTTTTTTTTAATAGTATGCTGTGGAGTATTGTTTGCCACATTATTACTTCGCAGTAAGAAAGATTTAGTTGTTAAATTTCCATGGTCAGTTTCAGTAGGAGTTTTTTTTCCAGCTCTATTGATACAATTCAAACATAATGTTATATAAGTTTAAGGTGTGTAATATGATGAATTGATACACATATATTGTGGAGTGATTACTACAATAAGGTTATTAGTAAGAATATTGTGAATCCACCTGGCTATTGTGGTGAGGCTCAGTGAAGATTTGTCTTCTCTAAAGGTAGATTTCTCAGTGAATCCCTCAACAATATAAACTATTGGGTCATCCAATGGGGATTAAAAAGAAGTTGGTTGAGGCAACAAGTTAATATGGGTAGGATGGTTAGATTACTATTAACAGTTTTGGAATATTTTGCTCTTTATAGTGCATTCCCTTATTTGTGGAAGCAGCTTTAGAGAGACTGACAAGAGAGGTGAAGACAAGTGAACTTCGGACAATGTGCCTGCAAGTTGCCATTGCAGCTTTGTATTATAATCCACATCTCCTTCTGAACACTTTAGAAAATCTTCGTTTCCCTAATAATGTTGAACCAGTTACAAATCATTTTATTACACAGTGGCTTAATGATGTTGATTGTTTCTTGGGGTAAGTGACATACATTGGATCTTTGTTTATTTAACTTGGTGAGAAACTCTGCTTATTAAAAAAAAGAAAATATTTTGTTTATTTTTTAGGCTTCATGACAGAAAGATGTGTGTTCTGGGCCTGTGTGCTCTTATTGATATGGAACAAATACCACAAGTTTTAAATCAGGTTTCTGGACAGATTTTGCCAGCTTTTATCCTTTTATTTAATGGATTAAAAAGAGCATATGCTTGCCATGCAGAACACGAAAATGACAGTGATGATGATGATGAAGCTGAAGATGATGATGAAACCGGTAAGGAATTTGTGGTGGAGGAAGCCAGACTTACCGACTTCGAAATATCATTGGACTTGTTTTTTAGCCTGTCTCCTAAAGAAATATGGATCATAGCCAAATGCTTTCATGTTCATTCATTCATAGAAAGACTGCCTTATCTTCCAAATAGAGTAAGGTGTATGAAGGCAGGAACTGTGGATAGATCTCCAACATGTAAAGCAGTTCTAGGCATTTATGGTTTTTAGTGTGGGCAAACATTTATCGTCTGTTAGCGCTAACACCTAAGTATACCTACGCTATAAAATTAAGTCAATTAGATGTTGGCTAATACATTTCATCTGTAGAACACTAGACTATACGAGTATAAATTGATAGAAGGTTGGGTAATGGTTTAAAAAAAAAAAAAAAACTCCCAAAAGCTACTCTATGGATATAACATAAACTGTAATTTTTTTATTGGTATTTGTTTTGGTATATACCATAAGTTCCAGAGAACAATAAGTGCTGAATCTCATATTATGTAATCCTTTTTTCAGACCTCTAGTATTAAGAATTGTGGTTGGGTTTCTTGGGATTTCTATGAGAAATTTTTTATTCTAGGGGCGCCTGGGTGGCTCATTCGGTTAAGCATCCGAGTTCAGCTCAGGTCATGATCTCACAGTCCGTGAGTTTGAGCCCCACCTCGGGCTCTGTGCTGACAGCTCAGAGCCTAGAGCCTGCTTTGGATTCTGTGTCTCCCTCTCTCTCTGGCCCTCCCCCATTCATGCTCTGTCTCTCTCTGTTTCAAAAATAAATAAACATTAAAAATAAATACATAACATTTTTAAAAAAATTTTTTATTGTATTGCTGATTTTATATATATACATATATATATAATTTGTTTCATTATTTTGAGAGAGCGTGCATGTGAGCAGGGAAAGGGCAGAGAGAGAGAATCTCAAGCAGGTTCTGCACTGTCAGCACAGAGCCTGACACAGGGCTTGGTCTCACAAACCATGAGATCATGAGCCAAAATCAAGAGTTGGACACCTAACCAAGTGCCCCTGTTGCTGAGTATTTAAACGCTACTTCCTGAAACTTGAATTTATTCAATTGTGATTTGTAATTTATTGACTGTGGTCACTGTCACTTTGTTGAGTAACAGAATACTGTTAACAAACGCACCTATTTATGACTCTGTGGTAGAGGAACTGGGGAGTGATGAAGATGATATTGATGAAGATGGGCAAGAATATTTGGAGATTTTGGCTAAGCAAGCAGGGGAGGATGGAGATGATGAAGACTGGGAAGAGGATGATGCTGAGGAGACTGCTCTGGAAGGCTATTCCACAATCATTGATGATGAAGATAACCCTGTTGATGAGTATCAGATATTTAAAGCTATATTTCAAAGTAAGTCAACTTTTATATGTAACTCAGCTAGGTCTATATGATCCATTTTCCTGAATCCATCTGTTCTTGTTTGTGTCTGTCACTTAAAGAAGGGATTTAGGTATATCAAACCCAAACTAGAATATGATTTAGGGATTGGTAGCTAAAGTATACAAAGTTACTTTATGTTACCATAAAGTTTCAGAGTATTGCCTCATTTTATTATTTTACTTTTATTTAGATTGTCACGCTGAAACATGCACATTATAAGAAAATGGTGTAGTTCAAAGTTTATACAATGACAGTTCCTCTTTCCCACTTCTGATTCCTAGCCTTTCAGCATTTTCCAGAGGTATCCACTCTTACATCTGTTTGTTGTGTGTTTGTGTATTTGTGTGTCTTTCTTTTTCCTGGCCAAAACCATAATGAACTTTGGAGAATTTGACCATTTTTAACATTAGTGGTCTTAGAATCCCTTTTCTTTTTTCCTGTAGCCCATTGTATGTGGCTTTACCATCTTTTACTTGGACTTCAACAAAATATAACATCAGTGTTCCATCCAGCTTAAGAAATTCAAATTGGCACTATATTTGAAACACCCTTTTCTCCACAGTTAATGACTATGTTGACTGTCAGTTCTATATATTATGAGAACTTTGATGTAGAATAAATTTTCTGATAACCAAGGCATTACTCTTCCAATCCCATGACAAAGCATTTTTGATACAAGGTTACAGAAACACAATAGCTTTTCAAGTTGATCATTTTCAAGTTGCTTTTAACTCTGAATCTTTTATTTTATTATTATTATTTTTTAATGTTCATTTATTTTTGAGAGAGAGCATGAGTAGGGGAAGAGCAGAGAGAGAAGCAGACACAGAATCTGAAGCAGGCTCCAAGCTCTGAGCTGATAGCACAGAGCCCAATGTGGTGCTCAAACCCACGAACTGTGAGATCATGACCTGAGCCGAAGTCAGACACTCAGCCGACTGAGCCCCCAGGCACCCCTAACTCTGAATCTTTTAAATGGTTGAGGTACTTGTAAAGTTTCCCTACTCTATTACTTAATTATATAAGACCTGGTTTCAGTTCTGATTCTTTATTTGCTTACAGATATAAATTATGAGAATGATTAGATTTTTTTGAGGCATAAGCCAAACCAGAATTTTTCCTCCCTATCACAAATAAAGTAACTTCACTTATTATTGGGAAAATATAAAGTAGATCAGAATGTCGGTATTGGAGGTGAAGTAGAAGGAACAGAATAGAAAGGAACTACCAGGCCTCTCATAATTTCCCTTTTTCCCCTTGTTTTCTTTTTGATAGCTATACAAAATCGTAATCCTGTGTGGTATCAGGCTTTGACTCATGGTCTTAATGAAGAGCAAAGAAAACAGTTACAGGATATAGCAACTCTGGCTGATCAAAGAAGAGCAGCCCATGGTATGTCAATTGACCACAACCCCTCTTTAATGCAATTAATGACTTGATAGAGCTCTAAAATCTTTACATTAAATGATATAAAATTATATAAAAGCTACAATTGTTGCAGGTGATAGGAATTCTGAAGGAAGGAAATGTGAAGGAATGAAGAAATGAATTCTGTTTTTACCCACTGATTTTAAGTGTAATTGGAGACTACTTTCAGTATACAATAGCTTTGATAAAGTTGCTCAAGCTTACGGTGATGGCTTGATAGTAGAAAGTTCTATTAAAAGTGTAAACAAGTTTTTAGGTTATGAAAACTATGCATTTTCTTAGAAATATATTAAAGGAAATCCCAGACATCATCACATCTTAGCATCTTTAAACATTTCAGTATGCATTTTAGAAAAGGACATTTTAGATAATATATAGCCTAACAATTTTCTGTAGGTTTTAATACCATTAGCCAAACTAGTTTAATATAAAAAGAAGTATCCTCCTTATAGAGAAAGCATAGCTTCTTATTAAGGTATTTTATATTTGGATTTGCCAACACTAGATTCATTGGCTGTTACTCCCTTTGAAGACTAAATCCTGATTTAGTATTTGACTCAAAAAGGTTTATTAAAAAAATTTTTTTAACATCAGAAAGTGAAAGTTGGCTAATGTCTATAGCATACAACAGTAGAGTTTATCTTCTCCATATAATGTACCCCTCTTTTATTTCTATGTAAGAGAAGGGGGAAGAGGACAACTTTGGAACTTCCTAGCTAATACTAGTGGGTTAATAAGCTTTTGTTAATGTCTGTCAGTTTCTTCTCTTCTTCAAAGTAGTAAGAAGATCAGATACTCTATTAAACTTCCACGTACTTGTTTTTTTAGAATCCAAAATGATTGAGAAGCATGGAGGATACAAATTCAGTGCTCCAGTTGTGCCAAGTTCTTTCAATTTTGGAGGCCCGGCACCAGGGATGAATTGAATTATCACTTTGTTTCCTGCTGTGTGATTGTAGTGAAGAGCTTGTGTTCCTCCTAGTAGCGGTTCCAGAACTGGTTCATGTTATCTACTCTAAACTAATTGATCAATAGATGGACAAAAAAACCCAGGAGGTGGGACCTGATCATGCAACTTGGCACTGAAAAAGAAACCAGAGGGATTTCAGCAGGGGGGAGGGGGAGGGAGGTAATTTGGGGGCTGTATTTTCTTTATTTTTTGAAGAAAGTAAGATTCTGACTGAAAGTTCAAGTGACACTGTGGAAATCTGAAACGAGGGGATGTCATGAAGGCAGCTTTTCTTTTTCTGAGGAAAAAATAGGCATGGGCTACAGGACTATTTAAAATGTCTCATTTACAGTATAAGCTCAAAGGTAGATGTAATTTTTATACCTATGAGTATTTGTCCGATTTCTGTCTCTTCCTCACCATTGGGTATCTATTCTTTATATGTAAATAAGATAAGGTAATCGATAGCCTTATTCAATCTTCATCATTTTCATTCATCAAAGATTGTTCCTATGTAGATTATTGAACATTTATTGTAGCACTACATAACTGATTAAAACAAATCTGTAAATGAATTAGCACTTTCATATTGAAACAAGCCTGCTAGCCTATGTATAAAATAGCAAAATGTTTGCTGTTTATAAAAAGAAGGGATGTAATGGGGTGGGGGGCAGGGGTAATTTCAAGTTATTAATTTAAAAATGAACTAGCAATTTTGTACCTGGTGACTTTGTGGTGCACTCACCTCTGATAGTGACTTGAATTCGGTATGTTAAAAGGGGTTAGTGATATTTCATTGCTGCTAAAAAATGGCAACTCCCTCTGTGTCCTGTTTTTTCTTAAAGCTCTCAGTGTACAAGTGGATACTTGGATACAAGACCTTACTGTATCAAATAAGAAAGGTGATATTTGAAGCATGTAAATTGGATATAAAGTTCTACTCTTAAAGAGTTGATAAGAGAGTATGGTTAAACATCTATATATGCAATCTATTAAAAGAACTTAATTCGGCTATTATGTCTTGATTTGATTGCAGTTTTTTCCTAATTATAAAACTTTTTCCTTATTGGCCTGTTTTTATCCTGTACCTGGAAACAGTGCAAAATGCACACTTCTAAAATTTAACATTTAATACCTGCCCATATCCCCCTCTCCTTATCTCTCCTGCCCCTCTTGTTGATTGTGGTATCTGATCTTAGATAGATAGGCTGAAGGCACACGGTTCCCTCCAAAAACCACTATTGATACCACTGCAAAAACAAGCCAGCAACAAAGACAATGGAGAGGTTGGCTTGCTTCCCTCTCTCCTAACTGCATGTTCAAAAATAAGCCTTTATTGATCTTGAACATCTGTCAGATGAGTCATACATTGGGTTATTTTTTTATATACATGTATACACACAATATTTCAAATTGAAAGCAACATCTCAATGGATTCAAAACTATTAAATGCTGTTGTCTATAACAGACTAGGAAATTTATAATTGTAAAAATGAAACAAATGCACATATTGATATTTAAAATGCGGAATGAAGAAAACCCATTGGTGTTGTGCTTTTCTTGTATGCCAATAATTAAGCCACTACTGTTGGCACTGTGTGGTTTTCTATTTTAACACTGAAGGAGTGAAAGTATTTCCTATATTTATGAATTTACTATGAAAATCTTGGCAAAAAAAGAAAAAAAATTGTCTGTCTAAAATGTGTGGGTGAAAACTGTTAATCAAGTGTGTTTCTACTTTTTTCCCCCAAGTTGGACACCATCTGTATACCCTAGGTTGCTTAAGGGGATTTCACTATTATATAAAAATCAATAAAATTAAAATGGAGTAGTTGTATATATGCAACATTGTGTACAGAGGGGATATATTGAATAGTATTAAACATTTTCGTCTTCCTTTACCTTTTATCCCTTAATATCTAGTCTACTTTTTTAAATTTCAGACTTCAATGCTCTTTGAATTGATAATTCCAATTTTCACATTGTTATTGGAAAACCATATCTAATAAAGGTTTTAGTTATTCCCATGCACAGTATGAAAATTCTCATTTGCTGAGCTTTTATTCCAAGAAAACGTATTGTTACGTCTTTGAGAATTTTTATTGTCTCCTCTGTCATACAATCTAATCTCCATTTACAGATTTTAATTGAAAGTAAAGACCTTAAAATTAAATTACGTGAATATTAACTAGTACTCCAGTGTTAGTTTCTAATGTATCAAATATATATATCTCAGTTATTCACAGTATTTCCTTAAATTTAACATCAAATTATAGTTGTTGTGTTTTTTTTTACAGATTATGCACCTTGGTATTTGTCAGTGCTTCTGGACAAGGTTGTAGAACTTTGGATAACTTCAAGAGTATTTACAGACTTGTAATTGGTTGCATGTAGATAGTATTTATTCAATATACAGCCTTTTCCACAGTTTTGCTAACCTATAACTTAAACTTCTTAATTTCTAGAAGTTAATTATGATTTGGTTTAGGTTTCAATTTTTGTTTTGTTTAACGGCTTTCAGCGAAAGCATAGAAACTTCACTTTTTGGTAAACTTAAACCATCTATTTTTTAAAAATATATTCATTGATCATTGTTAAAAAAAGTTAATCTGTTTCTCTCCAGGTATAAATGGTGATTACTAAGCTACACACCTTGTCAAGATAGTGATTGCTGTGCTCACCTCTGGAAAAGACCAGAGTGTAGAGCAGGGGTGGCCAAACCACAACCCTATGACTATATGCCTTTATTCAGCCCAGATGTAGGCCCTGAAGCAAGCATGAAGAAAAGGTCATTAAGAACTGTATTAATAGGACTAAACCACATCTTTGGGAAGATCTAACACAATGCCTTAAGCATAGTAGGCATTCCATAAATGTTTGTAAAATGAATGACCTAAAATTACATTAAAACCTATCCATTATAAAAATGTCAGTTTTGTTCTATATACTTTTAAGTTCTGGTGAAGATTATCTGTGAATCTTTATTAGCATGCCTAAATTCTAGATTTTTACCCTTGATGAGGTTGGCCACTCTTGGAATTGCACTTTGGTGCTTGTGGTTCTTACAAAGGGAAACTAGATACCCAGCTAGAAATCCGGGATTTTATCAGTATGTAAGGGGAAAGTATCTTTTAAGTAACTTCTTTGTGGAGTAATCCTCCCTTTCTCGGTTTTTTTAAAGCATAGGTGATCATATATACGTCTAGATTTTGCTTTCGTGTATAGATTGAAATTTGTCAGTTACACTCAATATTTGAATCCTATATTTAAATGCTTCCTATCTGAGTCTTAAAAGATTTTTTTTTTCTTTTTGAGAGGGAGTGCATGTGCGCACGCAAGCAGGGCAGAGGGAGAGGGAGAGAGAATCTTAAGTAGTCTCCGCCACAGTGCAGAGTCCAACATGGGGCTCAGTCCCTTAATTGTAAGATCATGACCTGAGTCAAAATCAAGAATCAGACAATCAACTGAGCCACTATCCAGGTGCTCTTTAAGAGTTTTTAGGGGCACCTGGGTGGCTCAATCGGTTAAGTATCCAACTTCTGCTCAGGTCATAATCTCCTGTTTCATGGTTGTTCAAGCCCTGCATTGGGCTGTGAGTTTGAGTTGACAGTTCAGAGCCTGGAGCCTGCTTCAGATTCTGTGCCTCTCTCTCTGTCCTTCCCCTACTTATGCTTGCTCTCTCAAAAATAAACATTAAAAAATAAAAGATTAAAAAAATCGTTTAATGAACTAAAGCTAGAAATACAAGGGAACTCCTCAACCTGAAAAAAGGGCATTACCAAAACTCCTTTTTTTCTTAATTTTATTTTATTTATTTATTTATTTATTTATTTATTTATTTATTTATTTATTTTTGAGAGAGAGAGAGGATGCAAGCAGGGGAGGAGCAGAGAGCGGGAGACACAGAATCCAAAGCAGGCTTCAGTCTCTGAGCTGTCAGCACAGAGCCCAATGTGGGGCTTAAATTCATGAACCATGAGATCATGACTGAGCCGAAGTCAGATGCTTAAGCTACTGAGCCACCTAGGTGCCCCTCAAAAACCTTTTTTAAAAAGCTAATTAAAGGACCTAATGATGAAAGGATAAAAACTACAATCAAGAACCAGACAAGCAAGTAACCTGTTGCCAATTCTGTTCAACATTTTACCTTGAGATTGTGTAGCCAGGGCAATTAGGCAAGAAGAAGAAATAAAAGCCTTTCAGATTGGAATGGAAGAAGTGAAACTTTGCAGATGACATGATCTTATAGAAAACTTATAGGAATCCACATATAGAAAAGAGCTAAGGGCTTAATCACAGTTGCAAGACACAAGATTAATATTCAAAAAAACCCCTTATATTCCTATACAATAGCAATGAAAATAAAATTGCATTTATAATAGCATCAAAAATTTAGCAAAGCTGAACATAAAGTCTATAAACGCTGTTGGAAAAAGACCTAAATGGAAAGACCTCTCATATTCATGAGTTGAAAGTATGATGGCAACACTCCCCAGATCTACAGATTCTGTGTAATCCCTAAAAAATCCCAGCTACTTTTTTTTTTTTTACAGGAATTGACAAAATAATTGTAAAATTGTATGGAAATGCAAGGGACTCAACCATGACAGTGGTACTGGTGTAAGAATAGACATTTTATGCTGACTGATGGAATAAAGTTGAGAATACAGAAATAAAACTAAGTTTATAGTCAACTGATTTTTGACAAGGGTGCCAAGACCATTCAATATGAAAATAATCTTTTCAAGTGATTCTGAGACAGCTGGGTATGTACCCTCACACCGTACATAAATGTGGTTAAAAGATTTACATATAAGACCTCATTCAAACTTTGAAACTCTTAGGAAAAAATGCATTAATCTTTGTGACTCTGAATTAGGCAACGGTGTCTTGGATCTAACACTAAAGCACAAGCAACAAAAGGTTAAAATAGGTGACTTGAACTTCATCAAAATTTTAAACTGCTTCAAAGTGAAAAGACAACCCAGAGGACCTTTACAACTCAACAACAAAAAAAACCCCAATTGAAAAAATGGGAATCCTGGGTTGCCTGGCTGACTCAGTTGGTAGAAGATGCGATTCTTGATCTTGGGCTCAGGAGTTCAAGCCCCATGTTAGGCACAGAGCTTATTTAAAAAAAAAAAAAAATCTTCAAAGAAATGACCTGTATCAGGAAAAGATGCTGAATGTCACTGGCCACTAGGGAAATCACAAGGAGATATTTCACACCGATTAGCATGTCTATCATCGAGAAGGTGAACAATTACAAGTTTGAAGAGGATGTAGAGAAACTGGCACACTCAAATTGCTGAGAATGCTTACCTGTTGTAGAAAAGTTTGGCAGTTCCTCAGAAGACTGAAAATAGTGGAACACAAAAATGCTCCTAGATGTACATACCCACAAGAAATGAAACACGTTTGCACAAAAACATGGACATAATTGTTCATAGCATTATAGCCAAAAGGTGAAAACCCAAATAATCATTAATTGATGGATAAACAAAATGTATAGTCACAAACAGTCGGATATTAACAATAAAAAGTAAGTACTGTTAACGTGCTACAATGTGGATGAGCCTTGAAACAGTGAAAGAAGTCAAGTCAAAATGTTCCATTTATATGAAATGTCTAGAATTGTCAAATCCAGAGACAAATTAGTGGTTGTGGGAGTGGGAAAGGGAATGAAGACTGCTAATGGATAATGAAGGTTTTCTTCTGGTGAAGATGACAATGTTTTATTTTTTCTTTAGGTTTTATTTATTTAAGTAACTCTACACCCATGTGGGGCTCAAACTCACGACCCTGAGATCAAGAACCCAACCGAGCCAGCCAGGTACCCTGATGAAAATATTTTAGGTTGCATGTCTTGTGAATATACTAAAAACTGCTCAAGTATAGTTCAAAATGGTGAGTTTCACATGAATACCCCTATTTTCATTTTTTTTTTTTCAAAATATATTATTTTTTATTTACTTTTAGAGTGATCAGGGCAGAGGTGGGGGGCGGGTGGGAGCAGGGAGAGAGAATCCCAAGCTGGCTCCATGTTGTCAGTGCGGGACTGGATTCACCAACTGTGCGATCCTGACCTGAACTGAAATCGAATCTGATGCTTAACTGACTTAGCCACCCAGGCGCCCCTCAATTTTCAGTTTTCTTAAGTCAAATTTGGGTAAAGTTCTCTAAAAAGCATGAAATGTGCCTAAAGTAAAAAGTTTTACTCATGGTTATTCAGTTGTAAATAGTCTAGAGATTGGAGTCAATCTTAGGGATTGTACTCTCATACTTTGTTTTGTTACTAGTTCGTTATTTTTTAATTTTTATTAAGTAACTGTAGGCCTAAGATAGAGCTCAAATCCAGGAGTCCAAGATCAAGAGTCACACATTCCACCAACTGAGCCAGCCAAGTGCCCCGTTCATATTTTAAATCTCATCACCCTAACAGCAGCCCTACGACCTGTAGTTTTCCATAAATGGTGTAGCTCTGCTTTATCTTCTGATGTAATATATAGTATTAAGAATTTAAGACTGAGCCAAACTTTTTTTCTCAAGAAAGTTACAGCACTTAGTGTTTTTCTGTAAAATGGTGTATCAATCATACTGCTTATTTGGAGACATGAACTTCACTTAAAAAAAATCCCACCTTGTCTCAAGAGAATGTTTTCCCAGAAAAATAAAATCATGTTAAAACCAATGGTTGCATTCTTCGACTGCTCACTATCTATTATGTATATTAATTGGTTTTCCTTTTTTCTGTAATGTTGTACTTCAGATTTAAGTAAATATAATTAGAAGCCAAAATGATAGTCAGAATGTCATGGAGATAGTTTCAGAAGGACACTTGGAATCTTAAGGAGCTTCAGAAGATTTATATTTTGTAAATTGAGGGTGTTATTTTCCCTTTAGTTTGTCACTGAAGTAAACAACACACATTAACAATTGGTAAACCCTGAAGCTCATTAATTGGGTGATCTTTTCAAATAAGGTTGACAAATTGATCCAACAATAGAGTTGGTAAAAAGAAAAAAAAATGCATTCATATTGGCATTAGAGATGAGCTTGAAATAAGGGAAATTGTGCAATTAGCCACTAACAAAACATTACTAGTTGTATCATATCTATACTTCTACATATATCCTCCCAATTACACTGTGAAATAAGTGGTTTTACCTTACCAATGAGTTAACAAATTCTGAGACTAGGACACATCTACAGCCACAACTCCCAGAGGAGAGCAAGAAACTAGTTTGGTTTTAAATTTGTTAGTGTTGAAAATAAAATCTACAAATTCATGATAAAAAAATTCAAATTTATTACAGAATTTAGTAAAGTGAACTATAACAACTTCTCCCAGAAATCATTTCTTTGTTCTTTTTAATTTTAAAAAAAATGTTTATTTTTGAGAAAGACACAGAGCCAGAGGAGGGGAGGGGCACAGAGAGAGGGAGACAAAGAACCCAAAGCAGGCTCTAGGCTCCGAGCTGTTTGCATGGGGTCTGACCTGGGGCTCGATCCCAGGAACCGCAAGGCCATGACCTGGGCTGAAGTCGAATCTTGACTGACTTGAGCCCCCAGGTGCCCGTTTTCTTTCTTTTTTTAAGCATGCTTAACACCCAGGCTGCAGTCCAACATGGGGCTTGATAGGAGAAAATAAACCAGTTCTCCAGAAAGTTTTGGGTACTGAAAGGAATGTTTTAAAAAACATGATGGGAACAGTTTTTAAAGGAGGCTGGAAACGTCAAGCCTATTTAGGAAATTGGGGAAATGGTCCAGCTTTATCTAAGAGCTTGAAATAGCACTGAGTGGAAGTGAAATATTTTTAAGCCATTAATTTGAGATGTAGTAAGATAGAAGACAGGTGATTGGGGAAAATCTGAACATTATGAATGGCGTTGAATACCACGTGTACTTCAACTCTGTTCTACAGTCACTGGTAAATACTATTAACAAAGTATCATTACCTGTGACAAAATCAGAATTAAGGTTTTTTCTCTCAATCAGGTTACAATTATAGCACCCTATCCACCACCACCAATTTTTCAACCACTCAGAAGGTTCTGGGGATATAAAGATATCCAATAATTGCAATCTACAACTAACTACAGGGTGATTTTTAAGTTATTTTTGAGGTTCTGTATTATACTGTGTTTTAATGAGTAGACTGAAGGCAAGGGACTCAGTAATAATAACTGGCTAAACTGCATAAAAGTACAGATTCTTTTAATGACACTTATGTTTATACAAGTATAACATCCGGAAGGTACTGAAAGATTAATTAAAACATCTTGTTTTTCATCTAAACTCTCCATCTCTGTGACAAAGGGAATGTATCCATTGGGCACAAATTTGTTTTGTAAGCTTATTCTTCCAGCTTCAAGTAACCTAATCTAGTTTTGTGTAACATTTTTCATCTTTACATGGGCGTAAAAAATAGTAACTACTTTAAATTCCTAAGCAATACGTATTCAAAATAAATTCAAAGTCCTATTTACCTTCTAATGGAATTTGGGCACCGATTATGCAACTGTGCCTTGGTTAGGTAACCCGGCGGGCCGGTGAGTCGGCCTCCACACCCCGCCAAAAAGAATGTAACGTTAATGTCTCAAACTAGAATCCACAGGCTAGCTACCTCTAACACTCTAACATCCTTTTGCTTTAATCCTTCAGCCATAATCACCATTTGAAATCCAAGACACTAAATGAAACACCATACAGCTCTCTCCAGTTTTTCTAAGGTCACAAAAGTGTTAAAAATCTATCAGCCACCTTATTCTCTTAGTAACCCCCTCATTCTACATCTATAATGCTCGGTTTAACACATCTTGAGTCTTCACACCATCTCATCTTTACGCAGCTTTGTCAAAGCAAATAAACAC
This sequence comes from Acinonyx jubatus, assembly GCF_027475565.1. Classification (NCBI taxonomy): domain Eukaryota; kingdom Metazoa; phylum Chordata; class Mammalia; order Carnivora; family Felidae; genus Acinonyx; species Acinonyx jubatus. The sequence goes on along the minus strand of NC_069390.1, from coordinate 48,506,741 downwards.
TTACTGAATACTCCTGAAAACACTAGTATTTCCAATAGTTTAGAAAAAGTCTGGGTTGAAAGCTACAAGAAACTATGACCTAAACTTCACAACTAATTTGTATCCATTCTTAACGGTTTGGGGGAGCCCAAGTCAATGTTTTTCCCACCCTTTCAACCTTCCTTTAGCAACACAGACAAAAGGGAAAGTAAAAAACGAGGGTAGCGACACCAATACAGACTTAAGATTTTTAACCTAAACAACATGAAAGCGCAAAAGCATCCGAAGGGTCTCCCAGCAGAGTCTAGGACTACCGCCCCCCCGTTCGTTGCCGAGCTCTCTCGCAGTTTCGGCAAGGGCAAGAGGCCCACTCTCCCACCGAATGATGATGCCCCGGCGACTTGAGAAGCGCAGGCAGGCCTAGCAGCCAGGGACCGGCACACAGCAGCTCTTGGAAAACAAAGCCGTCGCCCGAAACCAAAGGCCTCAACTGGCACCGAGAGCCCCCAGGGAGCGGTCAGGCGTCTTATTCTGTACTAGCCCTCCCCACAACCTCCCTCCCAACGGGGCGACACTCGGCAGTCGCTAGGCAAGGCCCAACCAGTCTCCAGAACGCGCTCCAGCAAGCCCACCGGGAGAGCCAAGGCCACCTCCTAGCCCCTGTGGGGAAAATGGCGCCTGTCACCCCTTCTCCCTCCCGGCTAGTCACAAGGACCATCCTCCCTCCCTCGCTACAAAATGGCGCCTCCCGCTGAGGCCCCAGAATCGGCATAAATCACTTGTCAACGAGGCGGTGTCGGTCTAGGATGAGCGGTTCTGCCAACCAGTCAGACACAGGAACTTTGATTCCGCACTTTGCACAAGCCACTCAGGCGCTAGCTGCAAGGCCAAACGAAACTGACGTCAAGAAAAGGAGGCGTGAATAAGGCGGTCTCCTTTCGCGTTGCTTTAATTTGAGCCAATGGCAAGCAGGAAGCGTCTTGTGAGTGACGTAATTCTCGCCCAATGGAGGCTGGGGGCGGGCCTCAGACTGACTATGCGGGTTACGGGGCCTGGGGGCCGGGCGGCTGTTTCCTGTCCTGGTGCATGGTGGTCGGACGAAGGAATTGTTGGAAAATTTTCTCGGAGGTTCGTATATAAATGTGTTTTTACCCAGTGTGCATTATTCTCCGCCCGGCCGCCGCCCTCAGCGCGGCGGCGCGGGCCCGCTTGGGCCCGGGCTCTGACTCCGGCTGCTCAGCCTTCGCCGCAGGCCCTGCCGATCCTACGGCCGGCCTCGGTAGCGGCGCCTGGGTAGAAGCGGAGTTTATTAATAACCCGCGGCCGCCACTCTAGGGCGGCGGAGCTTTTCTCGCTGAGAACGCAACCTCCCCCCCCCCCCAACCTAGTCTCTGCGCGGTGCGCCCCGCCTGTTCCCCTCAGGGGACCGCCGAGGGGGAGGGAGTGAAGGAGGGGAGGGTGGAGCCCTCGGGAGCCTGGAGGCGCTTCTCGGCTTGACCTCCGCGCGGGGCGAGTCCCCAGACGCCGCCTAGGCGAAGCTCCTCCGGCTGGGACGCCGAGGCACGGTCAGCTCCAGGCCCCAGCCCAGCCTGGCGCCGGCGGCAAGACTGGCCAAGGGCCCTCTCGGGATCCTGCCTGCGGATCGCACCCAGAATTTCGTCCCGCCCAGATCGTGCACAGATTTCTTGTTGTCTCACTTTTTTTTTTCTTCCACTTTTAGATTACTGAGGCCTAACATGGAATATTGGAAATTGTCAGTTTTCCTTGCCCTTTTTTCTCGGTTTTGGCCAGAGTTAACGAATCTTTCAGTTGCTTTGTACTATGTTACCGTGGAACGGGAACCAATTTTTATTCCCTCCGCTTTTGCTATTTTGAACATTTTAAGCGTTTTAACCGCATTAACGAAGTTAAGCAAAAAATAGGAAAGAATACCATTGCTAAACCCATTATATTTGTTTAAAATCAACTTCAGCCGTTCCTTTTAGAAGTGTCTAATCAGCTGGTATAATAATGAAGTGGGGATGTGGTGAAAAATTGTAGGTTCAAAGTTGTCCTTTGGGTGATACGTGTTTTGCTGAATTAAGAAAAATCTGCAGTTAACAGAAATCTGCAGTATTTAATACTTGCTCTTACTGAGTGTCTAGTTTAAGTTCATTGTTAAAGTGTCTAGTAAGAATAGATGATCAGATCACTAAATACGATGCATAACTAATTTCTCCAGGCGTATTTTGACTACTTAGGAAATTAATTATTTGGCCATTTACAAATACTTGATCGGCTGTTTTTTCTATAGCCCCTTTTATTTTTTAAAAATAATATCTTTATTGATATAACTTACATATCTTACACTTCACCCATTTGAAGTATGTAATTAGGTAGGTTTAATAAATTCACAGTTGTGCTACCATCACCACAATCCATTTTAAAATACGTTCATCACTTCAAAATGAAACTGTACCGGTTAAGTTACTCCTCATTTACCCATAAACCTTCCCCAACCACTAATCTACAGATTTGCTTATTCTGAACATTTTATATAAATGGAATCACGTAGTATGTGGGCTGTTGTGACTTTTTTTCACAGCATAATGTTTGCAAAGTTCATTAATGTTTTAACTTGTGTCAGTACTTCATTTCTCTTTATTGCCAAGTATTATTTCATTGCATGGACATAACTTATTCATCCATTCATCTGTTGGTGGACATTTGGGTTTTCACTTTTTGTGATGCATAATGCTGCTGTGAACATTTGTGTACAAGTGTTTGCATGAACATGTGTTTTCTATTCTCTGGTATAAGTACCAAGGAGTAGAATTTCTTGGTTGTATGGTAGCTCTGCTCAACCTTTTGAGGAACTGTCAAACTCTTCCAAATTGTCTACACCATTTTATATTCCTCTCAGCAGTGTTTGAGTGTTCCCATTATTCCATATCTTGCCAACCCTTGCTATTCTGTCTTTCTGATGGTAGCCTTCTGTGTATGAAGTGGTATCTCTTATTGACTTGAATTTCCCAGTGGCTAATGGTGTTAAGCATTTTTTTCATGTGTTGATTGGCCATTGTGTATTTTCTTTGGAAAAATGTCTATTTGGATCTTTTGTCCATTTTTAAATTGGATTGTTTATTATTGAGTTGTAAGACTTCTTTACATAAAAGTCTTTATCAAATAGATGGTTTGCAAACTGTCCATAGCCCTTTGCTATAAGTTGGGATATTGTGAAGTGAACATTCATCACATTCTTCATGGAAGGATGACCTAGCTGGATTGCAGAATTATGCCTCCAGTATTACTTTAGCTTATATTTATAAAATGTATGCAGTTTTTGATCATGTAAGGAGAACTTTATGAGGCCTGAGGTCTTCTTCATTACTTAATTTTGAAATTTTTATATAGGTTTTTTTATGTTTATTTTTGTTTTTTAAAGTTTTTATTTATTTTGAGAGAGCAAACAAGAGTGGGGGAAGGGCAGAGAGAGAGGTTGAGAGAATTCCTAGCAGGCTCTGCACTGTCAGCATAGAGCCTGATGTGGTGCTCAAACTCACATACCATGAGATCATGACCTGAGCTGAAATCATGAGTCAGATGCTTGACTGACTGAGCCATCCAGGTGCCCCAAGTTTTTGGGGTTTTTTTGTTGTTTTTTTTTTAAATCTGAGGTTTTACTTAGTTCTGAGTCTTTTTGCTCCTGGCTTGGTTTCAGGACATAATGATTTCTTAAAGACTTGGGTTGTGTTCTGTCCTTGCTCCTTCCTATGCTTAATTTGCATTTATTTTATCTTATTATTTTTAAAAATTTATTTACTTAGAGAGTGCAAGCAGGGTAGGGGCAGAGAGACAATGAGAGAGAGAATCCCAAGCAGGCTCTGCACTGCAAACACAGAGCCCAACACGGAATTGGATCTCAGAAATGTGAGATCATGACCTGAGCTGAAATCAAGAGTCAGATGCTGAACCGTCTGAGCCACCCAGGTGCCCCTAGGATAGTGTTTTAAACTTTATTGTACTATCAAAATGATTTTGCTTTTAAGATGGATTTAGACTGAGAAAGCTCCCTCTCCCTCATAAAAAAAAAAAAAAACCCAGAAAACAATAATACACTTTTATCCACAGTTTTCCATAAATCTAATCCTAATTTAAAACTATGCTGCAGTGAGAACTCTGCAGCCTGTGGGAATAACTTGTCCATTAATGTGTAGACACAGGCATATAACTCCAAACTACTTTTGTGTGTGTGTGTACCTAAAATTCCACTTTACTTAGCACTTAATTTTGGCTAGGCACTGAGTTAAGTGGTTTGTTGAGTGGCTTACAGATACACATAAAACTATTCATTATGAACCTAAGGCAAATACTAGAGTTCTCCCTGTTTTGCAGGTGAGTTAACTGAAGTTTGGAGTGACTTGTCCAATTATTACACAACAAAGCTAGGACTTGAATCAATGATTGGCTCAAGCCTAGTCTCTCAGCTGAGTTATTCAGTAACATACCAAGTACCTACCTCTTTAACTTCTTTAAATTTTAAAATATAAGATGTCTGGGGGAAAAAATAAGGTGTCTGTAGCTCTAGAATGATAAAATATTTTGAGTGCTGTACATAATCTGGCATAGCAGGGATATTATTGTGTTATTTATGCACATCTTTATTTTTTAAAAATTGTTTAATGTTTATTTTTAAGAGAGAGAGTATGAATGGGTGAGAGGCCGAGAGAGAGGGAGACACAGAATCTGAAGCAGACTCTAGGGTCTGAGCTGTCAGCACAGAGCCTGATGGAGGACTCGAACTCATGAACTGTGAGATCATGACCTGAGCCAAAGTCAGACACTCAACCGACTGAGCCACCCAGGTGTCCCGATATTTGCACAACTTTAACGATGGATGTCTTTGGCCATGTATTGAAAAATAGAGATCTTCTATATAGTGTGGATGTAATGGTCACAAGAAGTTGGAATTATTAAAATTAATTGCAGTTTACATATGCTGTATACACACCCAATACAGTAGCATATGATAAAAAGTGTGGCACCATGAAAAGAGCATTGGAATAAAAGACGATGTAGTCTTTAGTCCTCAGTTAACTAGCCATGTCCTTATACAAATTGTATTCATTTGGTCAACAAATATTTAGTAAGTGTATACTATGCGCCAGGCATTCTTATAGGCACTGAGAGTTCAGAGGTGAACAACATAGATGGAGGCCCAGCCATGATGGAACTTAGAGTTCACTTAGAAATTCTGTTAAGTACTATTGAAGGAGCTAGAGTTCTGTGGTAAAGAATAAGGGGATGGTGGTAGAATGGATATTTTAGATAGGTGACATAGTATGTGCTAAAGCAGGAAGGTCAGCATGGCTGGATGTATACAATGGAGGACATTTGTAAAGCACTGTGCAACATGAATTATGTTAAACTCATTAGTTATTTATTGAATATATAACTTTTTTTTTAAGTAGGCTTCATGCTCAGCCCAGAACCCAGTGCGGATCCTGAACTCACCACCCTGAGATCAAGACCTGAGCTAAGATTGAGTTCAATTCTTAACAGACTAAGCCACCCAGGTGCCCTGAACATATAATCTTAGGTGTCAAAATTTTAAAGACCCATAGGACACAGTACCTACCTTAGAAGACTTGTAGTCTAATTGGGCAGACTGGATGTGGAGATTAAAGTTTTGGACTTTAAAAACTTTAAAGTTTTTAAACTTTAAAGGAGGGGTGACTCTGCGGCTCAGTCGGTTTAAGCATCCAATTCTTGGTTTCGGCTCTGGTCATGATCTCAGGGTTTGTGAGTTTGAGCCCCTCTGAGCTGACAGTGCAGAGCCTGCTTCGGATTCTCTTTCTCACTCTCTTTCTGCCCCTCCCTTGCGCACTGTCTCTGTCTCTCTCAAAAAAAAAAAAAAAAAAAAAAAAGAAGAAGAAAAAAGACTGTAAGAGGAGAGAGGAGCAGTAGATAACGAAACAAGCCTTACAGTCACAAACGAGGTTCATAGACCTCACTTTCCTCACCTGTAGAAAGAAAACTGGCATGTTTTGGGGTGCCTGGGTGGCTCAGTTGGTTAAGCATCCAGCTTCAGCTCAGGTCATGACCTTGTGGCTTGTGAGTTGAAGTCCTGCATCAGGCTCTGTGTCGACAGTCAGAGCCTGGAGCCTGCTTTGGATTCTGTGTCTCCTCTGCCCCGCCCCTGCTTGTGCTGTCTCTCTCAAAAATAAAACTTTAAAAAAACAACAACAACAACACACAAAAACTGGCATATTTTAAGTACATCTGAAGTGCTAAGGGCTTTATATACATTGTTTCACTTTTTTTTTTTTAACATTATTTTACTTCTGACAACAGTCCTATCAGACGGGTATTCTCCCATTTTTTCAAAAGAGAAAATGGGAATTCAGCAGCAGGTTAATTGCCTAGGAGCTGAGCAAGGAGTCAGATGCTAGAATACCAGCAAATTATTAAGCCATATACAGTTGGAATCTATGATAATAAAAATGTGACTAGTATCCATAGTGACCTGGGCTCCAAGCCAAATAACAGCAAATACTATAGGATTCAAATGATGACTGAGATCTGGCTAGTTGGGGACAGAGGCACCATGGAAGAGCCGGTGACAATTAAAGGTCTTCCCTGTGCCTAGACTGCTCTTTCTACTTTTCCTATTCCTAGGAAATGTTTACTTATCTTTTTATGCCCAAATTTCCATGTCATCATCTTTGCATCCTGAGGAAAAGTTAGGTGCTCCTTACTCTGTTAATGCCTCTGTTTATAATAACTTTTTTAAAAGTAGTTTTATTTTTTAAAGCCATGAGAGTCATACATGGTAAATATTTTTTTAACTTATAGAATGTGTACAGTAAAAATTAAAAGTCCCTTACCCACTCCACCACATCTCCTAATCCCATTTCTGGGAGGTAACCACTTGAATTTTTAAATGTTTATACAAGCATATGCAGATGTTTATATACATTTAAAAAAATTTTTTTTAACATTTATTCATTTTTGAGAGAGAGAGAGAGCATGAGCAGAGGAGGGGCAGAGAGAGAGGGAGACACAGAATCCGAAGCAGGCTCCAGGCTCCGAGCTGTCAGCACAGAGCCTGACACAGGGCTCGAACTCACAATCTGTGAGATCATGACCTGAGCTGAAGCCGGACGCTCAACTGACTGAGCCAGCCAGGCGCCCCTATATACATTTTTAAAAACATGAACACAGTCATACCATACATAAATACTTCTGCAATTTGCTTCTCCCCCCACCCCCACTTACAATATATTTTGGACATATTTCTTACCATTTCATATCCCATTCTTTTTCATGTCTGCATGTTTCATTTATGAATGTCCTATAGTTTATTTAATTTGTCCTTTGGGTGCACTTTTAGATTGTTGACCAATTTTTGCTATTATAAATAATACTACAATGAACTTTGCACACTTAAGAGAGTGTCTGTTTAATAAGTCCCAAGAAGAATTACTTTGTTGAAAATTGCATTTAAAATATTGATAAGTAGGGATGCCTGGCTGGCTCAGTCAGGAGCTTGTGACTCTTGATCTCGAGGTCATGAGTTGAGCACCACATTGGGTATAGAGATTACTTAAATAAATTTAAAAAATAAAAAATAAAATATTGGTAAGTGGTACCAAGTTGTTCTAATTATTGTGGTCCCTCCCTTAACATTGTGTTTAATTACCTGTTTTCACTTGTCTTGCACCATGGAATGAGTTTCTTAAAGACAAGAACTTCTTTTTTACTTCTCTGTATCTCTAAAGGGTTGTGTGCACACACACACGTATACACATATACATGTGCATACACACACACACATGTACATGTATACATATACTACTCAAAATATCAGTCCTGGGTATTTATCCAACAAATGTATATATATTTTTAGTAGTTGATCATGGTAAAGGTAAAGACCTATAGGAGAATAATAGGAGATGAAATTTGAAAAATGGATAGAACCCAGACTGGAGAGTAGCCTGAATGTCAGACTAAGGAACTGGAGTTTAGTTCTATAAGTAGTACAACTATAAAAGATCATGGGGGAGAGGCGCCAGGGTGGCCCAGCCTCCAACTGGTGATTTCACAGTTCATGGGATGGAGCCCTACATCGGGCTCTGTGCTGACAGCATGGAGCCTGCTTGAGATTCTCTCTCTCCCTCTCTGCCCCTACTCCACTTGCACTTGCTCTTTCTCTCAAAATAAGAAATAAACATTAAAAAAAAATTTATTTAATTAAAAAAATAAAGTAACCCAAATTGGAATTCATCATGCTAGTGATTTTTGTAAAAAAGTTGATGCTGAATAGAGAAATCCATACACACAATTTTCAGAGAAAAAGGCCTTGCTTGGCCTTCTATCAAGACTTGGTGAATATATGTATGTTTATATATTTAAAAAGTATATATAAAGCCTTGGGCTTTTCTGAGAGTGTCAAATAATCCAGTAGCTCATGTAAGAGTTGCTGGGCCAAATCAAATGGTTAGAAGATTGACTTTGCTACTTATGTTGTGAAGTTAAGGATACTGTTTATTTTTATTTTTTTAAGTTTATTTGAGAGAGAGTGAGCAGGGGAGGGGCAGAGAGAGCAGAGGAGAGAAGAGAGAATTGGAGCCGGATGCAGGGCTTGGATTCATGAACTATGAGATCATGACCTGAGCTTTGGCTCAGGGGTCAGATGGTTAACCAACTGAGCCACCCAGGCACCTCTAAGGATACCATTTAACTTTTCTTGAGTTTCATTTTCTTCATCTGCAAAACTGGGATAAAATGGTTCTTTATTCATAGGATTGCTAGAAGAATTATTTAAAAAAAAATTTTTTTTTTTAACGTTTATTTATTTTTGAGACAGAGAGAGACAGAGCATGAACGGGGGAGGGTCAGAGAGAGGGAGACACAGAATCTGAAACAGGCTCCAGGCTCTGAGCTGTCAGCACAGAGCCCGATGCGGGGCTCGAACTCACGGACAGCGAGATCATGACCTGAGCCGAAGTCGGCCGCTTAACCGACTGAGCCACCCAGGCGCCCCAAGATTGCTAGAAGAATTAAATGAATTAGTAATGTCTCGCATATGGTAAGTTTTATGGAAGGGTTAGTTATTATCTTTATCATTTGATATTTAATATATTAGTATTATTAATATTCTTATTAATCTATTAAATAATATTAGTATCATTAAGTACTAGAATTTTCATCAATATTGGTGGGACATAAGGGTGCCTGGATGCCTCAGTCTGGTTAAGTGGCCAACTTCGGCTCAGATAATGATCTCAAGGTTTGTGGGTTCGAGCCCTGCATTGGGCTCTGTGCTGAAAACTCAGAGCCTGGAGCCTGCTTTGGATTCTGTCTCTCTCTCATGCTCTGTCTTTCAAAAATAAGTAAACATTAAAAAATTTTAAAAAATATATTGGTGGGATGTGGAATGTGAGGAGGTTATGGCTAGAACAAGACCAGAGGATAGAATGACCAACTTGTCTTGATTTGCTCAAGACTATTCCAGTTTTAAAACCAAGTCCCCCACTTAAAGTGGAAAGTCCCATATTCGCGGAAACTCCTCAGTCTTGGGCCAATTGGAATGGCTGTCCAACCTGCTGGAGAAGTTACTAGAGTCTAGATTGTGATGTTTGCACTCTGGGGAAATGGGAGAGTACTAAAGGTTTTGAGACAGAGAACTGCTATGATTGGATTTAAAAGCACTTGGACTGCTATGGAGATTACACTGAAGGAAGGTAGGAGTGGACTTCAGGAGGCTGATGTAATAATCCAAGTGGGTAATGGTAGCCTCGATTAAGACAGTCTAATAGAAGTGAATGAATTTGACAGGTATTTAGGAAATAGAGTGATAGTTCTTAGTGATTGGCTGGAGAATAAGGGAGATTTCAGCTACTGGGTTGATGATTGCATTTGTTAGAGGTAGAAATGCAACAGGAAAATTTCATGGGAAAACCTGTTGGGATGGAGGTGACTATGGACCACGGAGGTCATTGAGGCCAGTAAGCAATGAGACATATAGATAGATCAACAGCTCTTTAAGAGAAAGGACTAGATAGATTTTAGAGAGCTTGCAAGTTTCAGAGATCTTTGAAGCCATGCGAATGGATGCGATTGTTCAAGAGGAAAAGTGCATAAAATGAAAAAACAAACTAGGACAGAAACTTGAGGATCCTACATATTTAGGACCCCATAGGAGAATCTGGAAAGGGTTAGCTAGGAAGTTGGAGAAAACCAGAAGCATGTGGATGCCACAGAAGCCAAAGCAAGAGAATGTTCCAAGGAGATAAAGGTCAGTGGTATTGAATCAAGTATGATACAACTGAAAAATAGCCATTACATTTTTTAAATGTTTAACTGTTGTCATATTAGGTCCTTTTTTAAACTTCTTAAAAATCTGAGGTATAATCTTCAATATGCATTTGATGAGTTTTAGCAGTTGTATTCGCCCAGATGGTCATCACTCAAAAGAAAATCCCCCAACCTTCCAACCACAGTTTGGTTTCTATCACTGTAGATTAATTTTGTCTGTTCTTGGATATTATATTAATAGAATAATACAATATGTATTGTATCTGGCTTTTTTCCCTCAACACAATACTTTTGAGATTTATCACTGTTATTGTATGTATAGTAATTTATTCCTCGTTATTGCTAAGTAATATTCCACTGTATAAATTTATCACAACTTCTTTATCCATTCTTTAGTTGATGGACACTTAGGTTCTTTTCAGTTTGGAACTGTTATGAATAAAACTGCCACAGACAATTCTTGTACAAGTTTTTCTGCAAGATACACATACATTTTCATTGGGTGAAAGCCTAGGAATGGCCAGTGAACTTTATGTTAAATTGGAGATTCGTGACAGCCAGGGCGATTTCCTTAGAGTTAGGGACAGAAACCAGATAGATGATAATGAGAAATCAGGAGGTATTCTCAGTAACAACTGTTAAGGAAATCTAGCTAAAGTAATCTAGTCTAGATAAAAAGGAAAGAGACTGGTAGCTAAGTCAGATGTGAGATTGTTTATTTGATTTTATTTTTGTGCTTTTTAAGTTCTTGATGGGAAGGAATTAGAAGAGAGAGGGATTGTTTTCAGAAGAGGTCCCTGTGATCCCTAAGGAGGAAAGACAAATGAAATGTAGGTTGGAGGGATTAGTTTTACCTTGTAGGAAGGTAATCTGGCAGGAGAGAAGGAGGAAGCATGTGGAAATGCAGTCAAGTGATAGATTTGTTGGCAGAGAATTCCTCTATGATGATGTCTATGTTTTCTGTGAAGTTGGGGACTGATTAATTTGTTGAAAATGAGGTGTCAGGGATAAGGAATGGGGGATAACAGGAAAGGGAGTGAGGGATAGAGAGGTTTGAGGCAAATGGAAAATATTTTAGAGGGACCTGGTTGGCTCAGTCAGTAGAACATGTGACTCTTGATCTCAGGGTTGTGAGTTTGAGCCCCACGTTGAGTATCGAGATGACTTAAAAATAAAAAATCTTTGGGGCACATGGGTGGCCTAGTCTGCTAAGTATTCAACTTCAGCTCAGGTCATGATCTTGTGGTTTGTGAGTGTGAGCCCCACGTCAGGGCTGACAGCTCAGAGCCTGGAGCCTGCTTCGGATTCTGTGTCTCCCTCACTCTCTGCACCTCTGCCCTCCCTCTCTCTCTCAAAAATATATGAAAACTTAAAAAAAATTTTAAACCTTAAAACGTATTTTAAATAGTTACCATGAAGAAACAAACAGTTTGCTGGACAACTTTGGAAGTTCAGAGAAGGTTGGAAGAGCTCAAGAACTCTTATGGCGCTGAAGGCCTGTTTCATTTATTTTTATTTTTATTTTTTTTAAGATTTTATTAATCTCTACACCCAGTGTGGAGCTCAAACCTACAACCCTGAGATCAAGAGTCGTATGCTTCCCCGACTGAACCAGCCAGGCGCCCCAGGACTGTTCCATTTAACTATCAATAAGTTATTAGATCTGAAAAGTGCTTTGTAAATGTGATACCTACAGAAATAGTTATTTCTAGTTATTTCTGTCTAGAGGTATATGTTTAAACTATCCACATTTAGTGTCCTATTCAACGCCTTTTTGGACAGAGGATCTATTTTGTTTAGGAGTTGTGTGTCAGGAATGCCCTCTGTAATTTTCATAATTGTCTAACAATTATGCTTTGCTTCCCTTACCCATGTAAAAATAGCAATTTGAATAATAAAATATTAACATATACAATGTTTATCTTAGAGAAGTAAAGTGCAATTTAGCATAGTAGTTTTCAAATGACTTTCTTATGCCTTTTTTTAATGGAGCAGTGCCAGAAGTGGCTTCTAAATATGCCAGAATCTTTCTCCTGCTTCTATTCCTCAAACTCCCTAGTCTCAGTAAAAGCAAACTGGGGCATGCTTAGCAACCTGCTGCCTGCAGGTGTGCCCTTACCAACCCATGTTGTCGGTGCTAATCTATTGAGGTTTAAGAGAAATATTTTTTAAAGCTCTTTTTTATATCAATGGTTCAGTTAAGATCAAACCATCACCAAAATTGGCATTCCTGATGATTAGACCTAGCTGTTCATTTCTAAATTCTTATCTCTGCTCTCACCTCTTTTTCTCATAAGTATTTTTAGCTTTAGGCCTGGTAGACCTTATCTCAGCTACCTGCCAGTCAGTATCAAATACTCAGTTTCTGAATGGTCCTGGACTTTGGCAAAGCCTTCAAGTTTCAGCATTTCACCCATCCACTAGAATATTCTTCCCAGTTAAAATTGGTAGTATATGGGGTGGGAGGGTGGGGAGGGTGGGTGATGGGTATAGAGGAGGGCACCTTTTGGGATGAGCACTGGGTGTTGTATGGAAACCAATTTGACAATAAACTTCATATATTGAAAAAAAATTAAAAAAAATAAAATTGGTAGTATAAATTCTATCACTATATTTTACCCTCCTATGGAACCTGTGAAAACTCCCACCTCATTTGCCAGCACATTCTAACTGCCCTGTATTTAACTGAATTACATTTCATCAGTGGAACATACTTAGTCCCTGTGTATATTTAAATAAAACTGAAGAGACTTGAAAGACAGTTTTCTACAAATGCTAACCAAAGCAGTATAACTAATTCTATAAACATCAAATGTACAGGATAGCCCACTATTTTCATGTTGCTGTATACTAAGGAACTTCCTCATTCCAGGTTAGGAGATGTCCTAAAATGTAGCACAAATGCCCAGGGTTAAATGAAATAGCACTTCCTTTTTTTAAAGTTTATTTATTTTGAGAGAAAGAGAGACAGTGTGAGTAGAGGAGGGACAGAGAGAGAGAGAGAGAGAGAGAGGGAATCCCAAGCAGGCTCCTAGCTGTCAGCTCAGAGCCCCATGTGAGGCTCTGTCCCACAAACCATGAGATCACCATCTGAGGTGAAATCAAGAGTCAGATGTTTAACCAACTGGGCCACCCAAGTGGCGCACGGAGCACTTTTTATAGTAGGAAATTTTGGAATTGAGAGCAGGTAATAGAAAGACCTAGCTTCTCTGTTATGGTTAGGTGAAATTGACCTGAAGTTAGGGCCTGAGTTTGACAATTTCTGAAGGACTGGTTTGTGTGGCTCCATGCAAAGAAACATCTAAGATTTGTTAATCTAGATTTCTGTTTGTATCATTTTTTATTGTGATAAGATTACTTGCAGTTAGAGTTCTTGCTTTTATACCTGGGCCATTAGATTTATGTCTTCATAATAATTTGTGGTAACAATGGTCTCTAACAAATTAAGCTAACCTTGAAATATATAAGGGCTTCACATTTTATTTTATTTTTTAAGATTTTATTTTATTTTAACTTTATTTTGAGAGAGAGAGAGTAGGGGAAAGGCAGAGAGAGAGAATCCCAAGCAGGTTCTGCAGTGTCAGCACAGAACCTGATGTGGGGCTCAAACCCACGAACCATGGGATCATGACCTGAGCTGAAGTCAGACCCTTAACTGCTTGAGCCACCCAGCTGCCCCTAAAATTTCTTTATATATTCTGTATATAACATTTGCTACATTTCTATAGTATGTTTGTTTTTCTTAGGCTGACATGCATCATCATCATCTTCCAGAAAGGCAGGAAGTTTATATATTACACACTGTCTTCATGGAGATTCCTGTAGTGCTTCAGGACAGCCTCCTCTGTGTCTGATTTTGGCCCATGATTCATGACTAAACCACATGAAATTGACTACCTTTCATAAGGTGGCCCTTTCTAAAGGTATCGTGTCTGTCTTACATGTTCATTTCCACACAACCTGAAAATGTCAATGACAGAAATGATCAAGACATGATGATGGATATGTGAGCAACTATGGGGTGTTTGATCTCTGGCTTGTTTACTTCTTTTCTTCACTATCGTTTTTTCCCCCATGTGATCTTTTTCTAACAAAGAGCTTTGTATCCCAGAGTCTTTCTGAGTACTTTAAAAATAAGAGGGACCTGCCATCACTTATTATCTCTGGTAATTGTAGTGCCATTTGAACTCCCCTGAATGTTTTTTCCCATCACTACTTCATGTATTTGCCAGCAGTTCATGTCCAGGGAATAGTTGTCTATTCATCTTTCTATTAATGTAGTTTTTTTCTTTTTTTTCCATTAGGAATGAAACTGTAGGTGTTGAAATCTTCCTAAAGAAATTTAACAGTTGAGGCGCCTGGGTGGCTCAGTCGGTTAAGTGTCCGACTTCGGCTCGGGTCATGATCTCACTGTTCGTGAGTTCAAGCCCCGCATCGGGCTCTGTGCTGACAGCTCGGAGCCTGGAGCCTGCTTCACATTCTGTGTCTCCCTCTCTCTCTGTCCCTTTCCTGCTCATGCTCTGTCTCTCTCTGTCTCAAAAATAAATAAACATTAAAAAAAATAAAAGTAATTTAACAGTTGACCAGCTTTCAGACAAGAAATAACTTTTTTATTACAGATATTGTCAGTTACCTTTTGATGTTATATATGGTAGTTATTTGGAAATTATATATAATTGAGTGAAAATGACAACTTTAGACATTTGTTAACATCACGACCCAAAGTACCTTGTAATCTGCGTTTTAAAAATTTATTTCCTAGGTGAATACTATAAAAATCACAATGCTTACTACATCTTATAGGTGTTTTTCTTTCCATTTCCCTATCTAAATTTGTTTCTGTTATATAGTGACAGAACTTGTTTTGAAAATTAATCTGTCCCAGTCCTATTCTCATCAGGGGTCTTTTTTTTTTTTAATGTCTATTTATTTATTTTTGAGACAGAAAGCACGCACAAGCAGGGGAGGGGCAGAGAACAAGGGAGAGAAAGCTTTCCAAGCAGGCTTCTCGCTGTCAGCACATAACCTGACATGGGGCTCAATCCCACAACCCTGGGATCGTGACCTGAGCCGAAATCAGGAGTTGGAGGCTTAACCGACTCATCGCCCAGGTGCCCCCTCATCAGGGGTCTTAACAGCAGTATACCAACGTATACTTTGAGGCTTCTCTGATAGTTCTTAGAGGTAGCAAGGAAGTGTTGAAGTTTCAGCCTGCTCTATGAACAGTTATAGATAGGAATCTTTCAGGACTCCCTAAAAAGTCAGCCTTTGATTGACTTTCACCATAGCTGTGATGCTTTTCTATGAGCCTAAACCACAGTTCCCGGCTCTAATTCAAAGAAGATACAGTTGGGGCACCTGGGTGGCTCAGTCAGTTTAGCGTCTGACTTTGGCTCAGGTCACAATCTCGTGGTTTGTGAGTTTGAGCTCCGTATCAGGCTGTGTGCTGACAACTCAGAGCCTGGAGCCTGCTTCAGATTCTGTGTCTCCCTCTCTCTCTGTCCCTCCCCCACTCATGCTCTGTCTTTCTCTCAAAAATAAATAAACATTAAAAAATTATTTTAATAAAAGGATACAGTTTATAGGGGTTTTTTTTGTTTTGTTTTGTTTTGGTTTATTTTGAGAGAGAGAGATTTAGAGTGCAAGCTGGGGAGGGGCAGAGAGAGAAGGAGAGAGAATTTTAAGCAGGTTCTGCACTGTCAGCACAGAGCCAAATGCAGGGCTCAACCTCATGAACTGTGAGATCATGACCTGAGCCAAAAGAGTTGGACACTTAACTGACTGAGCCACCCAGGTGCCCCAGTTCATAGTGTTTCTAAAACAAAAATGCTTTAAGTAGTCATAAATATAATTGCAAATTATTACAATCTGCACATTTTTCTTTTAAATATTGACACTGAAATCAAATCTTTAGACTTGGAAAGTCCTCGAGAGATCCTCTGGTCCAATTCCTTGGCTCAATGCAGCTAAGTTATCCCAGCTCCTATTTGAGACAACCCAAGGCACACAGAGATAATGGGACCACGAAGTGAGAGAAGGGAGGAAAAGGGTTGTGGTGGTAATTGGTAAAAGAGCTATCATTCATCCATTTATTCAGCACCAATTGTGTGTCTACTGTGTGTCAAGTACTTTTTAGACCTGTGAGTCAGCAGTGAGCAAGCAGATAAAAATCCTGGTGTATTGTAGGTGGGTGGGTGGGGTGGGGAGGATAGATAAGAAACAAAATAAGTAAATACATGTAATATGTTATAGTGCTATGCAGAAGTATGAAAGAGGGAAGAGGGTTAGGGTGTATCATGGTTTGGAGGTGGGAGGTGCAGTTTGAGATGAGGTGAACAAGGAAGCTCTCATTGGGGTGACATTAAGCAAAGACTTGAAGAAGATCAGGGAATACCAATGAATATACGGAGAAGTATGTTTCAGGCAGAAGGACCATCAAATGTAAAGGCCCTGAGGCAACAGAACACCCACTATGGGCAAAAGCAAGGACCCCAATGTGGCTGAAATGCAATGAATGAGGTAGAGAGTAGTAGGAAATGAGGGACAAGATTATTGGCCTCATAGGGCAGCATTAAGGACTTTTGGTTTTACTCTAAGTTATCAGAAGGTTTTGACCAGAAAAGAACACTCTGACTGTTGTGTTGAGAGGAGACTGGAGAAGTCACAATGGAGGCAGGAAGACCAGTTAGGATGCTGTTGCAGTAACGTGGGCAAGAGGTGGTAATGGCTGGAATCAGGGAAGTAATGGCAAACTGAGAAGTGGCCAGATTCAGGATAGATTTCTGAAGACTGACTCAACAGGACTGTGGGAATAAGTGGGGATCTTCAACTATGTTAAACCCAAAGAACTCTGATTATGGAAACTTTAGATATGTTACAAAACTGATAGGCAAGACTTGTCAGTGTGCTCAGTAGTTTACTGATGAATATGAAAGGCGTGCTCTGGACTTTGGGTTAATACTCTTAACCCTGCATATTAAGTGAAATCTCATTGTGCTCGTTTCGGCAGCACATATACTAAAATTAAGTGAAATTTCAGCCTATTTTGAATTCTGTTTACTTCTGTAGCAAATTTTTGTGGTTGATAAATATTCTTTGTAGCTTTTATTTCATATGCATTGTTCTTTGTTCTCAAGTGCCTGTATTTTTCTTCAAGGTAGAAAATGTTGTTAGCCCAAATAAATCGAGATTCTCAGGGAATGACAGAGTTTCCTGGAGGAGGAATGGAGGCTCAACATGTTACCCTGTGCTTGACAGAGGCAGTAACGGTGGCAGGTGAGCAGTTTTGTGTGAAGGGATCATGTGGGTTTGGAAATATCATTTATCTTAAGGGAGAATGAAAACTCACAACACTGTGTTTACTTCCCTCTTCCTTGTTTAGCACACGTGACCAAAACTAAGCCTTTCTTTTCTTGCTGTGGATACTGGGTGCAATAGGGCAGGGAAATCTTTTTTATAAATGCTAGAATAAATCCCATTTGAGTCTTAAGCAATCTGCCTTATGCCTAATTTTCATTAAAAATTTTTTAACTTAAACAGCACATACATGTGATAGTTATCTAAAGAAAATAACTATTTTTTTATAATAGATGGTGACAATTTAGAAAATATGGAAGGTGTAAGCTTGCAAGCAGTAACACTTGCAGATGGTTCTACCGCTTATATACAACACAATTCTAAAGGTATGTGCCTCATATACAGCTCATGGGTTAATACCAGCAATTCATAACCTCAGAGTTTGAACACCTGGCAGCTTACCCCCCTTCCCAGTCCATCCTAAAGATGCCTCGTTGCATATTACCATTGCATATGGTAATTTTTAAATAGTTTCAGGTTAACTTAAATTTGTTTTGATAATTTGGGGACTCCCTTTGAGATTTTTGGAATACACTCTGGGGTGTGAAAATTAGAGGGAAAGTGGGGGAGTGTCCCCAACCTATTTCTAGTAAGACCTTTCTTGCTTTTTTACTTGAGGTTATTATTTATTTAATGTTTTTACAAAACATGCATAGAAGTATAGACGTGTGGTTTTGTTTATATAACATCAACTGTAAATCAGTGTCTCCTTCACCCCAAGAAATAGCCCAATTCTCAAACTCCTTGTTTTTATGGACACCTACTGAGCACATGCATACATAGTCAAGGGACTTACAGCACCCAGGAATGAGAATGACAACTGGCCTCACATACACTGACATATCTGCCAGTATTCCCAGGTTCAGCTTCTCTGTAGTCAGGGTCACTGTTCCTAAGTGGCTCCAAAAGGTAAATAGAGATTCAGCTCACATAGCTTGCTGTGATGAGCCACTCTTCCTCTTGAACTTATTTAACTGAAAATTGGAGGGGAGGAAGAATGGCTGAGGGAGGATTTTCTGCTTTCTATAGGATCACTGGATGTGTTTTTGTATTGCTTCAGAACATTGAGGGAAGAATCAAGATGAACATGATCTTAAGTAGTGTATGTTTTTATAGTTGATACCATTTTGAAATTGTATAAAGTTTAAAGTTTTTGCTTGTGCTAATTTATTGGCTTAAATCTTTTGTTCCAGATGGAAAACTCATAGATGGCCAGGTCATTCAGTTGGAGGATGGTTCTGCTGCCTATGTTCAACATGTACCCATACCTAAAAGTAGTAAGTATTTGATACTTACTTACCGTCCTGATTCTCATGCTTCAGGATTTGTTACCTCCAGCTGCCTCTTACTGCCTAAACTTGGTTCAGGTCTCTAGTCTTCCTTTTGAAAGGGGAGATCCGTATGTGTGAAAGAGAGGATCTAAAGACCATTTTGACTTCATTGAGACATTCTCTCAAAAATGATACGAAAGACTGGGACGCCTGGGTGGCTTAGTCGGTTGAGTGGCCAGCTTCAGCTCAGGTCATGATCTCACAGCTTGTGGGTTCGAGCCCCGCGTCAGGCTCTGTGCTGACAGCTCAGAGCCTGGAGCCTGGTTTGGATTCTGTGTCTCCTTCTCTGTCTGCCCCTAACCCACTCATATTCTGTGTCTGTCTCTCTCAAAAATAAATAAACGTTAAAAAAAAATGGTACGAAAGAAGTTACTGGACTACGCTCCAGAGATAAATGGACAACAGTCCTAAGTGAATCTTTCTGTCACTTGAACTAATTCCTACATGTCTCTCATTTTCTTCTTTTTTTCCCTTCTTTCAACTCTCCTAATTCTCTAGTATATTTTCCAAAACAAGTGTTCTAATATCTTTTTACTAAGCACTTACTTAGAGCAGCTTTACTGAAAATACTAAACGTTCAAGGTCTCATAAAGCACGTATAGGTTTTTATAATGTGTTTAATGGTTTATTGACTCTTGCTGCTGAGTTATCAGAATGTACTTAGAAGACATGAGATCTAAATGTAAGCATTGTTCTTGAGCAGGGGACAGTTTGCGTTTAGAGGATGGTCAAGCAGTGCAGCTAGAAGATGGAACTACAGCATTTATTCACCACACCTCCAAAGGTAAAATAACTTTGGAAATAGGAAGAGAGAAATGGGAGTGTGGGAAAAATAAGACCTGCCTTTACATGCTGAAGTGCTTTCATGTAAAAGAAGATTTGTGTTTGTTCTCTGAAATATGGAAGATTTTGGCACAGTCCAAGGAAAAACTTTCTAGCAATTTGAACTGTCAAGTAACAGGTTGGAATAGAAAACTTTTAATAGAGGCTGCTTTTCAAATATGAAATTAAGCATTTGAAAGTTATTGATTTTTTTCCTCTTAATTTTTTTTTTTTTTTTAAAGCAAAGTCCTTTGCCTGTCGTGTTGGTCTTTAAAACTAAAGAGCACCATTTGTGTGCACCTGGGTGGCTCAGTCGGTTGAGCATTCCGACTCTTGATTTTGGTGCAGGTCATGATCCCAGCGTCATGGGATTGAGCCCTCGTTGGGCTCTGTGCTGAGCATGGAGCCTCCTTAAGGTTCTCTTTCTCCCTCTCTGCCCCTCTCCCATGCTTGCATGCTCTTTCTCTAAAAATAAATAAATAAATAAATAAATACATACATACATACATACATACATACTTACATACATATATAAATGAATGAATAAATGAATAAATCTAAATAAAATCTTAAACTTTATTTGAAGCAAATAGGACAGAAGTGTTCATGCTTTATATTAATTTCGTGTAGGGAGGACCAGGGTTTTGAGGTGGAATGCATAGGAGTAATGAACACCGCTCTGCAACCAGACTATCCGGGTTCAAATCTGGGTCAGCCGTCTTTTAGCTATGTGACCTTGTTCAGATTATTTAACCTCCCTGTGCTTTAACTTCATCGTCTGTAGAATGAGTATTATTATAAGTATCCACATCATAGGGTAGTTGTGAGGACAAAATGTGTGCAAGCATTTGTAAACCACATAGAACAATATTTGTCACATAGAAAATGCTCAATAAATGTTAGCTATTATTACCTTATAAAATATTTTATAGAATGATATAACATGTTTTAGAAAGACTGTAGTTGTGAAACCAAAGGGAGGAATTTTTTAAAATTTAGGATACTTAAACTTATAAGTAAATTTGTTTAATTAAAGTTGAGAACAAGTAAACTGAATTTTTTTCTTTAGCAGTGGGACTTAATCACAGGTTCATTGTAATTGTCTAGATTCATTATTTCACAATGCTGTATATATCTTGGTGTGGCTATTTAGAAGGAAAAAAAAGCTCATGGATCTTGGGGTCATACTGACATGAGTTTAAATCCTGGTTCCTCTACATACTGATTTTGACTGTTAATTGTTAGTTTTTGAAATTTTCTGGTTCCTAAGAAAAGTGGCTTTACTTCCCCAAACCTCCAGTTTCCCTTTTATGGAATGAGAGTGGTGAATATACCCACCTCTCACAGAACTGTTGTGAGGATTAAACGAAGTCACACATGTTAGGCACGTGGACTGGTGCTCATAGAACTACTCAGTGAAAGTTCATTCCCTCCTTCCTTTAAACATATAACTCTGTCAGACTTCCTTTAATTTAATGCCATTCTCTTCCACTCCCCCAGATAGTTATGACCAGAGCGCATTACAGGCAGTTCAGCTGGAAGACGGCACCACAGCATACATCCACCACGCAGTGCAAGTCCCGCAGTCTGATACCATCTTGGCAATTCAGGCTGACGGTACAGTAGCAGGTCTGCACACCGGGGATGCCACGATTGACCCCGACACCATCAGTGCTTTGGAACAGTATGCAGCAAAGGTACAGCATTTTACAATGTCAACAACATCCCAGATACGGCTTCTTTATTTTTCATTAAAATAAAATTAAAAAGCATACTTTATCAAATAAGAAACTAGCAATTCAAAGTCAAAATCAGATAAGCCTCGAGGAGAAGATCAGCATTTATCTTAAAAGAAGTGAAGTGTAGAAAGAACTATTTGAATAAAGATAAAAGGAATGAAATAAGAATTTCTAGAAAAGAAATGGTGAGAGGTAACTCACAAAAAGATGTATATTCAAGGATGAGTGCCGCGAAAGAAAAAATAAGGTATAGATGGAACAGCTTATGAATTAAGAAACAGAAATTAGAGATTGGAAAACATGAAGGAAAGTCTCAATTACATTTTACATCAGAAGGGCTGGGTTTTTTTCCCTATATTGAACATATATCTTTCATATGACTAAAAGGGTTCCCCCCCCCGCTTTTTATAGTAGAAAATTTCAAGCATACACAAAAATAAGTGATAATGAATCCCTATGTACTTGTCACCCAACCTAAAGAAATACCAAAATGTAAAACTTCGTTAAGCTTTATTTTATTCCTACAGGTGTCCATTGATGGAAGTGAAAGTGTAGCAGGTACTGGAATAATTGGAGAGAATGAGCAAGAGAAGAAAATGCAGGTATGGAAAGCTACTTTTTTATATAAGAATCTCTTTCCCTTAGCATTTCCAGGCCCTTCTGTGGATGAAAGCAATAGCTAACTCGTTGCCTCTCTAGGAAAATCTTTCCGGAGAAAGAGTGTATGTATTAGGCAGTAGCTTTCTTGAACTACCCCAGGTTTCAGGATTCATCATGTGTGGTTGCAGAGTGGCACTAAAGAAATAGAAATATCACAGAAATCCAAATGAAGTTTATGCTCTGGAATCCAAGGCAGTTTTGGAGACCAGATGGTCTTCTGACTGCCCCCACCCATGGTTGTTTGTGGATTCTTTTTCTAGGGCTCCACCTTTTTGGGGACTCACTCACCCTCACTACTTTCTTCTTTGTGTCTTTTTGTTTCTTCCACTCCCATCTGATTCCCTGCATACCCTGTTTTTCAACTTCTGAAGAGAAGGTCCAGGCTAGCTAGTCATCATTGTTCCTACTGAGTAAAACTGTTTATGCTTTTTGTACCAGACTGCTTCCTGGGCCACGGGTTGGCTGACTTTGCTTTAGATGCTCATCCTGGGTCCAGTCATTGGTCATCTCTTATCCAGACAACAGCCCAGAGCAGCAGTGCCTCTAAAAGTTTTGTGGAAAGGTTTTTGTAGGAAGTACAAAGTAGTCACAGATGCTTCCTGGGACATCTACAAGTCAAAAATCCAAAACTTAGATTAATTAAAGCTTCTGTTTTGAATTTTGTGTTTGTGGGGGACATGTTTGGGTTGGGTGTCTTGGAGCTTGTATATAATTAGTGTAGCACATTCTTGCTTTAATACTGCTCCTTGAGAAAATATCAGCAGTTATCTCTAATATTTTGCTGATTCCTCCCCCATGGTAGTTGTTTGCATTCTTTGAGAGTTTTATCATACTTAACTCCTATTCTAAAATTATTGCTTCAGGGCCACAATTTTAACTTGAGCATTAGCATCACACTTAATAACATGGAGTGATACTTTTAGGGGTTATCAAGAAGATTTTACATTTATAATAATAGTAAATGATAAAATAACTGAAATCACTGGTAGAAATTTCATGCTTCTAAACATTGCTGAATAGCCAGTATTTCTGTTTATTCTCTGAGATGGTATCATGAAGCGGCAGTAGTATAAATACAGTTTGCAATTCACCAAGCCCATCAGCTTTGTAACTGTGTGATTCTTGGCAAATTTTTCAAGTGTTTGAATTCATAAAATGAGAACTATTTTTTGAACTGCAGGATGTCAAATCCACCTAAGACATACACTACTAAAATGCAAGCGTAGTGTAAATACATTCAAGAGATGTAGGTCAGTGCCTTAGAGTCTATCTCCTATTAGTGACTAACAATTAAGTTTTTAAATAATGGAACATTTTTAAGGAGAGACAGAGCTACACTTGTAGTAAACTAATATAGAATGGGTCTTGTAAAAAATGAGTGAATTTACCACTGGGTTGTGTAACATTATAATATACCATTATCATAAAAGTCTATCTATTGCCAGCAGTAATTAATTTCTGGATCCAAAAACATAACTAGGAACTCGGTATTGCTAAAGCAAAATGTCATAAAAAGCTCTGTTACCGCAGACATATAACCGTTTGGTGTTGGTGGTAATAGACAAAGAAACAGAAGGAAGTTGACTAGGATTTTTTGCAACTGTAGCTTTTTCTCCTTTGCTCTTTGTACCTCTCCCTTACAGACTAGATGTAGGCTGTCCAATATGGTAACCACATGTGGCTGTTGAGCACTTGAAATATGGCCACTCAGAATTAAGATGTGCTGTGAGTGTAAAATACATATACAGCACTTGAAAACTTATTATGAAAAAAAGAATATAAAATATCTCAATAATTTCTCATATTGATTACACATTGAAATGATAATATTTTAGACATACTGGGTTAAATAAAAGAATTGCTAAAATTAATTTCACCTGTTTCTTGTTACTTTTTTAAAATGTTTGTTTATTTATTTTGAGAGAGCAAGAGAGAGTGAGCAAGGGAGGCGCAGAGAGGGAGAGAAAGAAAGTATCCCATGCAGGCTCTGCACTGCCAGCACAGAGCCTGATGCGGGGCTCAAACTCATGTACTGTGAGGTCGTGACCTGAGCCAAAATCAGGGGTCAGACACTTAGCCGACTGAGCCCACCCAGGTGCCCCTCTTTTTATTTTTTAAATGTGGCTGCTAGAAAAAAAAATTTTTTTTTAGTGTTTAATTTTGAGAAAGAGAGACAGAGCGTAGTGGGGAAGGGGCAGAGAGAGTGGGTGGGAGACACAGAATCCAAAGCAGGCTCTAGGTCCCGAGCTGTCAGTACAGAGCCAGACGTGGGGCTTGAACCCACAAACTATGAGATCATGACCCGAGCCAAAGCCAGAAGCTCAACCGGCTGGGCCACCCAGATGCCCCAAGAACATTTTTAATTATATATGTGGTTTGCACTTGTGACTCATAATTTCTTTTCATCATCTTAGTGCTGGACCAGAAATTCACGAATCCTTCATCCTTTATTTTTTTTAACGTTTATTTATTTTTGAGAGAGTGTGCACAAACAAGAGGAGAGGCAGAGAAAGGGGGGTAGAGGATCTGAAGTGGGCTCCATGCTGACAGCAGTGAGTCCAATGTGGGGCTTGAACTCATGAACCTTGAGATCATGACTTGAGCTGAAGTCAGACACTCAACGGACTGAGCCACCCAAGTGCCCCCAACCCCCCTCCTTTGATATAGTTTAGTATCATATTTGAGGTTGAGAGCCCAGTACATACTATTAAAGGGTCAAAATATCCCAAAAGAACCCCTGCAAATAAACAGCACCTGTAACTTCTTGGCTTATCTCTTGGTACTCCTACTTGTGCTAGAATGCTTAAGAACTGTAACTCTGTGCCTGGCTGAACTTTAAAATAAATAATGAACAATAAAAAGTCTGTAGCTAAAGCAGATTTTTTGTAAATAGTCTTGTTTCAAAGCTCTAGACTTTTTTCATTTTGATGCTTATAGTTGAGAACTTTTTCTTCCATCTGTAATATAAACATACTAGTTGTGCTGCTGAGCTGATCTCTTACATGAAACCAAATTTCTTGTCATAAGACAAGAAAGACCTAGAGTTTGAGGTGCTGGGTGGCTCAGTCAGTTATACATCTGACTCTTGATTTCAGCTCAGGTCATGATCTCATGGTTCACGGGATTGAGCCCCAGGTTGGGGCTGTCAGCAGAGAACTCACTCGAGATTCTCTGTCTCTGCCCCCTTCCTGATCAGGCTCTCTCTCAAAATAAATAAACTTAAAAAAAAAAAAGACCTAGAGTATGTAAAGCAGCTGTGCTCATATGGAGGTAGTTTTGCCGCCCCCACCAGGAGACATTTGGCAATGTCTGGAGACAATTTGGGTTGTCACAATTGGGGGAGTATTTTTTTTTTTTTATTTTTTTTTTTTTTTAACGTTTATTTATTTTTGAGACAGAGAGAGACAGACCATGAACAGGGAAGGAGCAGAGAGAGAGGGAGACACAGAATCTGAAACAGGCTCCAGGCTCTGAGCTGTCAGCACAGAGCCCGATGCGGGGCTCGAACTCATGGACCATGAGATGATGACCTGAGCCGAAGTCGGACGCTTAACCGACCAAGCCATCCAGGCGCCCCCACAATTGGGGGAGTATTACTGGCATCTAGTGGGTATATGTCCTGTAAGACATAAAGACAGCCCCCCCCAGAAAGAATTACCCTGTTCAAAATATCAGTGGTGCCCAATTTGAAAACCTTGATCCAAAGTACTCTACTTAAGAATGCCAATGTGTTCATTTGTGAGAACCGTAAGGCTGATGGGGTTAAAGTAGCACACATGTATAATAAAAAATCCAAGTAGAGTTTCTGTTTTGCCATGTAGTAGGTGTGTGACTGAGCAAATTACGTGACTTCTCTAGATCTGAGGTTTTTGGGGTTTTTTTTGATCTGAGATTTCTTATCCGCTAAATGAAAATAACAATAATCTTGCCTTACCCATCTTATGAGATTATGAAAACCAAATAAGATTTTCATTTGATTAAGATTCTAGCTAATATATGAGAACATAATTTGTCAGCGTTATATAGCATTGTTGATGCTTTATGTATTAGAATACTAAGACTTTTTTCATGAGTGCCATTAGTTTTGACTTCATTTGAAACTAATTTTATTTATATTGGAGATCAAAGTTCTTTGGCTTGGTACTTTTAATCAGAGCTCTAATAGTTGGAAAACACAGAAAGCCAGTCAAGCCAGTTTAGGAAAAAAGAGATATATTATGAGGATACAGCAGAGCTTATAAGAAGCAGAGAACAGGAACTGCTGAACAACTGTGGGGCTTCACAGGAACCAGAATTGCAAAGAAGTCAGGACCGGAGGTTAATCCCACTCCTTTCTCTTCCTCCTCGCCTCCTCCGTGGCATCTCTGCTCCCTTCTTTTCTCTGCAGACAGGCTTCCTTTTTGTATCATTGAGTTTACATGTAGCTCATCACAGCCTTGTTGTCTCAGGCTTCCCACCCAAAGCCAACTCAAGATTTTCCTTTATTTCCTAGGTCATGTTCCAGGGAGGGAAAATTTGTGGGTTTGACTTATCAAAATTAGCTTCACTTTATAAGCTAGGCCACATAGGGCATAGACCACTGGCCATCCTTACATACACCATCTTTTCTGGTTATCAGGGTCTATGGGTGGGGTGGCAGATTCTCCCAGAAAGTAGGCTGGAGAATTACCCCCAAACCTGCCTGTGGATATAGGCAGTTTGAATGTGGATCATATTTCATATGTATTTTCTATACTTTTATCTAACTATGTGATCTTGAGGAAATGAACCTTGCTTTTCTGAGCCTCTTCTTTTCATCTCTAAAAGAAAGGTATTTAATCAGTAGTTATTAATCAGGGACAAACATGAGATTGAGCTACAGAACTTTTAAAAAATAACTCATGACTGGGACGCCTGGGTGGCTCAGTCAGTTGAGCATCCAACTTCAGCTCAGGTCATGGTCTTGTGGTTCATGGGTTCAAGCCCCACATTAGGCTCCGTGCTAATGGCTCAGAGTCTGGAGCCTGCTTCGGATTCTGTGTCTCCCTCTCTCTCTGCCCCTCGTGAACTCACGCTCTGTCTCTGTCTCTCTCTCAAAAATAAATAAACATTAAAAAAAAATTTTTTTTTTAATAATAAAATAATAACTCATGGCTGAGATCAGTTTCCAGAGATTTGATCAGTAGGTCTGAGATAGAACCCAGGAATTTTTTTTTTTAATAATATTTTTAGAGGTTTTTTTTTTTTTTTTAATTCAGAAAAATACAAAGAAAAAACCCAAAATGACCAATGAACTTACTATATAGATAGCTGCTATAGACTTGGTTTTTTAAAAAAAGGTAATCATGTTTACTTTTAGAAAATCCATTTGTGAATTATCTTCAGTTTATTTCATCAGCGTTCTATAGTTTTCAGAGTATAGGTCTTTTACCTCCTTGGTTAGGTTTATTCCAGTATTTTATTCTTTTTGGTGCAATTCTAAATGTACCTGTTTTCTTAATTTCTCTTTGTGCTTCTTTGTTATTAATGTATATAGAAACACAACCAATCTGCATAATTTTGTATCCTGCTACTTTACTGAATTCACTTATTCTAATAGTTTATTGTGGAATCTTTAGGGTTTTCTGTGTATGGTATCATGTCATCTGCAAAAAGTGAAAGTTTAACTTCTTTCTAATATGGATGCCTTTTATTTCTTTGCTTGTCTGATACCATACACAAAAGTAAACTCAAAGTGGATTAAAGACTTAAATGTGAGGCCTGAAACCATAAAATTCCTAGAAGAGAACATAGGCAGTGATTTCCTTGACTTTGGCCAGAGCAACATTTTTTGTAGACGTGTCTCCTAAGGCCAGGGAAACAAAATCAAAAATAAACTGTTGGGACTACATTAAAATGAAAAGCTTGTGCACAGCAAAGGAAGCCATCAATAAAACAAAAAAGCAACTTACTGAATGGGAGAAGATATATGCAAATGATATATCCAATCAAGGGTTAATATCCAAAATATATAAAAAACTTACACAACTCAACACCAGAAAAACAAATAATCTGATTAAAAATGGTCAGAGGGAGGCACCTGGGTGGCTCAGTCGGTTAAGCGTCCGGCTTCGGCTCAGGTCATGATCTCGCTGTCTGTGGGTTTGAGCCCCGCGTCAGGCTCTGTGATGACAGCTCAGAGCCTGGAGCCTGTTTCAGATTCTATGTCTCCCTCTTCCTCTGACCCTCCCCTGTTCATGCTCTTTCTCTCTCTGTCTCAAAAATAAATACATGTAAAAAAAAATTTTTTTAAAAATGGTCAGAGGACTTGAAAACACTAATTTGAAAACATATGTGCACCCCTGTGTTTATTACAGCATTATTTACAGTAGCCAAGATATGGAAGCAGCCCAAGTGTCCATTGATAGATGAATAAAGAAATTGTGAGATATATAAAATGGAATATTTTGCAGCCATAAAATAATGAATTCTTGCCATTTGTGACCATATGGATGGGCCTAGAGGGGATCATGCCAGGTGGAATAAGTCAGAGAAAGACAAATACCATATGGTTTCACTTATATGTGGAATCTAAAAAACAAAGCAAATAAATTAACAAACCAAAAGGAGAATCAGACTTATAAATGCAGAGAACAAACAGATGGTTGCCAGAGGAGAAAGGTGTGTGGAGGGATGGGCAAAATGGGTGGAAGAGAGGGGAGATACAGGCTTCTAGTTATGGAAATGAATACATTGAGGGAATAAAAGGCATAGCACGGGGAATATAGTCAGTGGTATTATCATAGCGTTACATGGTGACAGATGGTAGCTACGCTGTGGTAAGCATGGCATAACATATAGAGATGTTCAGTCACTGATGTACACCTAAAACTAATGTAACATTGTGTGTCAACTATACTCAAGTAAAAAAATATTACATTAAAAAAATGAGTCAAATTGTATGTACACTTGAAAAAAAAAATCCAAATGGTGTAGAGGTAAAAATAAAGAGTGAAGGGACCACTACCCCATAGTAATCATTGGTAGAAATCTCTGGAGGTGTTTTGTTTGTGTTTTAAATCTTCCTGGCAATTCTGAGGTGTCTCATGGTTCCCTAAAGATCCCTCTGTTGCCATACTTTTTTGATTAATTCCTTTCTTGAAAGAGAACATACTTTAAAAAGTTCTTCAAGTTGCTTTCATTTTATCCTTCCTCAAGAGTATAAATTATTTACATCCTAAGAGAGAAATTTACCCACATCAAATAACAAAAGTTCTGTGTGCATCAGGACTTTATAATAAATGGAATTTTAAGTCCTGAACTAGGCAGTAAAATGACCAGTTATTCTCAAACCTGCCAGGTCTCTCCCTCTCTGACTACAGAGCTCTGCCAGTTCGTTACCGCTGGGTTACTGCATCCTGAACACTGGGGGGTTAGTAGAGTGAACTCTAGAGCTAATCTGCTTCAAGTCCTATTTCCCAGCCTTGGACCTTGGGCAAGTTACATTACTTAACTACCCTGAGCCTCATTTTTCTTATTTGTAAATCACAGGAAATATTTAATTCATTGGATAGTCTTGGAGGACCAGTAAGACAGCTCATGCAAAACACCCACCACAGCGCATCACATAAAGCACCTCCTCAATAAATGGTAGTTAACCTCTTGTATTATCGAAGTCACTTTGGAATTCAGTCTCAGATCCAGTCCTTTATTTACCAGTGGGATTTGCACCTTCTCAGAACTCTAGGATATTAAAGCTAGAAGGGACTTAGCACTGTCTTCTTGTACAGCAGTTTTCAAGCTCTGATTTTTGCGGGGGTGGGATCCTAGGGTTTCTTTGAGGTCCCTCAGGGACTAGCAGAGCTATCCATGCCTGCCTGGGCCAGCAGAAGCAGGAATGTCTTTATCTGTTTTGCACAGTAGACTGCTGTGTAAGATTTCATCTGGTAAAGGAATTTTTAAAATGTTTAAAAAAGAAAAAAAAAATCACTGATTTAGTACAATGTGTTCTCTATACAGACAGGCAAACAAGCCATACATGACTTGCTCCAGGTCACGCAGTGAATTTATGGCAGAGCTAAGGTTATCTCTTAATTCTCAGAACGTACGTTAAGCAAGATAGTAATAAAGTCATTTTCTGTAGATGGTTTTAGAAGATGGTTAGTATTTCACTGGTGTTAGCTTCTCTGTTGCCTTTGAGACATTTCCCTCATGGTAATATATCAGGTTTTTTTTTCACAAAGACTATATACATCCTTTACTGAAATAACCAATACAGCCCTGAAATACCTGTTATAGCATTAGCCTATTAATTTAGCTTTTGAAATTTGGATTCTGTCCGTCTTCACCGTTAAAATAGCTGCAGAATCATCTATTGCTTTGAATTCCATGGTCATTGTCCTAGGCTGGTTTTCATCACTTTTTCCTTCCATATTCATGATCATACAAGCTTCTTTTACTCTCCTTGCCTCTTTTGTCTTTCACTGTTTCACACCATTACCAGAGTTCTCTTTCTAAAACACAGAGCTGATCGTGGTCAATCCTTTACTTTAAAAATGTTAATGCCTGGGGCACCTGGCTGGCTCAGTCAGAGAAATGCGTTGCTCCTGATCTCTGGGTCATGGGTTGTGGGTTCAGGCCCTGCACTGGGTGTGAGAGTACTTAAATAAGTAAACTTAAAGAAAACTTTTTGTTTTTCATTTTTTTTAACTTGTTTTATTTTTTATTTCTTTAAATTTATATCCAAATTAGTTAGCATATAGTGCAACAATGATTTCAGGAGTAGATTCCTTAATGCTCCTTACCCATTTAGCCCATCCCCCCCTCCCACAACCCCTCCTGTAACCCTCAGTTTGTTCTCCATATTTATGAGTCTCTTCTGTTTTTCCCTCTCCCTGTTTTTATATTATTTTTGTTTCCCTTCCCTTATGTTCATCTGTTTTGTCTCTTAAAGTCCTCATATGAGTGAAGTCATATGATTTTTGTCTTTCTCTGACTGCCTAATGTCACTTAGCATAATACCCTCCAGTTCCATGCATGTAGTTGCAAATGGCAAGGTTTCATTCTTTTTGATTGCCAAGGAGTACTCCATTGTATATATATACCACATCTTCTTTATCCATTCATCCATTGATGGACATTTGGGCTCTTTCCATACTTTGGCTATTGTTGATAGTTCTGCTATAAACATGGGGGTGCATGTGTCCCTTCGAAACAGCACACCTGTATCCCTTGGATAAATGCCTAGTAGTGCAATTGCTGGGTTGTATGGTAGTTCTATTTTTAGTTTTTTGAGGAACCTCCATACTGTTTTCCAGAATGGCTGCACCAGCTTGCATTCCCATTAAAGAAAACTCTTAATGCCTGCCTTTGCTTTCATTGTCGAGGTTTACTCTTCATAATGGCATCTAAAGCTCTTCCCAAATGTGGTCCTAATCTTCCCTTTTTCTTGTTATTCATTCTGTCATATAGGCATGACAGTCTCATAGTAAGTTTCCACTTCCTCCAGGCACCCTTCCATACTTTTGGTCATACTCTCCCTTCTGCCTGGACTGCTCACCTCCACCCCTCGTTTTCACTTCGAGACAGCTCGCACTAACCTACAGCTCTGTCACCCCAGGGCCTGCAGAGTAGAAAGTCAGTCTTCCATTTTTATGGTATCTTAATTTCTAAAATAGGTGGCTGTCTTTAAAAAGCTTCTAAAATCAGTACAATTGTTTGAAGTCTCGTGGTGTTGAGTCCCAGAAAAATGATCTTCTACTGAATAAAGGTTACGGAGTAGGATCATATAGATTGTAATGTCTCCCGCAGGGGATCCCAATGTCATAAGCCTCTCTTTTTCATTGCTTTGAAATGCTTTTGAAATTGAAAGTGCTCTTTACATTGTTTTTAGGACACATGTCCTAAATAATATATAATATATCAAGATCCCTTGAGCACATCATGGAATACCTGCATACAATGGAGATGCTACTTGGGTTGATTTTTCTAGAATGGGAATATATCTGTGAGCTCTAGCTATGCCCCCTTGTGGATCTCCTTTTGATTTCTTCCACAGCCGCTGACTTCAGTCACAGAACAGAATTAACCTAGCTGGCTCAACATGATAGAATCTTTGTAAAATGATGATCTGAGTCTGGAAACGCACATTGCAGTTTTATCTTTTTTATTCTGAAAATAATAATTTCATCTATTTTATTTCCATGTAAATAATTTCAGTCGTACTTTTTGTTTCATCTAGATTGTCTTACAAGGACATGCAACAAGAGTAACTGCTAAGTCTCAGCAGAGTGGAGAGAAGGCATTTCGATGTGAATATGATGGATGTGGGAAATTATATACAACGGCTCATCATCTTAAGGTATATATAAAGGAAATGCTGTATTTAGTTATGACAGTACCTAAGACATTAAATGCCAACATGATATAGTTGTAGTATTCAAATGCCATTGTTTTCCCTCACTTACCAAGATATAGACACACACTCATGCTCTTACACAGATCACATGAAGCCATATGCAGATTTCAGAAACTCTCAACTCTGAGCGCTTGGATTATGTGTTCTTCATCTCTGTCTCCCTAATGTCCAAAATACTACCAGGCACACGGTAGATACTCTATATATTTGAATATATTTTTGTCAAATGGGAAATTTATATAATTTTATGAGAGATGTATGTGTAATCATTCTGTTAACAGTGAT
This sequence comes from Acinonyx jubatus, assembly GCF_027475565.1. Classification (NCBI taxonomy): domain Eukaryota; kingdom Metazoa; phylum Chordata; class Mammalia; order Carnivora; family Felidae; genus Acinonyx; species Acinonyx jubatus. The sequence goes on along the minus strand of NC_069390.1, from coordinate 48,473,895 downwards.
TTGCTGAAATCTAGCAGAAGTTGGTGTTAATGTGTTTCATGTTTCAAATATATAGGCCAGGTATTTTGCTTGCAGCTAAACACAACATACCACAACTCCGTAGCTAACATTTATTGAATAACTTAGTGTGTCAGGAAGCAGAAGTCTTGCTTCTAGCAAGGCTAAAAACATTTAGCATATTTGGAGTCGCAGCCCTAGAGCCCATCTCCATTACTTATTGCTGTGTCACCATGACATGTTACCTTTTTCCTTATGGTAAAAGTACCGTCCTCACACAGTGCTTGTGAGAAATAAATAAGTAGATACTGTATACATACCAGTACTGAAAAGAATGACCTGGTACATGGTAAAGATTCAGTAGATGTTGGCCATTGTCATGATCATTTGTCACAGCAGCCCTCTACACTAGATATAGTTATGTCTCGGCTTTACAGAAAGGACTTTGAGGCTTAGAGAAGGCAAACACCTCATGGTGACGCCTTGCCTCCTGGCAAGGCCCCTGTAGCAGCAGCCACCACACTCTTAACCTTACATTGCGTGGCCTCTGTCTGTGCTCTGATCCTAGCTTTCACTATGTATATGTTCCATACAGACACCTTTGACCACTGTAGGAAAACTCAGACCTCTAATGCTCCTGTTCCTTATTTAAAATGAGTACTTCTTGGGGTGCCTGAGTGGCTCAGTTGGTTACATGTCCGACGTCAGCTCAGGTCATGATCTCATGGTTCGTGGGTTCGGATCCCATGTTGGACTTTGTGCTGACAGCTCAGAGCCTGGAGCCTGCTTTGGATTCTGTGTCTCTCTCTGTCTCTGCCCCTCCCCGGCTCATGCTCGCTTGCTTGCTCTCTCTCTCTCTCTCTCTCAAAAATAAACATTAAAAAAAAATTACAATGCATCCTTCATAACATTAAGCGTTTAGCATATTGAGAACTGTTGGGCTACAGTTTTTGAGCAGGGTTGTCTTTTGTTTCTCCAAAAAAACCCCATACAAACAACAAAATACGGTTCACCCTTGAACAACACAGTTTTGAACTGTGCATATCCACTTATATGTGAATTTTTTTAATAAATACAGTACAGCACTGTAAATGTATTTTCTTTTATTATCTTAACGTTTTCTGTAGTTTACTATATTGTAAGAATATAACATACGAAATAATGTGTTAATCGACTTTCTGTTATCAGCTTCTGCTCAATAGTAGGCTGTTGGTAGTTAAGTTTTTTTGGGGGGTGGTCAAGAGTTCTATGCTGGTTTTTGACTGCATAGGAGGTCGGCGGTGGGGGGTGGTCAGCATCCCTAACCCCTGCATGTTCAAAGGTCAGCTGTAATTCAACAGAGAGAAAAAAAACAACCAAGTCCATGTTGAGACCATCTACCTGAGGAATTGCCTAAAGGAAGTAGAATCATGCCTGTATTTTCATGACAGGTCCATGAGAGGTCACACACAGGAGACCGGCCTTATCAGTGTGAGCACCTAGGCTGTGGGAAAGCATTTGCAACAGGTAAAAACATGAATTTTCTTTGTTTCCTGGTCTTTCTTAGGGGGCAAGCAGAAACAGGCCAGCTGTAGGAACTGACCCCTTGCCTTTGTCTGAATCTGTGGATGCACAGTGACCAGTTTTTCAGTCTCTCCCTTAACTTCCTCTTCTCCTGCTTGTTCTATTCTCTCTCTCTGTTCTCACTTTTCTCCTCAGGCCTATTTCTGCCTACTGCGTTTGGTGTTTCATTCCACACTCAGCTTTCTTTTAGCAAAAAAGTAAAAGCTGAGCATTAGAAGCTGACACAGACTTTAACGTTAGGATAGACCTGAGGGAACCATGGGCAACTAGAACTTAGCAGGGGTTGGGGCCTGGCCTCCTGACTTCTACCTTAGTCCTCATTTAATGTCTTTATTCCATTTCAAGCTTTTGGGGTATGAGTTGTGAACATCTAATAAGATTGGAGACGTTTAAAAAAAGAAACATATAGAACCTCTTCTAGACAGAGATGAAAGTATTGCATTTCCAGCAGGACAGTCCTTAGCTGTTACACTCTTACACGTTGTTAATGGTTGTTCTGTTGTGTTTGCCTAGTATTATATCCTTGGTGTTTACTATATTTTTCAATAGTTTAATCTCAGTGGGCATGCTTAGAGGGGTCTCATATAATTAAATTTCTTTACATTTTTCTTAAAGGTTATGGATTAAAAAGTCATGTCAGAACTCATACAGGAGAAAAGCCATATCGGTGTTCAGAAGATAATTGTACTAAGTCTTTCAAAACTTCAGGAGATCTACAGAAACATATAAGAACTCATACAGGTACTGGTATAAACAAATAACTGTATGTAGGCCAGGACTTTTTTTTTTTTTTTTTTTTTTTTCAGGTCAGGAATTAATCTGCAGGGAGGGGACTTGGGGAAGGAGTCTCTGGACATTTCAGAGTTAGCTTCAAGGACTTCTCTTAAACTCCAGAAATTCTTTCCAGGAAGAGGGCTCATAATTTTTTTTAGAATCTCAAAGGGGTCCATATCCCAAAAAAAGGTGAACAATGGTCATAGACAACCAGCCCATTCAATTTGCAGGTATTATCTGAGCAGCAGGCTTATTTACCTAGGATTGCATGTCTGTGTACTAGCCCAACTGAGACCAGAACCTAAGGCACCCAGTTCCTTCTCAATTCAGCATTGTTTCTCCTATATTAAGCTATTGCTTAAGAAAATGAACTCCTAACAGCCCCACAGAAAGAAAGGCTTGTTACTTCCTTGTGATCATATCTCGTTCCCTTTAAACTTCCTTCTCTCCTTTTCCTAAAGGGTACTTTGTTTATATCTCCCCTTCCCTCCCTTTCTTGTACTTGATTATTTGTAGAATTGGAAAACCAATTATAAAGGCAATTATTTGCTTTGGATGAGAGCTGGAAAGATTTCAGAAACTGTTGATAAGAGGTACTGTTACAAGCTATTGATTAAGCATATTATATATAGCTTAATAATTTAGTTTGAAATTTTACTACAGATGGTTTAAACATAGTGTGATAACTTTGTCCCCAGGTACTACTAAGTATTCTGAAATAGTTTAGCAAATTTCCATGGAGGATTTGTCCATTCATTAAAGTTTAACTTTTAGCTCAAATTTGATCCCAGATAGGCTTTGCTTTTTAATGTTCAGGGGGCACCCGGATGGCTCAGTCAGTTAAGCATCCAATTCTTGATTTCAGCTCAAGTCATGATCTCACAGTTTGTGAGTTCGAACCCCACATCAGGCTCTGATGACAGTGTGGAGCCTGCTTGGGATTCATATTCTCTCTCTCTCTCTCTCTCTCTCTCTCTGCTCTTTCCCTGCTCACAGGCTTGCTTGTGCTCTCTCTCTCTCAAAATAAATAAATAAACTTAAAAAAAATACATGACTATACAGTGTTTACAAACAAAGCTGTAGGTCTCTGCTTCTATTTCATTCATATACTTATTTTTATCCATTGTATCAGAAGCATGTTTTTCCAAATTCCTGCAAATTCTATTTGGATTTACTGTATAATGGCAACTTGTTATGTAAAAGTTATATAAAACCATAATCTAGTTCTATTAATATTTGGTCAAAACATTGAAATTGTGATTCCTTTGATAGTATGCATTTAGCAAACTACATATTTGTGTGTCAGTTTTTAAATCGTAAGTATTTTCGTTGGTAAAAAGTTGGGTTGTGTAAGGGGGCTTTAGGGATGACTTTTACAAACAAGTGATTTCAGTGCAAAAATAAAGCAAGGTCCTATAGAGTCAGAGGAGTAGTGTAGTAGTGTATATATCACCATGGGAATTGTTAGAACTCTTGATTCCTTATCATCCCAACATGGCAGAGCCGGGAAAAGGTTAAGGTTGTCTAGATCCAGACAGGAGAAGGGACTTACCCAAGACAAAGTACTTTCTTTAAGTTAACATATTGAAAGAAAACTTTCTCTAAAGAAAGGATCAGAGATTCCTGCTCCTTTTTAAATGATTTCAGATTTGAGGGCAGAAATCTTTTGGAGTGTTTTTTTTACCAGCAGGAAAATCTTAATTTTACTTGACCAAAAGAAAAATAACACACTTTTATATGTGCGGGTAAATATCTATATCTATTTATCTATCTATACACAGAGATTTTTATATATCACAAGAGTTGTTTGCTTAATTCGAACTCATTCTAAAAAAGCATCAAAAACAAAGGCTATTATTTCATGCTTGACAGTTTAGAGGCCCTTTGGGTTCTGAGGTTGTATAAAGCAGGTATGAAGAAAAGAAATATAATTGGCAGGTTAGACTTTTTCATAAGCTTAGTTTATGAGAATAGTAATAGTAATATATTCAGCAAGTATATGTGATGCATATTATGTGCTAGACACTGGATTTTTAAAAAACATAAATTTTTCTTTGAAGTATTACATAATAAATGAAATAGGAGATAAGCTTTTGGGGATTCTGGTGTTTTTCTAACATAATTCTTATTCCTTTTTTTTTTCTTTAAATTTTTTTATGTTTATTTGTTTTTGACATGGAGAGAAACAGAGCATGAATGGGAGGAGAGGAAGAGAGAGAGGGAGACACAGAATCTGAAGGAGGATCCAGGCTCTGAGCTGTCAGCACAGAGCCCGAGACAGGGCTCGAACCCACAAACCGTGAGATCATGACCTGAGCTGAGTCGGACACTTAACCAACTGAGCCACCCAGGCACCCCTAACTCTGTTTTTCTTTTGTATTTCTTTATGATATTTCTTTCTCTGCTTTTCTCAGCTCATTTTTAATATGCCCATCTGGATGATTCCTTCTTGGAAAGTTGTGCAATGATAAGTTTTGAATAATATTCAGATTCTCCTATATAAATTTAAGCTGGGAGTAGAAGACGCTATTCATAGGGGAAAAAAACCTGAAAGGGAAGTGCAGAAGGAGTATGATCCTAGGCAGAATTGAAGGATAAGACATTTCAATTTTCTGTGTATTTTTGTACTATTTAATTTATTCCTTTTTGTATTTTCAGGAGAAAGGCCCTTTAAATGTCCCTTTGAAGGCTGCGGTCGGTCTTTTACAACATCAAATATCAGAAAAGTGCATATTAGGACACACACAGGAGAAAGACCTTATTATTGCACAGAACCAGGATGTGGGAGGGCATTTGCCAGTGCAACCAATTATAAAAATCATGTGAGGATACACACAGGTAACAGTTTCTGATTTCTTTGCCTTCCATCTTTCTTCCATAAACCCATTTCCAAGTAATTCCTTCCTTCTCTCCTTCCTACCACTTGGCATGGTGGGGAGGGATTAAGCAGCTTAAAAAAACTTCACATTAGCATGTATACCTTCATTTAGTCAGCAGACTGAGCATCTGTTGTGTGTTCCCCTGCCAGGCATCAGAGGTACAGAGACAGATAAGACATAGTCCAGAGCAGTAGAACTGGGGAGAGATGGCAGATATTTAATTGCTACAGAGTGCAGTTTCTCCCATTGCATGGACAAGATGTTATGGGAGTAGAGAGGGGGAGCAGCCATCTCTGTGGGAATGGAGAAGTATTCAAGGAAGGCTTTCCCAGGGGAAATTGACTTTTAGACTGAGTCCATCACCATGTTTCCTACATTATTAAAGTGTTCTCTAAGAAAACGGAAAAGACTGTGAAAACCCAGAGGCCTGGAAAAGAAAACCGTAGATTAGAAGAAAAATGATATTTTGCTACTATAATTTTTATTCCTTTTAGGTCTTTAAGAGATTTGATTTTTACATGTTTGTGTTGTAGAAGGAAAACAGAATTCCTGTCTGATACTTACTGTATCATTGTGTGTTACAGACATATACCCACTACTGAGTTCATTGACTGTTAAATAATTAGATAATTGGGGTTTTTTTAAGTTTATTTTTTTATTTTTGAGAGAGAGAGAGAGAGAGCACGAGTGAGGGAGAGCCAGAGAGAGACAGAGAGAATCCCAAACAAGCTACGCACTGTCAGCAAAGAGCCTGACCAAGGGCCCGAACCCACAAACCGTGAGATCATGACCTGAGCCAAAATCAAGTCACTTAACCAACTGAGCCACCCAGGCACCCCTAGATAATTGGTATTTTATCTATATTATCTTAATATTATGTAAACATTCCTAGTGGATTATAACACAGGTGCTTAAGGGCCTTTTTATGATATTTGGGGAAATTGGCTGGGATTTTTAGATGGGCTGAGAAAACATTATTTTACTCATTTAAAGCAAATGGAATATAGACTCATTACCTGAAAGTTTGCTGTTCACCTGTTTAATGGGCAAATTAGATTCCAATAAGAGGGTTGCTCACATTAAGTTTAGCTATACTGATCTTTGGAACATTTAAGAAGAGCAGTGCTTTTATTTTTAATTAATTTTTTTTAATGTTTATTTTTGAGAGAGAGAGAGTGCATGCATACAAGAGCAGAGGAAGGGCAGAGAGTGAGGGGGACAGAGAATCTGAAACAGGCTCCATACTGACAGCAGAGAGCCCAGTGTGGGGCTTGAACTCATGAACTGTGCCAAAGTCTAATGCTTAACTGACTGGCTCCCCTAGCAGTGTTCTTAAATGTGGCTGCATGTTGAATTAAATAGAATTCTCCATATTCTATCTGCACAGTTCTGACATAATTTTACTGGGATGAGGCCCAGGCATCAGTTTATATTTTTAAAAACCCAGGTCTTTCATATGTGTACATGATTGAGAATTGTTGAAGTAGAGAGGTGTAGTAGGCAGTTAGAAATGTTGGTCTGACCCAAGAGGTAGAAAAGATTGACTAGTGATCATCAGGTAGATGATATAGTAAATGCCCACATTATGCAGTAAGTGGAGTACAAAGATTCAGCCATGTAAAATTCAATCCACTCTTGCAAGGTTGGTTAGATGACCCAGTTGAGGCTATGCAGATAACCAGTAGGGAGCTCCAAAGTGCAATTCAAATCCATTTACATCTTGACTGTGGTTTGGTGCCACCTAGTGGCGGTTTCTGCTCCAGCCTAAATATCAATGGGACTGGTTTTCTGTTGGAATTGCCTGCCCTTTCCGTGCCTGGGCTTGCCCTCAGCACATGTCTCCCATGATCATCTACCAAGATAAGAGCTTTACCTTGCCTTAGTTTGAGACTATAGACTGGGCAGAGGACAGGAAGCAATTTCCCATTACTTTATATTCAAGACTTATGTTACAGATTATATTAGTGTGAGATTTTTTTTACTATTTATGGGTGGTTTTACTGTGTTTAGAACCATACAAGAAAATGCAGTTATCCAAGGAAGGTATAAAATGAGAATAAAGTAAGACATGCACTTGTATGCACACATGTGTATGCACATTTTAGAAATTATATGAATATGTCCTTTTAGATTTACTGAAGTGTTCAGACTATGTCTAGTAGACTTTCTAGACCTTTTTTATTATCCTTATAAAACCCTTAGGGAAAGCTGCATTTGTTATAGTAATCATTGCATTTATTATTGTCATTTTTAATACAGCATTAATGTTACTGGCTTGTCTAGTTATAGGTAACAATAAATTAGTTTTATCAAGGCTTAGAGTTACCCTGGGCAACATCTCTATCCTTACTTTTCTCATCCCTTGAAATGAAGGGAAGAGTTGTATTCAGGCATGAGATAAGACTTAGAATGTAGACAGCCTTTTGAACAAAGACAAAATCATAGGGAGTCTTTTTTTGTGTTCTGCCTCGTAGCAGTATAGAAAGAGATTGGACAGTTCATTGGGGCACCTGGGTGCTCATTTGGTTAAGTGTCTGACTCTTGGTTTAGACTCCAGTCATGATCTCACGGTTCGTGGATTCGATCCCCAAGTAGGGCTCCATGCTGCTGGTGCAGAGCCTGCTTGGGTTCCTCTCTCTCTCTCTCTCCTCCACTTGGACTCTCCCAAAATAAATAGATAATAAAACTTAAAAGGGGGGGGCGCCTGGGTGGCTCAGTCGGTTGAGCGTCCGACTTTGGCTCAGGTTCATGATCTTGTGGTTTGTGAGTTTGAACCCCGCGTCAGGCTCTGTGCTGGCAGCTCAGAGCCTGGAGCCTGCTTCAGATTCTGTGTCTCCCTCTCCTCTCTGCCCCTACCCCACTTGTGCTCTGTCTCTCTCTATCAAAAATAAATTGTAAAAAAAAAAAAGAGAGGGGCGCCTGGGTGGCTCAGTCAGTTAAGCGGCCGACTTTGGCCCAGGTCATGATCTCATGGTCCGTGAGTTCAAGCCCCGTGTCGGGCTCTGTGCTGACAGCTCAGAGCCTGGAGCCTGTTTCAGATTCTGTGTCTCCCTCTCTCTGGCCTTCCCCCATTCATGCTTTGTCTCTCTCTGTCTCAAAAATAAATAAACGCTAAAAAAAATAGAGATTTGACAGACATCTATTTTTGCCATTAGAGGCTTTTTTTCCCCATGGGAGGAATGGATTGATTATGCCTTCATATATGTAAAAGTTGATTTTTGTGTGTATGTGTGTATGTTCTTTACTTAGGTGAAAAGCCATATGTTTGTACAGTCCCTGGATGTGACAAAAGGTTTACAGAATATTCCAGTTTGTACAAACATCATGTTGTTCACACTCATTCCAAACCATACAACTGTAATCACTGTGGGAAGACCTACAAGCAGATCTCCACACTAGCCATGCACAAACGGACGGCCCACAATGACACTGAGCCCATCGAGGAGGAGCAGGAAGCCTTCTTTGAGCCTCCCCCAGGTAAGTGTTCTTTCCAATAAATCTCTCTCTCTGGGAATCAACAGCTACCATCATTTATGATGCATAGCATTTTCTCAGATCATAAAGTTTCATTCAAATAATCACACAAATATATAATTTACAACTGTAATAAGTGGTAGCAAAAAATGGTACTTGGTGCTGTGGGATGTATAAGAAGGGAAGTTAATCTAGCCTGGGAGGTTCTTTTTCTTTTTACCAATGTTTAGTTCTCCTCTTGTTAAAGAAACAGAAAGATGGGAATAAAATGGATTTAGGAGACCCAGCTTGAATTGCTGTTTTTCTTCTGAGAAATGGCCAGGCTGTGGTGCCCGACCTCGGTCGTGCTTACATACGTGATGAAGGGTTTTTTGCCTCTTGAATGTGGCTTCCGTTTGGCAAGAAAAGCTGTAATTATCCCTAAAGAAGCCCTGGAACCTTCCAACTTTGAGATCACATGTGTTTCAAGTGACAGTGGCCTGAGCTGCAGGAGCAGAGGACCCTGGCACACCTGGAGGCAGAGCAGGGCACGTGTTACCCACTGCCCCCCTGTTGTCTAGAGCAGTCTGGGCTTTGGTTTGAGTTGAAGTTGAGTGATGTGAGTTATTTTGCTGCTTAATAAAGTGACCCCTACGTATAATTGGATGTGAATGCAAATAGTTGCAATAAATCCCCTGCAAAAACAGTGTGAGCCTTCTGGTATTTTTAAATTCAGTACAGGTTAGCTAGACACACTTCTTACATAGGTTAAAGTAACAGCTACTACGAGAGATCTAGAGAGTGGATAGGGGTTAATTAGGTGGAGACACAGGGATTTCGCAGGGAGGGGAAATAAGGAGCAAAGGTAAGAGAGCATTCTGAATAGAGGGAATGGCAAATACAAAAAGCCCTGAGGTCGGGGAGAGCAAAGTAAATTGGAGAGACTAAAAGAAGCCTGGCCAGTGTGGCACTTCTGCCTGGGAAGGCAGTATGAAATGAGGCTGGAGAGCAAGGTAGGGGCAGCTAGGCTATTCGGGTGCCCTAAGGATGTTGATCTTAAGCATGAGAACAGCAGAGCACTCCCAAATAACTTTTAGTTGATTTATGTGCTATTAGGTATTGTTGTAAGGAGACAAAAACCTTCATTTCATAAGAATAAACTCTTGGGGAAAAAATATTTTAGAGGATCACATTCTATGATATCACGTAAGTAACTTAGCATAGGTAAATAGGTAAAGTGAGTGAGTAGGTTTTCTTAAAAAAACACACACACCCAATAAAACAAAGCCTGGGCCATCCTACTGTTTCACTGAGTACCTCCTAAACAAAGTAGACTTAAAAATTAAAAGAAATCATATTTTCTCATTCTTATATTGAAGTGTTGGAGAGTAAGGGAAAGAACAGATCATTCACTCCCTGCTGAAATGATTCCCTGTAGTTCTAATTTGTTTTTTCAGATATCTGTCATGTGATGGTGAGAAAATAACAATTCCTTCAGTCCTGAATGCTATAGTACTTTGTAGCCAAAGCACTGTAAGTGGGCATGGTTAGAAAACCCAACAACTGCTGAATCCTTGCAGTTAGAAAGCAGGCTTTTTTTTTTTTTTTAAATAGGATGGACAAGCTTAGGTTTTGAAATTCTTCCTTTCTAAAGCTTCTTTAGTCTTTTTCCTTTAGTGCTGATTTTTCAGACTGTCTGAATTTCTTGTATTTTAGAAAGTAGTCTGTAATATAATGATACAGATTTTATTTAAAAAATAATAAAGATTATTTTTCCAAGAATAGGGATGGATTTGTACTCCTTTTCTCTCATACAATTCTCTAGGTATGGTAGCCCATTGGAATAATGATATATAAATAGCTGTGAAACAGGACGAAAAGACATGAAATAATGACTGGAGATTTTACCATGATGACCATAGCCATAGGAGTGCATGCATCAGCCACTAACTTTGAGAAGTACTGTTAAATTAGCATAAGTCCTTCTTTGAAGGAAGAAAAAAACATATTTACCCTCCTTCTGGCTTCCTGGGAGGTGAAAAGTGATGAAAAAATAGATCAGCAGACTTCCTGGTTGCCAAGTATAGCACTAATGGACTGTTGAAATTGCTGTCTACTTGCTGGTTCTTCATGACCTAAGGAAGTGGATGGGTGCTCCTGTTCTGTCCCTTATTAAATGATTAACCTCTCCCCAGATAATGTGCCATTACATTGTCTTTACACAATGTGGTCATTGTGTACTGATGACTTGTGGTCAATCACTTGTGTTAAAGAGTAAGTAATTTAGTATTAGTAGGTTCTGTTTACACACCATTCTGGTTTTGCGGCTAATGTTTATGAAGATTGTGTTATCATATTTAAAAGCTTCTTAAGTGACTGCAAGAACTTAGCATACTTGCCATGTTGGAAGGGTTATTTGCCAGGCAGTCTTCCTGTTCAGTACTCCCCCTGCCCCCCAGCACACATGCACAGTATCACATAATTACTCCAATTAAGAATAAGAGTGGTCTCCCAAAATTAGAATATTTAAATTTGATGTGGAAAGGTTTGGTTTGGTCTGCTTTGATTTGGCTTGGCTTTACAAAAGTAAAGGTAGAGGAATTAAAAGGAGGTGCTAGAAGCCATGTGATTTGGACTATAACATGTATATGCTTTAATTTGTATAAATGTCTCTGTCATATTTACAGTATTCTGTTTTTGAAATGCGAATCAAAACTATAATGTGATACCACCTCACACCTGTCAGAATGGCTAAAATCAACAACACAAGAAACAACAGGTGTTGGTGAAGATATGGAGAAAAAGGAATCCTCGTGCACTGTTGGTGGGAATGCAAACTGGTGCAGCCACTCTGAAAACAATATGGAGGTTCCTCAAAAAGTTAAAAATAGAGCTATTTTTAATCCAGCAATGACACTACTGGCTATTTACCTAAAGAATACAAAAACACTAATTCAGAGTGTTATACCAGCACACTGAAATATTATTCAGTCATAAAAAAGAATGAAATCTTGCCATGTGCAATGACATGGATGGAGCTAGAGAGTATTATGCTAAGTGAAATAAGTCAGAGAAAGACAAATACCATACCATTTTACTCATATGTGAAATTTAAGAAACAAAACAAGCAAAGAGAAAGAGAGACAAATCAAGAAACAGGATCTTAACTCTGGAGACCAAACTGATGGTTACCAGAGGACAGGTGGATGGGTTGGGGGAGGGATTACATAGGTGATAGAGATTAAGGAGTGCATTTGTCATGATGAGCACCAGATGATGTATGGAATTGTTGAGTCACTGTATTGTACACCTGAAACAAATACAACACTGTGTGTTAACTGGAATTAAAGTAAAAACTTGGGAAAAAATTAAATATTCAAAGTGATAAAAAAAAAAAAAGAAAGAAAATATCCTCTGTTTTCTAAACAGCTTGCTTGGTTGGTCAAATAAATGATTCATTTGTTTTAAATAGGTCAAAGTGAAGATGTTCTTAAAGGGTCCCAGATCACGTATGTTACAGGTGTAGAAGGGGATGATGTTGTGTCTACACAAGTAGCCACAGTAACCCAGTCTGGGTTGAGTCAACAAGTTACACTCATATCCCAGGATGGGACTCAGCATGTAAGTATCCACCAAAAGCCAAACAAGTTAAATATTGTTTCTCTGAACATGGGCATGAAAGGCAGGTTGGGCCTTAATCGAGGAAAGCCTTGAATATCAGCTTGCAAGCAATGCTAGATCTCCCGAAGGCTTTCTAGTAATCTGCTGAAAGAGGCTACATACAAGAACATTAGGAGAGACAGGATGGTTGTGAGCCCAGCATTCCCATGGTGTTATTGGCGTAGCTCAAAGGTGAGGTGGTAAAGGTCAGAACCACAGTGAAATGGAGGGCTTGAAACGTAAAGGATCTGTGTGAAAATATAATTCAGAGAAAGGATAGGATTTAGTAGCTGATTAGATCCAGGAGGTGAGATTGAGAAACCAACAGAACCTTGGCTGAGGGGTTGATCATTAAAAGATCCTGGGAAGTCAGTGATGGGCAAAACTTATAAAATTTCCAAAGTGTGTCTCTCTCCCTCCCTGGACTCATGGAAGTTCACTTAACTTATCTCCCAGAATTCACAGAAAGGTATCTTGATTTCCCCAGGAAAAGCAGTATAATGGTTATTCTCTGAACGTTTCTAGATGCCACTAGCCTAAAATAATCCAGACTTGATTTTATTTTTAGGTTCCAACTAAGGTTGTCTTTAGTACCTGGTAGAAATGAGCATATGGGGTTCTTTATCCTCCTATAACTGTCTCTTGCATGGAGAACTCTCTCCTTACTTGTCTCAGAGCTTACCTCCCATGATGAATCTGCCCTTTGTGTTGATAACTGTTACCATGCTGATGCTAACTAGGAAGCAGCACATATTCAGGATTGGAAAATTAAAAGTGCTTGTACCATCCCATTCATTCCCTTCCCCCTCACTTTTGATGGCACTAATTCCTCACCCTCACAGTATTCTTTGTCCACTGATTGCTGTGCAAGATTAAACATATTTACTAACCCGGTTTTAATTTAGCATCAATCCTAAGACTTTTTCTTGAATTAGATCATCACAGACAGAGGCCCTCTGGAAGTAATGTGATGTAACCTCCCTCCCTCCCTCCCAAGAGAATTCCCCTCTCCAGGAGCCCCCAAACAGATAAGGCAGTTTCAAAAGAAGCAGCCTGTTCCATTGTTGGGTAATTCTAATGTTTATCAGACTGGAACCTCCTGCTATGTCAGCCACTCCTGGCTCCTCTCTGACCACATAAAGTGAGCCTCATCCCCCTTCATGTGTTCCAGAGCAGCTATTTTCCTTATCCCGATGTATTTTCTCCAGATGTAACCTTCCCATTTCCTTCAGGGATTAGATTTCTCTTCCATTCCTTTAGTCAGTTAAATAGCAAACATTTATGGAATGTCTACGCAATGCCAGATACTTTGGTTGGCTTAATGTGGGGAATATAGGAAGGGGGGGGGTATCATAGTCAAGGAGGAGAGAGATATTTCTAAATGAACAATAACCTCTTATGATGGGTATGTAATTGAGGAATGTGTAAAGTGCAGTGGCAGCCTGGAGGAAGGAGTAAATGATTATTCCTGAAGGAATCTTGGAGACCCTTTTAGAGAATGGCCATTTAGTTGGATCTTTTTTTTTTTTTTTAACATTTATTCATTTTTTCCGAGACAGAGAGAGACCGAGCACAAGTGGGGGAGGGGCAGAGGGAGAGGGAGTCACAGAATCTGAAGCAGGCTCCAGGCTCCAAGCTGTGAGCACAGAGCCCAATGCGGGGCTTGAACTCACGGACAGCGAGATCATGACTCAAGCTGTAGTTGGATGCTTAACTGACTGAGCCACCCGGGTGCCCCCCATTTAGTTGGATCTTGAGGAGTTTTCATGCGTTTGTCAGGCAGAGTGAAGGGAAGGGAAAAGCCAGGAAAATAGAAGAGAATATGACACTCTGGGACTGCAAATGATTAGTTGTGGCTGGAATGCCAGATGCTGGTTTAGAAGTAGTGGAAGATGAGTCTAGAGATGCTGTTAAAGGCCAGATTGCAAAAGGTCATGAATACCATGTAAAAAGTCTAAACTCTAGTGATGGGGGGCGTTGGGGATTTGAACAGGGAGCATAATGAAATTTGTTCTTTTAAAAAGGTGTCACGGTAGAGGATGGCTTAAGAAAGGGTTAGACTGGGTACCTAAAAAGAAGTTGTATTATTGTGGAAAGTCAGACAAGGAAAAAGTAAGGGTGTGAATTGGCAGTAGAGATGGAGAGGAGGAAGTGCATTTAAGAAATAGCTTTGGGGCGCCTGGGTGACTCAATCGGTTAAGCGTCCAACTCTTTTTTTTTTTTTAAGTTTATTTATTTATTTTGAGAGAGATAGAATGAGCAGGGGAAGAGCAGAGAGAGAAGGAGACAGAGAATCCCAAGCAGGCTCCATGCAGTGAGCACAAAGAGCCCCACACGGGGTTCGAATCCACGAAACCATAAGATCACGACCTGAGCCAAAATCAAGAGTCAGATGCTTAACCAGCTGAGCCATCCAGGTGCCCCAGGCATCCAACTCTTGATCTCAGCTCAGGTCTTGATCTCAGGGCCATGAGTTCAAGCCCTGTGTTAGGCTCTGCACTGGGCTGAAGTCTACTTTAAATAAAGAAAGAAAGAATCAGTTTGGGGGTACCTAACTGGCTCAGTCAGTGGGACATGCAACTCTTGATCTCTTGATCTTGGGGTTATTAGTTGGAACCCCATGTTGGACATAAAGATGACTTAAAAATAAAATCTTTAAAAAAGAAAAAGGTTTTCTGACGATCTCTTTCTAAAGAGTTTATTCCATTATAGAATTCCTATTTGCTCCACAGAGTAGACTTATTTAAGGACTAGGCCTAGTCCTTACTAAAGATTGCCAAATAGAACAAGAAACAGACTGATATGTAAAATGCATTGTGTTGCAGGTCAACATATCTCAAGCTGACATGCAAGCCATTGGCAATACCATCACGATGGTAACGCAGGATGGCACACCCATCACGGTCCCAGCTCACGACGCAGTCATCTCCTCGGCAGGAACGCACTCTGTTGCTATGGTTACTGCTGAGGGCACAGAAGGGCAGCAGGTGATTGCTATTTTTTTTATATTAATCAATACATATATCATCAAAACTATTTCATAGATATACAGGGTAGTGTGGTGGTTAATCTCACACACTTTGGATTGAATTCCAGGTTTACGGCTTATTAGCCACATGACCTTCTGAGTCTGAGGTTTTCCTGCTCTGTAAAACAGGAGTGATTGTAGCATCTACACCATGAGGTTGATATAAGGATTGAATGAGATAATACGTACGTAGTACTTAATATAAAGCCTAGGTATATATTAAGGGTTCATTAATGGTTCATACAGTGTTCACCAGATACTTAGGAAAAATTCATCGGCAAAATTTATTTAATATTTTGAATAATATAGTCACATAGTTCAAAAATCAAAAAGTATATACAGGTATGCAGTGCAAAGTCTCCCTACTACCCCTGCCTCCATCAACCTCGTTCTTGCCTCCATAGAGATAATCCACTGTTATTAGTTTCTTGTGTAGTCTTCCAGCCATTCATTAGGCATATACAAATAAATAGAAATAGTCCTCTTCTCCACTTTTGTTTTTCTTATGGTAGTAAACTATACTGTTCTTCACCTTGGGTTTTTTTTTTTTTTTAACTTAATAATACATCTAGAGAATGTTTCTATTTCATTATGTAGAGAGCTTCCTCGTTCTTTTTTAAAGCTGTCTCATATTTTACTCTATGAACACCCTAATCGAAGTCTTGTGCTGTTTCAAACATGTAACTTTGTGCTCATGTGATTTTTGCATATGGGTGAGTATGTCTGCCAGGTAAATCCTAGAGAGGAGTTGCTGGGTGAAAAGATACATGCATTTGTAATTGGGGTAAGTAGTGCCAAGCTTCCCTTCTAGCGTTGTACAGTCCACAGTACCACCAGCAGCATTCCCTTCTGTATAGTCAATACAAAGATACTAAACTTTTGGATTTTTGCCAATCTCATGTATCTCTCTGTAGTTTTAATTTTTCATTTCCCTTAAAATCCATGATATTAATACATTTTACATCTTCTTGTACTATGCTGACAGCAATGTTGAGATTCACTGCAGCTACCTTACCATGTTCAATGAAAGAGTCTGTCAAAATTAGTAGCTCTCATTCATTCATTTATAAATTCAATACCATCACAATCAAAATTCCAGTGGCTTTTTTGAAGATATTAAATAATCTCACTTTAAAATATACATGAAAATGGAAAGGACCTATGATAAGCAAAACAAGAAAAAAGAACAAGGTTGAAAGAAGGTCTTCTATACCTTGAAATACAAAACTCAGAATCATAAAGCTTCTAGGAGAGAAGTGAATACTTTTGCAAACTTGGCTAAAGATTTCCTAAAAATGCACTACCAAGGAAAGAAAAGAACATAAATTGAACTTCGTCAAAATTAACTCTGCTACCAAAAGACACCATTAAGAAAAGCCTCAAACTGGGAAAAAGATAAAATAAGCCTCTTAAGAAGAAGATAAGCCTCAAACTGAGAAAAATATATTCACGCTATATATATCAGTGGAATTGAGAATAGATAACAAACTTCTACAAATCAACAATAAAAAGATGAATAATAGGCCATAAAAAATGAGCAAAATTAACTTAAAATGTATTTTTTGAGACGGGGGGGTGCACAAGTGAGCGAGGGGCAGAGAGAGAATCCCAGGAGGTGCAGAGAGGGAGAGAGAGAGTGTGAGAGGGAGTGAAGTGGGGCTCACCCGAAGTGGGGCATGGGCTCCTGAGCTGTGAGATCATGACCTAAGCTAAAGTCAGATGCTTAACGACTGAGCCACCCAGGCACCCTAAATAAAAATTTTTTTAATGAGCAGATCATTTGACCACTCACTTGAACAGACCTCTCATAAAAGAAGACTCAAGAACGGCCAATGACACAAAAAAAGTGTTCAAATGACTAAAATAAAAAAGACTTGACTAACATTTGGTAAAGATGCGAAGCAGCTAAAATATTTGTACATGCTAGTGGGAGTGTAAAATGATACAACCACTTTGGAGAACTGTTTGGTGGTTTCTTATACTCCACGACCCAGCAATTCCACTAGAATACATATTATACGATTTCACTTACATGAAATCCAAGAACAGACCAAACAAATCCATGGTGATGGAAATCAGAAAATGCTGCTTGACTGGGGGAAGGAAATTGATGGAATGGAATATGAAGGAACTGTTCTCTATTTTGTTTTAGGTGGTGGTTCCACAGATGTATCTAACTGTCAAAACTCAACAGAACACCTAAAGATTCATGCATTTTTATTGTTTGCTAATTATGCCCGATGCAAAAACAGAAACAAACTCGAAACCCAGCCACTAGCTTTCAGGCTGTCTTACGGAATGGTCCCAGTCATTTCCATGGCTCTAGGATTCCTGGATTGGGTGTATGACACAGCTTGGGTAAATACACCTTGTACCAGTTATAGTTGCAGGTCTGTAAGAATAGTGGCCCTAAACCAAGCATTCTTTTGTAGCTTATCTGTAGCCTGGGGACTAGGAAAATTTTAGGAGAGGCGGTTTTGAGGGCTGGAATGAAGGCAGGCAGCTTTCAGCAAGCAGGGGTATCACAACAGGAGCGGGGATTTCCCTTGAGGACCAGCTGCTGCCACATCTCCTTCTGCTGCAACTGTAGGCCATTGGGCAACTGATGACTATCCACTTGGGGTGTCCAGACACCACCTTTGAATTATCTGTAACCCTTAAATTACCTATTTCTTTACATGCACAGGAAGAAAGCAGGTGGTCTTTCCCTGCCTTTTTTTTTTTTTTTTTTTTAATTAAGGTCATTGGATTTCTTAGCCTCAGTTTTCCTGGTGCCTTGAAAACCTAGTTAGCAGGTACAGACAGTATCTATTTTTGTTAATTGTTTTTGTTAATTTCAGATTATAAAAGTAATATATATTCTTAATGTAATAGAATAAAGAGTCTAGAAGTAAACCATCAAATATATAGTCCATTAAATCTCAACAATTAAAATTTGACTAGTGGGAAAGGATGGTCTTTTAAACAAATGGTGCTGGTAAAAAAAATATCCACATGAGAAAGAATGATGTTGGACCCTTACCTTATATCGTATATAAAAATTAACTTTTTGAAAGAAAACATAGATGAAAATCTTCATGATCTTGGATTGGGAAATTATTTCTTATGTATGACAGTTATTTCTTATGTATCACAGCAGAGGCAGTGAAAGAAGAAATAGATAAATTAAACTTGTTAAAAATTAAAAACTTTGTGCATTAAAGGCTACTACCAGGAGAGTGAAAAGACATTCTACATAATGAGAGAAAATATTTGCAAATTATGTTATCTGATAAGGATTAATATTTAGAATAAAGACTTCCTATAACTCAACAACAAAAAAACAAGCAATCCAATTTAAACATGAGCAAAGGACTTGAATAGACATTTCTCCAAGGAGTTTTACAGATGGCCAATTAGCATATGAAAAGATGCTCAACATCATTAGTTATTAGGGAAACACAAATCAAAACCACAGTGAGATACCACTTCACCCCCATTAGTTTAGGCTGTTATCCAAAAAACAGTACCAAGTGTTGACGAAGATGCAGAGACATCTTGTGCATTGCTCATAGGAATGTAAAACGGTGCAAGTACTGTAGAAAGCAGTATAGCAGTTCCTCAAAGAGTTGAACATAGTGAGCATCTGGCTGGCTCAGTTGGTACAGTATGCAACTCTTGATCTTGGGGTCATGAGTTCAAGCCCCACATTGGTCTTAGAGCCTACATTAAAAAAAAAAAAAAGTTGACATAGAACTACATATGATCCACTAATACCACTTACAGATATATTTCCAGAAGAATTAAAAATAGAGATGCAAACTAAAAATCAGCTATAATCTTTTGATGTTATAATAACTAGTCTCAACATTTAGGACTGCTTACTTCGTGTGTGTGTGTGTGTGTGTGTGTGTGTGTGTGTGTGTATACAGAGTTAGGGTTATAATTTTGTATGCCTGTCATCCATCTAACACTACATTCTGAGCACTTTCTCATACCAATTAAATGTTCTTGTAAAAGGATTCTTATCATTTGTAAAATAATCTATCAAATGGAACTCATTCCACAAACATAAATTGTTGTATAAGCCTTTGATTATCTTCATAGGAACAAACTCTAGCATGGAATTACTGGATTAATGATATAAAGTATTTTAAGCTGTTTGCTACATACTGCCAAATTTTCTTCCAAAAAGTTTTAACAATTGCACCATGGATCTAAAAGCTTTCTTGGTTCACTGTACTCTTCTTGCTAGCATTGAAGATTTTTAACATATTTGCATAATTCACAAGCAGAAGTTGAATTCTATTTTATTTTCATTTGATCATTAACGAGGTTGAACATGTTTTTCAGATCGACTCACAATCTATTTTTTCTTAATTGAGGTAAAATTTACAGTGAAATGTACAAATTTTAAATTTACAATTCAGTGAGTTGTTACACATACACATGCATATAACACCATCCCCAACATTTTCATCACCCCCAGAAAGTTCCCTTGTCATCCCTTCCAGTCAATCCCTAGTCTTTTCAGTTTTCCTAGTTAAATGGAAATCTAATTTTAAGTCCCAACAGGTAGGGGTGCCTGGGTGGCTGAGTTGGTTAAGCGTCCGACTCCTGATTTCACCTCAGGTCACGATCCCAGGGTTGTGGGATTGACCCCCACCTTAGGCTCTGCGCTGAGCATGGAGCCTGTTTAAGATTCTCTCTCTCCCTCTACCCCTCTCTCCTGCTCATTCTCTCTATATATAAAATTTTTTAAAAAGTTTTTTTTAATTAAAAAAAATGCATCAGGTAAACAAGAGAAAATAGTATATATTATGTTTCACTGATCCCAACTCAGGAATAAATAGACATTTGAGATATGAATTACTCTACATGTGTAACGTACCAAGCAGCCACTTAGGGTAGGAGATCCTAAGCATGGTCACGTCTGTCCTGGTTAATGAAGCCTGGTGTAGCAGACCTACCTGCCAAGTGTCCTCTACCCTGTTACGTCATTGGTTCACATAAGCTTAGATAAATGCCTTCTTTTTGAGCCTCAACTTCTTCAAACAAAAAAGAGTCTAAGATAGACAATATAGAAGTTCTCTTCCAACTTTAGGCTTCTACAAGTCTGTGGTCAGAAGGGAGTTTTTCCTTTCAAATTTCAAGACAGTCCCTTGCATTAAATGGAGTTTAATGTATTTAATCATAGCTTTATTTTGTGTATTTTTTGTTTAAGGTCGCAATTGTGGCTCAGGACTTGGCAGCATTCCATACTGCCTCATCAGAAATGGGGCATCAACAGCACAGCCATCATTTAGTAACCACAGAAACCAGACCTCTGACCTTAGTGGCAACATCCAATGGCACCCAGATTGCAGTTCAGGTGAGTTCTGTAGCAGCTGTCCTCAGTCAACAGGAAGACTACTTCCTAGCTCTCAACCTTGCACATTGTGCTTTATTCAGAACCTTTAGGGGAGGCTGGGGACAGACTAATCTGTGTCACTTAGCCACTAGAAGGAAATTGCTGTGTTTGAGGTGGTTTCAAAGAGACTGGCACCTTGTTCGCTATTATCTTTATGTTTTTTAGGGGAATTTATAGTAAGAAAAATAAAGCTTCTGGTATACATCCCAGCATGCACCCAGCCAGCTATCTTTACTTTCAAAATAAGTCTAATTAAGCAGGATTCTGTAAAGCACTTGGAAATGAACCTAGTGTAAATGTAGACCCAAATTAGTCCTCTGAGAATCACTGCACAGCCCCATTTTATGTTGGGGGAACATCAGAAGACAGAAGAAACTATTCTTGGGGAAGTCACTGGATTCAGGAAGACAGTCTAGAATACAGATTACCTTTCCTTGGGAAGAGTTGTTTTTCATGTATTTACTTGGAAAAGAGTTAGAACACACTCAGGAAAATGCCAACCATTGTTTTTAATTTAGTTTATGGTATAGAAGCTAAAGACTCAGGAAGCTCTCTGAATACCTCCATTGGAAAAGATGAGCATCTTTTGTCCATTGCATGAGTGAAGGTTTATCAAAGTCCTAAAGGAAGAGGTGCCTGGTGGCTCAGTTGGTTAAGCATCTGACTCTTGATTTCGGCTCAGGTCATGGTCTCACAGTTTGTGAGTTCGAGCCCACGTCGGGACTCTGGGCCGATGGTACGGAGCTTGCTTGGGATTCTCTCTCTCCCCTCTTCTCTGCCCCTCCCTTGCTGTCTCTCTCTCTCTCTCTCAAAATAAATATATAAGCTTAAAAGATATAAGCTTAAATAATATAAGCTTAAAAGAAAATCCTAAAGAAAGATGGAGCGCCTGGCTGACTCAGTAGGTAAAGCATGCAATTCTCAGTCTCAGGGTCATGAGGTTCAAGCCCCAGGTTGGGCACGGAGCCTACTTAAACAAAACAAAACTGCAAAATCCTAAAGTAAGAAACTACATTATTCTCCTGCAAGAATTTTTTGTGTGCTCTTAATGATTGGATCAGCAGTCGTATCTTAACGAGTCCAGGTGTCAGAATTACAGAGATTTTACTTCGGGCATATACTGTTTCTTCGGTATTATCTTGACTGTGGCTTTGTGTCTGTTCCTGTTTCAGCTTGGAGAACAGCCATCTCTGGAAGAAGCCATCAGAATAGCATCTAGGATCCAACAAGGAGAAACACCAGGGTTGGATGATTAATCCTCAGAACAGTGGAGCATCGCAGCAGGAGGAGCCTTTCACCTTCGGGCAGCAGACACCCAGGAACCCGGGCCCAGGAAAATTAGAATTTTTCCATTCCTGAAATACTGTACACGTTTTTATGCAAGAGTGGAGAACATTTTATTCTTGACACTTTTGTGTATATAACCCTTGGAATAGATTCCCAAACTGATTCATTGTGTACAAGGATGTATGAAATTAGGGCAATACAGTAAATTTTCATGTTACTCTTTTATCAGTTCACAAACTTCTAGAGTCCACATGCAAGATCAGCAAAGTCTTATGGAGTCTTATGATGGATTTTTAACTTACTGTGACAAATAAAATAAAGGCTGTATCTAAAATGTTAAAGGTTCTATACTTCAAACAATCAATTCCAGAAGCCATCATGGATAATAAAGGATGTAAAGCCTTCAAATATTTCCCCAAGTTAATAGAGTGTCTGCAGTTTTTGTTCTACTGTATACGTGTCTGGTTTTTTTTTGTACCTCACGGTTTGAAAACTATTCATTATAGTTTTCCATCCCTGTTAAAATACCAACTCTTCAAGCTGAAATGCTAATTATATTGAATTGGATCCATTACATTGGATTATGTATAAAATAACAAAGTTTGGTTATTTAAAATTAAAAAGTTAAATCCAGTGCTTTGGTTTTGTTAAAGATTTTACTTAGCGTTCAGGTTTTTTTTGTTACTGTTTTTTAAAAATAATGAACTATCAAAGTTTGACCATAGGCTGGAGCCCGGGATAATAGTGCTGTAATTGGACATGGCTTTCCTCTGAAAATTAGGTTAGTGGGTCCGTGTAAATTATTTATTTTTGCTTATGTACTTTTGTTTTAAAGCTTATTTACCCTAAAGTTTATTAATTTTGAATACAGCAATTTTTAAAATGTTACCTTTATATTTGTTTTATTAATGTGGTATGGGTGTGGGAGAGAGTGTGGTAGAAAAGAGCACAAATGCCATCAGTTATAACCCAACACACATATATTGAGAGTATATTGTTTATCAAGCACAGAGTATTTTTTCATACATTGTTATGCTCTTCTAACAATTTTGTGAGATATACGGGATTTATTACCCCCATTATCCCCATTTATAAAAGGAGAAACAGAGGGTCCAAAGAAGTTGTGTCTCCACCCAGGCCCTCCGACTATGAAGAGGCAAGGCAAGACTTGAGAACCCAGGCTTTTTTTTTTCAATGCTTATTTTGAGAGAGAGAGTGCCCACACGCATGAGTGGGGGAGGGGCAGAGAGGGACAAAGAATCCCAAGGCTCCCCACTGTCAGCATGGAGCCCAATGCAGGGCTCCAACTCACGACACTGGGAGATCATGACCTGAGCCGAAAGCAAGAGTCGGATGTTCAACCAACTGAGCCACCCAGGCACCCCAGAGAACCCAGTCTGACCCCCATGTCCAGTGTGCTTTCACCATACCACAGCTGCCTTCTCAGATGATGCTGGCGGCAAAGATTATCAAGATGAGCTCTGGTATTTTCTGATTGCCCAATGACCAGAACACTCGAAAAACCATGTCTAATGTCAGAAATTTAGCTTAGGGTCCACCAAGTTCCAAAAAAGAAAGGACGGGGAGGCCTGCCCTGCAGTAATCATTCCTTCACCGTGTTCACTGTGCTTTGTTTGCCAGAGAGCTGAAATGCTGCTCTCATGTTTCATTTCAAGCTTTATGGTAAAAAAGGAAAAAATGTACTGTTGTATTTAATACAAATGTTATCTTTGATGAGGTTCTTTGAAGTCTTGCTAAAAAAAGGGTCATGACTTACTTATCTGAAATGGGAAACCCTTCAGGGTTGGGCAGGCGACTGGTTGCTTTCCCTTCAAAGCTCTTCACAGATATTTAACATTAGAAAGGGTCTTAGTCACACACAGATCCTGTCTTCTCTCTTGCCTGAGACCTTAAAGCACACAAAGAACTCACAGCTAAGGCCTGCTAAGGCTCAGAAAGGGGCTGGTATGGGGAGGCAGAGGAAGAAGAGGATCTGCAAAGTCACAGGGTGGTGCTCTGGCCTCCCAGCCCCAGTCCTGGCTGCTGACGGGGCTCCTCTGCTGGGCCCAGCTAGGCCTGCTGTGCTTCCCAGGACCAAGCCCACGCTATCAGCCTCCCTGGGCCCCTTACTGCCTGTGCTCAGATTCCAGGCTTTCTCCCTCACCCCAGCTCCTTTGCCAGCTAGACCAGACAGGGCTGAGCTGGACTCTGCTGGCAGGCCTGTTTATCCCTCAGCTCCAAAGAAAATGCCTTCCTACCGGCACCAGAGAAAAGGGCAGAGGGACGCTGCTGGTTTGTCCCCTACCTGCCTTCCTGGGGATGGGTGGTGGCACATTTCCCCCAAGGGAAGACTCCAGCTGATGTGCAGACAGTTGCTAGTTAAGCTGGTGCAGGGTTTCTTCAGAGTGTAGGGTGCATAAAGGAGCCCTCCAAAGTTGGAAAGTCCCCAAAGACCCTTGATGAAACACAAGTACTTTACAAATGGAGCCTGTTGGAGCATAACTGCAATGGGATCCAGGCAGTTGCTCAAGGCAAAGCTTAGTCTAAGAAAACCCCTCACTCTCCCAGACACAACCTGAGGCCACTACAGAGAAAAAGAACATTGCCTACAGTCTGCAGTCATTAAGAATTTAGGAAATAGAGTAAGAGAAGAACTTGGCTTCCTCAACTCTCCAAAGGTGGCAGCTGCCCCGAAGGCCGGACAGCTCTCTGTGCCCCTCCACCTCGGGGTGGTCATTTGGGTGATATCACATGCTGCCTTTCCTGCACGGCAGCTCCAGGACTAGGTAAGTAATGTCGGGAAACCATGCATTCAGCACTAAATGGACTGGACTCCAAGGAATTTGTGTTCCAGTGTTTCCTAGCTCACATAAGACTGTAGACCAGTTGGGGTACGTGCGTGGCTCAGTCGGTTACGCATCCAACTTTGGCTCAGGTCATGATCTCACGGTTCATGAGTTCAGGCCCCACATCAGGCTCTGTGCTGACAGCTCGGAACCTGGAGCCTGCTTCGGCTTCTGTGTCTCCTTCTCTCTCTGCTCCTCCCCCAGTCACGCTCTCTCTCTCAAAAATAAATATAAAAAGATATATATATAAAAGACTATAGACCAGTCAACTATCAGTAGATCCCAACAGTAAGAAAGCAGAGGGCAAAAAGGAAAGGGGCACAGCTGGAGTCTGTTGCCAAGGAAGGAAAGGGAGCATGTGGGAAGTGCAAAAAGGCTGCCTCAGCCCCTTCCACTTAAGCACTCTCTATACTTAGGTTTCCTCAGAGATCTTACAAAGAATACTCCAGCCAAATACCCTCTTCTCTTTTGACTGAGGAACAAGGCTGGCTCATGGACTTGTGACCAGTACAGTTGACCAGACTCTGCACTTGGGATTTAATGCACTGTGGTTGCAGCCTTGGAATTCTTTTTTTTTTTTTATTTTTATTTTGTTTTTACCGTTTACTTATTTTTGAGACAGAGACAGAGCGTGAATGGGGGAGGGGCAGAGAGAGAGGGAGACACAGAATCGGAAGCAGGCTCCAGGCTCTGAGCTGTTAGCACAAAGCCTGACATGGGGCTTGAACCCACAAACCATGAGATCATGACCCGAGCCAAAGTCAGATGCTTAATCGACTGAGCCATCCAGGCGCCCCTGCAGTCTTGGAATTTTTTTTTTTTTTTAATGTTTATTTATTTTTGAGACAGAGAGAGAGCATGAACGGGGGAGGGGCAGAGAGAGAGGGAGACACAGAATCGGAAGCAGGCTCCAGGCTCTGAGCCATCAGCCCAGAGCCCGACGCGGGGCTCGAATTCACGGACCGCGAGATCGTGACCTGAGCTGAAGTCGGACGCTTAACCGACTGAGCCACCCAGGCGCCCCCAGTCTTGGAATTCTTAATAGTTTTATCTTTGTGCGTTCTTTCTTTTTTAGGTTTATTTATTTTTGAGAGAGAGAGAGAGAGAGAGAGAGAGAATGCAAGCAGGGGAGGGGCAGAGAGGGAGACAGAGGAACGGAACGAAAGAGGGCTCTGGGCTGACAGCAGTGAGCCCATTATGGGGCTTGAACTCACAAACCTCAAGACCATAACCCGAGCTGAAGTCAGTTGCCTAACCTAACTGACTGAGCCACACAGGTGCCCCTGAATGTGTGTTCTGCAGGTGAAGTCTCATGGAGCAATGCGACACAGTCCCACCTGCAGCCTCTGTGGATGGGTTCTCTGTCACTCCCCTACCTGACCTGGTCTCTCCCTCAACTTGCAATTGCCCTCTGCTTTCAACAGGTCAGTGTCAGGCACATGCCCCTGTGGAGTCAGGCGTGGTGGTGGCCATCCTCACTCCAGGCAGGCAGCAGCACAGAGCTGAGGTGGGCAGCCGACGTTAGCCAAGTCCTGACAGGGATGAGGCCTCGTGCACACCCTGTACTGAATGTGTCCCAGTTCTGAATTTTGAAGATCCCTGGGAGTAGCCTGTTTCTCGTGGGCTGGAGGAGTAGGCCTGTGGGAAGGGGGACCTGATAGCTGTCAGGCCCAGACCGGCACCACCTCAGGCACCTGTGAAGTCCCATGACCCAGAGGACTCTTTCTATAGGCTCTGCGCCTGGGGGTCCTCACTTCCTCCTTCCACCTTTCCTGAGCCTGGCTGGTGTTTGATCCTTCTAGCCAGCTTGAGGTGCCCTCTAGGAGGAGCCACAAAATTTGAATCATGTAATTTCAGTGATTTCAAATACAAATTCAACACTATGATATTTTTATTTAAAACTGGCATTACAGGGGCATCTGGGTGGTTCAGCCGTTAAGGGTCTGACTTTGGCTCAGGTCATGATCTCATGGTTTGTGAGTTCGAGCCCCACATGGGGCTCTCTGCTGTCAGCACAGACTATCTTCCTCTCTCTCTGCCTCTGCCCCTGCCCCGCTCTCTCTCTCTCTCTCCCTCTCAAAAACAAACAAAATAAAGCAAAACAAAACAAAACAAAACCCTGGCATTGCATAATATAAAGATGAAAGGTAAAATTCATGCTAAAAATTTAAGATTAATTTTTCTTTACTTAGAATGATGCTAGATAGCAAATAAAAAACACCATCACAAGTCAAGAGAGAGAGACCTCAAAATAAGGAAAAAGCTCATGCATTCCTTCAGGGGGGCGGTGGCTGTAAAATACGTATAACATAAAATTTACCATTTCAACCATTTTTGAGTGTGCAGTTCAGTGCTATTAAGCACATCCACATCATTGTGCAAACATCCCCACCATCCATCACCAGAACTTTCTCATCACAAGAACTCCCACCTCCCCCCACCCCCAGCCCCTGGCAACCACCCTTCTACTTTCACTTTCTATGAATTTGACTATTCTCAGTATGTCATATAAGTGGCATCACTATTTGTCTTTTTGTGTCTGGCTTTATACATACCTTTAACAGAACTTTTTTCCTGTTTTTTGACCAAGAGGCTCGCATTTTCTTTTTGCACTGAGTCCCACAGATTATGTAGCCTGCCCTACTGGGGAAAGCTCTTCCATCAATCCTTCTCTTTTCACTGTCACACAAGAGGTATGACTTGTGTTTTGGAAATATATTATCTGTTTCTCCTTTTAGAGTATGGGCTCCGTTAGTATAACCTGGAACTTCGGCTCCCCCATAACTCCTGGAGGCCTTGCAGAGCAGTGGGTGACCTGTAGCTGCTCCCTCCAGCTCTAAACTCACCTGGCTTGAGAGGCACAGAGAACCCTCCAGTCCCCAAGCAGGGGTTTCATTTTGCTTCATTAGGTACAACCCTGCCTAACAAAGGGTTGTGAAAAACAGCTCTAACCTGGGTTACAGACTCAGTCCCCGTGGCAGCCAGACAATTCTATGGAGAAAGCAGGGGTAAAATCTCTGCTGTGGCAAGGAGGTTGTCTTATCTTTTTAAATAGGAAAGTTTTGCTCCAAGCCAGTGGCAGGCTTTAAGCGATAAGCGTCCTGAGAGCAGCTCTTAACATTCACCAGATCTTTTACCCAGATAAACTGATCAAGCAAGCAGCCTCTCAGCTGTCTTAGGGCTTTCCTAACATCCAGAAATTGCTTAATGTTCTTTTCAACAGAAAATCAGGAACAGTAGAAAAGTGGACCATTTTTTTTTTTTTAATGCAAAAATGATCTTCGCTATTGTGAAGCTGGCTTTGCTATTGTGGGTATTTCAGAGTCAAAAAGAAAGCAACTAGTTAATGAATTAAAGGCACTATGATAAGCCTTGAAGTCAGTCTCCAGCAGGAGGTTCTATGTAGGTCCAAGGAGCAATCCACAGCTATAACACTACTTGCTTCACCACCTCCTTCTGACTCAACCAGCTGTGCCTGGGCTGGAGGTAGAGGGCGAGGTGCTCTTTTCTCTACCTGGAAGGAAATTATTTCATTCTGGGAGAAAACAGGGTGAGTGATGGGAAGAGAAGGACCCTGACTGCCTCCCTCAGGTCGCTGGGATGATACTGAGAAGGACATGCCCACATCAGACCTGGGAGACTAGTTTTACCTCCTTGCCCAATCTGACAGCCACTTTTGGCTTTATAATCATATTGACCAAATAATTTTTTTTTCATTTTTTAATGTTTATTTTTGAGAGAGAGAGACAGACATACAGACAGAGACAGAGACAGAGCATGAGTTGGGGAGGAGCAGAGAAAGAGGGAGACACAGAACCCAAAGCAGGCTCCAGGCTCTGAACTATCAGCACAGAGCCCGACAAGAGGCTCAAACTCACAAACGGCGAAATCATGACCTGAGCTAAGTCATACACTTAACCGACTGAGACATTAAGGTACCCCATATATTAAAAAGTTGATTTATTATTGGTAAGGATATAGGGAAATAGGTTTAAAGTGCACATGTCCTTTGACCCAACAATTCTACTCCTAATAATGTACCCTAAGGATACACTCACGTGTGGAGAAGTGATGTCAAGTGATGTCAAGAATACTTGAAGCAACATTGCTCATAATAGCAAAAGTTTCAAAACAGCTTAATGGAGGACCACTTAGGTAAATTATGGGAGAGTCTTGTGTCAGTCTCCTCCAAGCCTCAGCACTGAGAGGGAGGCTTCTGAGTGGGGTGCTCTGGGAGTTCCTGGGGTGGACTGGTCGTAAGATTTGGTAGGCTA
This sequence comes from Acinonyx jubatus, assembly GCF_027475565.1. Classification (NCBI taxonomy): domain Eukaryota; kingdom Metazoa; phylum Chordata; class Mammalia; order Carnivora; family Felidae; genus Acinonyx; species Acinonyx jubatus. Next base: position 48,444,745 of record NC_069390.1, on the reverse strand, counting down.
AATAATGCCCCCCCATGTCCTAATCCCCAGAATCTGTGAGTGTTATTTTTTATGGCTAAAGGGACTTTGCATATGTGATTAAGGATCTTGAGATGGGGAGGCAATCTTGGATTATCTGAGTGAACCCGATGTGGTCCTTATAAGAGGAATATGGGAAGAGACAGAGGAGAAAGTCCTGTGGTGACAGAAGCAGAGATTGGAGTGATGTGACTCAAAGATGGAGAAAGAGGCCATAAACCATGGAATACAGGTGGCTACTAGAAGCTGAAAAAGGCAAGGAAAATGGATTTTTTCCCTCAGAACTTCCAAAAGGAACCAGCCCTGATGTACCCTGACTTTAACCCTGGCAACTAATTTCTGACTTCTGACCTCCAGAAACATGATAGAATAAATTTGTGTCTTTGTGAGTGTGTGTGTGTGTGTGTGTGTGTGTGTGTGTGATTTTAAACCAGAAGTTTGTGGCAATTTGTAACAGCAGCAACAGGAAACTAATACACAGGGTATTTTAGCCTTGAGAGTTCAAAGCCACTGGTGCAGCCAAACCCGGCCCAGGGACCAGGAGGGTTTCTAAGAGAAGTGCCCACTAGAGGTGAAACTCCATCCCTGTTCTGGTTCTCCATGTCCCATTCATTCTCATCTATTCATTGGCATTGGCGTTGGAGCTCCTTCAGGAGCAAGGGAGTCAACAGAGAAGTCATACCACAGATGTCCAGGCTGTGAGGAAACAGCAACCAGGATCTTCTACTCAGGATTAGTTCATAAAAAGGCATGGAAAGGCCCCCACCCACACTGGCAGCTCTCACAAGCGCAACACTATCAAGTGGCCCACTGGCATTTGTACCTTCTACAGAGATTTCCTCGGACTCCTGTTGTTTCTGGTCCCTGAGTTGAGTTCTAAAGCACATAGGTGCTCTGGCTTGATGGTCTTCCTCTCTTTGCAAGTTGAGGCACGAGAGTCCTTCCCAGCAAAGGGAGGCCACCTTCCCAGCTGGGGGACTCTGAGGATGGTCAGGTAGTGACTTCCTCCTGCAGATGTACTTTCTCCCTTGACGGTCCGGGAGTGCTGATGCCCTGGTAGGAGCCAGCACAGTGGAAAAGGCACAAAAGACCTTCCTCTGCCCTCCACTAGTGCTCTATTTTGATCATGTCATATATCTGCTCTTCTCTCTTCCCTGTCAGAGATGAAGAGAACAGGATCTATCTACCCTGTTCTCTATTTTTTGACTGGAAAACTATTGATTTTGAAAATAAAATATAAATGAGACTGTATATTAACAGTAACAGAAAGGTACATAACTCTTAATTTAAAAAAAAAATACTTTAGGGGCGCCTGGGTGGCTCAGTCGGTTAAGTGGCTGACTTCAGCTCAGGTCACGATCTCGCGGTCTGTGAGTTCAAGCCCCGCATCGGGCTCTGGGCTGACGGCTCAGAGCCTGGGCGCCTGCTTCAGATTCTGTGTCTCCCTCTCTCTCTGCCCCTCCCCCGTTCATGCTCTGTCTCTCTCTGTCTCAAAAATAAATAAAAGTTAAAAAAAATTTTTTTAAATGCTTTATTTATTTTTGAGAGACAGAGAGAGCGCAGGGGAATGATGAGAGAGGGAGACACAGGATCCAAAGAGGCTCTGTGCCAACAGCAGACAAGCCAGAGTGGTGCTTAAACTCATGAACTGTGAGATCATGACCTGAGCCGAAGTCACACACTCGACCAACTGAGCCACCCAGGCGCCCCGGATTTTTTTTTAAGTTTGTTTATTTTGAGAGAGAGAGCATGTACAAGTGGGGGAGGAGTAGAGAGAGAATTTGAAGCAGGCTCTGCATCAGTGCAGAGCCCAGTGTGGGGCTCGAAACCACAAACCCATGAGATCATAATCTGAGCCAAAATCAAGAGTTGGACACGACCAACTGAACCACCCAGGAGCCCCATAACTCTAATTTTAAAACCAAGGAGGAAAAAAAGGCCAGAGAAAAACAAAAAATGCTCTAATTTTGGAAGAACAGGATCATAAAATAGAAGTTTTATTTGCACCGTGTATTTCAGTGTGATATTTCCCATTCTGGAGCACTAGCTATGGACAGCCTTATGTCTGAGGCAAGAGAGTAGTGAGTAGAACTGAGGAAAGATGGAGAACTACAGCCACAGACCATCTGATGACATTCTCATTTTCTGAACCATGTGATAACACTGCTACCACTTGTTCTCTTGCAGGTATGTATCCTCCTGCTTCCATCTTCGTATATCTGCTATCTTCCACTGAAGGTATGTATGCTTACCCTGGGTTAGGAGTAGAACAAGACACACACACTCTCTGATCAGCCCTGGTGACAATCCGCTAAATGAAGGGTGCCTGTCCAGGACAGAGTGTTAGTAAATATGGGGAGGCCACCTGCCTTGAACTGTGCACTTATCTCAGGGAGTTCTGTAGCCATTGTAACTTAGCCGCTGTTTATCACGACCAGCCATCTTCTGTTGGGAGTGAGTAGATGCTTGCCCGTTGCCTCCCACCTATCTATTGTTCTAAGACTACCCATTTTGGGGGCGCCTGGGTGGCTCAGTTGGTTAAGCATCCGACTTCGGCTCAGGTCATGTCTCGCAGTTCATGGGTTCGAGCCCCGTGTTGGGTTCTGTGCTGTCAGCTCAGAGCCTGGAGCCTGCTTGGTATTCTGTGTCTCCCTCTTTCTCTGACCCTCCCCCATTTATACTCTGTCTCTCTCTCTCAAAAATAAATAAACATTAAAAATTAATGTTTAATTAATAAAAATTTTTTTATTTTTTTTTCAATGTTTATTCATTTTTGGGACACAGAGAGACAGAGCATGAATGGGGGAGGGGCAGAGAGAGAGGGAGACACAGAATCTGAAACAGGCTCCAGGCTCCGAGCCATCAGCCCAGAGCCTGACGCGGGGCTCGAACTCACGGACCGCGAGATCGTGACCTGGCTGAAGTCGGACGCTTAACCGACTGCACCACCCAGGCGCCCCAATAAAAATTTTTTTAAAGAAATAAAAATAAATAAAAAGACTACCCATTTTGGGGACACCTGGCTAGCTCAGCTGGAAGAGCTTATGACTCTTGATCTTGGGGTTGTGAGTTCGAACCTCATGCTGGGTGTAAAAATTACTTAAAAATAAATAATCTTTAAAAAAAGGGGGAAAAAAACTACTCATTTTGTTGAAGAGAGAAAGAGTGAAAGCAAGCAGCTCACTGGCAAAATGTTCAGGATCTCTTACATCTCACTCTCCGAATTCATGGCAGCCTTGAATGAGAAGGAGAATGGCTACTCTTTAAAAGAGAGAGAGGATCAATACCACATAAGGTTTGAAATGCTCTCCTAACACACCTTCACCATTCCAAATCCTCTCTAGTGTTGTAAAAGATCATGACGCCAGTAAATGCTAAAATGAATTCAGCTAACTTCTTCTTTCTTTCTCACTGTGTATTAGAAGAACATGAGGAGGGAATAAAGCTCACTATTTCTTATTCATACTATATATTCTATGAGTAAGGACCCACTCATTCAGAGGAAAAGAGCCTGAAACTAGGAAGTTGATCCATGGCCTAGTGTGCTCAGAGTAGAAAAGTTTTCAAGTTGTCTTAAACAATTCTTCAGTCAGTGAGAAACCAAAACTGAATTACAAAACTGAATTACATAGCTGTAACCATACACCAATGAGAATGTATAAACTTCAACTACATGTGAAAGTACGGATGATCCTCACGAACATAATACTAGGCAATAGGAGTTAGACACAGAAGAGTACAGGCAGAGCTATTCTTGCTATCTGAAGTCAGGCGGGTGGGTACCTTCGGTGGGGAGGTGAGTTAGGGATAGGAACAGAGCCCAGAGGCATGCTGGCAGGGCCAGCTTCATGAGTGTGTACACAGGGCCCTGCACTTAAAAAGATCCCACGGTGGTTGCCTCCTGGGTGGCTCAGTCGGCTAAGCGTCTGACTTCAGCTCAGATGATCTCATGGTTCGTGGATTTGAGCCCCGCATCGGGCTCTGTGCTGACAGGTGGGAGCCTGGAACCTGCTTCAGATTCTGTTGTCTCCCTCTCTCTCTGCCCCTCCCCTGCTCACACTCTGTCTCTCTTTCTCTCCCTCTCAAAAATGAATAAACGTTAAAAAAGTTTTTAAGATTTTTTTAATGTTTATTCATTTTTTGATAGAGAGAGACAGAGCGTGAGTGGGAGATGGGCAGAGAGAGAGGGAGTCACAGAATCCGAAGCAGGTTCCAGGCTCTGAACTGACAGCACAGAACCCGATGCGGGGCTTGAACTCACGAACCGTGAGATCATGACCTGAGGTGAAGTCAGATGCTTAGCCGACTGAGCCACCCAGACGCCCCTAAAAAAGTTTTTAAAAACAAAGCAAAATGAATTATTTCAAAATCAGGAAAACAACATAATTGATGAATAAATCTAAGATCTATTCTTTGGGATGGGAGGAAGCAAACAAAACTGATAAGCCACTAGCTAACATAATAAAAAAGAAAGGCAAAACATAAATATAAATATACAAATTAGGAACGAGAAAGGGTTTACAGATGGGTACAGAAGAAATGATGAGAAATACAAGGGAGGGGATTCAATCAACATTTGCCCAATCCTATGCTAATACTATTTAAAATCTGGATGAAATGGACAATACTGAAGGAAATATAAATGACCAATAGAGACTCAAAGTAAGTAGAAAATCTAAACAGATAAATAATCTTGGACAAAAGTGGTCAAAAGCTATATACCAAAAAAGAAAGAAAGAAAGAAGAAAAAAAAGCAGAACTTAGATATGTTTATGAGCAACTTCTCTCAGATTTTCAGGAAATCAATCATTTTCTTACTATTAAAGCTATTCTAAAGCACACAGAAAGAAGTAAAACATCCCAGTGTTTCACGAAGCCAAAATCTTATAAAGATTGTACAGCAATCTTCATGGACCAGTCCGATTTAAAACTACAGATGCAAAATGTCTAACTGAAACATACTAACATTATTTTGCAGGATTTGAAAACAACTTGACTAAGCACATTTATGTCAGGAAGGATAGAGTGGCATAAGGAAATCCATTAATCCAATTCGCCATATAGATAAATCAAAAGAGGAAAAAGAATAAATAAGAGAAACATTAAAAATATGATATCATTTAATATTCATTCCTCATAAATATTCTGATAAAAGGAAAAGACCTTTTTAACATAACACAGGTGTAAATCCTGTGCGTGTGCACTCACACACACACATACATTCATCAACAAGTATTACTCTTGTCTTTACTTTTTTTAATTTTAATTTTAATTATTTTCAGAGCATGAAAGCGGGGGAGAAGGGCAGAGAGAGAGACAGAAAGAGAAAGAATCTCAAGCAGACTCCACACTTGGTGCAGAGCCTGACACAGGGCTCTATTCCAACACTGGAGCCAAAATCAAGAGTCTGATGCTCAACTGACTGAGTCACCCAGGCACCCCATGTTTATTTATTTATTTATTTATTTATTTATTTATTTATTTATTTATTTATTTCGAGTAAGCTCTACACTTAGCATGGGACTTGAACTCACACCCTAGGATCAAGAGTTGCAAGCTCTATCTACTGAGCCAGCTTGACACCTAACCTACTCCCGGTATTACTCTTCATATTCCCATTAGAGTCAGGAGCAAGACAAGGCTGCTCACCACCTCTCCTATTACTAGCACCATGCTCTAACCAGCTGAGCTAACTGGCCATTGAACACCTCTTTTATTATTTAATATTGTTCTGAAAGTGCTAGTTAATGCAATTGGACAATAAAAAATAAGTCTAAATACTGGAAGAAAATTATTATAAATTATATGATTATCTACCTAGAAATCCAAGATAATTAACTAAAAAATTATCAGAAACTATGTAAGACCACAGAACACATGCACGTGAGAGTGCACGTGAGAGCAAGGGCAGAGACAGAGAGAGAAAGAGAATCCCGAGCAGGCTTCATACTGCCAGTGGGGAGCCTGAATTAGGACTCGAACCCAGGAACCGTGAGATCATGACCTGAGCTGAAGTTGGACATTTAACTGAGCCACCCAGGCACCCTGACTTCTTGAGTATTTATTTTTTACTGGGCATTTCTCTGTGCTCTTGTGTTGTTTCTAACAACTGATTGACAAGCATACAGATACACAGGGCCCCGAAGTCAGCAGAGTTTGGTAGTGGTGGATGGGAATAGGGGTGGGCATCAAACACTTACAGCTTAGCTGCTTCAAAAACCAAACCAGGTGGTTCGGTCAACACTGGTGGGAGTGTGTGTGAGCAATCCTATCCCCCGACCTGAGCCCCTGGCTTAGTTAATATTCTGAAGCTGGTAACCAAGGATGAAGCCTTTTTATTCTGCACTTAGAAGTGAGCCTATAATAAATCAGAGGGGTTCTGGAAGCCCTCTTCCTTATCAGCACCTCATCAGACTGCAGCCAGAGCATAAAGTTGCTTGTCCAGGAGGGGCAGGAAAACCAGTCCAGATGGAGTACCAGGCTAAGAAAACAGAATTGCAGGCTCCTTTCTCAAGAGCAAAACTAGAGGAGGGGGATAGGGATGTGGGGAAGCAAGGAAAAAGGAGGGTTCAGACATCAGGGACCTGAGAGGAGAGCTCCAAGTACATCAGAAAAAGCAAAGGTATGGGACTTCAGGACTAGTGTCATAATTCTGTCCACCCTATCCTGTTTCAGAGGCTTTCCTCCTGACTCTCTCTTCAGTTGGCACCTAGGCACTTTGATTTGTTCTCTCATTCAACCCATACAACCACTCGTAACAGGTTTTTAAAAAAAAATTTTTTTTAATTTTTTTGTTTAATGTTTATTTGTCCTTGAGAGAGAGAGTGAGACAGAGAGTGAGAGGGGGAGGGCCAGAGACAGGGAGACACAGAATCTGAAACAGGCTCCAGGCTCTGAGCTGTCAGCACAGAGCCCGACGCGGGGCTCAAACCAAGAACTGTGAGAACATGACCTGAGCCAAAGTCGGATGCCCAACCGACTGAGCCACCCAGGCGCCCCTAAAAAATTTTTTTAATGTTTATTTATTTTTGACAGAGAGAGAGAGAGAGAGAGAGCGAGCAGGGGAGGGGAAGACAGAGAGGGAGACACAGAATCTGAAGCTGGCTCCAGGCTCTGAGCTGTCAGCACAGAGCCTGATGTGGGGATCGAACCGTGAGATCATGACCTGAGCTGAAGTCAGACACTTAACCCACTGAGCCACCCAGGTGCCCCTCAGCAAATTATCATCCATCCCCTTCCTTCTCCAGATCCATGTCAGTGTCTGTAAAACAGGGTTAAGCAGGCTCTTTGTTTTGCTCACTCTATATTCCCCCAACTTTTGCAGAGACAACCCTACGTGTCTCGCTCCCAAGGTAATGATGACTGAGATGGACAGGTGCTCTGACCTCACTGTGCTTATTGTTTTATGAGTTTTCCAGAAGAAGGCTGCTAAGGAGCTAATAAGGATGCTTGCTGTCTGGTCTGATGGTTGTCCTGCATAGGTTGTGACCCTGTGATTCCTTGGGGACAAGAGGGAGGTCACGGAAATGGGATGGCATTCCAAAGACAGTGTGGAGTGTGGTTGTGCAGTGTTCCCCCTCCAGTGGTGTGACTCCAGCACTATCTAATCCCACTGGTTCCCTCAGGCCCAAGGCCCGAGGTCCCAGGTTGCCATACCCCCTAGTATACCTCTGCTGGCATCAGCCTGGGAAGATGCATTACACACACACACACACACACACACACACACACACACACACCTTCTAGTAGCTTCTAAATCACCTTTTTTTAAGTTTATTTATTTTCAGAGAGAAAGATCACATGCAAGCTTGGGGGTGGGGGGTGGGACAGAGAAAGAGAGAGAAAGAGAATCCCAAGCAGGCTCCCCACTGTCAGCACAGAGCCCAATACAGGGCTTGAACTCATGAGCCGAGCCATGAGATCATGACCTGAGCTGAAGTCGGAAGCTTAACTGACTGAGCCATCCAGGCACCCCTCGTAACAGGTTTTTTGGCATTTTGTGTGTTTTTCTAGATGTTTTCCCTCTGATAAATATATTTGCTTAGGCTAATTTCTTAAAAATGGAATTATTATGCAGTTTTTGCAACATTTTTTTCATTATATCTTAAATATCTTTCATTCTGTACATATAGCTCTCTTATTATTTTTCAGACTGTGATTACTTAGTATTTAACAGACATTTGGATGGCCTCCAATTTTTGTTATTATAAACAATGCTTAGAATACACTTCCTCCAGATCTCCACTTGGCTGATTCCTTCACTTCATTCAGGTTCTTGCTCAAATGTTGCCTCCTCAGAAAGGTCTTCCCAGATGACACTATTTAAAATAGCACTTCCCTCCAACCCTCTACCACTTCATAATCCCTTACCCCCTCCCCTTTTAACAGCACTTATCACTACTTGATATTTTTTTGTACATTTGTTTACTTATATGCCTTGTCTGTCTCCACCAGAGGCCTCAAAAGTTTTCTGAAAGGACTTTGTTTTGTTTCACTGTTTTGTTTCACACAGTGCCCAGAGGAATGCCAAGCCCATAGAGGACCCTCCCTAAGTATTCACTGAATGAACTGATACAGTGATAAATATTCTTTTACATATTTTTTGCAGATCTATATAAACATTTCAGTAGAACTGCTAGGTCAAAGAGTATAAATACTTAAATTATAACAGAAAACATCAAACTAATCTTTTAAAAATGGTACCAATTTACACCCACCCCCATAGTAGACAAAAATGCATTTCCCCATATCCTCTACAACATACAATAGTATCAATTTTTGTAATATTTCTTCTTGATTTTAGAATTTAAAATACATGTGGGTTTTCTATGTTAAAACAAAGAAGTAAAGGCACAAGTCTAACTCTCTTTGGATCCCACTTCCCTCATTCCCACCAGACAAGATAATGTGCCCTGCTGTCCAGACTCTAGCATCACACTACATAACTGTCTGGCCCATCAGCTGGGTCCAGCAACCTTGCTTCAACAAGTCTTCCAATTAGTTATCACTCTCACCTTACCCCATTCTTGCTGGGGTAGAAAGAGCTAATCTTTAAGCCAGTAGTAATACAGTCTCAGGAATATTAGCCCTATGGCTGTATGTGCAGACATTGAACCTATTTGGGTTTCATTTTGTTCTATAAAATGTGAGTAAAAATACCTCTCTCAAAGGGTTCCTTTAAAGATTAAATAAGTTAGAGGCACCTGGGTGACTCAGTTGGTTAAGCACCCAACTTTGGCTGAGATCTTGGGTGGGTGACTGTGGGTGACTCACAGATCTTGCAGTCTGTGAGTTTGAACTCTGCATCAGGCTCTCTGCTGTCAGCACAGAGCCAGCTTTGGATCCTGTCTCCCCCTCTCTCTGCCCTTCCCCTGCTCACACTTTCTCAAAAATAAATATTTTTTAAAAAGAGTACATAAGATAAATATGTAAAGCATCTGGCTCAGTGCCTACCATATAGCTGGCAGTATCCCTTTCCCAGCTCCTTCAAGTACCCCAGATCTTTGTAGCACGGAAGACATTTATCATATTCTGACCTTTATAAAGGTAATGGGGAGTGGGTGCTTGAACCATGGATGGTGCTTGAACACAGCAGGCATTGAAAAGATGACTGCCAAGTACAGTTGATTTCTGCATTCAGGAACTAGTTCATCTTTGCTGGTATGATTTTTCCACATTCATATTTACACCACCAATCACCTGATGGTATCACACACTACTGGGTACTCTTTACCCAATGAGCTCATCTTAATCCTGTCTGAGCTGAACATGGCCTTTTACAGAACTTTAAAAGTGACTCACTACTGAGTCATCAAAACAGCAATACCCAAACACTTCTGTTGCTACACAAAAGAGCAGCATGGGATGTCTGCCTTATCTCCTCCTTTCCCTCTCCTAATGAGACAGAACCCCTTGACTCACTGAAGAAGAGTCATCACATCTTTTGTGATGCAGTAATAAGAAGAAAGCTGGTTTAAATAATCACAGTGTGGTCAGCAAACAACTGGCAGTCCTTGTGGTCATCCAGGTCATTTCCTGAGTATGTCACTAACCCAAGAGGCAATTAATCAATTACTCAAATGTGTATTGAGCACCAGCATTCTGTTGGGCACTCATGATTTCTCCTTTTTATAACATTTCTGTGAAGTGACCTTTTCAGTTATTGAAACTCACTAAGAGCATAGAGAAAAGCAGTGCTTTGTGCCTCTGTAAAGGAAAAACAAAGCATTATTGGAGAAAATGCTGCTACTCAGTTCCATCCCAGTAGAAAGGAGTTTTAAAAATATCAAAGAGGAAGCATGATGTTTTGGCTAACTGCTTTACAGAACTATAGTTTTAAATATGTTAACTGAGAACTCCTTTCTTATCTAGGGATGATACTGTCAGTGGTCAGTATTTTCTCTCGGGAAAAGTCTTGAAGTTAGTATCATTGCCACAGGCCTGACTGATTGCAGTGGACTATCAATTCTTTCAAGATTAGGAAGCCTGTGTAAGGGCTAAAATAACTGGGAGTAGGCCAGAAGGCTGCTTTCACTAAGAAGGCTGGTTATAGGCAAGGTATTGTATACATGCAGATACAGCTTTTGAGTGCCCCAGCGTGGTCTCTCACAGCTGAAGACCCTAAGCAAAAACTGAATGAAAATCTTAGGTCCTCAAACTTTTTGTATGCAGCCGATATAATTAATATAATCCACACCTAAAGGATATAATGAAATTTACACTTGATCTACCTTATATAAATGTTAAAAGCATAAACAGAAATAGTATGTTAGTAGTCATTAATGATTAATTAGGCAGGACAAGAAATAATGTTTATTTCATTAAAATATAAGCTTTCAACTGGCCACTGTTCCTGAGCCATACTTCTCAAGTTCTTTTTATATCAATACAGTTGACCCTTGAACCACATGGATTTGAACTCTGCAGGTCTACTAATATATGGATTTTTTCTATTAATACACTATAGTACTGAAAATGTATTCTCCCTTACAATCTTCTTTTTTTTTTTTAAGTTTATTTACTTATTTATTTTGAGAGGGAGAGAGAGCACAGGAGGGGCAGAGAGAAAGGGAGAAAGAATCCCAAGCAGGCTCTGCACTGTCAGCACATAGCCTGAGGCGGGGCTCAAACCCACAAACTGTGAGAGCATGACCTGAACCAAAATCAAGTGTTGGATACATAACCAACTGAGCCACCTAGGCACCCCTTCCCTTACAATTTTCTTAACATTTTCTTTACTCTAGCTTACTTTATTGTAAGAATATAATATATAATACATATAGCATACAAAATATGTGTTAATCAACTGTTTATGTTATCAGTAAGGCTTGTGGTCAACAGTAGGCTATTAGTTACATTTTGGAGGAGTCAAAAGTTATATACTGATTTTTTTAAAAAAATTTTTTTAACGTTTATTTATTTTTGAGACAGAGAGAGACAGAGCATGAACGGAGGAGGGTCAGAGAGAGGGAGACACAGAATCTGAAACAGGCTCCAGGCTCTGAGCTGTCAGCACAGAGCCCGACACGGGGCTCGAACTCACGGACCGCGAGATCATGACCTGAGCTGAAGTCGGCCGCTTAACCGACTGAGCCACCCAGGCGCCCCTATATACTGATTTTTGACTGCAAGGGGTCAGCACCCCTAGCCTCCATGTTCTCCAAGGATCAACTGTACTATATCTGTCCTGACTTGATTTGTATATAATCTCAACTGTCTATCCATATTAAGCAAACTTATTTTGGGGACATCAGGAGTTACATGTTCCATTTACTGACCATTTATAAAGCCATTAACAAGTATGGATTAGTCTCAAACAACATTGCTATAATTAAAAGCAACACATAACATTTATTGAACACTCTTTGTATGAACATTCTTTGTAAGGGACAGCACTAGTCTCACACTTAACCCATTGAACTAAAGACAAATTAAATTAGATTATACTGTATTCTCAGGGTGAGCTAATGAACACGTGGTAACACATTCAAACAATGTTATCCATCAGAGGGTAGGAAGGCAAGTGACAAGAGTAGAGAAAGCTAACCTAGACCTGAGAAGTCAAATAGGAGCAGGGATAGGAGTACCACATTCTAGCCTGAGATCTGGACTGCCAGGGCCAACAGGCAGTTAGAGCTGGGTGGAAGTAAGGTGAAGTTTGCTGAGAGAAGCAGCGGAAGGGAAAAAGTAAAGATAACCAGGAAGATGAAGAAAAGACAGTTGGACTTTATTAGCATAGTATTTGTTCTTGTTTTGTTTTTTAAAGATTTGGTCTGGGGAGTACCTGGTTGACTCTTTCTTTTTTTTTTTTTTGAGTTGACTCCACACCCAATGTGGGGCTCAAACTCATGACCCCAAGATCAAGAGTCACATGCTCTACCAAATGAGTCAGCCAGACACGTCCCTAATATGTATTTTTAAAATTTCATTTATTTACTTTGAGAGATAGATGTAGGGGGAGGGGGGGAGGGGCAGAGAGAAAGGGAGGGAGAATCCCAGAGCCCCCAGTGCAGGGCTCAAACTCACAAACCTAGAGATTGCAACCTGAGCTGAAATCAAGTGTCAGATACTTAACTGACTGAGCCACCCAGGCACCCCCCGCAACCCTCCCACTGCCCCTGCTAGTATTTGTTAAGTGAAAAACACATTTGACCAACATGGCTTCTTTTTCAAAAAAATTAGAAATTTATCAGAATAGGCTCCTATTTAGAGAGAGTTATTATTTCTCCAGAATCAAAAGCATAAACTAGAAAAGATTCAGCTTTGGGTAAAGCCTAGCTATTCTCATGAAACACGTCTGCAGACTGTGAAAAATTAGTCTCTAAGAACTAAAGGATAGTTCATTCAAAGTGCAAGACTTATGTTAATAAGAATATGAACATATATTTATGTACTTGCATATATTAAAAGAATTTGAGGGGCAACTGGGTGGCTCAGTAGGTTAAGCATCCGACTTCAGCTCAGGTCATGATCTCATGGTTGGTGGATTCGAGCCCCAAACTGTGCTGACAGTGCAGAGCCTTCTTGGCTCTCTCTCTGCCCTCCAGGATTTGAGCTTTCTCTCTCAAAATAAATAAATAAACTTAAAAAAAAAAGTATTTGAGAGGGTGATTTAGAATCTCAATTATAAATCTTCAAGGCAGGAATCTTGCTTATCTTGCTGCTAAGGGAGGTGAATGGGCTGACAATAGTGACATTAAAGCCTTATACTTGCTAAGTCATCTGTCTAAAGGGGATAAACAGGTTGTTTGTTCTCCCAACACCTAGAGGCAAGATTTTTACTCAGTTATTACAACATTACCACAAACTTGTAGATTCTGCAAAGGTTGCCTAGCAACATTACAGTTAGGAACATTGGGTGGTGAAAGAACAGGAAATTTGAATTAGATATGCCCGGGGCAGGTGGGCATAACTCCATCCCTCCAGTACAGTGAGTGCTGTACTCAGAGAAGCATGAAATTTAAAAAATCAGGACAATAATTTAGAATTTCAGTTAGGGCATTGCTGCAGTTAAACCATAACATTGTGCCATGTTCTCAGCTAGAGGAGGTAGGGCCTTGGTTTTGTACTCATTTTGGCACTTTTGTTTTAAAGAACACCAGCTTTTTTTCAATTATTCCAGAAACATTTATTAAGTACCTTCTCAGGGGCCAAGGCACATTGCTGGTCACTGGTGCTCTAAAGACAAATAAAACTTGATCTCAGCCCTGGGTGGAAGGGAAGCCAGACCAGTGAACAAAGACTGTTAACAGAGTCCATGCCAAGTGTGGTTAGAAAACCTGGTTCCCGGAGTGTCTCTTTTACCTAGAAGTGGAGAAACTTAAGAAAAGGCTTTATAGAAGAAATCGTTCTCCCACTGAATGTTGTTTCCAACTTTTAAAGAAATTCTTTCTTTCCTTCAGTCATTCTATGGAAATTTACCTCTCCCATTCCGTGGGCAGAACTTGGTGCCAAAAATTCAAAGTACTGGCTCTGTGGACCAAGAACTCTTCCCTCCCGGTTTGGAAGCCAGGCCCTTTTGCTCTAATCTACTTCAAGGACCTCCCAGTTTAAGGAAGCAGACAGGTGGCATGGTTAAGAGTCGAAAAAAAAATGTTAAAAGAGTATTTACCTCTAAGAAGAGGTAGCTGGGGTACTTCTGTACCATTTGAATTTATATTGAGATAGAAAAGTAAGCCAATCAACAAATATTTAAATAAGGGCTCTATTATCACTCAGAAGATATTGAGCACGTAAGCCATGTTAGAATACTGCAATAAACAAAATAGGAAAGGTTCCTATATTCAGGGAACTCATTTTCTAGAAGGGGATAGTAATAAATAAACAACCAACACACTTTGAGATAGATATAAGCCTGTTAAGGAAATAACAGGGTGTTGCGAAAGAGTGAGGGGGGAGGGGAAGTGAGCTTGCATGGATAGCCTCAGAGGATACAGAATTCCTACATAGAACGGGCTTAGAAGCAACATTTTAGTTGGGGAGAAGTTATCTACTGGGCTTTAAAATTTTGGTTTTTTTTTTTTAAGTTTTTTTAAAATATTTATTTATTTTTGAGACAGACAGAGACAGAGCATGAATGGGGGAGGGTCAGAGAGAGAGGGAGATACAGAATCTGAAACAGGCTCCAGGCTCTGAGCGGTCAGCACAGAGCCCGACGTGGGGCTCGAACTCATGGACCGCAAGATCATGACCTGAGCCGAAGTCGGACGCTTAACCGACTGAGCCACCCAGGCGCCCCTTAAAGTTCTTAGGAAACACACTAGTTTTACATACAACTCATGCTAATGATCAATAAAGGGTAGTTTTCTGAAGTTACTTTTTTAATTTTTTAAAATGTTTTATTTTTGAGAAAGTACAAGCATGGGAGGTGCAGAGAGAGGGGAACAGAAGATCTGAAGCAGGCTCTGTGCTGACAGTAGAGAACCCGTTGTGGGGCTTGAACTCATGAACTGTGAGATCATGACCTGAGCCAAAGTCAAGACACTCAACCAACTGAGCCACCCAGGTGCCCCTAAAGTTATTTTTATTTACACTTACATGAAATTAAGAAAAGCAATTCAATATGGTCAACTATCCACATCAAAGGCTTATATTGCCATGAGGAGTGAAGAAGAGGCGGTGGTATTGTAGGAAGAGTGCTAAAAATCATTCCTTGGGTTTGGCCACCAGGGATCAGAGAATGCCTCCCCTTGAAACATAACAAAAGGGTAGAGTTCCAGTCTTTCAAGAGCTTAACGCTAAATTTGGATTAACATACAAAAAAGACACAAAAGCAAATATCTGGAGAAGACAGCTGTTTTCCCCTCACTGCATCTTCAAGTATGTGATATCAGGGAATTTCCCATGTGGTATTTTTTTAAATACAATTTATTGTCAAATTGGCTAACATACAATGTATACACTGTGCTCTTGGTCCATGTGGTAAGTACTAAAATGTGTTTCCATTATTAAAAATTCAGCTTGAGTTCAGTCTTTGAAAAGTGTTAGAACAACATATATGGTCAAGTGTTAATATTCATAAAGTGCTACAATAAGAAAACAGACAATAGAAATAAACATAAGTGGCCACTGGCACATGAAAACTGTCCAACCATATGAGTCAAAGCAACAAAATTAGGGGGCTTGGATGGCTGAGTCAGTTAAACCATGGACTTCGCTCAGGTCATGATATCACGGCTAGAGCTCAAGTCCAGAGTCAGGCTCTCTGCCGTCAGCACAAAGCCCACTTCAGATCCTGTCTCCCCCATCTCTCCCCCTCCCCTGCTCTCTCTCTCTCTCTCAAAAAACAAACAAGAACACATTAAAAAAAATTACATTAACAAACATTAAATATCCACTTATGTCCAGAATTCATGAGCAGGGTACACTAATCCACTGCTAGTGAGAACGTAAATTGTCTTCTTTTGGAGGTCAGTCTGGCAGTTTATATCCTTTGACCTACTAATTCTCACTTCTATGAATCTATCTTTAAAAAAAAACAACAAAAAAACCTCAAACAACACAAAGACAAAAAACCACGCGAGGAGTCAGAATATTCATCACGGGGTTATTTACAACTGAAAAATTCCAGAAACTTTCCTGTGCGACTCTAAAGGGCAGATGAGATCACAGTTTGACCGGGCACTAGTGATTTCTTCTCAAGGTGCATTTAAGTTTGCTGTGAGGTGGGCCAATCCGTTTTGCCAACACTTGCCCACGTGCTGGCAAACAAATATAAACACCGTGGCCGCGTGGCGAGCACTTGGTTTCGTGCTGGGGCCGACTGTTGGTGCCGCTGGTATTTACTCTGGACAAGTCTCGGGTGGACTGCCACAGCTTGGGGGAACTCACCTCGCTGGGGACACACCCGACCCTAACAGCCACCCTGGGGGGAAACTGAGGCTCCACAGGCCTTCCCCACAGCCGTTTCCCCGCCTCCGACTCCCGTCTGTGGGCCTTCCTGCTGATTTCTGGGTCCGGCCTAAGCAACGCGCTCAGTTCTCAAAGCTCCAGAGGCCCGAGTCACCATTTCCGGCTCAAACCTCTACCGGGGAACGTGACTGCCTACAGCCACGCCTACAACGCCCCCAGCGGCTCGCACCGAAAGGACACGGGACTGGCAGGAGAGCCACGGTGGTTTCCTGCTCGCCCCGACCCGGAGGAACCCAGAAGTGTTCCCTGGCCCCCACCTCAGACCCGAGAGCGCTGAGGTACCACGAGCAAGCCGCCTCCAGGGTGGCGTTCGGCTGGGCCTAGTCGAGCCTAGCACCCTTCGCTCCTCCCAGAGGGCCGCCTCGGCTGTCCCGTCCGGCCCCGACCGGGCGGTGCCCGGCTGAGTTCCCGGAGGTCGGACTCCCTCATAGGCCCGTGGCGCCCCGCCCGCCCAGGCCGTGCCGCCGAGTGCGGGCGGAGCCAGCGGGTTCGCGCCAAAATCGCGTAGCTGATCCCTCCCCCGCGGGCTGCGTCGCGCCCTCCTTTTTTTTCAAACCCCGGGCTGGGCGGGGATTGGTGGGCTGGGCACTCACGTGGTTAACGGTCGCGGGAAGCCGCGGAGCCCGAACCTGCGGCTGGACCTGTGGGGACACCAGCCTCGGCGCCCGGGCCGCCCCGTCTCCGCTGGACAGTCCGCGCCGCCGCTGCCGACCCCCGCCACCGCCGCCCGCAGTCCCGAGCGCTCCGGAGCCGCAGCCCGCCGCCGCGCAGGTCCGCCACCGCGGCGACCAGGCGCGCCCAGTCGCACGTGGCGGACCCGCCCCCTAGGCCGTCCCGAGTCCTCGACTCCGCGGGCTTCGGCTCTCCGGTCCTCGGCCCCGGCCCCAGGGCGAGATGAGCTTCCTAAGCCGGCAGCAGCCGCCGCCGCCCCGCCGTCCCGGGGCTTCTTGCACTTTGCGGCAGAAGCTGATCTTCTCGCCCTGTAGCGACTGTGAGGAGGAGGAGGAGGAGGAAGAGGAGGAGGGCAGCGGCCACAGCACGGGGGAGGACTCGGCCTTTCAAGAGCCTGACTCTCCATTGCCGCCCGCGCGGAGCCCCACAGAGCCCGGGCCCGAGCGCCGCCGCTCGCCCGGCCCGGCCCCCGGCAGCCCCGGGGAGCTGGAGGAGGACATGTTGCTGCGAGGCGCCTGTCCGGGCGCGGACGCGGCGGGCGGCGGGGCCGAGGGCGACTCATGGGAGGAGGAGGGCTTCGGCTCCTCATCGCCGGTCAAGTCGCCGGCAGCCGCCTACTTCCTGGGCAGCTCGTTCTCGCCGGTGCGCTGCGGCGGCTCGGGGGACGCGTCCCCGCGCGGTTGCGGGGCGCGCCGGGCTAGCGAGGGCCCCTGCTCGCCGCCGCCGGACCACCCCGGCACCCCGCCGCACAAGACCTTCCGCAAGCTGCGGCTCTTCGACACGCCGCACACGCCCAAGGTGAGAGGACGCGGGGCCCGGGCGCCCCGAGCCCGCGCCCGCCCAGCCTTTTAAAAAGGCCGCGCGGCGCCAGGAGCCGAGCGCGGCGCTCCCCGGATTCGGTTACATAACCGCCCGGCCGCACCCCCACTCGCTCCCTTGAGCCGCAACAAAAAGTTGGCAGCCCCTCTTTTTGGCCCTGCCCAGAAGTTGTCCGTTAAGATTATGTAACTGAACAATGGGCCTCTTCTGGAACTTCTTCATCTTTCAAGATCGGCGCCGTCCAGGTGGCTGACGATTTCACGCCGGTCGAGTCGGGGCCGTGCCGAGCGTGTCAGCCCGGAGTGTGGCACTGATATAACGTGGTTTGGAAAGATGTTGGAGCGGTGCTGGCGCGGCCACCTGACACTCCCGAGGGCGGCAGCCATATGGTGCCTTTTAAACGCAGTGAGGGGCCCTGTAATTTGGGCGGAACACTCAGGAGTTCGGTTAAAAAATTTTTTCATGCGCTTACCGTTTCGTGTTATGTGGCCTTAAGGGGTTAAGTTGGAGGTATGCAGGGTGACTGCGCTTCGACTTGGGAGGAAAGGCTGGCTTCCAAGCATTTCCAGTCGTAAAGATCCCTTAATTCAGGGTAGCTTTTAAGAATCTATCCGTGCATATTTATCGGGTAAGCGTTTGTTTACACCCTTGGGTTTGCAGTGCCTATGTGTGGTCAGCCTGACTAATGATTGGGGACAACCCAACTGTTAAAGCCAGCAGTGGTGGTGTTGTTTGGACCCTTGTGCTTTCAAACTGCTGATAACGTATCACAATGAAGGAGGTGTTCACCTGTTTTTGAGTGGCAAGTGAGTATGCAGATTGCCACTTGTGGAACTTGAGAAGTAACATTTTAAAATGAACCCTACCTGAAATGAAGACAAGTATCATGTTTATAAGAGTAATATGGAAAATGGACCTTGTAAGTGAGTCGGGTTCAGTGCGGTTAATCCTAGACCTTGGGAAGAAGTGTGGGTTTTTTTTGTTTTTTGTTTTTTGAGTGTTCTTGTGTATTAAGGACATGCCCAAGGCAAGATCCCTTTAGAAGCGTGGGGAGGAGTCCAGCGAAGTTGGTTTTGAAAGCCCTATTTGGATGGGGGGGGGGGGGCGGGAGGGAGCTTTTATGGGGCTCCCTGACTGCTTTGTATTTTTAGATGGATTGAAAGAGTTTAACTTTTAGACTCTAGAATAAACTTAATTTTAGTCTGCATTTCTATTCTTTCTAGTGTTAGAGGCCTATTTTATGTGGCTGTCTTTTTCAGAAAAGGTGACTGGTATCCACCTTTCACTGTTCAAGTTAAGCACTGTTTATTTTGCTTGAGATGCAGTGGATTGTGTGTTGCTTTGACCTACACTATCAGCCATGAGAAAGGCTTGTTGAAGGTTGGGTTGAGAAAGCGGTCTATAGAATTTAGATACTAAAATTTTACTTTTCCTGCCCCTAGAGTTTGCTCTCCAAAGCTCGAGGAATCGATTCCAGCTCTGTTAAACTCCGAGGTGGTTCTTTGTTCATGGATACAGAAAAATCAGGAAAAAGGGAATTTGACATGCGACAGACTCCTCAAGTGAATATTAATCCTTTTACCCCAGATTCTGTGTTACTTCATTCCTCAGGACAGTGTCGTAGAAGAAAGCGAACACATTGGAATGAGTAAGTTATTTAGTTTGGTTCCCTAACCATCCAAGGTTGATTTGTGGTACTTATCAAAATTTAATTTCATCTGAATGACATGGAAATTTATGCTCTGAAATTTTTCTGTTACTAGCACTTGCTTCCCAGGAGAGGCAGGTGGGAAGTAATCAGCTGTGGAGAAGAAGTAGTGTAAGAAAGGAAGGAATAAAAAGCCTAGATGGCTTGTAGGAAATCTGGTGTCAAAATGAAGCAGGCAGAGAGAGTTATTTATTATTTAGAAAGACTTAAATTTTGATATGTGCAGTGGTATTGGCTTGTAGTTAATCTGCATTTTTTTTCAGTAGGAACAGCATTTTAATCAGCTGAGGTATATCTTGTGATTACAAAATTAAGTGCTTTCTTGTCTGTTTTTATTCATTAAAATGCATTTTCACTGTACATCTATCAGATAAAGTTTTGGATCTCTAGTTGATGTGTCTGTCAGATCTACTGATGGAAACATACATAATGTTTTCCAGTTCTTGTGGTGAAGATATGGAAGCCAGTGATTATGAGTTTGAAGATGAAACAAGACCTGCTAAAGTAAATAGATTTTTATTTTTTTATTGTTTCTGAAATTTCATTTTCGACTTCTTAACAAGTAACCATATATACATGTTAAATACACATTCAAACAAAACGTAATGATTTTTAAATTTCACACATAGGGCTATTATTATAGCAAAAATCATTTTCATGTCTTTGTGAATATGCCCCTTATTGCAGAGAATCACAATTACTGAAAGCAATATGAAGTCACGGTATACAACAGAATTTCATGAGCTAGAGAAAATTGGCTCTGGAGAATTTGGTTCTGTGTTTAAGTGTGTGAAGAGGCTGGATGGATGCGTTTATGCCATTAAGCGATCAAAAAAGCCATTGGCTGGCTCCGTCGATGAGTACGTATTAAAATTTTTGTCTTTTACTCTTATTCCCTGTGGTGTTGCAGATGTTAAGATTTTACATAACCAAGTAGTGAAATTAATTCTCTCACTTTTGAGAAGCCATAATAATTTAATCAGATCCTTTTCATTTTGTGCCATTAATTCTTACTGAACTTGGTAAAATAATATGAGTAGTCTGATTTTGAAGGCTAACTTAAATTTCTTTTTTCTGGGAGCATCCATGAATTCACAGTAAAATGGAGTTTTGTTTTTCCCGAGTCCTAGGGCCAGCAAGGTTCCTTCTTTGTAACTAGCATTTTTCTTTAATGGAAGCCTTTAGAAAAATCTGGTACAGAGTCTTAACACCCTCCCTCTCAAGGAAGTTATTTCTTCAGCATAATGATAGATAACAAGTCAAGTTTCTTTTATGAAGTTTCAGATAAATTAATTCAGTTTAGGCTTGAATAAAAATGATGTACCATTCTATCAATGTCAAATTTCTCCTAGGCAGAACGCTTTGAGGGAAGTGTATGCCCATGCAGTGCTTGGACAACATTCTCATGTAGTTCGATATTTCTCTGCATGGGCAGAAGATGATCATATGCTTATACAGAATGAGTATTGTAATGGTGAGTAATACATTGTTCTGTTTGAAACTTGTGAGTTCAGAAAAATGAACACCGAGGAAATGCTTATTTTTATCTGAAATCCTACTTTAACTCTGTGTTTCTTTTATTTCTTTTTTTAAAAATTTTTTTAAATTAAATTTTATTAAAAATTTTTTTTAACGTTTATTTTTGAGAGAGAGAGAGAGAGAGTGCGAGCAGGGGAGAGACAGAGAGAGAGAGAGAGACAGAATCCGAAGCAGGCTCTAGGCTCTGAGCTGTCAGTACAGAGCCCGATGCGGGGCTTGAAACCCACAAACCGTGAGATTATGACCTGAGCTGAAGTCGGCCACCCAACCAACTGAGCCACCCAGGCCCTCCCCCCTTTTATTTCTTAAAATGCAAAGATCAAGGAGCCTAACATGAATTTCAAGTTCATTGCCTACCTTGACGTTAAGTAAAAATTATAAACGTTGTCCCTTTTACCTCAGTAGTAGAATTGTGCATTTTGTGTGCATGTTAGTCACACTGATTTGGAGAGGACAGTGGACTTGCCATATGTATTTTAGCATCCCTAGCATGTAGCATAGTGTATGTGGGATATAGTAGTTAATAACGCAGGTTCAATGATCTAGTCTTCCTTTTCCATTTCATTTTATGTGCTATTAAAACTGATACTGGTTTAAACCAGTGACAGTGACTCTCCATTGTTCTGACTTCAGCCATTTGTCCAAAGTATTCTATAATCTTGCCCCCATTCCCGTTTATCCAGCCTAGTGTACCACTAGAATCCACTCAGACTTTTTTTTATTATGTTAAACTCTTTTAGTTCTCTAGCTTCGTTCGCCTCTCTCCCTCATTTCCCCTCCAAACCAACAAAACAAGCATCTAGAGAAGTTCAATTTTGGACTTCTGGAGAGCTTTCGATTTCAGCAAGTCTTTCAAGGACCAACTTGGTTCCCCCTTTTTTCATTAAACCTTAGTCAAAACCCTGGTCTCAATTCTGATTCTTGTAAATACCTGTTATTAAATAGGTAAATCATTATATACACTGGATTTCCATTTCTGTATATTTGAATAGTAGAGAATTTAGAATTTAGTGAACAGTTGAGAGGTGATTAACAATGATTTATGTTTGTGTTACTTATTTTTGTTGACTTTCATTATTTTTTCCTTAAATAAGAGCAGCCATCTCATAGCTTGTGAATAAGTGGTGTAGGTAGTGGATTCAGATTTTCAGTATTTAAAAACATTGAACAAAACAGAAGTAAAAGAGCCTTTTCTCATGCCTTATTTCTTACTGAACTGTCATTTTATTCTCTACACTTGAAAGAATTAAGTGCTCAGTATACAGCATTGCTGCTAATTTGTTTCAGACATCTCTTGAAATGTTTCTATTCATATCATCAAAATATGTGTGTAGCTGTCTCTCGTGGCCTTGTGGACTCTTCCGGTTTTTAACCTTCATTTTTCAGTTATTGTACTTAATATAGGGCTGTCTGACCATGTCTTCTCTACTCCGTGTTTGCTACATGCCATCTTCTAGTTTCTTTCTCTCTCTCACTTTGATGTGGCTGGTCCTCTTAACAAGGATTTCCGTAGCAGTCCGGGATCACAAATTTGTAACAATCTACCAAATAAATAATGTGGTGGTGTAATTCAAATAATTTTGAGAAAACTCTTGGTCCTGGGGGGATAGGGAGAGGTGAGTTGTCTTGCTAACCTCTCATTATGAAGACTTTGTCCTAACAAAAACAAAACCTTGTCCTGGTATAAAGTTAAATTATAAAATAATCTTCTGAAGCAGTTTATTATTTTGGAACAGTATAAAACAAAGAATATACAGATCTTTAAAAAATAAATAGACCTGTGTGAAACAGGATTGCCTCAGTATAGTTCATTCTATGTAGATGAAAGCAAATAAGGCGATCTAGATACATTTGTAAACTCTTTTTTTGTGTCCTTTTGCCACCATTCTTCTCTCCACATAAAACTTTGAATGTCCTAATAATAGACCTGATCTTCAAATCCTTTTCCATAGTTTCACAGGGAAATGATTCTGTTATTTCATTTGTACATGGTGATTAACTGATATCCTTTACCGTGACTAAGTTTCTTTATTATCTCAAACACTCATTTGCATTTTAAGTCTTTTGTCTGGGTTTGGTGAAAGACTGAAATTTTTACCCATGGTAAACAAGTGTGGAAAAATGTTGATGGATAGGGGAAGAGAAGCTGAAATATCAGTTGAGTGTCTTGCTCTTCTCTCACCTCTCTCTTTCTTTCAGCAATGAGATAGAAGGAACTGGCCTAGCTATAGGTGCTGGACCCACTAAAAAGCAGCTGTATTCTATCTTATTAAACTTGGTCTAGGACTTCAAGCCCACTTGTCTGACAAGCTTATTGACCTCTCTTCTAAGCCCTCTTTTTCCTGAAGTTCAAAATTTGTACAAGTATGGAGAACATACTTAAGCCTAAAATATCGAGGTGTGTGATTTATTTTTATTTTTAAAACACATTGGACATTTTGCTATTTAGCCTTTCCTGACTAACAACATGTATCAGTATACCTCTCTGATTTTATTACCCTGGCTCTGATTTTATTATTCCTAACTAAGCTTTAAACAGATGTGGTTTGTTTTGGTTTTTGTTTTGTTTTGCTTTGTATAACTCCTCTTTTCCTTTGAGATAAGTTATAAATTTATAATGTTTTTAATAAAACTTGTATAAACTTACAAAGTTTTTTAAAAGTATAAACAAATTAGCTGGTTGGTTTGATTCTATAAAAGCAAGTTAAAACTATACTAAGACACTGGTTTTTACCTATAAAATTTATAGACTACTGTCAAGGGTGTGGGAAAACAAGTATTCTCATATATTAATGATGGGAGTATACATTAGTACAGATTTCTCTATGGGGGATTGTGTGTGTGTAAGTAAAATTGCCCCAGATTTGTCTTCCAAAACCCTCTTAGCTATAAAAATTTATCCTGTATATAAGATAGTATCTTTCTCTCACACACACACACACGCGTGAGCCACATACTAGTATTGTTTTATGATTATACATACTCTAAAAGCCAGTAGTTTTTTTTTCTATGAGATATATTAAATGTATGTTGTATGACCAATGTACAAAGTTATTTCTTAGACCGTAGTATATAGTAGCAAAGGAAATTATTTTAAAATGTTCCTCAGGAGATTGGTTAGTTCCTTACCATTCAGTTATACGGTGGAATTGTATAGAGACTTAGGAGAGAACAAGGTAGTCTTTGTGTATTAGTAAAGAATGGTCTTCAAGATCATGAAAATGTTACCATTTGTGTAAAAAGGAATTGAAAAAGATATATAAGAAACAAATAACATTGGTTTATTCTGGGAAAAAGAACCAGGTAGGATGCTGGGGTATCTGGATGACACAGAGACTTTATATTTTGTACCTATGTGAGTATATTACCTGTTGAAAGAGTAAGATTTTGATATCACAAACAAGGAGGAGGGAATAGGTCCTATAAAATGTCACTTTCTTTGTTGAGTTTGTGACCATTCAGTAAAGATGGAGAAAAATATTTCAGAAAGAAGAAATTGCTAATTTTTTCCATGTTTGTTAGGTGGAAGTTTAGCTGATGCCATAAGTGAAAACTATAGAAGCATGAGTTACTTTACAGAAGCAGAGTTGAAGGATCTCCTTTTGCAAGTTGGCCGGGGCTTGAGGTATATTCATTCAATGTCTTTGGTTCACATGGATATAAAGCCTAGTAAGTATTACAAATTCTCTGACCTGTGTTCTTTAGTGTTATAGAGAATAAATGATTTCATTAAAACAACATGAAAACATACACGTCCATGGGGCACCTGAGTGGCTCAATTGGTTAAGTATCTGACTCTTGATTCTGGCTCAGGTCATGATCTCATGGTTTGTCAGTTTGAGCCCCACAATCAGACTCTGCGCTGTCATCACAGAGCTTGCTTGGGATTCTCTCCCCCTCTGTGCCCTTTCCCAGCTCGCGCTCTCTCTCTCTCTCTCGCTCAAAATAAATAAACTTTATATGTATGTATGTGTATATATACATATATCTTACTGTGTTTTTTCATTGTTTTAAATTTTTTTTTTTTTTTAACGTTTATTTTTGAGACAGAGAGAGGCAGAGCATGAACGGGGGAGGGTCAGAGAGAGAGGGAGACACAGAATCGGAAGCAGTCTCCAGGCTCTGGGCCATCATCAGCCCAGAGCCCGACGTGGGGCTCGAACTCACGGACCGTGAGATCGTGACCTGAGCTGAAGTCGGACGCTTAACCGACTGAGCCACCCAGGCGCCCCGTCATTGTTAGTTTTAAAAGAACTTTGAGCCACATGTAAGTATTGTTTTATGATTTCCAGACACCTTTTCCCTTGTTATCCCAAAATATTTGAGACAATAAACTAATTTTTATTAAAAGTTGGAAAAATTTGCCACGTCTTATGGGGAACTGTATAGTCATGAACTAGGTAGTACTCTGATTGGGAGACTGAGAATCTGTTGTTTAAAGCCCTGCTCTTCTAGGGTGCCTGGGTGGCTCAGTCGGTTGAGCGTCCGACTTTGGCTCAGGTCATGATCTCGCGGTCTGTGAGTTCGAGCCGTGTGTCAGCCTCTGTCCTGACAGCTCAGAGCCTGGAGCCTGTTTCGGATTCTGTGTCTTCCTCTCTCTCTGCCCCTTTCCTGCTCATGCTCTGTCTCTCTCTCTCTGTCAAAAATAAATAAACATTAAAAAAAAAAATTAAAGACCTTCTCTTCTGCTAGGCTATGAACCATAATCCTAAAGTAATGCTGGTACTGGTAATGGGGTTGTTAGAATCAAATGAGATATGTGAACATGTTTTTGGAAACTTAAGTGCTATACAAACATGGTGGTATTTCTAGCCTATATACCATGAAAGTGTTACTGTATTATGCAGAAAACAAATGGCACATGCAGTATGATTATCTTATATTAAAAAGATGCAAGTGCATGCTACAATGGCATTTTAGTGCAAATCCCTCTCATTTTGTTAAAATAACCTCATAATGTACATACTGTTTTAAAACTTGTCATATGTCACCTCTACCTTTTTGTTTCAGTAAATTTTCGTCTCCTTTAATACCCAGATCATGCTTAAATTTTCCCCAGATGTCCCAGGTTCTTGATGGCTGATTTGTCCATACTAGTATCCATTTCAGGACTATGTGTTGCATCTGCTTCTATCCTTTTTTTTTTTTTATGTTTATTTTTGAGAGAGCGCGTGGATGGGGGAGGGCAGAGAGAGAGGGAGACACAGAATCAGAAGCCGACTCCAGGCTCTGACCTGTCAGCACAGAGCCAGATGCAGGGCCTGAACCCACAAACTGTGAAATCGTGACCTGCGCTGAAGTCAGATGCCCAACCAGCTGAGCCACCCAGGCGCCATAATTTTTTATAATTTTTTAAAGCTTATTTATTTTTGAGAGAGAGCGACAGCATGAGCGGAGGAGGGGCAGAGAGAGAGAGAGAATATCCCACGAAGACTCCACACTGTCAGCACAGAGCCAGTGCAGGGTTTGAACTCCCAAAACCATGAGATTATGACCTGAGCCAAAACCAAAAGCCAGACGCTTAACTGACTGCGTCACCCAGGTGCCCCTCCCTTGCATCATTTAGCTTATTCCTCTTTCCTCTGTATTTCCTACAAAGTGGAAGTTATAAAAGGTTGATGAATTCAAGTATGAATTTTAGGCTAGGTGTGTGTGTGTGTGTGGTTTTTTTTTTTAATGTTTATTTATTTGAAGTTTTTTTAATGTTTTTATTTTTGAGAGAGAGAGACAGAGCAGGGGAGGGGCAGAAAGAGAGGGAGACACAGAATCCAAAGCAGGCTCTAGGCTCTGAGCTGTTAGCACAGAGCCCAATGCAGGGCTTGAACTCACAGACTGTGAGATCGTGTCCCAAGCCAAAGTTGGACACTTAGCCGACTGAGCCACCCAGGCACCCCCAGTGTTTATTTATTTTTGAGAGACAGAGCACAAGTGGGAGAGAGGCAGAGAGAGAGGGAGACACGGAATCCAAGGAAGGCTCCAAGCTGTCAGCACAGAACTCATGAGCCCATGACCTGAGCTAAAGTCTGATGCTTCACTGACTGAGCCACCCAGGCACCCCATAGCTAGGTGTTTTTAAGTTGACTTTAATGAAGTTTTTTGGTTTTTGTTTTTTTGTCTGTGGAAATGTGTGATTTATGAGAAATTAAATCATTTTACACAACCTACTTTAATTCTGTAAGTTACATGAAGAATTTCTTACCTATGTGTAAACAACTCAGATTTTTATTTTCAAAAGGGAAAATATAATATTTGGACTGAAGGCAGTAAATATGAATTAGTAAGATTTAAATCACTCACACCTTGTATTAAGTGTCAGACGAACACAGTGGACCCTTATAAGTACCAAAAGTTGAAAACATTAAGGCATGTGAATTTTAAAATTTCAAATTCACAAATACCATCGTAAAGTAAGTTGTCCTATAAATAAAGTGAAGTTGGAAAGATGACTTCAGTAAATATAACATTTATGAACTCAGTATTACATTGGTAGAACTGTTAAAGTGAAAACTGTCACTGAAACTTATGTCAATCATAAACTTACTAGAATTTAAAGAAAAATATGTGTACAGCAGAAATGAACCACAGAGCTACATTGGGATGTAGATGCTGTATGGTTAGCCAAACTCAAGTTCCATTATTTGTATGTTTTGCACCAGCCTGTAGCATTAGGTTAAAATTTATAATTTTGTAGCATCACAAATTACTACATTATTACTTTTTGTATTGTTTCTAAGTAGTTAAAGCGGAAGATCAATGTGTAGATGACAAGGGTCTAATGCAGTAGTTTCCAAGTGTTCAAAGATCAGTACTAGGCAAGAAAATATGTTCCTAGAAAATACAACCCCAGTTCCTATCCCCTGAGATTCTTACTCTCATTGGCTTTTGGGGTAGAACATATGAGAATCTGTATTTGAAAGCTTTTGTGATGATTCTGTTGCACGGCCTTGTTTTTTGAGCTTTGGTTATAGTATTAATTGTTAGTGCAGCTTACATAATTAATTGTTTGACAGGTAATATTTTCATATCTCGAACCTCAATCCCAAATGCTGCCTCTGAAGAAGGAGATGAAGATGACTGGGCATCAAACAAAGTAATGTTTAAAATAGGTAAGAAAAAAAGATGACCAGATTATTACCTTAAAATAAAGTAAGAGGTTGTTTAACTCTTGACTCTATTTTTTTTAATACTTATAGGTGATCTTGGTCATGTAACAAGGATCTCTAGTCCACAAGTTGAAGAGGGTGATAGCCGTTTTCTTGCTAATGAAGTTTTGCAGGAGGTAGTTTTTTTTCTTTAATAATCCTGTTTGCTTTATAACAATGCAGACATTAAATTTTTAAGCTAATAATAGGTAAAATGGTCAAAAAAAAAAAAGCCTAAACCATTAGCTGGGTATTTAATTTAGCAAAATTCAGTAAAGGCAGAGATTTATAGTATTCAACAATGGTGGAGTTGTGGTAAAAGAGAATTTCTCATACATTACTATTAGAACTATAAAATGCCATAGCCTTTTTGGAGATCAAAGAGTTTGTATCAATGTTTTAAAATCCTGTACCCTTTGATCCAGAATTCCCATTTGGGAACAATGTAAGTAAGTGTTTAGCAGTAAGGGAACAAAAATAAATAATGACATATAGTTAATAGTACTGTTTCAAAAAGAGTGTGACCAAAAAAAAGTGACAAAATATTCCGTGGTAAGAGTTTTGAATGCAAGTGGAACATGTAGAACAAATAAATTGTACTATCCCATTGTTCTTTTTATACGTGTATGTATATTTGTAACCTGTCCATATATACGTATTTTGTGTTTTCATATGAATGCCCCCAGAAGGATAGGAGTTTCTAAGAGTTGAATCAAACCACTGAAAAAGAGAAGGCATTTACTTTTAGAAATGTATTTACCACTCCCCTCCCAAAGTATGTATTACTTTGTAATTAAAAAAAAACTCCTCAAATTTAGCTTTTTCTCTGAATAGGTCTTAAAAGTTAAATGTGGCATTGGATATTTCAATTTAGTTCTATTTCTCACTTAAGCCATCACTGTAACTTTACCTTATTTTGGGTGTTTTTATATTAAAAAAAAAATTTTTTTTTTTAATTTTACAGAACTATACCCATCTACCAAAGGCGGATATTTTTGCCCTTGCCCTCACAGTGGTATGTGCTGCTGGTGCTGAACCTCTTCCTAGAAATGGAGATCAATGGCATGAAATCAGACAGGGTAGATTACCTCGCATTCCACAAGTGCTTTCCCAAGAGTTTACAGAGTTGCTAAAAGTGAGCATTTTTTTTTTTTGTATATAAAGCACTTTTTATTGAAATGGTTTAATGTTTTATTAAATTGCCTGTCTTTACCTTAATTTTACTTATCTTTTTAAGGTTATGATTCATCCAGACCCAGAGAAAAGACCTTCAGCAATGGCACTGGTAAAACATTCAGTATTGCTATCTGCTTCTAGAAAAAGTGCAGAACAATTACGAATAGAATTGAATGCTGAAAAATTCAAAAATTCACTTTTGCAGAAGTAAGTGAGGGTTTTTTGGAATGTTTTAACTTTTCATTTTCAAATTTTAATGAGATGACTTAGGCTTTTTGTCAGTGAAGGCTCTGGTAGTCTGGTATGCTATACAGTTAAAATTTGGGGATTTCTGCCTTAGTGTTTGTGATCTATTAATTTGTATTGTTCCTCAACTTTGAAATTAGGGACTTAAGAAATTTTTTAAATTTTAATTATTTTATTTTATTTTATTTTTTGAGAGAGAGAGACAGAGTGTGAGTGGGGGAGAGGCAGAGAGAGAGGGAGACCAAATCCGAATCAGGGTCCAGGCTCTGAGGCCGATATGGGGCTCAAACTCACGAACTGTGAGATCATGACCTGAGCTGAAGTCAGATGCTTAACTGAGCCACCCAGGCACCCCTGGACTTAAAAAAATTTTTAAGACTAGCAAGTATTTGCAAGTGGTAATAATCCCCAATCCCTTTGGCAAAAGCTAAGTGAGCCTGTACAGGTTTTTTCCCCCCTAAACGCTCACCATAAATCAACATTTTCCTTCATTTTTTTCTATTTATTTTTATGAAAGGATTAAATTCATGTCAATTAGGTTAGTAAATGAGTCTCAT
This sequence comes from Acinonyx jubatus, assembly GCF_027475565.1. Classification (NCBI taxonomy): domain Eukaryota; kingdom Metazoa; phylum Chordata; class Mammalia; order Carnivora; family Felidae; genus Acinonyx; species Acinonyx jubatus. The sequence continues at coordinate 48,414,458 of NC_069390.1, read as the reverse complement.
ATTTGATCTGACCTTTGATATTTTCACTAAAATGATTGGAATGTTAATTCTAATTCATTTGCTTTATTGCTGATTTTAATCTAATAAAACTGTCTTGAAATATTAAAAGGTTTATTTGCAACTAGTTTGATAGCCATCATAGTTCATACAAATAGGAAGTAGAATTTTCCTTTTATCTCTATTATATAGAGATAGTTTCACAATATGAATTAGTAGTGTTGTTTGAAATTATTTAAGATTCATTGTCCTCTTTATTAGCATCTTTATTACTTGTGTTCAAGTGTATATGATATTTTAATTTTGAAAGCACAAAATAAAATCATAAATTTAAGTTGTTTGAGCAAAAGCAAAGTTAATATTGTAGTTTTTTCCTCAGTTATATCTTTAGAATAATGATGACATGCTAAGATCTCCCAACTGACAATATAGTTATATGTTTGGCCTCCTATGATCCCTTCCTGGGATTAAAACAATAGGTGAAAAGTCTTGTTTCCTATTTTTATGTTCTTAGAGAACTCAAGAAAGCCCAGATGGCAAAAGCTGCAGCTGAGGAAAGAGCACTCTTCACTGACCGGATGACCACTAGGTCCACCACCCAGAGTAATAGAACATCTCGACTTATTGGAAAGAAAATGAACCGCTCTGTCAGCCTTACCATATACTGAACTACTCATTTCCCACCTCCCCCAAAAAACTGTGACAAGAGGAAGCTAGGTTGAAATCACTGCTAGAATCCAGTTTGCAAATTACTTTCTCAATTGGTGTCAGTAGTTTTACTGAAATACCTTTAGGACTTTTACTTGTGAATTACAGTTGAAAGCTGTATTTTGACCAGTGCTATATCAGGCTTTCGTCTAGTCTTACTAGTCTGTCTTTTGTAGGATGTCAGTCACTGTTGGATGTTACACCAGCCTTTCCAGGGTTAACCACTGTGGTGGTGTGCTGCTTATGGTTTGCTGTTGCATTGTAATAAAAGGTGACTTTCCCTGTAGTGACCTGTAAAAAGGACTCAAGGGCTTTATTACAAACATATTCTCCCTTTGAAAAGGGAAATGCTAAGAGACTCAGTACTACTCAGCCTTCAGCGTACCTGTGTGTCAATCTTATATTTCTTTTTTTTTTTTTTTAATTGTGAATTATACTTGTATATCCAACTGGGAGCACTTTGTAGGCACTGCATGAACCATGGAATGATAATTCTGTGGAAGTATTGCCTTGTGAATTTGCTGCTATTTTAGTTTTGTCCTTGCTGTAAAATTGTAGCATTAAACAATCATTGTTGTTAATAGGCTTTTTTTGGAAAACAATTATGTGAAATATGTAGCTGCTCTTGATGACAAGCAGCTATTTGCCTTTTTTTCCTTTGAACTTTGAAGCTAGTGCATTGGAGTAATGCACCTTTTTTTCCCTTTTGGATTGCTGTATTAATGTAGTATAATTATTACTGGTTTTGTAATTTTTCCTGATAATGCCCTTCCCTGACCCTTTTTAAAAATGTTCTCTCCCTCCACCCAAGTTTTGTACTTGATTGTATTGTTAGTCTGTTTTTAAATGTTTTCCCCGGTTTCTCTTCAATATTTGTGTATATAAACTAATCTTGGTGATAGTGTACATAGCTGTTTGTAATGCCAGAATGACTTCTGACTATTCCAAGCTTTTCACAAAATATATTTTATCAATGATTAGCCATTTGACTAATAATACTGGCTAACCAGACATTGCAGAAGCAAAAACAACATAGAATTTGTCTGTGGTATGTTTGCCTATTAATTTTGGTTTGAAACATGTTTGCACATGTCTGCTTGACTTGTGTTTTACTAACATTGATTGGCATATTAAAAGTCACTCTGAGCTTACCATAATTGTCTAAATCTTGTGATGCCTGTTTTCTACTATTTTATGTCTACTATCACATTTTAACATTTAGAGTATAATGTATATAAAGTACTAAAAGCAGAGGACACATTTTTGATAGAATATGAAACATTTATTGTTTAATGATGAGCTTTAGTCTACATCAGTTACATTTTGTGATTGAAGAAAAATTTGTCCATCAATCATAAATGTTTTTCATTTGTCATATTTAATATTTGTTCATCACATTGTATATTATACATTTGATTTGCTAGAAATGTAATATAATGTAGGTTAAAATAGCTTTAGATTATTAAGTGGATGTAATGACTCATAATTTTCTAATTTGAGCTGAGTCACAAAAGAGAGCTTTAAAATGAGGTTGTAACTCAGTTGAACTAGGCTGGATTTTTTAAGAATTAAGAGTGCAGATTCAAGTGATAAACAGTGCTAATTCTACGTGACATCTTTTTCTGATGTAGATTAGAACCAGAGTAAGGTCACACACACACAAAAAAAGATGTTACAAGATCCTTGTGCTTTTTGATCATGGGTAAACAATTTGATTAGGGTCTATTCCCACTATAAACATTTCTAATAACTTTATTCAGCTTTTAAGCCTATGGCATGCTCAAAAGCACATTTTAGAGGTGTGAAAGGAATTAGTGTAGGCAGGAACAGTAGAGAAGAAAGCTGATCAGTGTGGGTGACAGCCTAAAAAGCTGCAAAGACTGGAGTAGGTAACACATTTCAGTAGTCACTGACGACAAAGCTATAAAAAGTATAATTGGTGTATATTGGGATCACTCAAAGTCAAGGTGCATTTTTCAAGTGCACTAGCTTCAAAGAAAAAATCAGGTGTTTTTCATCAAGTTGATATTTGCAGTAAAATTTTCACATATTTAAGAATATTAGATTAAGTAGGAAAAAATTGGTTTTCTAAGAAGGAATTCTTACCATTTGAAAGCTGAGGAGAGTTGGGCTTATATTCATTCACCACAGGATACTTACATTGAGTGCCTTCTATGTGCTAATTAGTGGCCCAAAGACGAGTAAAAAATAGTCTTTGCCCCTTGGTACTCAGGATAAAATAGGGGAGACCCAGGTAAACATAAAATGACAATAAAATGTAGTAAGTGCTATGTTGGAGGGTTTCTACAGGTAGAGTGGTAGCTCAAAGGACAATTACATAGTTCGGGAAGATGCTGGTGGTAGAGCAGTGAGTAGATGCAGGAGATTACATGTAGACTGGTTTCACAGCTATTGTTCTGACTCAGGGTAAGAGTAAAGAGGGCCTGAACTAGGACACATGGGATGGACATGTGGATGGACACATGGGAATAGGGTTTTCATTAGCTGCAAACACTGCACACTGAACAGGTTTTGTTTGTTTCTATAACAGAATGAGAACTTGTTAGCATAACACCAGGAGGAAGCTACAACTGCTAATATTGAAGCATTGAAGAATTTTCCAGAAAAGTTAACTGGAATGCAAAGTTAAATGCCTGTTATTTTTTGAGACATATGTAACAGATAAAACTGTTTTGGAAAGCTTACTTTAGTAAGGAAGAAGCATTTTAAATATTGACTATGCAGTTGGGTAGGAGGAATCCTACATTGCAGTTGAGTGCAAATGGAATTGTTGCCTTACATTAACTTGCCACGAATCCAAGGCAGTCCCCTTTAATTAGTGAGCTAATGTCTTGAAGGGCCAATTCTGAAGCTTTGGTTTTCATTTTCACTCTGTTCCAGAGGTCAAGAAATAATGGTATTTAAAATATTGCTAACAGCTTAATGCTTTAAGCTGTCTTCTAATTCTTAAAGCAGAAGCAGCATCCTGACATTAGAGTAGTTTTCCTCCCCAGTTCATCTCCACAAAGCATCTCCCTGACTTTAGCCAACAGATCAAATAAGTCATTGCATCCTTAAGGTATATTTATTTGTGAAATTTTTAAAGGCCAATGAAAGCGGTCGACAAGGAGGATGGATCAAAAAAGAATTTGGAAAGTGTTTCGGATATTGTGAAAATCCTAAGTGAAGCCTGAAACTAGGAATTTGGAGGAACCTGCCTCATTCAGTATTTTGAAGGCATTTGTAGAACTGTAAAAAGCATCAATGAACTGATTTGACATTGCAGAGTGAGTGGATCTAGAAGTTTCTCCCGCAAACCTGGTTGTATTGTTAGAAATCTCTCAGAAGCTCAGCAAGGTAGATTTTTGTAAAACTGGAGGAGTAAGACATCATTGAAACTTACCCTTTCCCAACATTAAGCTGTTAAAAACGTTGAGAAGCATTCATCTGAACATCATTGAACTTTTTTTTTCTTTGTGGCAGATGACCCTAATTTTCAATGCAGTTCAAAGGTCTCTGGAGTAAGGAAAAATGTCTATGTATGCTCTAGGAAGATTTACCAGGAAAAGATGACATGTTCTGTCCAAACTTCATTAAACTAAGAGTCTAAGAAACCTCGGCCAGTCCAGCCTATGAAGAAAAATACCTCAAGGAACATTTATATCATAGTTCATATTGTTTAGTTTCATATGGTTAATAAATATTTTGAAGAGCATTATATTTGTTTTGAGTTTTGACATTCTTATGAAACGGGTTTCCAGGTCTGGAATTCCAATTTGTGCCTACCAATCCATTATGCCAATGGGAAATTCAGTGTACAATGCCTCCATTAGGATGATTATCCAGAGAGGGGTCACCTTTTTGCAGATGAAGAGGCTGAGGTAAGTTAAATAACTTAGGAACTCAGTTTGGTAAGTAGAAAAGACAGAATTCTGACTCAGACGTTATAGCAAAGAAGCCTGCTTTTTCAAGACATGTGGAAGTTGATAAATACTATTTAAAAGAAAGAGTGCAGGCAACAAAGAGAAAGAAGGGGCAGTCTGAATATTGGGAAAATTGGGAAGTCTGGTGTCATGGAAACTAAAAGAGAAGTTTGAAGGAGAAATTAAGTGTGACTATATACAGAAAAGATTAAGAAGTGACTTAAAGCTCCCTGAAGGCATCTAGAGTGGAGATCTTTGGTGAGCAGTTTCAGTAGAGGGGTAAACAAAAGCCAGATTACAGTGAATTGGGATATAAATGGGAGATGAGCAAATAGAGACAAGTATAAATCATTTTCAAGGATCATGGCTTGAGAGAGAAGGGCAAGGGAGGAGAGGACTATAGTTAGAGGAGAACTGGGTTTTGCTGTTTTCACTACCACTTGTTGATCATCTATTATGTGCTAAGTGTTTTACAAACATATAATTTAATCCTCATAAAAACTATGACAAAATCCCCATTTTGCACATGATATTTAGATAGGTAAAAGGAATTTCCCAGATGATATTGCTACAAAGTTTCAGGATTCAAATTTAAAGTGTTTGCCTTGGGGGGCACCTGGGTGGCTCAGTCGGTTGAGCCTCTGACTCTTGATTTCAGCTCAGGTCATGATTTCATGGTTCGTGGGATCAAGCCCCACATTGGGCTCTGTGCTAACAGCTCAGAGCCTGCTTGGGATTCTCTCTCCCTCTCTCTGCCCCTCCCCTGCTCACACTCTTTCCCTCAAAATAAATAAACATTAAAAAAATATAAAGCATCATAAAGAAAAAAATTAAGGGGTGCCTAGGTGGCCCAGTCAGTTAAGCATCTGACTGTCTCAGGTCACAATCTCATGATCTGTGAGTTTGAGCTCTGGGTCGAGCTCTGTGCTGACAGTGCAGAGCCTGCTTTGGATTCTGTCTCCCTCTCTCTCTCTCAAAAATAAATAAACATTAAAAAAAATAAAAAAGTGTTTGTCTAGGGGCACCTGGTGGCTCAGTTGGTTAAGCGTCTGACTTGATTTCGGCTCATGTCATGATCTCACAGTTCCTGAGATGGAGCCTTGTGTCAGGCCCTGTGCTGACAACTCAGAGCCTGCATGGGATTCTCTATCTCTGTCCCTCCCCCACTCTTGCACATGCACACTCTCTTTCTCAAAATAAACATTAAAGAAAAAGAAAGTAAATAAAGTGTTTGAACCACTAACCAAGTTCATAGGAAATCCTCTAAGCCTAGAGCAGATGGATGTGGATGAGACAAGTTTGAAAGTGTTTAGAGGAATGCAGGAAATGGGGGAGGGGAATTCCAGTATGATGGCTCCTTTTCTGAAAGAACTGAATCCTATGAACTGAAGTGCCTGAGAACAGAGCTCATGTATGGGAGGAATGCTGACTCACTCCCACTGCCTTCTTTCCTTCTGAATGAGGTGGTTAAAAAGTTTTCAGAGTATAGGATATGGCTCTTTAAAGCAATGTTTCAAGGAATTTTTATGATTTGGGGAAATGCATGTTAAAGTGAAAAATCAGGAAGCAAAATTATATATAAGCGATTTTTTTTAAAGCATTAAACCAAAGAACAGAAGGCTAACATTGGCTGTCATTTAAGTGGTGGAATTATGGGATATTTCCCACCCCTTTTTCCTTTCTGAACTTTTGTATTTAAAAAAAATTTTTTAATGTTTATTTTTGAGAGAGAGAGAGACAGAGTGTGAGTGGTGGAGAGGCAGAGAGAGAGAGAGAAACACAGAATCAGAAGCAGGCTCCTGGCTCCGAGCTGTCAGGACAGAACCTGACGCGGGGCTTGAACTCACAAACTGTGAGATCATGATCTGACCTGAAATCGGAACCTTAACGGACTGAGCCACCCAGGTGCCCCAGAACTTTATGGATTTTAAACACTGAGCCTTTATTTTATAATCAGAAAAAAATAAACCTAAAAATATCTGATAATGGGCAGTCAGCACAAATTGAAAAGTCACCTACCTGGCAAAGGTTCGTCCAGTGATCATCCCTGTACATTTCTGGTAATGAAGACCTCTCCCTTGAATACAGGGGCATTTATATGATCTGGGCTGGGCCAAATGCAGTTTTCCCTGGAACCTTGCAGATGCTCCAATTGCTATGTTGGTCAAGCTTTCCACTGCTTAGAAAAGGCCTATCTACAGGAGAAGAGAGTGAATCAACATGCAAATAGAACTGAGAAAGGAGGACAGTATGATCTGACAGTGTATCAAGTCATCTAAGATGGTGGCAATATTTCCCCTGAGAACTCTGAGAGCCAGGGGCTCAAGTCCTCAGTGAATATCTGGAGGTAGGTAGATGGCGGTGCCAAGGAAGAGATGGCAGTCTCAAAGAAGAGTGGTGATCCAGGAGAGGCAGTGAGGGGTGGAAGGATGCTGATCCTTGTCCCATGGAAAGTGGGCTATTGGAGTGAGTTGGGATGTCTCAAGAGGTCAGCAAGGGAAGCCATATCTTCAGCCAGATTTCAGTTAAGGCAGAAAGTAGAAGGAGCTCCTTTGTGTAGGTGAACAAAGGTTCCAGGTGATAGGCTCAGGAGGCTGGGGGTAGTGGCAGGCAGGGCAGGGAGCAGCATCAGCCCAAGAGTGGAGGAGAAGCTAGGTTACTGAACTCACTTGCATTTGGAGAGTTAGCCTGGGATGACAGGGAGGGAAGGGGCACAGTGCGACTGATTGACCAGGAACCAAAGGAGACCATGATTGAAATGACCTCCATATTGTGCTATTTAGGGATTTGTACCAGGTTCCCAAAAGAAATTTAGTGACATTATTTGGGAGCCTTTACAGGGCTTGGCCCTGGTGAAGGGATGGGTAATTAGACCCCAGTAAGAATAGAAATAGACAGTGGTATCCAGCACCTCCAGCCCTGAATGGATATGCCTTTGTTGTGGATCTTGTGGCAGATCCCTCATCCATGCCACCTTCTCCCCTCTATAGAAGAGCCACGCTTTTTAGGTAGGATTGACTTCCCCTCCAGCCCCAACAGTATGTCCTTAACCAGTTAGAGAGACCTCATTCTCCTCGCCCAGTTGACTGGTGCAGGGAAGGACCTACGCCAGCTCTGCCCTCCTCTGCCTGTTGGCTTTTCTCTGGCCACGGCAGTTGCTTTGGGATGGGCACATGACAGACATTGGCCCAAATAGATTGAAGCCCAGTAATCTGTATGGATGGTGTGGTATAAGGATGTACCACCTGAAAGAACTGCAGCCATTTCTGTACCCATAGGAAAAATAGAGTAAGGACAAGGCCAACACACAGCAGAGGGCAGAACTGAGGGAGTCTCAAGAGAGTCCAAGCTCCTGAAGATGTTGGGAATTTCTGGATCAAACCATGAGTCAAGTACTCGTTGCTTCTGAGACAATAAAGGCCTTTTAGGATTTAAACTAATTTGAGTTGAATTTTCTGTTACAAATCTTGGGCATCCCTTTGTCCCATCAGCTCTGCCACATGACCTTTCAGGGCCAATGTGTGTCTGTGGGGCAGGGCATGGTGTAGATTCTGGTGTTCTTACCCCTCAGAAGACCGTGATTCTGACGATGGAGCTGGATGTAAATAAACTAGGAGCCAGGGAGGGAGCCAATCTTTGTCAGAGAATATATGGCTCATAGCTTTTATCTTGGTGACCCAGGCATTCATTTATATTTTGTAGAATCTTTTGCACTATCAACCTGTATTCTTAAGCAGTATCCCTAAGTTACTTTTCTGTTAATGTTTCTCCTTGTCTCTTATCTTTACCACACTGTTATCTTCTTTCCCTTCCCCCCTCATTTATTCAGTGAATATTTATCAAGCACCTATCATGTGGCAAGCACTATCATGTGCCCACTTCTGGGCACTGGGGATATGTCAGTGAAAAAACAGATAGATATAGATATAGATATAGATATAGATATAGATATAGATATAGATATAGATAGATTTTTAGATTCTGATAAACTGGAAGATCCAAAGCAGGGTGTTTTTTGTATGTTTGCCTCACTGAGAAAGTTGCTTTGACTTCTGAGTAAAGATCTGAAGGAAGTGAGGCACTGATCACACAAGAGTCTGGAGGGGAAAAGCATTCCTGGTAGAGGGAACAAGTCTGAAGGGCTTGAGGTAGGCATGCGCCTGGTATGTTTGAGGAGCAGCAAGGAGGCTGGTCTGACAGATGGGAGTGATGGAAAGGCTAGTGAGTATAAGGTGAAAAGGTCAGGAAGGTGACTGGGCCTTTAGGGCATGGTGAGCACTTCAGCTTTTACATCTGATGGAGACAAGAACAGGTTTAAATAGAGGACTGACATGGCCTGACTTGATTTTAAAGGAAAGAAGAGTCAAGGATGACTCCATGTTTTTGGTCGAGCAAATGAAAGAATTAACTTGCTATTAACTGAGACGAAGACTTGAAGACTGTTAGAGTCTTCTTTGTAGTGTGTGTGTGGGAAGTATGTGTGATGGGGGGATGGAGAACAGGTGGTCAGTTTTGGACATTTCAGTGTGGCATCCATTTGGAGAGGTCAAGTGGACAGACAGATGTTTGAGTATGGAATTCAGGGCAGAGGATAAACCCATTAAAAAAAAAACAACACTTGTTTTGTTTTTACTTTGAAGAGCTTTTCCATGAACTGTGGCAATACTCATATCTTTGGATACTTCATTTAGAAAAGTGCTGAGTGTACTGAAAATGAAGGAGTAGTATCTTATGGAAGAGGATGGGGGTGAGGCAATCTTTTTGTAATGTCAGCTTCCATGGAGGCTAAGGTTTTGTTGGTTACTATATATATCATCTCAGTGTAATGAATTCATCATTGCTGTAATATGTATATAAAGTAAACCCATTTTTAAAATATTTCAAGTATTTCTGCATGATTGAAAAGGAATCAAATGGTGTCCTACCAGTCATATGCTCTTGCTTCAGGGGCTTTGTACTTTCTGTTCCCTCTAACCTGGAGCACTCTTCCCACAAATATGAACAAGATTTGTTCTTTTGCTTTGTTCACGTCTCTGTTCAAATGCTATCTTATCAGAGAAGTCTACCCTCACCAGATTCAAACAGCACGTCCCATCACTAGCAGTTTTTCTTCTTAAAGTGATCACCACCTCATGCAGTGTATGTTTCTTGTCTGTTCTCCATTACTCCTCAATAGCTATTTGCTGGATGAATGAAGATCATCATACTGCTGTTCAAAAGAACTGTATGAAGCTATCATGACTTTGTTTAATTTTACCACTTTGCTAATATTATGCATTATAGTCTTAACATCTTTGCTACTTTAGTAAATGTAAGGTACTATGTCAAGGTTGTTTTAAGTTTAAAATTTAAACTTAAAATTAAAAAAATTTAATGTTTATTTATTTTTGAGAGACAGAGAGAGAGAGAGAGAGAGAGAGAGAGACAGTGTGAGTTGGGGAGGCACAGAGAGAGAGGGTGAAACAGAACCTGAACTAGGCTCCAGGCTCTCAGCTGTCAGCACAGAGCCCAACGTGGGGCTGGCTTGAACCCATGAACTGGGGGATCATGACCTGAGCAGAAGTCGGGTGCTTAACCGACTGAGCCACCCAGGGGCCCCTTAAATGTATAATTTTTGATTGTCAAGAACCACAAACATTTCCCCATGTTCTTGGGTACTAATTCTATTTCTCCTTGTGAATTGCATTATTTACATTCTTTGTCTATTTATTGTTATCTTAATTGTTTCTACATTCAAACAAGCTTTTATACATTTTTGGCACTTTCTGATTATTATTTGGCGCAAACATTTTTTTTCTCAAGCTTTTGTCTTTTTAAAATCCAGTTTTAAGTTTGTAAACGTCAGTTTTCTTTTGAAGTTTCTTCTGTTGTTACAAAGCCTCGAGAACGCTGACGTTTAGCCACAAACTTAACTGTTTTATCCCACTTAATGTAGTGTTTTCTATGTTCTTTAAAATATTTCGCATTTTAATCCTCTTGGAGTTTATTTTGATGCATAATGTGGAGCTTAGGTCCTCCCCCCCCCCCCCAAATTTTCATTCCTTACTAAGTAATCCTTCCTTACTGCCGTGTTTGGTGGTACTGCTTTATTCTTTGTCCCATCAGGATTATGTATATACACGTTTTGTTGGCTCAGTCTCATTCTTTTCCGTTGAGCTCAGCTTCTAACTTAGATCTCAACCCCTGCGCGGAAGAAAGGAAGGAACATTTCGCCCCCTGGAGGCGGACGTTGTCCTCCAGGACCAGGGAAGCCCGAGACCGGGCAGCAAAGGGCGCTCACCACTGTGGTATCTGCCTTTCCAGCCAAGTGGAAGTGTCGCTCTGCACCCCGCGGGAAGATTTGGGGCTTCCTTCTGTTCAGGACTCCTGGCCTTGAGCTTCTCCGATCCCACGTCTTTAGTACCCAGTAGAGCCGGACCTGTACCCTGCTGTCGAGTGAGGAGTGTCACCCCTGGGCCTCTCTTCTGTGCATCTTTCCACCCCCCTGACCCCAGGACAGGCGGCCTGCTGTTCTGACCTTCCGCTCTGGAAGTCTGCCGCACCGAGGCGCAACGCCCGGACAGGTTGTGGAAGCTGACTTTCGGGCGTGCTGAGAAGCTGCTCTCTGGGCCCGCACATTTCCCTCCACGTCCCCAGCTGTTTCCTCACCCTTCTTCGCACATCACTGACTATACCCACTCCTAACAGGGAGCTCGCTGTTGGAAGTGCTGTTGAAGCAGACACGGTTCACACGTGAAAAATAAAATAATTGATTTATTCAACAGATGCACACACTTAACTGTGTGCCAGATACTGTTGTCAGATGAGCCCCGTACTGAGCCAGCCCCAGGCGCCTAGAACCAGCCCTGTTTGGTTGCCAGTGTCGAAATCACTGAACAGGGTCTTTGAACGTCTCCGGAAATGAGTGCTGAGCCGGGAGGGGTGATGGTCCTGGAGCTGGCAGCAATGGGGAATGGGCTGCGCTATGCACCCTTCTCCTGCCTCTTCCCATTAATCCGCCAGCCGCGAAGATCGAGGATGTTCAGGGAGTGCATAGCCTCGGGCCCCGCGCGGTCCAGCGCAAGGTCACGGCGAGTCTGGAGCCAGAGCTCCCAGCGCCATTGCTGCCCCGCATTGCGTGCCCCTCCGGCAAGAAGCCGGTGAACTCCCCGGGTCAGGGCCCGGCGCCCCGGTGTGCCCAGGGGAGGGAGCTCGCGGGCAGGACATGCCGCCCACGCCAGGGCCCCTAGCGGCTCACCCCGGGGTGCTCGCCCGCAGCGACCTCAGTGGCTGCACCTCGAGCTCAGGCCCACGCCCGTAACTCTTTGGATTCGGGCTGACAGTCCACGTCCGGAAAACCCGGTCATAATTGGAGAATAAAACTTAAACACATGTGAACCAACCAGCAGCTGCAGCATTTCGGTGGGACAAAAACAAAAAAAATCCCGAAAAGCCAGGGTCTGCTTTGGCAGATCCTCCAAGGTTGAGATCCGGAGTCCCACGCCCTCCAATGCCTGGGTCCTGGGGCAGGGGACCCGCTAGCAAGAGACCGTCTTTCTGCAGGATGAAGGACACCTGGGATAGGAGAACACTTTCAACATGCTCCTGGACCTACCCACTTACTGTCTCTCTGGAAAACATAACCAACAACAACTCTCTGAATCCAGTATTTCTTTTAAATGAATTTGTATTTATTCATTACAGTCCTATTAACAGTCTTGAAAAATAGCGCTCATGTTAGATACTTGTGAGACATCGTATTTACTCGGGCCCAGTAGGGGTTCTTAATCTGGGGGATAAGTAGGATTGTTTAGGATTTTGGGGAGTGGGATCAATGAAAACCCTGAAATTGTTTCAAATTTTTAGGCTGATGTACACTTTTCTGGAAGAAGCTCTGTAGCTTTTATGATTACCAAAGTTCACCAACTTAGCTTGGTTAAGCAGGGCTGGTCTAAAGTGAAGGCTCAGTGGGTTTATGAACTCAGAACCGTTTGCACTAACTTAGGAATCTAGACCCCCCCTTGAAAGAGTTTGGTTCTCTGGTGAGGGTCGCTGGAGCCTGAACTTGACTCTCCCTCCTTACAAAAGGTCTTCCCACCCCCCACCTAGCAAAAACTTCAGGGGCAAGTTTGGTTTCCTTTTAAAGTCAAGTTAGGTTCAAGGAGATTTACTTCTGCATTTTTCTGTGCTTAAATAGAAATAACTCTCTGGTGGGTTTTTTCCCTGGGTTAGTCATGCAAATACCACATGTCTCATTTACACTTGGTTTCGGCCTCTGGGGCAGCCCTCTGCACATGCTTAGCCCAGGACCTCTCCCTTCAGGCATCGGAGTCTCTGGGGGAACTTAGGTGCTGACTTCACTGGGCTGGGATTTTCCTCAGCCGATGTGCCCAGGAAGTTAAAACGTGTTCCTTTTAAGGAAAAAAAGAATGCAAGTTGTGTGTGTGTGTGAAGAAAAAAACCTGCAAAACCACTCATAATCCCACTAATAGGCTTAACAACAATAACTAATTTTGTTTTTAATATCAGCTCTTCTATGTGTACACATAGGATTATGTGATTGTAGCAGTATAGTAATTACAATAATTGTATATTAAGAACTGTTCTTACAATTTACTACTTTTCCTTAGCATACCATAAACATTTTACTGCCTTCATAATCGGTGTTTTTTATTTTTTTAAATTTGTTGTTGTTGTTGTTATTTTTGAGAAAGACAGAGTGCGAGCTGGGGAGGGGCAGAGATAGAGGGAGACACAGAATCCGAAGCAGGCTCCAGGTTCTGAGCTGTCAGCAAATGGCCAACATGGGATTCGAACTCATGAACTGGGAGATCATGACCTGAGCCAAAGCTGGCTGCTTAACCGACTGAGCCACCCAGGCGCTTCCACAATCTGTGTTTTTAATGGCTGCACGTTTTTCCACTCTATAGGCACACTTTATCATCTGCCTTTGTTGTATGAACTGCCAAACATCTCAGAAGTGAGAAAAGTGAAAAAAGAGTGAAGTGAATGGCTGGTGCTCCCCTGGCCAATACAGCTTGCTCTCTTCCTGCCCAGGAGGGCAGCAGATGTGGGCTCTGAGCTTCAAAGCTTCCCAAACAGCTCTGTAGTGCAGCTGTGTAGACTGAGAGCCTACTCAGCCTTCCCTTCCCTCCCTCACCTCCTGTGAACTGAGGTCTGTCAAGTTCTGAGACAGGACGTGCTGGCCCCTGGAGGGGGTGCTGGGAAGACCTACTAATTAGACCATTTAGAGATTCAACTGGGTTACCAGCAGGGTTTTCAAACATGCAAGTTTCAGAAAGGGGTGAGACGAATTGGAACTAGGGTTAGCACTGCCCCAGGAAAAAAATCTGCCTGCAGGGGTTATGCACAAAGCTCACTGGGCCCCGGAATCCAGAAGCAACTGGACACACAAAGGGTATAGCAGTTTCATCCTTAACCTACACTGAGCATGTGCCTGTGTGCATAACTTACTCCACATCCTTTCCTACTTGGGGTGTGTTATCATAAAAATCATCCCGTTATGTAACTGTGGTTGCAGAAGAAGGATGGTGTGGGACAAAGATGACCTTTCACTTTTTATATTTGGTGTTATTTGAATTCTTAAAATGAGCAGGACTTATTTTTGTTTTTAAAAAATTGGTGGTTGGGGCACCTGGGTGGCTCAGTTGGACTCTTGATTTCAGCTCAGGTCACGATCTAAGAGCTCCACATCAGGCTCTGTGCTGACAGCTGGGAAGCTGCTGTGGTTCTCTCTCTCTCTCTCTCTCTCTCTCTCTCTCTCTCTCTCTCTCTCTCTCTCTTTCTCTCTGCACTGCTTGCATGCATTCTCTCTCTCTCTCTCTTTCAAAAATAAATAAACTTAAGAGAAAGGAAAATATGGGTAAAAACACAGACATGGCAGATAAGCCAGTGTCAGTATTGCTGACACCTGTCTGCTGAACTCCACCCTCGATATTCCTGCCATGTTTAGCCCTCATTCTCTTTCTCCAGGCCTGTGAACTCCTGAAGGCAAGGCCATGGTTATTATTTGATGTCAGGAGCATAGTACAGCTCCCAGCACAGACTGGCCAGTCAGCCCATCAATTAATATTCAGAGTGAATGGACTATGGTAACAATTTCCTATTGGTCTCCTGCCTCTAGTCTTACCTTTGCTGCTAATTAAATTCAGCAAAGATACATTGATGCACCTATAGGCCAGATATTTCCTGCTATTGTCTTCAGCCAGCAGTCTTTGAACTTTCGAGTTTCTGTGTTCTCCAAAATCAGTTTTAGAATTTGTATTATAAGCTTGAATAATTTCAAAGGATATAATAATTTCTGGTTTATTTCATATACTGACATTTAAAATTGCTATTACAGGGGCGCCTGGGTAGCTCAGTCGGTTGGGCGGCTGACTTCGGCTCAGGTCATGATCTCACGGTCCGTGAGTTTGAGCCCGCGTCGGGTTCTGTGCTGACAGCTCAGAGCCTGTTTCCGATTCTGTGTCTCCCTCTCTCTGACCCTCCCCCGTTCATGCTCTGTCTCTCTCTGTCTCAAAAATAAATAAACGTTAAAAAAAATGTTTTAAAAAAAATAAAAAAAATAAAATTGCTATTACAGGGGTGCCTGGGTGTCTCAGTTTGTTGCACATCCTACTTTGACTCAGGTCATGATCTCACGGCTCTTGAGTTTGAGCCCTGCATCAGGCTCTGTGCTGACAGCTCAGACCCTGGAGTCTGCTTCAGATTCTGTGTCTACCTCTCTCTCTGCCCCTCCCCCACTTGCATTCTGTGACTCTCTCAAAAATAAACATTAAAAAAATTTTTTTAAATAAAATAAAATTGGTATAAAACCTTTAAAAAATGTATCTAATAGAGGAGCGCCTGGGTGGCTCAGTCAGTTAAGTGTCCAATTTCGGCTCAGGTCATGATCTCACAGTTCGTGGGTTCAAGCCCCATGTCGGGCTCTGTGCTGAGAGCTCAGAGCCTGGAGCCTGCTTCTGATTCTGTGTCTCCTTCTCTCTCTCTGCCCCTCCCCTGCTCATGCTCTGTCTCTCAAAAATAAATAAATATAAAAAAATTTTTTTTAAATAAAAAATGTATCTAATAGAAACTAAATACCATCATAAGGGTGCCTGGTTGGCTCAGTTGGCAGAGCATGTGACTCTTGATCTCAGGGTCCTGAGTTGGAGCCCTATGTTGAGCATGGAGCCTACTTAAAAAAAAAAAAAAAAAAAAAAAAAAAAGAATCTAAATACCATGGCAGCTCAGTGCCTACCATTTCCATTTTTTTAAAATAATTTTTTTAATGTTTATTTTGGGAGACAGACAGAGTGGGGGGGGGGGGGCAGAGAGAGGGAGACACAGAATCTGAAGCAGGATCCAGGCTCTGAGCTGTCAGCACAGAGCCCGACACATGGCTCAAACCCATGAAGGGTGGGATCATGACCTGGGCCAAAGTCAGATGCTCAACCGACTGAGCCACCCAGTCACCCCTACCATTATCCATTTTTTAAAAAAACAGACAAACAAGTTCTTCTTTAAAGTTGGAATTTTATCTTGTGCCATTTTTTTCTTGAGTTTGTAAAATCCATTGCCCTTCTCCCCACAATATTTTATCTTGATGTAACATATTCTTATCCTTGAAAGTCTTTTACTGATTACCTTATTATTCTTGTTTGTAATAACAAAATACATAAGATTTGAAATAAAAAAAATTTCCTATGATCATTAGGTTACAGGTGCTAAATATCTTTTGGACTGAATAGCATTATAATTATTATTAGTACACAATTGATCAAAGCAATATATTATAAATTATAAATAATTATTAACAAGAAAACAAAATTTTAGTGAAAATGTCTCTCTTGGGCCTGTGTTTTTATTAGCCCATGTATTGGTGGTTAAATATTACCTTGTTTACATAAATAAGTAAATGAGTGGTCCCTGGGTGGCTCAGTTGGTTGAGAGCATCCTACTTCAGCTCAGGTCATGATCTTGTGGTTAGTGAGTTCAAGCCCCACATCAGGCTCTGTACTGACAGCTCAGAGCCTGGAGCCTGCTTCAGATTCTTTGTCTCCCTCTCTCCCTGCCCCTCCCCTGCTTGCCCTGTCTCTCTCTCTCAAAATAAACAAAATAATAAGTAAATGAGAATGGAAAGGGTTTTATTATTGCAGTCTTTCTCGATTATTTGTGCCCCTTCTGAGTTATGTGCCAAAAATCACATGGCAACCTATTATCAAAAATTAATTTTAATAACCTATCAGCTAATAACTCAATTTTCAGTTTTGTTGAAAGCTAAGGAATTGGAAACCACCTGACTTTCAAAAGGATTTGTTACCCAGTTAAACTCATTCACTTTTCAATTTCTGGGAAACATACCAAGAAAGGCTTTACCAAGACTTAACAAATTAATGTTACTTGTATCTTTTTCTTTCATAGAGGCATCTTATTTAACCCAATATACTCAGAATTTGGAACATAAAAATATTAATTTTAATATGCATTGCCAATATAACTTGTTTTAAGTTTATTTTTATTTTGATACAGAGAGAGAGAGAGAGAGCACAGTGGAGAAGGGGCAGAGAGAGAGAGAGAGAGAGAGAATTCCAAGCAGGCTATGTTAGTACCGAGCCCGACGTGGGGCTTGATCTCATAACCCACGAGATCATGACCTGAAGTCGGCCACTTAACCCACTGAGCCACCCAGGTGCCCTGCCAATATAATTTAAAAAAATAAAATGCTCTGGGGCCCCTGGGTCGGTTAAGCATCCAACTTTGGCTCAGGTCATGATCTCCCAATTCAGGAGTTTGAGCCCCATGTCAGGCTCAGTGCTGACAGCTCAGAGCCTGGAGCCTACTTTGGATTCTGTGTCTCCCTCTCTCTCTGTCCCTCCCCTTGCTGGCGCTCTGTCTGTCTCTCTGTCTCTCAGAAATAAACATTAAAAAAATAAAAAGTAAACTGTATCTTTTTTTTTTTTTTGAGAAAGACAGAGTTTGTGTAAGCAGGGAAGAGGGGCAGAGGGAGAGAGGGAGAGAGGGAGAGAGGGAGAGAATTCCAAGCAGGCTCCACACTCAGCAAAGAGCCCAACTTGGGGCTTGATCTCATAACTCTGGGATCATGACCTGAGCCAAAATCAAGAGTCCAACGCTCAACTGAATGAGCCACCCAGGCACCCCAATGTTTATTTATTTTTGAGAGAGAGAGAGACAGAGTACAAGTTGGGGAGGTGCAGAGAGAGAAGGATACCCAGAATTCAAAGCAGGCTCTGGGCTCTGAGCTTCTAGCACAGAGCTCGATGTGGGGCTGGAACCCATGAACTGTGAGACCATGACCTGAGCTGAAGTTGGATGCTTACCTGATTGAGTCACCCAAGTGTCCCCAGGCTTTATTTTTTCGATTTCAATACACATGTGTTTCCATCAAACACATGTCACCTGAATTCTAGATCTAAATTGACTGGCTAGGTAAGGCAAGAGAGCCTTGCCCTGAGTTTGTACCCCGATGATAGAAGATGCTTCCACTCTTAGTATTTCCTACCAAACTTCTCTTTGCTTTGCTCTCACAGGATTCTGCCTCTGAAGCAGCCCATTCTTTAACAGCAGTCTGGAACGGAAAGAAGTAATAAAGTTTGTGATTATTCCTGGGACCCATTCTACATATATCTAAATTGGAACACCTCAACATGTGCCAAGTTATCCCATTTCCAATGTGGTGCTTCAAACCTAACAGAAATATGTATAGAGCAGGGGAAGACACAAAGCCTTACTATAGGTTTCCTGTTTAAAGAGATGATTTTTTAAAAATGTTTATTTTTATTTATTTTTGAGAGAGAGAAAGAGAGACAGAGCACTAGCAGGGGAGGGGCAGAGATAGAGGGAGACACGGAATCTGAAGCAGGTTCCAGGCTCTGAGCTCTCAGCACAGAGCCTGATATGGGGCTTAAACCCATGAACTGTGAGATCATGACCTGAGCCAAAATCAAGAGTCAAATGTTTAACCAACTGAGCCACCCAGGTGTCTCACCATGGCTGTTGTTTTGAGCCACTTAATTTGGGGTAATTTGCTATGGCAGCAATAGAACATAAATCCACCATATTATAATTATTTATCTTATTATATTTTAAGACATTGATGTCACCACTTTATCATTATTGATCAGCCCCCTCATGCCTTATTTTCTTTTACAATTTAGACTCTATAGCCTGCCATTATAATTATTCCCTTATAAGAATCCTTAGCTTTCTCATTCTTCTTTCCTTTTATTGCAGTGCTGATCAGCCTTGACTGGGCGTAGCATTAGAATCATCTGAAGGGCTTCTAAAAGCACAGATTGCTGAGCCCTATTGCAGAGTTTCTGAATCAGGAGGTCTGGGGTGAGGTCTGGGAATATGCATTTCTTACCAGCTTTTAATGATTCTGACACTGCTGGTCTGGGGACCATGCACTGAGAATCACTGCTTTGCTGCAGTCACCCTGACTGAAACTAACTCTGTCTTCTCTGTACCTGCAACCAAGCAGCTGGATGCAGCTTAAGAAAAATTACAAATGGGGTGACTGCTTTTGTTGAAATTCATTATTATTGACCCCAGATGAGCCCTCCATGACTGCCTGGCTGTCCCTTCACATTTCCCTAGGAAGGTCTGTGTCTCCACACTCTTCTGCCTTCTCTTCTCAAATCTCCAATCTCCCACCCACCCCTTAATTTCACCCCCCACACGTCAGTTCAAGGGAAGGAAAGATCTCTGCCCATTACGAGCCAACCTCTCCTCCTAGGCTCTGCATCCTGTTGCTTACCTCTTCAAGAACTGTTTCCCTAATCCTCTTCGTTTTCCTATGCTAATAATGTATGTGTCAATCTGGATTATTCCTTTTATCCCCATTTGTAACCCTCCCTTGACCCTACATCCTTTTCCAGTCACCATTCCATTTCTCCACTTCCATTCACAGCAAAATTCTTGAAAAAGTTGTTGATTTCGGATGCCTGGATGGCTCAGTTGGTTGAGCGACTGACTTTTGATTTTGGCTCAGGTCATGGTCTCACGGTTTGTGAGGTTGAGCCCTACATAGGACTCTGTGCTGACAGTGTGGAGCCTGCTTTGGGGTTCTCTCTCTGTCTCTCTCTCTGCACCTGCCCCTGTCTCTCCCCCACATGCTCTGTCTCTCAAAATAAATAAATAAATTTTTAAAAAAAGTAAAAAAAAAAAAGTTGTTAACTTACTATGTTTCTACCTCCTTACTTCCCATTCACTCTTTTTAAAAAAAATTTTTTTTAACGTTTATTTATTTTTGAGACAGAGAGAGACAGAGCATGAATGGGGGAGGGTCAGAGAGAGAGGGAGACACAGAATCTGAAACAGGCTCCAGGCTCTGAGCTGTCAGCACAGAGCCTGACGCGGGGCTGGAACGCACGGACCGCAAGATCGTGACCTGAGCCGAAGTGAGACTCTTAACCGACTGAGCCACCCTGGCACCCCTCCCATTCACTCTTTTAAAAGATGTGTGGGATGGGGTTCCTGGGTAGCTTTGTCAGTTAAGTGTCAGACTCTTCATTTTGGCTCAGGTCACAATCTCACACTTCCTGGGATTAAGCCCTGCGTCGGGCTCCATGCTGGCAGCGCAGAAGCCTGCTTGGGATTCTTTCTCCTTCCCTTTCTGCCCCTCCCCTGGAGCCTGCTTTGGGGTTCTCTCTCTCTCTCTCTCAAAATAAATAAACTTTAAAAAAAAGTTGTAAAAAAAAGTTGTGTGGGATGTGTATTTATTTATGGAATAAATACTACATTGGACACTTGATATTTGTTGAGCACTGCTTTGCATTTCCCACTTTTCATGGAGTTCATGGACAGACCACGACATATGGCATTTGCAGCTGGTGACAAGTGCTATGCAGAAAACAGAGGGATGTGATTGTTTTTATGACTCATAAGGACATGCAAGAAATACACATGGAGTACCCACAATGCACCAGGAATAGCTCTAGTCACTGAGAATACATCAGTGAAGAAAGCAAAGATTCCTGTCTACACATTTACATTTTAGTGGGAGAATATAGAAAATAAGCAATGCAACAAAAAGTAAAAAACACATATTCAACAGTGACCTGATATAGAGAAAAATAAAGCGGAGAGAGTTAGGGATTCAGGGGGATAGTAATTTTCAATAAGGTGGTCAGATAAGGCCTCACTGAGAAGGTGCATTCAAATAAAGACCTGAGGGAAGAGGAGTTGGACAGCTAACTGGGGGAAGAACATTCCAGACAGAGAAAAAGGCAGAGCAAAGACCTCAGGACAAGGGCGTGCCTGGCTGTTTGGAATAACTGCAAGAAACTTCAAGGAATGACCAGGTGGCCAGTCTGCCTGGAGCTAGGTGAGTGCCAGGGATGGGCGAGCAAGGGGAGGAGATGAACCCAGAGTCATCAAGGGGCCAGACTGTGCTGGGCAGAGGTTGGCAAACATTTTCTGTAACATGCCAGATAGTAAATATTTTAGGCATTGCAGGTCACACATGGTCTCTGTCGTGTATTCTTCCTCTCATTTTTTTGTTTTTTAACAGTCTGTTAAGAATGTAAAAGTCTGGGGGTGCCCAGGTGGCCAGGTGGCTCATCTGACTTCAGCTCAGGTCATGATCCGAGCCAAAATCAAGAGTGGGACCTTATCAGACTGAGCCACCCAGGCGCCCCCACATTCTCTTATTTAATGCAGGGTTCAGGGCCAGCCCAGATTTGAGGGGAGGGGCCCCTTAAGAACATGAATACAGCAGCTGTAATTTACTGGGGGCAACCACAGTGACAGTCTAATACCACTGAATTGAAAACTAATAATTGAGGCAAGATGCAATGCTGGTTTGGACCAGGTGTTGGCAATGGAGATGGTGAGAATTCACTCGTTTCTGGGTATGTTTTGAAGGTAGGATTGAGAGGATTTGCCGATAGCACTGAATGCGGGTGTGCCACAACAGAGAGTTGAGGGTAACTCTGAGGTTTTCAGATTCAGCACATGGAAAAATGACATTTATTGAGAAGCAAAGGCTGAGGGAGAGGCAGGTTTAGGGGGAATATTAGGAGTTCAGATTTGAAATGATAAGTTTGAGGTTTCTATTGGACATACCCAGGAAGATGTCAAGGAGCAGCTAACTATGCAGGTTTGGAGAGGTCTGGTGTGAATATAGAACTTGCTAGTTGTCATTATAGATGGTATTTAAAGCCCTGAGACAGGACGATATCAGCAAGACAGCTTGGGAGCAAGAAAGGGAAATCCCCAGGTGCCAGAAATCAATGAATAAAAATTGGTACTCCGTGGAGAAATTCTAGAACAGTGTGGGAAAGGAGATGTTTCCAAAACCTTTTTAGACAGAAAGAACAGTTTTCCACAAAGGCTCATGGATCAGGATGCCTCTGAATTGTCAGTTTTCTCATGGAAAACTATGAGGCAATGGGAAAATGCCTTCAAAACGCTGAGGAAAAAATAATTTCCAACTTAGATTTCTAACCCTACCAAGCTATCAAGTGAGGGTAGGAAAAAAATATTTTCGGATGTGCAAAGTCTCAAAAAATGTTATTTCCAGTGCACTGTTGGGACATAACAGGAGAATTAGCTACACCAAAACAAGGAGATAAACCAAGAGGGAGGAATAATGGGAACCAGAAGAACTGGTCTTCATCACAAGAGAGAAGAGAAGGAAACCTCAAAAATGATGTTGCGTGGAAAATCTAAGGTGACGATGATGACACAGGCTTTGAGAACAGCCGGTACGTTCTGGAGCAAGTCAGAAGCCTCCAGGGGAGACTTCTTCAAGTAGATGGAACAGATAGAGGAGGGGAATAAATTCCCTAAGGGGAATAAATATCCTGGAGAGGAGATTTGCACAGCTGATCGAATGTCCAATGGCACATTAGGATAAGTACATCGAAAACTAAGCAAATAAAAATGTAGACATTTTAAAGAGAAAACAAAACTAAGAATATAAGTTGCCGGTTGATTGTAATACACATTATGATTTTGGAGATGCTAATATATGAACAGATGTATGTGTTAGAATAAAAATCTAGTAGTTCATCTAGTAAGGCCCTGTGAGTAGCAAACATTTCTTGTTTTATTTTTTAAATTTTTTTAAATGTTTTATGTATTTTTGACAAAGAGAGAGACAGAGCATGAGCAGGGGAGGGGCAGAGAGAGAGGGAGACACAGAATCTGAAGCAGGCTCCAGCCTCCGAGCTGTCAGCACAGAGCCCAACGCGGGGCTCAAACTCACAGACCACGAGATCATGACCTGAGCGGAAGTCGGATGCTCAACCGACTGAGCCACCCAGGCGCCCCACCATTTCTTAGTTTTTATATGATGAGATTCCCCTTCCCTCAACACGTGTGAATAATAATTTGGCTGAGTGTAAATTTCTTTCATTCCTAGGGCTTTTTCTTCAATTCTGGAAAAAAAAAAAAACTCAGCAATTTTCTCTTCAAATATTGTTTTTTTTTCTGTCATTCCTCTCAATTCTCTTTCTCTGGAATTCCTATTATATACATATTTAAACCTTTAAACCATATTTAATCTATTCTCCGTATTTTGAGAGAGAGAGAGAGAGAGAGAGAGAGAGAGACAGGTAGAAGGAGAGAGACAATCTCAAGCAGGCTCCACACCCAGTGCAGAACCTGATGCAGAAGCTCGGTCTTATGACCCTGAGATCATGACCTGAGCAGAAATCGAGAGTCAGATGCTTAATCCAGGTGCCCCTATACTCCATTAAAGAAAAAAAAAAAGGTTTATTTATTTATTTTGCGGGGTGGGGGGACAGAGAGAGAGAGATAGAGAGAATCCCAAGAAGGCTCCGTGCTGTCAGCACAGAGCCCAACTCAGGGCCTGATCCTATGAACCATGAGATATGACCTGAGTCAAAATCAAGAGTCAGACTCTTAACTGACTGAGCCACCCAGGCACTCCCTTCATATTTTTAACTGTTGTTTCTTTTTGTTTATCTCAAGCTACATTCTGAGTGAGTCCCTCAGTTCTCTCTTCCAATGTTCTAATATACTCTTTGAGAGTAGATGACTCTACAATTTCTCCCATTTATGGCCTCTTAGATTTCAATTAGGGTATTTTTCTCTTCTTTTCTTATTTTATTTTTTAAGTAATCTCTACCCCCAGCGTGGGGCTCTAACTCACGACCCCAAGATCAAGAGTCACACGCTCCACTGACTGAGACAGCCAGGCACTCCTAGGGTATTTTTCATTTCAAGGATTTCTAATTGGTTATCATTTATATTTGTTTCATTTCTGCTTATTTTTGCTTCACACTTTCCTTTTTGAAATGGTGTACATTCATCTCTGAACATTTTCAACATACCATTTTAAAGTCTTTTTATACTCTTTTCCAAATTTCCAGAGAAAATTTGAGAAAATGTCTGATTGGATTGTTAATTTCAAAGTCTAGCTTCCTCACCATTAGTTCTTTCATATGTTTTAGAACTACGATTTGTAAGCTTTTGAGTGAGAAAGTATTTGTTTTTGTTTGATTTTTCTCTGTTTCTCTTACTTTCTCTCCTCCCTTCCCAGGATGCCTCCATCTGACTGTCTGGTC
Source organism: Acinonyx jubatus (assembly GCF_027475565.1). NCBI lineage: Eukaryota > Metazoa > Chordata > Mammalia > Carnivora > Felidae > Acinonyx > Acinonyx jubatus. The sequence continues at coordinate 48,390,295 of NC_069390.1, read as the reverse complement.
ATCAGTCCAGAGCCAGGGCCCCTAATCATGATTTTCCACCCCTGGATATTAGGGATATGGCAGATCTAGTTATGGAGCCAGTAGACAAGACGACTTGACAGTTTCTCTTTGTTCCTTACCTCCTTGGGCTCAAATAAAGTCAGCGCCCACAAATTGACAGCTATTTTCTTCAGCTTTTTTTTTTTTTTTTTTTTTTTTTTAAATAAGCTGTGGAGCCTACATCAGCCTCTGGTCTCAAGCTGTGAGCATCAGTCTCTTACACTGAGGGGAGCCCTTTATCCCCACAGAAGCTGAACTCTTGCCCAGCTGCCACTGTCCAATTTCTAGACCTAGAATCCCTAAGCCTGAGACTTCACCCCACTCGTTGTACTGTGTTTCTATTCCATTTTTGGTTCATGGAGATATATAAGAGTTAGCTATGTCTTTTTAAAAAATAATTTTTATTTTTAATTTTAAAAATTTTTTTTACATTTTAAATGTCATTGCTATGTGAAGCAAAAGGGTTTGAAGCAAAGGGGTTTTGGAGATATAAATGTACTTCCTTGTATTGACGTCAACCTCCTCACACCTGCTTTCTGTCCTCTACCCCTCTATTGAAACCATTAAGTCAGATTCACTTATGATCTCTATGTTGCCAACCCTAATGGACATTTCTCTGTCCTAATGTTCTTGACTATTTGGCTGGTTTTGACATAAGTTACTGCCTTTTTTTTTTAAATTGTGATATAATTGATGTATAACATCATGTAAGTTTTAGGTGTGCAACATAATGATTTGACATATGTATATATTGCAAATGATTACCACAATAGTTTTAGTTAACATCCATTTCCACACATATTTACAATATTTTCCTTGTAATTAGAACCTTTAAAATCTATTATGTTAGCAACTTTCAAATATATGATACAGTATTGTTAATTAGTTATCATGCTCTATGTTGTATCGGCATGGCTTATTTATCTTATAATTGGAAGTTTGTACCTTTCTAAAAAAATTTTTTTTTAAACATTCATTTATTTTTGAGAGACAGAGAGAAACAGAGCACAAGCCAGGGAGGGGCAGACAAAGAGGGAGACACAGAATCCAAAGCAGGCTCCAGATTCTGGGCTGTCAGCACTGAGCCCAACACAGGGCTCTAACTCATGGACTGTGAGGTCATGACTTTAGCTGAAGTCAGATGCTCAACCAGCTGAGCCACCCAGATGCCCCTGGAAGTTTGTGCCTTTTGACTACTTTCACCTGCTTTGCCCACTCCTCTAACCCTCACCTTTGGAAGCCACTCTGTTCTCTGTATCTATGAGTTTTTTATTTATTTATCTTTTAGACTCCACATATAAGTGAAATTACACAGTATTTGTCTTTCTCTGCCTTATTTCACTTAGCACAATGTCCTTAATATCTATCCATGTTGTCACAAATGGCAGGTTTCCTTTTATGTGGCCGAATAATATTCCATCGTATATATATGCATGTGTGTCTGTGAATCACATTTTCTTTATCTATTTATTCACTGATGGACACTTAGGTTGTTTCCATGTCTTGGTTATGGTAAATAATGCTGCCTTACTGCCTGGTTCTTAAAACATCACTCTGCTTGATTACCTGGCACTCTCCTGATTCTCATTCTTGTTGTCTTTTGCAGCTCAATAGATTAGCAGTTTTAAGATCTCTCTTTGTCTTCTGGCAATAACTGTCTCTGATAAAAGTAGCTTACTACATTCAGTTTGCTAGTCTTTTGTAGGTACTCTTGTCTTTTTTCATAGATGATAGATTTTTGTTTCTTGTAATTGATGTTCTCCAATTTTATTATGCTATCTAAGTATGAATTTGTTTGTATATTGCTCAACATCTTGTGACCTGGACCTGATGGATAATGCACAGGACCTGATATACCTGTGAGTTCAGGTCCCATGCTAGTGCAGAAACAGCCCTGGGGTTCCAATTTTTCACAGATGATTGTTTTCTCCCTGTGACCCAGGCCAATGGCAAGTTTTCTTGCTCCTTCCCCTGGCTGGTAAACAGGTTTTTTTCTATCTTCCTATGGGGAGCATGTAGGACCTTTGTTACAAGTCTAGGACTTGCCAGGGCACAAGGCCCCATCTTCTGTTGCCACATCAATGTTAAAATCTCATCCTTAATCTGTAAGGCCTATTCTGTTCCAGCTTCAGATTCTGCTCACCATGCTAGCTTTGACTCTGATTTCTGCTTCCTGAGAATTTCCCTTTCTTGCTTTCAGTCTCAGAGAGATCTTGTCCTGGTTTCAAGCTACCATTTTGGAACTCAAAGCAAAGAGTTTGATGCTTTCTCTTCACTGGGTTCTTTTGAGTCTTCTTTCCTGGGCCAATAAACCTCATCCTCAAGATCTTGTACAACTAAGCTAGCCAAAATTGAGTTCTGGTCACTTGAAGTCAATCTTTAATACAGTGGAATTTGGAGGGGTGCCTGGGTGGCTCAATCAGTTAAGCGTACAACTTCAGCTCAGGTCATGATCTCCAAGTTCATGAGTTGGAGCTCCACGTCAGGCTCTGTGCTGAAAGTTCGAAGCCTGGAGCCTGCTTCAGATTCTGTGTTTCCCTTTCTCTCTGCCCCTTCCCCACTCATTCTCTCTCTCTCTGGTCATTTGGAAATTATTGAGCTTCAGAATAAATTACAAGTTCCCCAAACATTCTATTCATAAATATATGTTCTGTTATCTTTTCTTATACACCCCATGCATTTGAGAAATTGAAGTACTTGCTATTGTCCAGCTACCCCTGAGTTTCTCATATCCACAATCTTGCATGTAAGGCTCCTTTTACCCATAATACCTTTTCCATCAGCTCTGGTGAAATCCAACCTTTCTTTCTTTCTTTCTTTCTTTCTTTCTTTCTTTCTCTTTTTCTTTCTTCTTTCTTTCTTTCTTTCTCTTTTTCTTTCTTCTTTCTTTCTTTCTTTCTTTCTTTCTTTCTTTCTTTATGTTTTATTTATTTTTGAGAAAGAGAGCATGAGCGAGTTAGGGGGAAGAGAGAGAGGGTGACAGAGGATCTGAAGCAGGTTCTAGGCTCTGAGCTGTTAGCACAGAGCCCGATGTGGGGCTGGAACTCACTGACTGCGACATCATGACCTGAACCGAAGTCAGATGTTTAACAGATCGAGCCACCCAGGCGCCCCCACCCTGTCTTTCAAAGTCCTGCAAATTGATATCAGGACTTGTGGGCTCCAGACAGGGCTCTGCTACTTCTTAGCTGTCCCTTTTTTACATATGTGACCTTCAACTTTTCTTTTATAACATGGAGATGGAAATATTTATCTCACAGAGTTAGAACCTTTTTTATGACTCTTTGTTTGGAGTGACAGAAAACCCAAACCAAATTGCTTCTAACAAAAGTGCACTTATTGGTTTACATAGGTCTAGGGACAGAGATGGCTTCAGGCATGGGTGAATTCAAAGCTCAAATGATATCATCAGGACATTTACATTCTTGTTCTGTCAGCTCTGCCTTTTACTGCCTCCTTCAGGCTCAAGTTCAAAGAGTGACAAAACGGCTGGCAGTAGTCCCAGAATCCAGAGTCTTCCTGCTTCAACTGCAGGGGACAAGCCTGAGAACTTCTTTTGCAGAAGTTCCAACTAAATTCTCGTTGCTTTCCTTAGGTCATGTTCCTGTCTCTGAGGTGGTCACTACAGCCAGGAGAATTGGATGCTCAGATTGGCTGCGACCCAGGAGATTTGTCCTACCTCAGATATTGGGGGTTGTCCTGGCAGCAGCACACGGGATGACAGTGGGTAGATGGAGATTCTCCAGTGAGAAGTTGGGTTACATTTATCAGGACAGTGAGAGGATGCTGAACAAGAATCACTGCAGATGTCCTCCACGGGTGTGCTGAGGAACAAATGAGTTGATAGAAGGAAACGGATTTCAGAAAGTCCCATTCAAATATAAGTAATGATTATTATGTGGTTCTCGCTCTCTTGTGGCACTTAGCGTTTTCTCCCTTCTATCTACACTCATCTAAGTCGTGCTTTGTCTCCCCCCACACTCTGAGCAGCTAGAGAGCAGGGTCTGTGCTGTAGTCATCTCTGGAGTACTCACCGCTCCTAACTCAGCACCTAGAAAATAGGTGCTACTTAATAAATGATTGTGGGATAACTGAATGAACCTAAATCCAAAGCATTCCCCAGAATTCTGTTAATCCATAGGTCAAACTCTGAGAAGGCTTTGGAGAGCTTTAGCCTTCCACTGGAGTCATAGATAAGACAGCTCTGGTTTTCTCCATAGTGAGTGGAGAGTGGGGTGAGAGAAATAATTTCAGGCAGATGTGTCCTTGCATTGATTTATTGACCTGGCCAAGCTAAGACCAGTCAGAAAAAAGAAAAGTTTGTTTGTTTGTTTGTTTGTTTGTTTGTTTGTTTGTTTTCTTCTTTATTTTTCTCTCCCTGCCCTTATTACAGAGGAATGTGCTTCAGGAAAGCACAGACTGAATGAAGAAACTTCCCAAAGGCACTGACCAAAGGGTAGGTTTGGGCCTGCCTCCTGATCCTGGAGGCCTGAGTTTCCAGGAAGTTTTGAGTTTGATGAAAGGAAGTGGCTATGAGTTCTAGTCGAAAGACTGGAAGCTCAGCCCAGCGAGTCTGTTCTGTGTCTCTGTGGTTAAGCTCATTTCCTTAGATTTCCTATTTGAGCACAGAGTCTGGAGCTGCTAAGGCCAACTGGAGTTTGGGAAAACAAGCTCTTAAGAGGTACAAACTTCAGGGGCGCCTGGGTGGCTCAGTCAGTTGAGCATCCGACTTCAGCTCAGGTAATGGTCTCCCAGTTTGTGAGTTCCAGCCCTGCCTCGGGCTCTGGGCTGACAGCTCAGAGCCTGCAGCCTGCTTCGAATTCTGTGTCTCCCTCTCTCTCTGCCCCTTCCACCACTCGTGCTCTGTCTCTCTCTCTTTCTCAAAAATAAATAAACATTAAAAAAAAAAAGAGGTACAAACTTTCAGTTATAAAATAAATAAGTCACGGAGATGAAAAGTACAGCATGGGAAACACAGTCAAGAAGATTGTAATAACATTGTATGTTGACAGATGGTAGCCACACTGGTGATGAGCACTGAGGAATGTACAGAATTGTCAAATCACTATGTTGTACATCTGAAACTAATGTAACACTGTATGTTCATTATACTTCAATAGAACGAAAAAGGGACCCAGATTATCTCTTGAAAACTCTCCAGAGTTTTCTTGGAGCTGCTCTTTGGCTGATTCTACGATAGAGAAACTCTTTTCAGCCACAAGTGTTAAGTAGGAAAGGCAGTGTGGCTTAAAGTGTCATATATCGGGGTTGTAGGGGCCCACTAATTTTCAGCCTGCCCTCTCTTATGTTGTAGCAATGATGCTATTCAGGGAACCCGGGCCCTAGCAGGGCAGAAACAAAAGGGACAATGTTTTAGAGAAGGGAAGTTTCACCCTTACAGGTATTCTGAACGTGAACATAAACACCTGACTACCTTGCAGAGTCATTGTTGGAAACAGTGTTTCAGCTCCTGTACTGGTGGGTGGGACGGTGGGAATGGGAATTGTCTAAGGGTATTGTTAGCAAGTCAGGAGTCACCAAAGGAAAATTTGAGCTGGGCGGGTCAGCAGCACCCAGCCTGGTGCTTGACAGATTTGGCAACACAAGCTGGGTGTTGCTTAAAAGGAACTCCCTGTTCACTAATTCACTTCCTAGACTGTCCAAGTCAGTGCAAACTCATTTCTAGAAGGATATCCCTTGACTTCCAGGATCTGACCTTGCCTCCCCTTTGTGTCTCTGTCTCCTCCTTGGTTGGCATCTTATCTTTATTCCTGACACTGGCTTCTTCTTTGGACCTCAGCAGTGCTCTCATAACTGTTTTGGATAATATTTTCTTTGCCTGAACCTGCCTTTGGTCTCTTTTCCCCTCAGGTAGTCATAGGTGCTCTGCCAAAGGACCTGCAGCAACATAGCCTTACAGAAAGGGCCTGGGCTTGGAAGTCATGCCACAGAATTAGGTTCTAATTCTAGCCCTGCCAGGGTGAACTTCAGCAAGTTATTTCATCTCTCGAGGTTCAGCTTCCTTATCTGTAAAATGGGGATAATTTATCTTACTGAATTTCTATGAGGACTTAGGAAGATAAGGGACTTACAACAGTGAGCATGTTGACCCTTTATACATGGCAGCTCTTATTAAGAGTGAAGAGCAGGGGGGGCGCCTGGGTGGCTCAGTCGGTTAAGCATCTGACTTCAGCTCAGGTCATGATCTCATGGTTGATGGGTTTGAGCCCTGCATTGGGCTTTCTGCTGATAGCTCAGAGCCTGGAGCCTGCTTCAGATTCTGTGTCTCCCTCTCTCTCTGCCCCTCCCCTGCTGGCTCTCTCTCTCTCAAAAATAAGTAAACATTAAAAAAAAAAAAAAAGAGTTAAGAGCCGGGCGTGCTTCAGTCAGTAGAACATGTGAGTCTTGATCTCAGGGTTGTGAGTTTGAACCCCAAATTGGGTATAAAGATTACTTAAAAATAAAATCTTTACCAAAAAAAAAAAGTGAAGAGCAGACTAGAGAAGACATACCACACAAACACCACTGACTTCAGTGATAACATCTGACCAACAGAATTAGGCGTTTACCCTAGTGGAAATGTCCAGCAGAGATGGAGCCTCTACTTCCTCATTCGTAACCTGCTCTAATGTTTCAGAACCTGTTAGTCAGGAAATTGTTCTTAATATCTAACCTAAGTTCCTCCTGCTATAATGTGTCATATCACACGTATTTTAAAATAATACACAAATAGACCCATGAAAATGAGCACACTTTTCTGTGAGTCAGAGGCATTCACAGGCCTTGGGTTTATTCTAGTCTTCAAGAAACCAGAGAATATTTGTTGTGTGATCCCTGCAGACCACCGACTGTGCCGGGTGATGCTGGGAATCTCCAGAGCCCTGTGATGAGACTCCAGCTCTCCTAAGACTCCTATCTCACTGGGGCTAGCAGTCTCAGTCTCTCTCAGTTTTTCATTTGCAAGTGAATGGTTGCTCCTAGTTTAGAAAGCCTAGGAACACAGCAAAGGAGTTCAGCAGGACTGATCACATTGGTGGCTAATCCCTGTTACCCAACTTGGCTCTGGCAAGGATTGAAATGCAAATTGTGTGTCCTGTCGGTCTTCAAAATTTAAGCAGAGGACAACATTTAAACAGCCCCAAGTAAACAGATCACTCCGTAGGTGCCTTGTGTTTTGCAGGTAATTCTTCTTGCTGGGCTGTTGCTAGGAATCACATCTTTCCAGCTATGTGGCCCTGAATGTAAATGTCTAAAAAGCACCTGTGGGAGGGAAATGTTTGCTCTCCCTGGCAACACAGGGCAGATGTCTCAACTTTTTCACTTGTCTACTCTATGGACATGCTGCAAACGTATGGGGTGAGTTTGCAAACTGGCAGCCCATGGATAGCCTATAGATGTGTTCTGTTTGGCCACACAATGTCTTGTTTTTGTTTTTGAACTTGAATTGGTTGCCCTGGTCTAAAAATTCACATGATCCAGGTTTCTGGCTTTTCTTGGAAAAGGGAAGATCTGGCAACACCGAAGCTGTAGGTTTTTCTCATATTAGCATCATCAGTCTGAGTGGGGAGGTGCTCCCTGCAGATGGGATCACCATTTCCTTCTGCCTCACTTCCACTCAATTTTAGTCACGGAAATTGCCTGAACCCTAAAGGCATTTGAGTTGGGGACTCTTGGCCTGTGAAATCCTCTTTGGTCATTGATGGAGAGCATGGCTACTAGTGTTTTGTTCCTTTGGGTTTTCTATAACCTCTCTTCCTCCACCAGAAATGATACCAGAAGAAGTCAGTATCTCTGACTTCTGCTGATTATGTCTTTTCTGAGTTTATACTTAATGCTACAGTTGAATACATGTGTCATGTTACCAGCAGGTCTTCATATGAGGATCAAGGGGATGAATCCCTCTCTTAAAAAAATTTTTTTTTAATGTTTATTTTACGTATTTTGAGAGAGAAAAAGCACAAGCAGGGGAGGAGCAGAGAGAGAGGGAGAGAGAGAATCCCAAGCAGGTTCTGTGCTCAGCATGGAGCTCCACAGAGGGCTCGATTCCACAACTGTGAGACCATGACCTGAGCCGAAATCAGGAGTAAGACGCTTAACCAACTGAGCCACCCAGGTGCCCCCAGGGGATGAATCCATATTTGAAATTTATCTCTTGGCACTATTTCTAGGTTGTTTAAAGTCCAAGGGCTTCTGTGTGTGCAGAGGAACACTGCAACTTCCAGTATCAAGACAACAGATGCACAATTTATCAAATTTACAAGCTTAATAAAACTTAGAAAATAAAAATTTCTTAAATTATGTTTTTACATTTAAATCCTGATTATAACATTTATTTATTTATTTATTTATTTATTTATTTATTTATCAAGGAACTTTCTTTCTTGTTTACGTCTAGGAGTTTTATGCTTTCAGGTGTTTTATTTAACTCATTGATTTTTTTTTTTTTTAAATTTATTGTCAAGTTAGCTAACATACAGTGTATACAGTGTGCTTTCGGTTTGGGGGGTAGATTCCCATGATTCATCATTTATATACAACAGCCAGCGCTCATCCCAACAAGTGCCCTCCTCAATGTCTATCACCCATTTCCCCCTTCCCCGCCCCCCATCAATCCTCAGTTTATTCTCCACATTCAAGAGTCTCTTATGGTTTGCCTCCCTCTCTGTTTGAAACTATTTTTCCCCTTCCCTCCCCCCCACGGTCCTCTGCTAAGTTTCTCAGGTTCCACATACCAGTGAAAACATATGATGTCTGTCTTCCTCTGACTGACTTATTTCACTCAGCCTAATACCCTCCAGTTCCATCCCCGTGTTGTTGCAAATGGCAGGATTTCATTCTTTCCCATTGCCAAGTAGTATTCCATTGTATATATAAACCACATCTTCTTTATCCATTCATCAGTTGATGGACATTTGGGCTCTTTCCATAATTTGGCTATTGTTAAAAGTGCTGCGGGTCACCTGGGTGGCTCAGTCGGTTAAGCATCTGACTTCAGCTCAGGTCATGATCTAGCAGTTCGTGAGTTCGAGCTCCCTGTGTCGGGCTCTGTGCTGACAGCTCAGAGCCTGGAGCCTGCTTCAGATTCTGTGTCTCCCTCTCTCTCTGCCCCTCCCCCACTCATGCTCTGTCTCTCTCTGTCTCTTAAAAATAAATAAACATTGAAAAAAAATTAAAAAAAAAGAAAAAAAGAAAGTGCTGCTATAAACATTGGGGTACATGTGCCCCTATGAATCAGCACTCCTGTATCCTTTGGATAAATTCCTAGTAGCACTATCTCTGGGTTGCAACTTATATTTATGTGGGGTGACAATAACAGAAAACCCTAGCTCAAAGTGGCTTAAATAACAAGGAAATGTATTATCTCATACAACATGAAGCCCTGAGGTGGGGTGGGCTGTGGATGTGGTACAGCTGGGCTCCAGCTCCATTTTGTTGTGGCTCTCTTGGGTTCTGCCCTTCTCTGTGTATTGGCAGCACCCTCAGGCTTGTCACAATGTGGCTGCTGCAATGACATTATCATATCCAGACACAACAATTCAGAGAAGGAGGTGGGACTCTTTTATTTCCTCTTAGGGAGATGTGGGGGGCAGGGCACAAAACTGTGGAAACCTCTCCCAGAAATTCCTAGGTGAACTTTGACTTACAACTCATTGATCAAAGCTGTGCCACATGCCTATTCCTAGACCAATCGCTGGCAAGGAGAATGGGACTGCCATTTGGCTTTTACTAATTATCCCAGAGTGAATGAGTGCTGGGGAGTTTATCTTCATGATCACTGCAAAAATGTAATTAAATTCCCTTAAACAACTCAAATTACATTCATAAATACAATATGATCACCTCTCTGAACATTTCAAACATCCTAACACACCAAAGGGCCGACAGAAACACAAAAGTCAAATAATCACAAAGGCTAGAGCTACATTTAAATCGAATTTGAAAATTTTAAAACCACAGTTTTATTTTTTCATTATTTCTATATTTATAAGTAATATTTATTTTGATACTTTTCTAGGGTTACAGTAATTTTACTAGATCCCAAATTAAAATAATACCACTAGATCCCAAAGTAAAATAATACCACCTCATACTGGCCAAGGTTATAGGTTATTTGTGTTTGGCTATTTTAATAGGTTGGAGTTATTTATAGTTGATTCTTGACCATAGCAGGGGGCTAGTGGCACCTTCTAAATCTGAACTGGCAGACATCAGGCTGCTCCCACCTTCATAACAGCTTTATTGAGATAAAATTCACATACCATACAATTCACCATTTAAAGTGTACAATTCAATGGTTTTCAATATCTTCAGAGCTGTGCCACCATTACCACAATGTTAGAACGTTTTCATCACTCCCATAAGAAATCCATCAGCAGTCATTCTCCATTTCCCCCTCTTCCAAGCTCTACTCAACCACCAATCAACTTTCTGTCTGTATGACTTGGCCTATTCTGGACATTTCATACAAATGGAACACTATGTAGAAGCTTGACTCCTTTAAATCATTAACCTTTGGGACACCTGGGTGACTCAGTCAGTTAAGTATCTGACTCGTGATTTTGGCTCAGATCATGATCTCCTGCTTGTGAGACAGAGCCCAGCATTGGGCTTCATGCTGAGCACGAAGCCTGGTTAAGATTCTCTCTCTATCTCTCTCTTCCCCCCCCCCCTGACCCTCTTCTCCATTCTGTCTCTCTCTCTAAAATAAAATAAAATTAAAAGTTAAAAATTAAAAACTTTACTTGCTCTATCAGTGTTACTTGTCATGCCTATACCTTTCACAGGGAATTTCCTGAAATTATGTATTTTTAAAGTTTTACTTAGTATTACATTATTGGTTGTATTGCTTTTTGTTATGTATTGACCCAATTGTTTGGAATGATTGGAAATATAAACATGCCATATATATTAGTCACTCCCTCCCTTCCTTCCTTTCTCCATGTCTTCCTTCTTTTTTTTTAAATTTATTTTCATTTTTTTCATATTGATTTTTGAGAGAGAGACAGAGTACAAGTGGAGGAGGGGCAGAGGGAGAGGGAGACATAGAATAAGAGGTAGGCTCAAGGCTCTGAGCTATTAGCACAGAGCCCGATGCCAGGCTCAAACTCACGAACCATGAGATGGTGACATGAGCCGAAGGTGGATGCTTAACTGACTAGCCACCCAGACGCCCCTCCCCGTCCCTTCTTTCTTTCCCTCCTTCCACAAGTATGTGTTGAATATTTTCTCTGTATCAGATATTGTGCCAGGCACAGGGGACCTAACAATGAGCATGCAGGTAGGCCTTTCCCTCCTGGACTTCTAGTTGGGAGGAGGCCCTGACCCTTCTGCTGATGACTTGAAGGGCACTATGTTAGTATTGCTGAGTTACCATTCCAGAATTCTTCAGTGGGCCCTCAGAGTAACTTGCTCCTTCCCGTATTTCTAATTTTTCTCCATCTCTTCTACCATCTGACCCTTAACATACCATCTTCATGTGCAATTATCATCATTTATATAAACTTTTCCATACATGCTGGATTATCTTATTAGCACAATAACAAATCATGAAATATGTGTCAGTTGCTTTGTTACCAAGGTTTACTTGATTACAATACTAAACTATTCATTTATTTTATATTTATATCAAGATTCTTGCAAAAAAGGTTATTTGTTATTGTTATCATTATTATTTTTAGAGAGAGAAAGAGATAGAGGGAGCACAAGCAGGGGAGACGGGCAGAGGGAGAGACAGAGAATCTTAGGCTCCATGCTCAGCACAGAGCCTGAGGCAGGGCTCAATACCAAACCCCTGGAATTATGACCTGAGCTGAAATCAAGAGTCAGATGCTCAACTGCCTGAGCCATCCAGGTGCCTCCAAAAAGGATTAGAATTGAGGCAGAACATAGGTCATTTATAAGTAATCAGGGTATAGATAATAACAGTTAACTGGAAAACCTTTCTTACTAAATTTACTCTGGACCAAAAAAAGAATGCAAACAAATTTGCACTAATCAAGAGACTTCTGAATAGTGATAGGTGATTCAAATAAAAATTATAAAGAAGAAGAGGTTATAATTATAGATTTGGCTAGAGGTTAAAAAAGGAAGTATATGGTAAATTAAGGAAGTATATTTTTATGTTAGAACAAAAGTAATTTCCAGCTGGATAAAAATGGAAAGTTTTATTTTATTTTATTTTTTAAATGTTTTATTTTTGAGAGAGACAGAGAGAGAGAGACAGAGACAGAGAGACAGCGGGGAAGGAGCAGAGAGAGAGGGTGACAGAGTTTCCAAAGTAGGTTTTGCACTGACAGCAGAGAGCCCAATGCGGGGCTAGAACTCATAACCTGTGAGATTGTGACCTGAACCGAAGTCAGATGCTTAACCAACTGAGCCACCCCGGTGCCCCCAAAATGGAAAGTTTTAATGCAAACTGATGGATTTAAAAAGAAAAATCTTTGGGTCTGTCACCTGGAAACAACTTTACTCACTACCAAATTGATTTACACACCCAATATCCAGATTTTGGATTCTGTTCTGCTCCTAAGAAGAAACCAAGGTTTTTTGAAGCATTGTCAATTCCATGTCTTGGAGCAGGGGAAAATCAAGAGGGGCTTGTAACATCCAAGAAAAGGATGCTTCCAAAAAATTTTGAAATCATGCTGATTGGGCAACAAAGCCAATATAAGAGGGTTCCCACTGGCCATGTCGTGATTCTTTTGAGCATCAAAAAGAATAATTAGTTAATGATACATTTGTAAAAGTTCGTGAGTCAAAGTGAAAAGTTTAAAAGAACTATTTAAAAAGTAACTATAATACAAAAGGATACATATAATAAAATGCATCAAAATTTGTATTAATTTTGAAAGTAGATGTTAATATTTTTGGCCATTTTGTTTCTTCTGTTGTGTATATTTTGCATATAAAGTATAAATATGTATTTCTCTGTGTGTAACGAGGGAGGAGTGTATGCAGCGGACTGTGAGTAAGCCAAAATTTATGTAAAAAGCAGGGATTGTACTAAGAACAGGAAAGAAAATGATTAACCTCATGGTCATATAATTACCAGGTTAAAAAAAAAAAAAAGAGTCTTTGGGTGCCTGGGTAGCTCACTTGGTTAAACGTCTGATTCTTGATTTTGGCTCAGGTCATGATCTCACAGTTGTGAGCATGGAGACTGTTTGGGATTCTTTCTCTCTGCCTCTCCCCTGCTTGTACTCTCACTCACTCTCGCTCTCGCTCTCGCTCTCGCTCTCTCTCTCTCTCTCTCAAAAAAAAAAAAAAAGGTGTCTGATAATGTGTTACAAGATGGCGTATTAATTAAATGTCATAAAGAAAGAAAGTTGACTCTGCAAAATCAATCCTTCCCTTCCTGGGAGGTAAAACTTTTGGATGACTCTACTAATATATTGAAAGTTAGATGATGGAGATACGGGGAAAGATTGGAAATATGGGAAGGAGCAGAAGTGCCTACAGAGCAGTTCTGGAATGGTAACTAAGTGGCAGTGGCACCCACATAGGGCCCTTCAAGTCACCAGCCAAAGGGACAGAACTTCCTCCCAACTGTGAGGAGTCTATGAGGGGAGAGGCTATATGCATGCTCACTGTTGGATTCCCAGTGCCTGGCACAATACCTGATACAGAGAAGATGCTCAATGCTTATTTGTGGAAGGAAGAAAGAAAGAAGGAAAGGAACGCAGGCATGGAGGAAGAAAGGAAAGGAGTGAAGAATGGAAGAAAAGATGATTTGTTTGTTTTCTTTGTTCTTTTGTATATTGCTGGTTTTCTCCATATCTTTATTGAGGTATAATTGACAAATAAAATTTGTATATATATAATGTCTATGATTTGTTGTCAGGGGTGCCTGGCTGGCTCAGTCAGAAGAGTATGCAACTCTTGATCTTGGGGTCAAGGGTTCAAGCCCCACATTGAGGGTAGAGATTACTTAAATAAATAAAAATGCACTTAAAAATAATTGCCACAATCAAAGCTAATTAATATATACATCATCTCACCTTGCCACCTTTGTGTGTGTGTGTGTGTTTGTGTGTGTTGAGAGCATTTAAGATCTATTCTTTTATCAAATTTCAAGTCTACAATACAGTATTGTAAACTATATTCACAATGCTATACATTTGATCTCCAGAATTCTTTCATCTTGTAAAACTTTGTACCCCTTGACCAGCATCTCCCTATTTTTCTCTCCCCCTTTCCACCTTTCTCTCCCCCTAACCACCATTCTACTCTCTGCTTTTATGAGTTTGACTATATTAAATTCACATATAAGTGAGATCATGCAGTATTTATCTTTCTGTGTCTGGCTTATTTTACTTCATAAAATGTCTTCCAGGTTCACCCATATCGTCACGAATGTCAAGATTTCCTTCTTTGCAAAGGCTGAATAATTCATTATATATGTATTACATTTCCTTTATCCATTCACCTGTCAATGGACTTTTAGGTTGTTTCTGTATTGTGGCTGCTGTCACCAATGCTGTAGTGAACATGGATATGCAGATATCTCTCCAAGATACTGATTTCATTTCCTTTGGATATATACCCAGAGTGAGATTTATGGATCATGAGATTTCATTCTATTTTTAATTTTTTGAGGAAACTCCCAACTGTTTTTCATAATGGCTATATCAGAAGAAAAGATGTTCGATGGTATTCCCAGAGGGAGAAGATGGGCAGAGAGAGATATCCTCTTCTCTCCTACTCTCTCCATCAGTTTCCTGTGTGGCGTCTGAGGGCCTAAGTTATTTTGTCCTTGCTGAGAGGCAATAAAGGGGAAGAAGCAAGAAGGATATTCAATCTGAAACTGAACCACACCTAGGGCACCAGTGTTTGGCTTGTCTGAGTTCCCAGAATTTCTAGGTATGCCTGCCTGTCAGTTAGAGGTTTCCACCAGATTCGAGACATGGATGCTCCCCATTATGAATGGGGCATGACCATATGAGTGTCACTAAATTAAGACTTCAGAGGGGCTTCATAGCTGCTTTCAACTCTCTCCTCTGCTTCTCTCCCCCAAGCTGAAGTAAATAGCCAGCACGGCCTCAGCCAAAGTTTTTTTTGCCATTTCCAAGTAGGCTGAAAGTTTACCTATTGGAGATTAATTTACATTTAGAGGTTAACACTCAAGGACTGGCTGAAGGTAAAGAAGAAATGGTCATTGAAACTCAAATGTGGATTGCTTTAATTTAGATTGCTTTCCTATACTCAGAAGAAGAGGAGTTTTGATGGAGAGGGTGGAAGGGAAGGATCAAGAATTAACTCAAGAACAAGGAGCACTATGAAGGGAGAGTGGAGCTGAGAGAAGTAGTAGAGGCTAGGGAGGCTTTGGATCTCTCTGGCTGAACTTTCTTAGGCCTTTTCATTAACTCCTCTTCAAACCACTCCTTAAAATTTGGTGTTCCCTGAGCCCTAGATCCTTATCTCATCTTCTGCTTTCTCTAGCTGTTCTTGCCCACTCATCTACTTGTATGTCACACCTAGGCTGGACATTACCCATAAGCCCTCAGGTCACACTCTTGTCTTTGAGCACTGGAACCATGTACAAATCAAGCACTTCTTCAGGCTCTGCCTCCCACCCTTGGGTTTGGAGTTTTGGTTTGGCTGCTCTCCCTGATTTCTCTCCTTTATTTTTTTTTTTATTTTATTTTTTAAAATTTCCATCCAAATTAGTTAGCACACAGTGCAACAGTGATTTCAGGAGTAGATTCCTTAGTGCCCTTTACCCATTTAGCCCATCCCCCCTCCCACAACCCCTCCTGTAACCCTCTGTTTGTTCTCCATATTTATGAGTCTCTTATGTTTTGTCCCCCTCCCTGTTTTTATATCATTTTTGTTTCCCTTCCCTTAGGTTCATCTGGTTTGTCTCTTAAAGTCCTCATATGAGTGAAGTCATATGATATTTGTCTTTCTCTGACTAATTTCACTTAGCATAATACCCTCCAGTTCCATCCACATAGTTGCAAATGGCAAGATTTCATTCTTTTTGATTGCTGAGTAATACTCCATTGTATATATGTATATACCACATCTTCTTTATCCATTCACCCATCGGTGCACATTTGGGCTCTTTCCATACTTTGGCTATTGTTGATAGTGCTGCTATAAACGTTGGGGTGCATATGTCCCTTTGAAACAGCACACCTGTATCCTTTGGATAAATACCTAGTAGTCTGCACCACTGCTTTTGCACCAAATTCTCCTCCCCTCTGTCTAGTCTTTACCAGTAGTGAAATCTAGTAGATTTCAGCCAGGCTCTGACTGGCTTTTGGATTCAGTGCTACCTAAACAAAACCCGTGTCTTGGTCATCCTTCTGACTGCAAAGACCAAGGTGTCTTAGCCTATGATTCTGACACCAGTTCTGATGCATGGGTTTTTTTCCCTACACCAAGCAATTCTCCAACACCAGCAGGTATCAATTCTGACACGATATACCTGGAGATAGAATCAGATGCCATAGGCTAAGGGCTAAGTCCCACAAATCAGATGCCAATCACCAGTGCAAGCATGGGTTATTACCAGTGTTTCTGACAGACTAGTTAGGAATCAGAGGTTCCTATACCCCTCCTCCTTGGGTCAAATTGATTTGCTAGAGTGGCTCACAGAACTCAAGAAACCAGTTTACTTACTAGATTACTAGTATATTACAAAAGATTTAAAAAAAAATTTTTTTAACGTTTTATTTATTTTTGAGACAGAGAGAGACAGAGCATGAACGGGGGAGGGGCAGAGAGAGAGGGAGACACAGAATCGGAAGCAGGCACCAGGCTCTGAGCCATCAGCCCAGAGCCCGATGCGGGGCTCGAACTCACGGACCACGAGATGGGGACCTGAGCTGAAGTCGGACGTTTAACCGACTGAGCCACCCAGGAGCCCCATTACAAAAGATTTTAAAGAATGTCAATGAATAGCCAGATGAAGAGATACATAGGGTGAGGTCTTGCACACTGAAGCTTCTGTTTCTGTGGAGTTTGGGGCCTGGCACATGGGTGTGTTCTGGTTTACAAACCCAGAAGCTCTCTAAACCTTGTTTTTTGGGGCTTTTATGGAGGTTTCATTACATACACATGAATGATTAAATGACTGGTCACTGGTGATTGGTTATACCTCCAACCCCTCTCCCCTCCTCAGTCAAGGAGTGGGACTGAAAGTTGCAACCTTCTAATAATATGGTTGGCTCCAATGGAAACCAGCCCTCATCCTTAGGTGTTTTCCAAAAGTTGTTCATTAATGACAACAAAAGACAATTTAATCACTCTTATCACTTAGGATATTCATGGGTTTTAGGAGTTCTGTGCCAGATATTGGATAAAGGCCAAATGCAGCTTACCTTTAAACAGCACAGGCCATAGTAAGGACTTATGATTTTATTAATAACATTTTCTTTTCTCTAGCTTACTTTATTGTAAGAAAACAGTATGTAATACATATACACAATGTAGGTTGACTGCTTATGTTATCCAGTCAACAGTAGGCTGTTAGCAGTTAAGTTTTGAGGAAATCAAAAGTTATATGCAGATTTTTAGCTGTGAGGTGGTTGGTGCCCCTAATCTTTACATTGTTTAAGGGTCAACTGTATATATTTCTTATTGTGAATCACAATATCATGTAGTCAAAATACCATTTTTTTTTTAAAGTTTAGTTATTTATTTTGAGAGATAGAAATCACATGTGCAAGAACAGGGGAGGGGCAGAAAGAGAAGGAGAGAGAAAATCCCGCGGGGCCAGATCTCATGAACTGTGAGATCATGACCTGAGACGAAAGAAATCAAGAGTTGGACGCTTAACTGACTGAGCCACCCAGGCGCCCCAAGCCAAAATACCATTCTACATTCCTCTTTCTCCCTCAGCCCTTCATCTCCCGTGTGCTTTTTTTCTTTTTTTGGGGGGGAGGATTTTATACTTCTGCACATTCAGCTACCTCTTTCTAGAATGCCCTTCCTTCTCCTCTACAGCTGTTTGTAAACTTGTACTAATTTTTGTACTTTTTTTTATATTTGAAAAAAATATTTATTTTGAGAGAGAGAGAGAGAGAGAGAGGGAGGGAGAGAACATGCACACGTGCATGTGAGCAGGGGAGGAAGAGAGAGAGGGGGAGGGAGAGAATACTGAGCAGGCTCTGCACTGTCAGCACAGAACCCAATGTGGGTCTTGATCCCATGAATCATGAGATCATGACCTGAGCGGAAACCAAGAGTCGGATGCTTAACTGACTGAGCCACCCAGGTGCCCCAACTAATTTTCAAGACTCAGTGTTCACCTTAGAGAAGGCTACCCTCATCCCTATCCTCAGTGGGTAACATTGACATTGATTTTCATGCATTCTGTGAGTCAGTAGATCTGGCCTTTTTCTCAGTAGGAGATCATTAAATCAGGATATTCCATGGACTACTGGGCTCGGCTAAAACTCCAGCTAATGTTGTCTGAGAAGGCTTTCAGAATTAGCCCTGTCACACAGTTATCATTAAAAGGTCAAATTTTGCTGCTGTTGCGTCTTGAGCAAACCGCCCAGCCCTAAAGCCTCAAGAGGCTTTTGTCCTTCTTGGCATCAGAACTCTATTATTATTCTCTTCCTTCTTGTTCGTCACTATTGCCCCTCCCATTTGGACAGGCTTTAGTGATTATGTCAGCTTTCACAGATGGTATCTTATTTGTTCCTCACAATAACACCCTCATGAGGCAGAGAGGGCTGTTGTTTTTACCAGGTGAGGGGACTGCAATTTCACCTGGGTCTGAGGGTGTGGGGCAGGCCTGACTCCCTGAGGTGCTACTGAAATTCTGGGACTGGTTTATGAAATTTCCCATGGAACCAGAAGTTTCCCCGCAAAAGCTGTGGGGGTACCCCACAGGAAAGCTGTGGGGTAATGGCAGTAATGAAGATGCTATCAGCAGCTGAGTGGCCAGAGGCTGGACACCACTCCCACATCTGCAACTTCAGGCACAGTTGTTCAGCATTTCTGCTTCTTGCTGCCAGATTGTGCCACTGATTTCAGGGTATTTCAGGCCCCTGGGGAAGATAAGAGCTCTACAGACCTAACTGACAGGCCTGGCGCTCCTGGCTTATTTGGCCTCAGATCCCAGCCTCTCCAATTTCTTCTCACATCTCTCCTCTCGCCTTTGTTCTCCACACCTTCTTTCACTTGGGTTTCTTGACTAAACCGTGCTTTGTCTAGGCTGTTATTTGTCTGGTGGAAGTTTCTTCTCTCACTTTTGCCCAGTTAGCTACAACTCATCCTTCAGGACTCAGCCTCACTGTCATTCCTCATTTGCAGCCCTCCCTGTTCCCGACAGAGCAGCATATTCACCTGTGTACACCCTCATATCAACCCATACTTCCCCTTCGTAGCACTTAGCAGAAAAACACAGGATGGTCTGGAATGCAGTCCAAGGGGAGGGCATGCTGTTTGTTTGTAACACTTAGAAAGCCACGAGTATTAGCCATAACTAAGCTAGTCTTAAATGAGAGAACAAAGTCTATCTAGTCAAAACTATTTGAATGGGTTTCAACTCCTTTATCTATACCTTTCAAACACTATGGAACTATGTAGTCCTCCATGAGACCTGTTAGAATCCCCCTTTTCTCACCCACTACCTTCACACACTAGAGCTGCTTTTTCTTTCTTATCAACAACTGTCCTTTCCCCCACCAAATGTCTGCATTGTGGTCTTTCTCTCTTCCTTTCTTCCTAATTCTCCATGACAAGAAACAACTGAAGAACTAGTCTGGGAAGGTAGGACTCTCTTGGAAGGCAGGGGAGGGGAGGAATGAGCAGGCCAAGGCAGAATCTTCTTTGGTGGGCAGGGGAAGGAAATATTATCTTGGGAACATATCTTTTCACCGTTGTTCAGTTATCTAATGCTACATAACAAACCACTCAAAACTTGGTGGCATGAAAGAACTACCATTTCATTATGTTCATGCTTCAGTGGCCAGAAGTTTGGGCAGGGTACAGAAGGAATGGTTTGTTTTTGCTTCCCAATGTCTGGGACCTAAGCTGCATTGGCTAGAAAACGGCTGGAGATGTCAGGGACAGCTTGACTGGGGTCATATGTCTCACGTTTGGGTTCTTTTCCATGTAGTGTCTGCTGGACTAGAATGTCTAAGATGGCTCCTTCATTCATATATCTGGTGTCTAGGCTGGTATGATTGAAACAGCTGGGATCTGGCCAGCATTGTTCTCTCTCTTTGTGGTTTTCCATGTGTCCTTAGCTGCTCACAGCATGGCAGCAAGGTTCCAAAAGGGAGCATTCTGAGAGTAAGAATTCCAAGAAATCCAGGTTAAGGTCGAAAGGCTTTTTATGACCTGGTTTACAAGTCCCAGGCTGCTACTTCTGTCACGTTTTGTTGGCCAAACAAGCCACTTAGTCCACCTCATATCTGAGGGGAGAGGAATTAGATTTGCCTTTTGATATTTAAAAAAAAAATTTTTTTTTAACGTTTTATTTATTTTTGAGACAGGGAGAGACAGAGCATGAACAGGGGAGGGTCAGAGAGAGGGAGACACAGAATCTGAAACAGGCTCCAGGCTCTGAGCTGTCAGCACAGAGCCCGACGCGGGGCTTGAACTCATGGACCGCGAGATCATGACCTGAGCCGAAGTCGGCTGCTTAACCGACTGAGCCACCCAGGTGCCCCTTGATATTTAGAGCAGTATGGATCCATAGAGAGGGACACAGTTAATTGCTGCCATCTTGGACATTATCCACCATAGTCCTCACCTCATTCCAGACACTACAATTCATGTCCCTTTCATGGAATTGGCTTGAAGTCTAGGATCACATCAAAGTCGGGTCCAGGTGTATGAGGGTCTTTAATTAGAGCTCCTCTTCATCCGAACAACTATGAATTAAAGAGACAAATTATGTGTCCCATCCCTGTCATTGAAAAAATATGATACAATGTTTCTTTATTTTTTGAAATAACGTTTATTATTGTTTTGAGCTAAATTTAGGGTTAATTGGTTACACAGCCATAGATAACTAATATAATCTGTTAGATTCCAAAGCACAGTTCTTTTCATGACATCATTCTGCTTTTAAAATTTGTTTGGATTATGAGAATTGAGATTGTGGAAGAAATGGGAATGTGGAAGTTCAGAATGTCCTAGTCATGTGATCATTAAAAAATGCTTTGAAATATTTATTTGGTGCTAACAGATACTGAGAGAACCATCTAGTGGTTAAGCTGAACCCTGAGAATTAGGAGAGTTTATTTATTTTTTTTGTCACTACCCAGGGAAAGCTGAGTTGGCATTCAGAAATTAAAGGTTGAATCATGTGTTTTTGCTGACTGGCAGGTTTGGATTGGAATTGGGGAAGATAAATGATAGAAACAATACTGACACAGCAAGAAAAATCCTGACAAATGGTGATGAAGTAGGGTAGGGCCTCAAGAGCCCTCACAGTGAAGGACCAGCAGCCCCTTGACTTCTGCTCCTTCCCTTCACCTAGGCTACCCTTTCCTCTGCCCTGCCAAGTTTCCTTTGGGCTCAAGCTCATTGAGCAATTTCTTCCTTTTCTGCTTTTTCCAAATCCCCCTCCTTTATATGAACTTTTCCTTTTTTATAAGGTACGTATATGTGCATTTAGGAACATAAAAGAGGAAAACAAAGCCAAACTTGATCTGAGAATTATCTCTTTGAAAACTCTTGGCACTTGTTCTCTTCATAGCGTCCAGATTCAGTCTTGGATTGGAGAGGCAAGGCACTGTGCCTGGTGACTTAATCAGATTGGAGTCAGCCAGCAATCCTTATTATCCTAGGATGTGACCCTTAGAAGACCCCCCCGCCCCCCCAGAATATCTGGTACAACATGCTCATTTTTATGTGGAGAATTTGAAGCCCACAGAGCTCAGGTGATCATTGTTAACAGATATTAATTGAACATCTACAATGAGGAGGACGCTCTTATAGGCTTGGACGTGTACTTTTAAATGGTCCACCCATTCTGACTAGTGAAATGGGTGGAGTGATTTGCTGGGATGCTCTCATAACTCCTATTGTGCCAGCACAGAAACACCAGGAACAGCAGAATAACCAGGGTCAAACTCTTTCTAAGTTGTAAACTGACCCCGAACAACTGAGGATTAGAAAGAAAAGGTTGCCTGACCGCGCGGCTTCTAAACCAACCTTAAACCTCGTCTCTGGGCCCCCAGAGCCCACTACATAGTAGGCATCAGGAAACGTTTGAAAAATGAATATAAACCTTCGCTCAGACGCCCTTCCCTGCCTCCCCTCCCCCTCTACATCCTCTCTGGCTAGGAACTGCGCTAGCATTGGAGCCCCAGCTCGGGGACTTTTCCGGCTCTTGTTAGTTCTCCTCAGACAGTGGCGCGTCCGCGGGACTGGTTGGTCCAGAGCTCCCTTTTTCACTGAGCAGCACGGACTGGAGCTGAGAGGCTGCTCTCGCCGATTCTCATATTTTAACTCGGAATGCGGGTCTTGTTTAGGGGCACGCGAGCCCCGAAGGTGGCCCGAGACGGTCTGGGGAACTCGAGAGGCATGCGGGGTAGTGCTCTGCGTCTAAGCCTGCAAGAAGGCCTGTATTCCCACCCGCAGGAGTGGGAAGTCCGGTCCACCCTAACGCTCCCACCCTAGTGCGCGAGGCTGCGGGCAAGCAGCGAGTGGGCGGGGCCTGGTGGGGGCGGGGCCTGCCACGGTCAGGTGACTGCAGGGCGGGCAGCGGCGGCGGCGGTGGCTGTAGAGGGGCGTCAGACTCGCCCCAGGGTCGGCGAGGGAGGCTGGCAGTCAGGATAGACACACCGCGGCCATGGGAGGCTTGAAGGACGAGCTGCTCAAGGCCATCTGGCATGCCTTCACCGCGCTGGACCTGGACCACAGCGGCAAGGTCTCCAAGTCCCAGCTCAAGGTGGGCGCCACCCCCCCCCCCCCCCTTTCGCTTCGGTCCCCCACCCGGCCCGGACCCGGTGCGCGCTCCACTGCCCCGGCTAGTGGTGACCCCAAGGAGGGGAGGGCAGGAATGCGGCCCGGCGGCCTGCTCTGGGCAGAGGGGCCAGAGACCAGGATTTTGCTGTTCTGCTTTCCTCTTGCCTTCAGGCCGTGCCCTCGGGCCGGCTGTTAGTCTCCTCAAGGCTCTTCGTGACGGTGGGGGGATGAGGGGGGTGAGGCAGCGATGGGGTCTGGGCGAGCCGGGCTCTTGTCGGCGGGGGGGGCGATCCAGAAAATCTCCGATTCGGACAGGGCTGTGGTAAACTCCCTTAGACAACATACCCAGATTACTGCTGCACTCTGGAAGAGGAGGGACTTACCCAAGGTCACTGGGCTGAGCCTTCTGTGGAGCGCACGCTCCACACCAGGGCAGCCCTTGAAACGGCCAGCTGCACCCCAGGCATTCTGGCTGTTCGGGGGGAGGAAGAAGTTCCCAGAGCCCGGTCTCCATTGGCTTCAACTTTGGGAGCTTTGGTGGGGGGGACGGTTTCTGACTAGTGAGGAAGACCTCCTTGCCTAGCGTCCTCAGGCCAGTCACGCGTGTGCTGTGCCCCGCAGGGACCTTGGTTCTGGGTGAGGAGCACTGATCTTTCTGGCAGATCTTTATTGGGACTGCCAAAGACCCCATCACTGAGAGGGTAAGGTATAAATAAAGGAATGCTTGTAAGTTGAGTAACCCCAAGCAGGGAAAGTGGCACTTAGCCAGGAGAAATTGGCAGCTTCTTGGAAGTATAAAATATAGAAACGGACAAGAAGACGCATTCACAGGCATTTTCTAATATGCACATTTTGGATCTGAATGTCTGGTTTTCTTAGCCTCTTCTGGGAATGAATTTATGAAGATTGGGTTTGCTTTGTTTATTTTGTGCAGTAATCAGGAGGTTCTTATGAGTGTGGTTTTTAGGCCAGTAGGATTTAGCATTTGCTTTCCCTCCCCCTTCCCCATCTTCCTTTCCTCTCCTTCTCATTCATAAAATCATAGTCTGGAAGGGTTCACAGAGATCATTCTCCTAATCTTTATTTTACTTTTAAATTAAATTAACATTCAATGAAGTTGACTTTCTTGGTGTACAGTTCTATGAGTTTTAACACATGTATAAAAATTTATAACTACTACCAAAATCAGTTTTCCATCAGATCTGTCATCTCAAAAAGCTTCATGTTGCCCTTTCACCCCCAGTTGGTGAGAGGTGTATTCTTAATTGCTTAAGTTTTGTCTTTTCCACAGTGTCATGTAAATGGAGTCATTCAGTATGTAACCTTTTGATACTGGCTTCTTTTACTCAGGGTAATGCCTTAGAGATTCATCCATGTTATTGTGTGTATTAATAGTCTTTTTTATTAAGTAATCCATTGTATTGTTGTACCCAAGTTAATCCATTCACCCTTGAACATTTGTGTTATTTCCGCTTTTTGGTGATTATGTATAGAACTGTGTTTTGCTTTTTTTTTTTTAAGTTCATTTATTTGGGGGGGGGGCACGAGCAGGGGAGGAGCAGAGAGAGAAAGAGAGAGAGAGGGAGAGAGAGAAGGGAGGGAGGGGGGGAATCCCAAGCAGGCTCCATGCTGTTAGTGCAGAGCCCAATGCTGGGCTCAGTCTCACAAGCTGTGAGATCATGACCTGAGCCGAAACCAGGAGTCAGAATCTTAACCTACTGGGCCACCCAGGTGCCCCTATTGTTTTTACTTTTAATTTACCTATACCACTATATTTAAAGTGGATTTCTTCTAGATAGCATGTAGTTGGGTCTTGTGTTTTAATCCATACTGACAGTCTCTATCTTTTAATTGTGTTTAGACCATTTACATTTAATGTAATTATTGATATGGTTAGATTTAGGGCTAACCTAAATTTTATTTTTATTATTTTATTATTTGGTTTCTGTTTTCCAATTTTTTGTTTCACTGTTTCTTCTTTCCTTCTTTCTTTTAGATTACTTGAATATATATATATATATATTTTTTTTTTTAATTTTTTTTTTTTAACATTTATTTATTTTTGAGACAGAGAGAGAGAGAGCATGAACAGGGGAGGGTCAGAGAAAGCGGGAGACACAGAATCTATCTGAAGCAGGCTCCAGGCTCTGAGCTGTCAGCACAGAGTCCGATGCGGGGCTCGAACCCACGGACTGCGAGATCATGACCTAAGCCGAAGTCGGACGCTTAACTGACTGAGCCACTCAGGCGCCCCACTTGAATATATTTTAATATTTCATTTTAATAATACTGAATTTTTGACTATATTTCTTTCTGTAGTTTTTAAAATGATTACTCTAGAGATTATAATATATACCTAACTTTTCAGTCTCCTTAAAATTAATATTTTACAACTTTAAGAGGAATGTGGAAACTATATCACTATTTAGGTCCCTTTACTCTCCCTGCTTTATGTTGCAGTTGTCATATTTATTAACTTACACACATTGAAAATATTAACAATATTAAAATTTTTTGCTTTGAACCACCAATAAATTATTTAATTTAATTTTAATTTAATTTTATGTATTTTTTAATGTTTATTTATTTATTTTGAGAGACAGAGAGAGAGAGAGTGAGAGAGCAAGCATGTGCAGGGGAGAGGCAGAGAGAGGAGAGAGAGGATCCCAAGCAGGCTGACTGTGCTGACTGTGCAGAGCCTCACCTGGGGCTTGAACCTATGAACCATGAGATAATGACCTGAGCCAAAACCAAGAGTCGGATGCTTAACCGACTGAACTATCCAGGTGCCCTATTTATTTATTTTTAAATGTTTTTTCTTTTTTTTTTAATTTTTGAGAGAGTGAGGGTGCATGAGTGTGTGAGCAGGGGTAGGGCAGAGAGAGAAAGGGAGACAAGGATCTGAAGTGAACTCTGAGCTGACAGCATAGAGCCCAGTGTGGGGCTCGAACTCTTGAACCATGAGACCATGACCTGAGCGGAAAGTCAGATGCTTAACTGACTAAGCCACCTAGGCACACCTAAAGTTTTATTTATTTAAGTAATCTCTACACCCAACATGGGGCTTGAACTCATGATCCTGAGACCAAGAGTCACATGCTTCTCTGACTGAGCCATCCAGGTGCCCTCATTTTTCCTCTTTTAATTGATGACATAAATGAGATGTTTTCTGTTACTTTTGTTGTACTCCATTCAAACTTGTCCTTATGGCTGCTTATAGAAAAAGAGGATTCTTGACTGAAAGGCTTGGCAAGAAGCATTAAATACCAGTACATACCTTTCACCCATAAGATGTTGATAATGCAACTATGCAATTGTATTTTGTTTGTCCCTTGTCTACTTAATTGAGAGACTTTGGAATTGATTTAGTTCTGTCCATCTTGCCAGTGTTTCTGGAATGGAAAATATTAAAAAAAATTCTATTTAGGTCTTTCCTTTTTGTTTTGACTTTGAAGTTTGATGTTCGCTGATTTACTGGCTAGGAGTAGAGTGTTTGCCTTAATTTATTCATTCATTCGTTCAATATGATACATTCATTCATACAATAACCTTTTGTGTGTTTACTCTGTGTAAGGTACCATGTTAATTTCCTAACAAGATTAGAATTTTTAGGCTCTTAAGAGTTAATATCTCCTTGGAGGAAATATCATATAATTGGTTTTATTAAATACAGACTGAAAATTATATATCCAAAACAAGTGTTAAAATTTATCACTTTGTGAAACTGTATGGGCATTTTAAAATATTTTTGACATTTGTCTTTTCGAATTACCTTCACAATATTTGACACAGTGAATGGATATTCACTAACTATGTAATGGATAATTCATGTGTTAGATACTGTGCCCAGTGCTAAGGATGATAGTAAAGGTGGCAGGGGGGAAAGCCAAATATAAATCTTTGCCTTCAAAGAGTTTAAGTTTTTGTAGGTAAATTAAGAAAATAATCAACCATTAGAGAAGGTTGGTATTCCCTTTCTCTCTCCCTCTCTTTTTCTTTTTCTTTTTTCTTTTTCTTTTCTTCCTTTCTTTCTTGATTATATTACTCAGTTACCTTATCCTTAAGCAATGTGAAGTGTGGTGGTAGAGATAAGAAATAAGTATTATTGGATAGAGGATGTTGAGTGGATTAGAAGATAAGGGGCCATGAAATTTTAGAGGAGGAGGTGATTACTTCTTACTGGTGGGATTATTTTATGAAAAAAGCTCCTTTGAAATGAACTCCTAGGGAAGACAGGTGGGATGTGATTATATAGAAATGCAGGATTCTGTTCATTCATGTTCATTCTATTCATTCATGCATTCATTCATTCAATGAATATTTGTTGACTGCTCTTAGCCCCAAGGCATCCCTGTGAAGTATTGCAGCTGACAGGAATTAATCAGGCATTTATGGGGACCTCTGTACAATTAATTAATTAATTAATTAAAGTTTATTTATTTAGAGAGAGAGAGCGCATGAGCCCATCCATGAGTGGGGAGGAGCAGAGAGCAGGGGAGAGAGAGAATGCCAAACAGGCTGCATGCTGTCTGTACAAAGCCTGATGCGGGGCTCCATCTCGCAATTGTGAGATCATGACCTGAGCTGAAATCGAGTGGGATGTTTAACTGGCTGAACCACCCAGGCGTTTGTTCCTGTCTAATTTATTTTGATTGCAGTGTAGAATATAAGTGTGTGTGTACGTATATATAAGAGAGAGTTATTGCTGGTGATAAAGCTATAGAAATAGATTGCAGTTAATATGCATGGAAAACTGAGTACCAGGCTAGTTAGGTAGGTGCCATACAGCCTGCAAGTTTTCTGAGAGGTGATGGGCCATGATCATCAGTACACTTTAGGAAGTCACTTGGGCTGTAGCATGTGTACTAGGTTAGAGTGGATTGGGCATACTGGAATTAGGAAACTGTTGCAGTAGCCCAGATGAGAGGTAATGGAGACTGGAGGTGGTAAGGATAGACAAGTAGGGGATGGTGGGTGAAGGAATTTTGCTGTCTACTTGCCTGGGCTCATGACTGGGTATGAAGAGAAATGAAAAGGACACAGTCAGAAATGTTTCACATTTCAGCTGTGGATGACCAATGGATAGTAGTGGTTTTTAATAGAAACAGGAAAGTTATGAAAAGGAACTGCTAGAAAAGAAACGAAAGTTAACTTTGAACATGTAGGGTTTTGTTTATTTTGTTTTATTTTTGAGGTGCTTGTTGGAGGTAATGTCCTTGGCAAGGGTGGGGCTGTCTGTACAGGATCTGGTAGTTGAAGCTTGGGAAAAGGAGAGGAGAGATTAACTGACGGTCTTGGGCAATGGCTAGAGTAGGTGGTGAGAGGAAGAATAGAAGCCAAGGGACCAGAAATGAGAGCAGGAACCACTTTGGGGCAACACTGGAGCTGAAGGAGAAGAGATTTCAAGGAATACATGGTCTATTATCTTTGAGAGTTATTATTATTATACATGTATTTTGGAGATTGTAAAGTAATGAGATTGATTCTTTCTTGCCATAGCTTATGAACTACATATTTCTTCTCTAAAGAGAAGTTGTGAAGAGTTTGGAATATTGGCATCATCTTGGGAATAAATTTATTTTTGCTTTATTTATTTATTTTGAGAGAGAGGGTGCAAGTGAGTGAGGGCAGAGAGAGAGAGAGAGAGAGAGAGAGAGACAAAGAGAGGCAGGGCTCACCCGAAGTGGGGCTAGTGTTCACCCAGTGCAGGGCTTGAGCTCACCTGAAGCAGGCCTCGAACTCACGAACTGTGAGATCATGACCTATGCTTAACTGACTGAGCCACCCCAGTGCCCTTAGTTTTTACTTTTAAGGAGATTACTTTGCAGTACGGTAATCGTTGAGATAAATGTGTGTTTGAGTCACTGCTATAGCTACTAAATATTTTCATTTAGGGTCCCAAGTTTAGTACAAAAATCTTATGTTTTTATACTTAATTTTTATTAATTAATACCATATTTTTAAGTAAAACCAAAATTACTACCTCAAGAATTAAAAAAAAAATTTTTTTTAATGTTCATTTTCTGTTTTTGAGACAGAGACAGCACATGAGCCGGGGAGGGGCAGAGAGAGAGAGGGAGACACAGAATCCAAAGCAGGCTCCAGGCTCTGAGCTGTCAGCGTAGAGCCCGACGCAGGGGTTGAACTCACAGACTGCGAGATTATGACCTGAGCCGAAGTCAGACGCTTAACCGTCTGAGCCACCCAGGCGCCCCACTACTTCAAGAAATTTTGAAACTTGAAATCCAAAGAATAAATTAACAATATAATATTATAATTATATAATTATTATTTTGTTGTTGCAAACATAGACTTTCATTAAATTTATCAATAAGATAAAAATATGGAACACAGAATTTGAAAACCATCTGTGACTTGCATAAGCTACTATAGAGGCAAGATGTTAGGGTTGTTTAGTCACACTGGTGCTTCCTTGTTGAGACAACCAGGTATGAGGTCTGCATAGGTCAGTATCTTATTGATTTTCATTAATGTACTCCCCCAACCCCCTGTTCCCTGCACCCTCCAAAAAAAGGGGGGACCACTTCTGCCTCACTTTTGTTAACCTTGATTCTTTCTCCTTCTTCTGCATTCCTTGTGCCCTCCTTGGGCTTTTTCTGTGCACCCTCTGCAGGAGACCTTTTTCTCTTGGGCTCCACTTGTGGCCTTTCTGGCTCCCCACCTGAGTTGCAGCTGTACAAGTCTTTACCCCACCAACACTCGGCCTGAGTACCCCCATAGAATTCATCAGCTATATTAGTTTAATTTGCAATTGGATTGTTAGAAGGCAACTCATTTTTTAAGTTGTCGTATTGATTTGGTGTTACTCTATTTTTCAGGCCGGATACAGGAGGACATTAAACTGAATTATTTTATTTTTTTAAATGTTTATTTATTTTTGAGAGAGTGAGCAAGCGGGGTGAGCGAGAGAGAGAGGGAGACAGAGAATCCCAAGCAAGCTCCGCACTGTTAGTGCAGAACCTGATGCAGGGCTTGAACTCATGAACCATGAGATCATGATCCGAGCTGAAATCAAGAGCCAGATGCTTAACAGACTGAGCCACCCAAGTGTCCCTGAATTATTTTTGAGAGAGAGACAGAGTGTGAGCAGGGGAGGAGCAGAGAGAGAGGGAGACACAGAATCTGAAGCAGGCTCCAGGCCCTCAGCTGTCAGCACAGAGCCCAACGCAGGGCTCGAACTCACGAACGGTCATGAGATCATGACCTGAGCCGAAGTCAGACGCTCAACCGACTGAGCCACCCAGGCGCCCCCTGAATTATTATTTTAAGTTAAGCTTTTCCTATGTGTACTGATCTACTTGTTGGCTGCTGAAGTAGATATCAATAGGCTAATGGTGGGGAAAAAAATCTTCAGAAACACATTCTCACTTGCTTTTAAACTTGTATTTATGAATAGTCTTTCCTTAGAACAAACTATAAGACTATTTTTTGTTTTGAATGCAATTTTAGTATACACTATAACTGATGTGAGGTTAAAAGCTATTGAGAGATTGGGGTGCCTGGGTGGCTCAGTCATTTGAGTGTCCAACTCTTGACTTTGGTTCAGGTCACGATCTCATAGTTTGTGAATTTGAGTCCTGCATTGGGCTCTGCATACTGACAGCCCAGGGCCTGCTTGGGATTCTGTCTCCTTCTCTCTCTGCCCCTTCCCTGCTGGTGCGTGTGTCCTCTCTCTCTCTCTCTCTCTCTCAAAATTAATAAAAATAAACTTAAAAAAAATAAAAAAAGAAAACTACTGAGATTGGTGGAAATTTTCCTTTATATCTGTAGGCAGGTACTACTAGGTACATATAGATAGCTAAGTCAATATTGAGTTGAATGGTACAATTTTCTTTCCACCTATTTTGTCCTTGGTTTAGTTTTGGTGTTTATGCTCTTGTTTTGTGTGTGTGTGTGTGTGTGTGTGTGTGTGTGTGTGTGTATTTAAAATTTTATTTTTAATTAATTTCTACACCTAATGTAGGGCTTGGACTTATGACCAAGAGATCAAGAGTCACACACTCCACTGACTGAGCCAGCCAGGTGCCTGTAATATATATATTTTTAATGAGGGACATTTGTATGTGGATTCTGTATGTTATGTATATGCCATCTGAAGCAGACATTGTTACGTTTAGGTTATGATGTAAATTTGCAGAAGTCAATGGAAATAGATATAGGGCATATTATTTGAAGTAGAGGCAGTAATTATTTTCTTCTCTACTTATTTATGTTTTAAAATGATCTTCAGATTATTTAGAATTTCAGTGGTCTTGCTGTAAGATAATAAATTTCCAGTGTTACTTAGACATACATGCAATTCTGACCTGAAACCATAATAATCCTAGAAGAGAGCCCAGGCAGTAATTTCTCTGACATTGGCCATAGCAACATTTTTTAAAAAAATTTTTAATGTTTATTTATTTCTGAGACAGAGAGAGACAGCATGAGTGGAGGAAGGGCAGAGAGAGAGGGAGACACAGAATCAGAAGCAGGCTCCAGGTTCTGAGCTGTTAGCACAGAGCTCAACGCAGGGCTCGAACCCACAGACCGTGAGATCATGACCTGAGCTGAAGTTGGAAGCTCAACCGACTGAGCCACCCAGGCGCCCCGGCCATACCAACGTTTTTTAAGGTATGTTTCCTAAGGCAAGGGGAACAAACACAAAAATAAATAATTGGGACTACATCAAAGTAAAAGGTTTTTGCATAGTGAAGGAAACAACAAAAATAAAAGGCAGCCTACTAAATGGGAGAAGGTACTTGCAAATGACATATCCGATAAAGGGTCAGTATCCAAAATATATAAAGAACTTATACAGCTCAACACCCAAAACCCCAAATAAGTCAACTAAAAAGTGGGCAGAAGACATGAACAGACATTTCTCTAAAGAAGACATACAGATGACCAACAGCCAAATGAAAAGATGTTCAACATCACTCATCATCAGGGAAATGCAAATCAAAACCACAATGAGATACCACCTCACACCTGTCAGAATGGCTGAAATTAAAAACACAAAAGGGTGCCTGGCTGTCTCAGTCAGTGGAGCATACAATTCTTGATCTTGGGGTTGTAGGTTCGAGCCCTAAGTTGGGTGTAGAGATTACTTAAAAATAAAATCTCTAAGGGACACCTGGGTGGCTTGGCCGGTTAAGTGTTCAGCTCTTTATTTCGGCTCAGGTCATGATCTCACGGTTTGTGAGTTTGAGTCCTGCGCTGGGCTCTGCACTGACAGCATGGAGCCTTTTTGGGATTCTTTCTCTCCCTCTCTCTCTATTCTTCTCCTGTTCATGCTAGTGTGCACTCTCTCTCCTCAAAATAAATAAATAAGCTTAAAAAAAAAGTCTTAACAAAAAACCCTACAAGAAACAGCAAGTGTTGGCGAGGATGTGGAGAGAAAGGAACTCTTGTGTACTGTTGGTGGGAATGCAAACTGGTGCAGCCACTCTTGAAAATGGTATGGAGGTTCCTCAAAAAATTAAAAATAAAATTATCATGTGATCCAGTAATTCCACAACTGGGTATTTATGAAATATGAAATACTAATTCAAAATATATATTCACCCCTCTGTTTATTGCAGCATTATTTATAAGAGCCAAGATATGAAGGCAACCCATGTCCTTTGATAGATGAAGGATAAAGATGTGCATATATATATCTCTCTATAAATAAATATATATCTATATGTATTTGCAACAACATGGTGGGTCTAGAGCGCATAATGCTAAGTGAACTAAGTCAGTCAGAGAATGACATACCATATGATTTCACTCATATGTGGAATTTAAGAAACAACAAATGAACAAAGAAAAAAACAAAACAGACTCTTACAAATAGAGAACAAACTGGTGGTTACCAGAGGGGAGGTGGGTGAGAGGGGATGGATGAAATAAGTGAGGGGGATTAAGAGTACATGTATTGGGATGAGCACTGAGTAATGTACAGAATTGTATCACTATATTGTACACCTAAAACTAATGTAACACTGTATATTAATTTTACTGGGATTAAAATAACTTAAAAAAAATACATGTAATTCCAAGAAGGTAAGATGATGAAGCCTGTTATTTAAACACTTGCACCTTAAAGAGAAACTTTGGAATAGTTCATATATACATATGGTATACAATTCATAAAGTTCAAAGGGCATTTACAAAAGTGAAAAGTAAGTTTTTTCCCACCCCTGGCCCACACTATTTTCCTGCCCTGGAGGTAACCATTATAACTAGTTTGTTATGTTCCTTCCAGAGATCAAAATGTACCTTAAAATTAATACTCTTATTGTTATAGTAAATGTTCTTTTTTTTTTTTTTTTTTTAATGTTTATTTATTTTTTGAGAGACAGAGATACAGCGTGAGCCAGGAGGGGCAGAGAGAGAGTCACAGAATCTGAAGCAGGCTCCAGGCTCCTAGCTGTTAGCACAGAGCCCAGCACGGAGCTTGAACTCACAAAGTGTGAGATCATGACCTGAGCTGCAGTTGGACGCTTAACTAACTGAGCCACCCAGGCGCCCCAGTGTTGTTCTTTTAAATATAGCAAAGTGTAGTGATATTTTCTGCAACCTTTATTATAACTTTACTTTGCAATTATGGTTGCAGTGTGAATTACATGTCATTCCCGGAAATGTCTTGAAATAAGCTTATTGGCTGTGCACTTTTATCCTGTTTTTAGAAACAGAGTGTTTTGTTTTAAATTGTGCCCTTTTGAAGTAAAAGAGGATCTAAGTGGAAAAAAATTTTGGGGAAATAACATGGGTAGTTTGAAGAAAAAAATTTTTTTAAAGTTTATTTATTTTTGAGAGAGAGAGACACCAAGTGTGAGTTGGGGAGGGTCAGAGAGAGAGGGAGACACAGAATCTGAAGCAGGTTCCAGGCTCTCTGAGCTGTCAGCACACAGCTGGACGTGGGGCTTGAACTTATGAGCTGTGAGATCATGACCTGAGCTGAAGTTGGATGCTTAACTGACTGAGCCACCCAGGCGCCCCAACAACATGGGTAGTTTTAATCTTTATTCATTTCTCAATGATAGATTTTCAACTAAATGTATTTTTTAAATTTTTTATGTTTATTTATTATTTTTGAGAGCAAGGGAAACAGGGCATGAGTGGGGGAGGGGCAGAGAGAGAGGGAGACACAGAATCGGAAGCAGGCTCCAGGCTCTGAGCTGTCAGCACAGGGCTTGAACCCACGAACTACGAGATCATGACCTGAGCCGAAGTCAGCTGCTCAACTGACCGAGCCACCCAGGCGCCCCAACTAAATATCTTTTTAAAAATAATTTTTAAAAAATGTTTATTTTTAAATGAGCATGCAAGTGGGGGAGGGGCAGAGAGAGAGAGTGGGGACAGAGGATCCAAAGCAGGCTCTGCACGGACAGCAGCAAGCCCGATGTGGGGCTCAAACCCACAAACCATGAGGTCATGACCCGAGCCAACATTGAACACTCAACTGCCTGAGCAACCAGGCACCCCTCAACAAAATATCTTTCATTTTTTGCTTTCCAGTTGGTTTATGTATCTTATGAATAATGTCACATGTTCTGTTCCAATGTAGGCATTTAGCCTCAAAAAATGTTTAACTTTACTAGTTACAAAAGTAATTGAGCCTGGCCAATGTATCAGTTGAAAATACAGTAGTCCCCACTTATCTGCAGTTTCGATTTTTATGGTTTCAGTTACCTGCAGTGATCTGGAAGCAGTATGTGTGTATCAGAAAAAACACGTATCTAGGGTTCAGTATTATCCATGGTGTCAGGCATCAACTGGGAATCTTGGAATATCTCCTGTGCATAAGTAGGACAACTGTATAAAGGAAGCAAGTTGCAGTAAAGGGCTTTTATTTTGTGAAACACAATGTAAAAATATGGTTAATTCTTGTGAACTTGGCATGTATATTTTCTCTGTAATCTTTAGTGTTACGTTTCTATTAATCACTGTGGTAGAAGTTATTTCTGTTGAGGAACTAAAAATCTGATTACAAAATATGGGGTTAGGGGATTGGAATCGGGAGTGAGCCTATAAAAGTCTTTGTAAATATTTTTTATATTTACCAAAACAAAGCAGTAAAGACAGCTCTCCAAATAAAGAGCATGTAAGAGACATTTAGAAATCTTAAAATGGTAATAATGGATTCTGGGTGATTTCTTTCTTCATTTCTTATTTGCTAATAACTTTTCAGTGAGATAACTTGGAAATTTGGGGTTTTTTTTGAAATAACATGTAAACTTATACTTTATTAAAGATAATACACAAACTGTGAGGCACTGTGTATGCGTATGGCCCTCCATCTGAAGCGCTAGTGTGCATTTCTAATCTTATGACTCAGAGTTCTTAACCTTCTTGATCACCATTTTGTATTTCCTTTGGGGTCTCACTATAATCTTGAGGTACATAGTACCTGGAAGCTAGAGACAGAAGAGGCTTTGAATGACCTTTTCTCACTTACTCTGTGCCATCACAGAGTAGCTATGTTCTCATTCCCTCCCGACAGGAGGGTTTTTATTATCTTATCCCCTCAGTGGATAATTAGCAATTGGGACTCGAGATATTCCAACTTGCCTACACAGTCTCTCTTATGTGTGTCCCGGTTCCTTTCCTATAACATAAGTCTGAGGTAGCCCTTTGTCTCAGCTTCCTTTATCTTCCCCAAGGATTCATTTCATAAATCTATTTTTCTGCTCTGCTTTCTGCTTTATTTCCTTCATCTCATTGTACCTTCAGGTTCCTTTTTTTTTTTAATTTAAACTCTGTCTACTTGAAACTTCAATTCTCAGAATTAATTGTGGAAACGTATTTAGGAGTAAATCTGCATATAGTTGAATTTCATATATAATGAGATCTTGTGATTAGGGAGACATTGCTACAATTTTGGAAAAACTGATTTTTTCATCTTAGGATTCTTCTGTGCCTTCTATACCTTTTGCTTCTTCAGGAATAATTAGCTTTGGTAATCAACTATGTTTGATTTGGATCAGGAGAGTGGTGTATGTGAACATGGTGTACTAGCCAGAAGAAGTGATACTAGTTAGGATAAAAGTTGTTCTGGTTAGATGGACAGTATTGAAGGTATTCTACTTCATTGCATAAGCAGCTCTGGGAGGATGGAACATTATCTGTCTTGCCATATGGATGTTGGGCTACATTTTAGATATTTTTGTTCTTGGACAGAATAGATGGTTAACATACATTTGTTGGCTGACCATATTAGAACCAGTAGTTCAGACCTGATCCTGTAAAGCGGAGAAGTTACTAAAACTTTTGGGTAGATATAAAAGTGGTAGAGTTTTGAGGTTATTCTGATGATATGGGTGTGGTAATTAGAGGTGAGAGGCTGAAGATGGGGAAACCAATTGGGGAGCTCTGTAACAGTTCATGAGTAAGTTGATGAATGCCAGACTGGGATGGTGGCGGTAGGAATCAAAACAGATATGCTCCTTACCTTTATAGAACTTTTAGTCTTATGAATGATACAGACCAGTAAACTGGTAATTCAAATATAGTGAGATAAAGAAAGTACACATTTCTCCTAATGCTTGTGGAATCTATTCATGACACCGGCATATAATCAATTATTTCATTGGTGGCTGCAAGATAGTGATTTTTAAGATCAATTCTATAATTTTTGTATAACGACAGGTGTTAATTTTCCTACTCTGTTTAAACTTTCACCTAAAAAAAAAAGTGCTGGAAGCATAGAAGAGGGGAACCTACCTTGTTTACGGCGAGGATTAGAGGAGTTAGGCCAGAGAATGCTTCTAGAGGAAGAGACATTTGTCACTGACCTTAAGGGATGTGTCAAACTGGTCCATAAGAATATCCGTGATGAAAGATTTGGAAAGTAATCCCTTGGAAATGCAGGAAAAAGTTCAAAGAGAGCACTAGTTGGGGAGTCAGGAAATCTGTCTGTGCTCTGATACTTGTGTGGCCATGGGAAGTCACTTCTTGCTGGGCTTGTTTTCTCATTTGTAAAATGTGAAGTACCAGATGAGATCTTTGAAGGTTAGCCTTCTAATTTAACTATGTTAGTTTGATGTGTTTACCACAGTCATATCCTGTTGAGTGTTTGCTATGCAGCAGCTCTTTGTTGGGGTCTCAGAAGGGAGAATGGGACCTGCTGCTGGGGGCAAGGAGCCCCTGTTTCCTCAGCGTTACATGCTCTGGTTAGCCCTAAGCCGATAGAGCACCTCACTCAGTGGAGAGAGGAGCTGGCATTAGATTTAGCAGTAGGGTAAACTGTAAGTAAAAGAGGTACAAGAAGAGGAGATTCCATAATTTTGTTGTTAAAGGAACGGTAGTGCCGAAGTCAGAATCAGGGTGGGAAACCTGTTTTGGGGAGAAGGATGATGAGTCCTCCTTTGGATTTTTTGGATGTGAAGCAGATCTAGTATTAGTTAGAGATATAAATCAGAGTTCAGTTGACAGGGCAAAACTGGAAGGAGACCTGAGAATTATTAGAATAGAGGTGACTTAGCGTTGTCCAAATAAAAGCACTTTTGAAGAAGGGAATAAGGAGAAAGAAGAACGCAGGACTGAAAATTGAGCTTTGGGAAATGTCCACATTGGGAGAATGAGGGGTGAGGGAGGTAGGCACCTTTGTGGAGGAAGGAGAAGAACCAAAATAAGTCTAAGAGAAGGGGGATGATCCAGATTGCCAAGTGCCAGAGACTTGGGAGAGTGACTTGTTCAGAAGGTATCTGTCCCATGTTGGGCTCTTCAGGAAGCAGATGCTGAGACAGAGTTGGGAGTACAAAAGGGTTATTGGGGAGAAACACCAATGGAAAAAAAAAGAGGAAGCAAGATTGGGAAAAGGAACTGTCAAACAGAGATAGGGACTTGACAAAACTGGGAGCAAATGATGCCACCATCTTGCTCAGTCCATTGGCTGAGGGGGACCCTGAAAATACTAATAGCTGGAGGCTCTTAGCTAACCACAGTCCTTGTAG
Source organism: Acinonyx jubatus (assembly GCF_027475565.1). Taxonomy (NCBI): domain Eukaryota; kingdom Metazoa; phylum Chordata; class Mammalia; order Carnivora; family Felidae; genus Acinonyx; species Acinonyx jubatus. Next base: position 48,352,433 of record NC_069390.1, on the reverse strand, counting down.
CTGGGTAGCAGTTCCTTTCTTGAGGGATCTGAGTAGTACATCTCTGTCTGCCACAGAATCCTTTTGAAAAAGAAATTTCATGAGATTGATAGGGATGGAAGCCATATTATGGAGACCATAAAGACAGTGGTTAGAAGAGAGGACAGCAAAGTTAAACCTCAGATTTGTGATCTTTAACATTACCTTGGGTGTACATTGTGGCTTGAGATTTTCTTTTGGAGAAGATTGTACTATATTGAACTATTGTACTAATTTTTCTCTCTTCTGTTATAGAGTTCTCTCTTAACACTTATTGAGTCATTTCCTCAAAAATCTCTACTCAAATTTTGAGGAACTGGATTGCTTTACTAGACCTCAGTCGGATGAATTATGCCTGCTAGTTCTGGTGGTGTTAATAACTAATGGAGGCATTGTTTTTTACTCTAAAGGTGATCTGAATTAGAGATTCCAATAAAACAAAAATTCTCTCTTGTGGAATATAGTTGTAGTATAGTGAAATAAATTCAAAGACCCAGAACTAGGTAAAGATGGAGAAGCAAACTAAACCAAAAAAACAAAACAAAACAAAACAAAAACAAACACCAAAAACAAAACAAAACAAAAACAAAAAAAGAGAAAGAAAAGAAAATTCTTAAGTGGGGCTCATTTAGCAAACATTTGTTGAACATCAGGTACTGTCTGATCAGGTACTTTATTAGGTTTTGATATTGCATAGATGGATAAAATATAGACCTTCCCTTTATGGAACTTACAGAGTGGTGGGACAGAGACAGACACTTATTGGAGTTAAATCTTCAAAAAAAATTTTTTTTTCCTTCTGTAGTTTATTTATGTTGAGAGAGAGAGCAAGCACAAGCAGGGGAGGGGCAGAGAGAGGGGGAGAGAGAGAGAGAGAGAGAGAGACAGAGAGACAGAGAGAGAGAGAGAGAGAGAAAATCCCAAGTAGACTGAGCCCAATTGAGCCCAATGCAGGGCTCAATCCCATGACTGTGAGATCATGACCTGAGCTGAAATGAAGAGTCTGATACTTAATTGACTGAGCCACCCAGGTGTCCCATTTTAAGTGATTGATCTTCTTCTTCTTTTTTTTTTTTAATTTTGTTAAATGTTTTTATTTATTTTTGAGACGGAGAGAGACAGAGCATGAGCAGGGGAGGGGCAGAGAGAGGGGGAAATACAGAATCTGAAGCAGGCTCCAGGCTCCGAGCTGTCAGTACAGAGCCCGGTGTGGGGCTTGACCTCACAAGCTGTGAGATCATGACCTGAACTGAAGTCGGATGCTTAACCGACTGAGCCACCCAGGCACCCCAAGTGATTGATCTTCTTAAAGACATTTGTTTATGCTGTAGTCCAGTGGGAGGCTGAAATCTAAGGAAGCTATCCTACATTGGGAGACTTTGTTGCCCATTAAGTGGCTTCTTCAAGAGACATAGCAAAGGATAGTTCTTTTGGGTGACTGAACGGAGTTAATTTTATCAAGTCTATAGTCCTATAATGATCTCTCTCTTCATATTTTGTAATTTTATTGGTATTCTCTAGCTGGAACCCCTAGACATATTTCATTTAAAAATTTTCCACAACCTACAAATTTCACTTTTTCTGACTATAAAGATAATACATAGAATATTCAGACAACACATTGAAGTATAGAGGTAAAGGTAAAATACTGAAAATTCCATGACCAAAGGCAGATGCAATTAACTTTTCAGTGAATGTCTTTCTAACATCTGTATCCCTCCTTTTTCCTCCCCTTCCTTGCTTTGTACGCATACACACATGCATATACACATACATATATATCCTTTCATATATATGGGACTATATTTCATATGCTTTTGTAATCTCTTTTCTTGAACAAGTGTTAGGGTCATCCTTTCTCTTTCTTTCTTTCTGTCTTTCTTTCTTTCTTTCTTTCTTTCTTTCTTTCTTTCTTTCTTTCTTGTTTATTTCTTGAGAGAGAGGGAGGGAGGGAGGGAGGGAGAGGGAGGGGCACATAGAGAGGGAGAGGGAATCCCAAGCAGACTCGTGCTGTCAGCGTGAATCCTGATGTGGGGCAGGGCTCAATCTCACAAAATGTGAGATCGTGGCTTGAGCCAAAATCAAGAATCTGACATTTAACTGACTGAGCCACCCTGGGTACCCCAGGGTCATCTTTCCATTATCACTGCACATAGATACAGACAACCATTCTTAATAACGGCTGTGAACTATTTCACTGTTTTGATGCATCATGTTTTATTTAACCACTTTCCTGTTCATAGATATTTGAGATGTTTGGATGCTCTCAGCCAGGGATGCTGCTAAACATCCCGTAATGCATAGGACACATCTCCCCCTGCTCCCTGAATAAAGAATTATCGGATCCAAAATGTCAGTAGTGGTGGAGGAAACCTTCTCTATTCCTTCTCCAGTGTTGAGTGGTGGCAATCCTTACTCCCTTATATATCTGTTTAAATACCAGGTATTGTTACTCAGGCAATAAATAATAGCTCTTTTAATTTGCATTGTTTTGATTACTAGTAAGGATAAGCATCTTTTCCTATTTTTATTAGTCATTAGTTTTTTTTGTGAATTTTCCATACATGTCCATTGTCCATTTTTAATTTTTTTTTAATGTTTATTTATTTTTGAGATGGAGAGAGACAGAGCATGAACGGGGGAGGGGCAGAGAGAGAGGGAGACACAGAATCGAAAGCAGGCTCCAGGCTCTGAGCCATTAGCCCAGAGCCCGACGTGGGGCTTGAACTCACAGACCGTGAGGTCGTGACCTGAGCTGAAGTCGGACGCTTAACCGACTGAGCCACCCAGGCGCCCCATGTCCATTTTTAAATAGGCTTTCATCTTTTACTTAATTTCTAAGAATAATTTGAATTTTGGAGCTATCTGCCTTTTTATGGTGTCTTTATGGTGTCTCTTTTTTTAATGTTTATTTATTTTTATTTTGAGAGAGAGAGAGAGAGAGAGAGCGAGAGAGAGAGCAGAGGAGGGGCAGAGAGAGACAGAGAGAATCCCAAGCAGGGCAGAACCTGATGCAGGGCTTGATCTCATGAACGGTGAGATCATGACATGAACTAATATCAAGAGTTGGCTGCTTAACCAACTGAGCCACCCAGGCACCCCTATGGTGTCTCTTTTTAAAGAGAAATTAAAACACTTTTTATGTGGTCAAATTTACTGATATTGTCAGTTTGATATTTGAAGAGGAATAAGTTAATGAAGTATCTGAAATAACTTATTAAAGATGGTTCATTTAGAATGCAATCCTGTAGCATTTACTGTAGGTAGTTTAGTGGCATATAGTCTCTGGACAACATCACAACAGGTGGTTTTGAGTTAGATATGCTGCCATAGTCTGTTCATAAGTGTTATGCTCTTACTAGTAGTCTCTGTGAAGGATGTGGATATAAGTGTTATGAAAGGTTCCCTCCATCACTGAGCTGCAGTTAGGTATTTGAGATACTGCTAGCATATGAAGTCATTCATTCAAATGCTGAATAGGAGTTCAGTGGACAGGAGGGCCAGTAAAGGTTTCTTAGAGTTTGCGGAGAATGACCCAGTAACTAGACAGAAGGGAATGTTCTAGCATGCTGTTATTGTGGGACAGGCGGATAGACTGGGGTTCTCATCCTTGTTTTGTTACTAATCAGTGTTTGACTTAGGCTAAGCCTCAGGCCCCAGTGTTCTTATCTGTGAAATAAGGAGATAGGAGTAGGACATTCCCTAAGATTGTTGTCATTATTAAAATAATATGGTTTTACTGTTGAAAGAATTTTTAGAAAGAATTTGTTCAGCATTTATTGAAATTTATTTCAATTTATTGAAAGACTTCTGCCTTTTGAATAGCATGTTAGGTGCTGTGGGAATGCAAGGATAGGTAAGACATGGGCCTTTCTTTCAGAAATTTACCATCTTATGGGAGAGCAAAATCATGTGTGGTAGTATAAGATAAGAGCTACAAAGTGATTGGGAGATGCAAAGTGAGGAAAGCCTATCTTGATTTTGGGTGGTGGAGGCTTCTGAAAAGGATGGCACTTATTTTAGGTAGAAATGGAGGCATAGGGGTGGTTGGAGCAAAGGCCTTGAGGGAAGGGGGCGTGGTACAGAGTTTGGGTGGGATACAGTGAGTAAACTTGTTTGGTGGGATTTGTACAGTTGGTGCATAGCAGCAGGAAAAAAAGCTAGAAAGATAAAGAGGGCCTGACTTGTCTAGTGACTTAAATACAGGGCTGAGAACTTATTTGGGTCTTGCTTCTGTAGGCTTTTGATGAATTTTAGATGAGAGGATAATGTGATGGAAGCCTTACTTTAAAATTAATTTGGTAAAAGTGTCTAGGATGGTGATTGCATTTAGGGACTGAGTCAACATTGACTTTGAGATTTCTGAGACTGAATACAATGAAGATAATTTAAGAGAAAGCAAGCAAGACTTAAAACAGTGATAAGCAGGATGAAAGGATATTGTCAGGAAAGGGAAAATGACTCTATGTGGTAAGGGGCAGGACCTCTATTAAGACAATGCTCTTAAGGCAGGGCATAATACCGGTAGGAAATTGGTCATTCTGGTTCATTGTTAGGAAGAGTTTTCTGGTAATTTGCCATTAGCATGAAATTTTATAAATCAGACAGGAATTTTCATGTTTTAAAAAAAGATTGCTTACTATGAGTTATAATTCTATGATTGTGTTAGTTCAGATAAGCTTGTTGGAATGGAGATCCCCACCCCCCTTTTCTTCAGTGTTGAAGTTTGTCCATTACGCACATCCTGTAAAGGGAAACTGTGACTTGTGTGTGTGTGGCGGGGGGCACATTTCAGAGAACCTTTATAATCTCTACATCTTTGGGAGGGAGGAGGGTAAACATTATGGACTTGTATGTTAAAACACCATTTAGTCGTTCATCATCCTTGATTTCATTTTCATGATAGTTGGAGCAAAGCACATAAAAAGGGTAAATGGCAAACCACTGAACAGGAGCAGACCAGCGAACAGGGCTCATGCAGTTAATTAGTCATCTCTTGTCAGCAAAGGCCCTGCAGAGGCAATAGTAGATGGCTATGAAAGAATGGGAGAGATGGGTTTTTGGCATGGATGTGGATCTTTTATTTTAGTGACAATAGTTTATTCTTCAAATCAGGGGAATGAGAACAAAGTTGCTTAGCAATCATGTGGGCGCTAAAAGAATGGCCTTTGGAGGAGCTGCCATTTGAAGTTGGATAAATTCAACTTTTTTGAGAAACTTGCAAACACTCTGATTAGAGTGATTCAGGGGCAGTCCTTATACAAACTGAGAACTTGCAGCCTTGTTTCCTCCCGATTGCTTTTGTTCTGATCTGCTTTCCAGCTTCCTCATCTGCAGAGGGGGCTAGTCCCTCTTGGAACTCATTCCCCCAAAGGTAGATACTAGGAGATGGGGGCCCCTTGAGAGAGAATGGTCCCAGTGTTCTGACATACATTCTTCACCAGTGGATTTAACTCGGCTCCACAAAGTAGTGGAGCCATCTTGTTGGGTCCTGGAGAGCTGACTAGGTAGGGCTGGGGGAGCAGCAGTCAGTCCATCACTGCAAATTAGCTACAACGTGCATGCACAGCTACACAGTCATAGGGCTCTCTGTTTTTCCAGAAAGAGAAGGAAAGTGGCAAATGAGAAAAGGGCATCAGAGCAGGAGACTTGGGTTCTAGTCCCAGTTTCACTGCACATAAAACTCTGTGATTTGGGCACATCTCGTAATTTCTGACTCAGCCTCTTCATCTGTAAAATAGTAGTAATACCTACTTTCTCAGGGGCAAGACTAAAACCAACTGATGGATGATATGAGTCTACTCTGAAAAGCATAATAACCTACTGGACAAGCTTATGGAGTGTTTACTTCTTGTTAGTAGTTTATACTCTGGCCTTCAAGATTCTGGTTTCTTTATACATTTTATTTTTGTTTAAAAAAGACTTGAGATACTGTCTAGGCTTTTAAAAAATTGCTCATAAATTTTTTTTTTAAGTTTAAAGATAGCACACAATGGTTTGTTTTTCTTTTAGTAACAAAACCTTTTCATCGAAGTATTATCCAGTTTGTTATTTTGTTTGAAGACTTCCCTATTCTAGGCCATATTGAAAAAAGCTGAATTTCTGATCAAATTATAGCTCTTTTTGCTAAATTCATAAAATGAGTTTGGGTTGACAGTTAAGGATTGGACTTAAAAATTTTTTTTGTTAGAAGCAAGATTAACACCTTATTCTGCAGTAAGGATGCTGACTGAGCGAATAAACAGCAAAACATTAAACCGTTATAAAACAGCAAGTGGCAAACCACTGAACAGGAACACACTGCACGAGCAGGGCTGGTGCTCAGGTCTCCTCCGGGGTCCTTGTTACTATTGAGTCCTGTCTCTCTCACTATTTGTTTAAATAAAGATAAAGGCGGTTAAGAAAATTGTTATTGAATTCTGCTATCCCTCTGTTTCACGAAAGTGCTGTTTAATTGTCCAAGGCTGAAGTCTAGAGTTCAAATCTAAATCTTTAGTGGGATCACTGATTTGAACCAAGCACCTACACATACAAAGAACGTTGTTGATTTTAGAGAACTAAAACCATGATGTTCCTTATTACTAGAGAGTGTTGGACCAGGTATTACAAAACCTGAGTTCTAGTCTCAGTTCTGCTAAATAACCCTATTTAAAAAAAAATTAATACATTTGTATCTCTTTGAGCCAGTACTCATCATCTGTCAGATGAAAAAGATGACAATATGGCATCCAAAGACCCTGCCAGGACTTTAATTGGAAGATCTGTGAAACCCAAAGGTAGAGCAAGGGAGGTGTGGGAGAGATTGGTGTCTTCTTTTTGTACCCTGAAGCATTTACATTAATCATCTACTTTTCTCATGTTATTTCCCTATCTGAAAGCCTCCAATTGCCCTTTCCTATCCAAAAAGCTCTCCTTGTTTTTTTTTTTTTTAATTTTTTTTTTTAATGTTTATTTATTTTTGAGACAGAGAGAGACAGAGCATGAACGGGGGAGGGGCAGAGAGAGAGGGAGACACAGAATCGAAGCAGGCTCCAGGCTCTGAGCCATCAGCCCAGAGCCCGACGCGGGGCTCGAACTCACGGAGCATGAGATCGTGACCTGAGCTGAAGTCGGATGCTTAACCGACTGAGCCACCCAGGTGCCCCAAGCTCTCCTTGTTTTAAGGCCTAGGTTACATTTCATGTCCTCTGTGAAGTCATCTTAGCACACATTGTTTTTCCTTTCTGAACTCATTTATTGCCCTTACTTCTCACTCATCTGTTAATCATGGTACATTGCTGTGGAATATGTCTTCCTTTTATACCTAACCTCTAGAGAATAGGTTAATGTAGAAGAAAAAAATATAGACTTCAAGGATAGATTTAGCTGTATGACCTTAGGTCAGCCACTTTTTTTTTTTTTAATTTTTTTAACGTTTTATTGATTTTTGCGACAGAGAGAGACAGAGCATGAACAGGGGAGGATCAGAGAGAGGGAGACACAGAACCTGAAACAGGCTCCAGGCTCTGAGCCGTCAGCCCAGAGCCCGACATGGGGCTCGAACTCACGGACAGTGAGATCGTGACCTGAGCTGAAGTTGGCCGCTTATCCGACTGAGCCACCCAGGCGCCCCTAGGTCAGCCACTTTTTAAAAATACCTGTGTAATTTTTAAATAGTTAGAACACTTTTGAATAGGTAAAATTTTTTTCAAACTTAAGAAAAAGAGAGGTATAGTGAAAAGTCTTCTACCCCTGGTCTACCATCAAGCTAGTCTTCCCCCTACTGTTGTTAGTTTCTTACATATCCTCTTAGAGTTTCTCATTTTTTCTTTCTTTTACATAAAAGATGGCACACTATACATAGTCTTAAGCATATTGCTTTTTTCACTTTATTTTGGATATCTTTTTGTATCCACAGGGAGCTTCCTTATTGTTATTGTTTTATGAACACACCAGAATTTAACCAGTGGTTGGGAATTTTTACTTTGATTAAAGTCCTACATGATTTCAAATTGGAATGACCTTTGAGCCTTATCTGAGAAAATTGCTTAGTTCTCTAAACTCTTACTTCTATAGTACATTACAGTTTTTAAACACTTTATATTCTTGGCACCTGGCTGGGTCGGTTAAGCCTCAACTTTGGCTCAGGTCATGATCTCACTCTTCGTGGGTTTGAGCCCTGTGTCAGGCTGTGTGCTGACCGCTTAGAGCCTGGAGCCTGCTTCGGATCTGTGTGTGTGTGTCTCTCTCTCTCCCTGTCCTTCCCCTGCTCCCACTCTGTCGCTCAAAAACAAAGAAAAGTGTTTTTAAAAAAATGTATAGGGGCGCCTGGGTGGCTCAGTCGGTTAAGCATCTGACTTCGGCTCAGGTCGTGATCTCGCGGTTCGTGAGTTCAAGCCCCGCATCAGGCTCTGTGCTGATGGCTCAGAGCCTGGAGCCTGTTTCAGATTCTGTGTCTCCCTCTCTCTCTGCCCCTCCCCCATTCATGCTCTGTCTCTCTCTGTCTCAAAAATAAATAAACGTTAAAAAAATTTAAAAAAAAAAGAAAAAAATGTATAAACACTTTATATTCTTGAAGTTGATCCTCACAGAACCTCTTTGGGAGGAGATAATTACTCCCTAGGTTTTACTAGGTAAATAGTGAAAGGAAATATCTATTTGGGTCTTTGCTGACTGTGGTGCAAGATTCTTCAGTAAAAGCTCTACCGTGTTCTTTTCATGTGCTCTACTATTGGCAAATAGAGGTTTTGCTTGAGAAACACAGCCTGCTTTGTAGGGGCTGATAAAAGTCTTCATTACTTCATTTATAACCATTTGTGAATTTACTTCCTTTACTTTACTTACTTCCTTAAAACCAGCAGAGCATGTAGAAAAGGATCTCCACATAAATGAAGCTTTGAGAAACAAAACAAATATAGAGAGAAGATATGCAAATATTCTTTTTATAGGTTAAATTTTTTTCATCTTAAAAAATCCTAACTGAAATATGTGTATGTAGAAAAAAGTGACTTGCTTAATGGCATTGAAAGTCTTCAATGAGATGAATGTGGTTCTTCAAGTGATTAAATGCATACAGCCGAGAAAATATGGAATATTTTAACATCTGATTTAACATCTGATAAGATTCTCTGTTGAAGGAAGTATAGCCTTAGCTATGTATTTTGATGTGTTTAGAGTGCACAAATGAAATGGGAGGGATTTAAGTTTTATTTTGAAATTTTCATTTAATATGAAATGAGGTTAGTACTGAGATAGCCCAAACTGCTAATTCAACTACCTGATTGTTAAAGTATGCACTTAGGTTATGCCAAGACCAGTAATGCTTTATATATGGAATGCAAATTTTCTGCAAAAGATTTCAACCATTTTGGTGACTTCTGAGATATTTTGCAATTGATTTTTCTCCTCTTTCTAAACCAGGCCCTTGATTTCTTTTCGCTTTTTATATTCATGTTCTTTTATATTTATGCTGAAAACAGCCTTGTATCGTAGAATTTTAGAGACATTTGGACACTTAGAGATTGCTAATTAATATTTGGTACATTTGTGTATTAACTTGGCCCTTTGTGTTGAACAAGTGAGAACACTGAAGCCCAGAGAAATGTGAGTGGCTCAGGTCAGTCACTTTGTCCAGAACCCTGTGCTGCAGCTGCCCAGCACCACATTCTTTCTCTTACGGTTCTGACACTGCTCTACTTGGGGAGAAGTTTAATTTTGAAAACATCCTCTTGCTCTTAACCTCCTTTTTCTTTCTAATGTGGGCCAATTAATAAAAAACTATAAGGAATATTATAGTCACAGATAAAAATTTTTGTTTTAATTTGACTAGAGTTGAAACACGATGTACATTAGTTTCAGGTGTACAAAATAGTGATTCAGCTTCTTTGTATGTTAAGCTATGCTCACCACAAGTGTAGCCACCATCTGTCGCCATACAGTGCTATTACAATATCATTGACTGTATTCCCTGTGCTGTGCCTTTTATTCCCATGTATAGTCACAGATCTTGCTTGGAGCTGGCTCATTGTCGGTATGTAACAGAGACTTGTTTGAAGTGAACCAACACTGGGGAGGGAATGAGGTAACAGCCAAGTGAGGAGCTGGCAGCCAAGAAGTACTCACCCGATACTTGCTGGCTTATTCTCCATTTTTCTCTCCCTAGGGCAGGACCAACGCACACTGAGCCATTGTGTTCAGTGAAGCTGCCATGTGCTGGGTAGTGGATGCCTTTAAACTACTTTCTTTCCCCCATAGGTCCTTTCTCATAACCTGTGCACGGTGCTGAAGGTTCCACATGACCCTGTTGCCCTTGAAGAGCACTTCAGGGATGACGATGAGGGGCCCGTCTCCAATCAGGGCTACATGCCGTATTTAAACAAGTTCATTTTGGAAAAGGTATGCTTCTAATGTCTTCCTGTTTGATTCTTCCTGTTTGATTTGCACATTTCAAGTGGGTCCTAGAGCCCCTTTTTGGTGAGTTCACTGAGGAGTTCAGGTTTGAGCCATCATGAGATAAATCAGAAAGGAAAGAAAGAATGTGAGACATTGCTTCCTATTTCTTCTTCTTCCCCTCTCTTCTAAAACTTGGTTTGATGTTTTCCAGCTTGGTTCATTGTTTTGAAATTAAGAGCTACCTGTATTTTCTATTAGTCTGTGTAACTGTCTTCTCTCAGAGTGCTGTTAACTTCTGGTTCCACATGTGTTGGCAATGATTGTTAAAGAATGGGTATGTTAGGGTAAACTGTGAATACTAAAGGTAATGTTAATTATCTTTACTAAATAGCTATTGTACAGCCAAGTTTTCATCATAGACTTTTCAGGGTACCACTCAGATGCTTCTTGTGGGGTATATTATGAGTGAAGATCTACAAAAACCTATTATATATTTGGAAGCCAAATATAACCTTTTGGCATTTGCTGCCATGTTCAATTTTTCTCTGTTTGGGTAATTAAAAACTGACACAAAAAGGGGTGCCTGGGCTGCTCAGTCAATTAAATGTCTGACTCTTGATATTGGCTCAGGTTATGATGCCACGGTCGTGAGATTTAGACCCAATCGTGAGATCGAGACCTGATTGTGAGATCGAGATGTCGGACTTGTGCTGAGTGGGCATGGAGCCTGCTTAAGATTCTCACTCTCTCCCTCTCCCTCTGCCCCTCTTTACTCTCTCTCTCTCAAAAAAGAAAATTGGCATAAGGTGTTGAATTAATGTACTTTGATTTCTATTTAGAAGAAAATACTCTAAACTGTTGGCACCTTCAAGTAATTAAAAATATTAGTGATTAAAAAATTATGAAAGGTAGCATGTTCTTATTATTAAATAGGCAGTTAATACAAAAATATGTGAAATAAAAAGTGAATGTCCCTTTACTCTTTTTAGACTCATTCTCCAGGAGTAACCACTGTTAACAGTTTGGTGAATATCTTTTAAATATATACATGCAAACACACACCTATATAAGCGATAGTGTTTTGTTTCCATATGGCTAAGATGCTATACATATAGTTCTTCAAATTATTTTTTATAATTGAACAGTGTATTAGTGTCATCTTTCCATATTGTATATATTTAGTTTAGATATGGAAGTAGTCATATATTCACATGAACAGTTGAGAAATTCCTGCTTTTGCCTATTTATAACATCGAGCCTGAAAAGTTTTGGATGTATTTTAAAAATGCCTTTTTTTAAATGTTTATTTATTTTGGAGACAGAGAGCGAGAGTGAGAGACAGCATGAGTGGAGGAGGGGCAGAGAGAGATACAGAATCTGAAGCAGGCTCCAGGCTCTGAGCTGTTAGCACAGAGCCTGACATGGGGCTCGATCTCATGAACTGTTAAATCATGACCTGACCCAAAGTCGAATGCTTAGCTCACTGAGCCACCCAGGTGCCCTTAAAAATGCCTTTCAAAAAGTGACAATGATAATACGTTTAAACTAAAAATAAAGTATGTTTAGGGGTGCCTGGCTGACTGAGAGGAATATGTGACTCTTGATCTTGGGGTCAGGGGTTAGAGCCCCACATTGGGTATAGAGATTACTTAAACAACAAACTTAAAAACATTTAAAAACTGTATTTTCCTATCACCTAAATATCACAACTATTTGCATATTTGTTTCTATGACTTCTTTGGATTTTTATTGCTGTATACATTTTTTATAGTTTAGTGTTTTTTCATAATAGTAAAGTGCAGTAATTAAAATTTATGGTAGTAAGTTGAATTAGTAGTTTGGAAAATGCTAAAATGTTGGTGAGGATTCTTTTTAAAATTACATGTTTTTCAGAAATTTTATAGCAAAGGTTGTCAAGATTACAGTGTGTTCATTTATGTAGTGTTCATTGTGCCTGTATCTGTTATTCCATATCAGCCTCACAATACAATTTTCTGCTCTTTGTTTTATGTGTATCTGTGTTACGTTTTTAAAGTATTTCTCCTGAAAAGATGGTAACATTGCTTTGATCATGCCTAGTAATTAGGAAAAAAAAGAGAGAAACACAGCATAATGAAATATAAGATTTAATCAAACTCACAAAAGCTACAAATTATGTGATTCCATTTATATCATGTGTCCAACACAGGCAAACACATGGAGATACAATGTAGATTAGTGGTTGACAGAGGCTGATGGGAGGTGGGAATGGAGAGTAACTATTAATGGGCTTGGGGTTTCTTTTTGGGATGATGAAAATGTTCCAGAGTTAGGTAGTGATGATGGTTGCAAACCTTTGTGAATATATTAAAAACTACCAAATTGCATACCTTAAAGTACAAATTTTATGGTATGTGAATTATATCTCAATAAAAAAATCCTTTAATCAAATTGTACAGAAACTGATTAAAACTTCATAGTATGATGCTGTACTATTTTCTGAAGTTTTTTCCTGGCTGCTTGCTGTTCTATTCATTGATCAGGTGGCTCATTTATGGTCTGTAGTTGTATTATAAGTAAATATGTCTTTTTAAAAAATGTTTATTTATTTTTGAGAGAGTGCAAGCAGGAGAGGGGGAGAGAGGAGGACAGAGAATCAGAAGCAGGCTTTGTGCTGACAGGCTGACAGCAGCAAGCCTGATGTGGGGCTCAAATTCACCAACTGCAAGATGGAGATCATGACCTGAACTCAATCAAGTTGGATGCTCAGCTGAGCCACCCAGGTGCCCCAGTAAATATGTCTTAAATTCTGCAAATGTTTGATGACCTGCTGTGTGCATGTGTTTAATCTTAAAAATTATGTCCGTTATTAAAATATAGAACAGGGGCGCCTGGGTGGCTAAGTCAGTTGAGTGTCCAACTCTTGATTTCGGCTCAGGTCATGATCTCTGCTTGTGCGTGCTCTCTAAAATGAAAAAATAAAATAAAAATAAATAGAACATTGGGACATTCTCAGAAATCTGAAAATTGCCTTTTCAGTGCTAGAATTTGTGTGGGGTGGGCAAATGGATAGAGAAACATGGTTTCATATCTTGAAGTGCTGTACTCTTAATACTGCATTTTTTTCTCGTTGGTGTAACTTTCTTTAAATATCTTGAATTTTAAGTTTTAAAATGTTTTTTGTTTTGGTATTTAGGTATTTTATTGACTTATTTTTGAGCTAGCAGGAGCAGGGGAGGGGCAGATGGGGAGGGAGAGTGAGAATCCTAATCTTGATCTCAGGACCATGAGATCATGACCTGAGCTGAAATTAAGAGTCAGATGCTTAACCAACTGAGCCACCCAGGCACCCATATTTAGGTTTTTTAAAGTTTTTTAACTGGGGGAGAAAATATAGCAGTATTTTAAAAGTTCAAAATTAGCCACTAGATTTGGAGAAAAACTTATTCACAAAATGAGTGAGGATGTGATGAAACAGTAAGTTCTTGTTTATTATTGCTTAGCCACCTGGAGTGGAATTTTGGCAGACCTTCAGTCCAAGTAAAGCAGCCAGGGTTTCCATGGTGTGGGTTTAAATTGAGCAAAGATTATTGCCTTGTTTTGAAAGTTTGTTGAAAAAATGCCAATAGTAACTGGAGAATGTTAACATAAAATGTAGAGATGGTCATCAGTTATGCAAAGAAGATATAAAGTAATGATCAAACATTTGCAAGATGTGATATATGTGTCTGTGTCATATACATATGTGTATGACACACACATGTATACTATCTCATTTGATCCTCATGTTAATCCTGCAATGCATAATTGGACTTATTTCCAATTAGCTCAGGAGGAAACAGAGCATAATGTTGCCTAACTGATAAGGGTTAGATTTTTTTTAAAGTTTATTTATTTATTTTGAGAGAAAGAGAGTCTTAGCAAAAGTGGGGGAGGAACAGAGAGATGGAGAGACAGAATCCCCAGCAGGCTCCGCACCATTCTCGCAGATCCCAGTGGGGGGCTCGAACACATGAACTGTGAAATCATGACCTGACAGAGATCAAGAGTCAGATGCTTAACTGACTGAACCACCCAGGAGCCCCAGGGGTTAGATAGATTTTAGACCTGAGCCATTTAATTTCTCTTAACTGAGCCACCCAGGCACCCCAATTTTATTTTATTTTTTAAGTAATCTCTACACCCAACATGGGACTTGAACTCACAACTCTGAGATGAAGAGTTGCATGTTCTACCGACGGAGGCAGCCAGGTGCTCCCTTAAGTGTTTTTAAGATGATTCTTTTCTTGTGATTAGTATCTGGTGTTCTTTAGTGTTCATTCTTCTCAGTTTTCCCCCAGGTTGTCTTAGAGGTTTTCTGCCTTTGCCTAGAATTATTCTGAAGGGGTTGGGACCAAGAGATAAATTATGTTGAAATTCACTTTCTAAAAAGTAATTTTTCCATTTGATTTCTGTATTTACTTCTTCAGAGATTATCATTCCTGTTCTTCACATTGATAGAATTGATTTTCAGCTTTTCTGAGACATCAAATGATTAATATGCTTATGTTCTTGTATCAGATATTTTGCCTTCCCTGAGTGTTGGCTTTTTAATTTTTTTGCTTGTTTGTTAAATTCCTCCTTTAGTAAAGAATGGAATTCTATAAACATCTAGGAAGAGTGTTTTTGTGAACTTTCTCCTCTTTCTTTTTGCAAAGAGACATTATACCTGGATTATCTGACAGTGAATAATTGAAGAAAGCAGTATACTGTTACCTTTTTACTACTGATCCCCAATAGACTACATCAAAAGCTAGTTTGCTTTAGCATATTTATGTGGCAACCTAATTCTTGCATGAGATTTAATAGCCTGTTAGGCTTTTGGGTTCAATCATTGTCAATTCTTTTCCCTGATTCCGCATATTAAAGGTTGATCTGCACTATTATGATTTAAACCAGTAATCCTTTGAGAAGATACCAAGTCCTTATTGGGGAATCTGCTGCTTTTCTACCATAATCCTTTTCTTTTTTGGCCTTTGGCTTTTGGGAAACATACGTACATATAAAAGAAAAACAGAAACCTTTCAGTTCAATACAATGTCCCTTCTCTAGAGGTTAGTAGCCTCTGCATTGTTTTCCTAAGCTGACATCAGATGCTTGCTGTTCATGTCAGTTACAGTTCTTCCATAAAATGAGGTTTCAGTTTTCTGTTACTTGAATGAATATACCTTCAGCAATCAAAATGTCTTCAAATGTGTGCCTAACAACTATCATTTAATAGGAAGTCGTATTGCTCTTAAAAACCCAAGACTATGTTTTTGAGCAATTCTTCTTACTGTCCTTTAGCCATGTTATTTCTTCTTTCATTGTTGCTTGAAAGTTATATAGTATTATTTTGGCACAATGGCCAAGTTGGACTCTACATTTTCATCATATTAGTGAAGTTATACAGCACTAAAAACTTCTGAGTGAATAAAGAGGTTAAATGATAAAAACTATGGATGACTTTATGCCCTTGAGTACTGTGGCCAGCAATACAAGTCTAAGAGTGATATAATTTAAATAATTTTTTTTCAAATAACCAGTCTTATTGAGTATTCGCATGCCATGCAATTTAAGTATTTAAAGTGTGCAATTCAGTGGTTCTTGGTATAGTCACATTTTTTGTGCAGCCATCATCACAGCCAATTTTACAATATTTCCCCCACCTTCCTTCAAGAAAACTGTACCCACTAGCACTCACTCTCTCCTTCCCCACACTCCTAGGAAACCACTAATCTACTTTCTGTCTCTATGGATTTACCTATTCTGGATTCGTATAATATGAGGCCTTTAGTGTCTGCCTTCTTTCATTTGGCATAATGTCTTCAAATTCATCTACATTGTAGCATGTGATGGCACTTCATTCTTTTGATGGCTGAATATTTCATTATAATTATACTACCTTTTGTTTGCACGTTTATTCGGTTATGGATCTTTGTGTTGTTTTCACTTTTTGGTTATCGTAAATTTGCTGGGAGTGTTCATGTTCAGGTTTTTGTGTGGATATACATTTTCAATTCTCTTTAAAATGGATGATGATGGTATTTAACCCAAGAGTATACTACCTAGGAATGGAATTCTTGGGTCATATGGCAACTCTATGTTTATTTTATTTATTTAAGTAAGCTTAATGCCCCTTGTGGGGCTTGAACTCATAACCCTGAGATCAAGAGTTGCATGCTCCACCAACTGAGTCAGCCAGGCCCTCCAGCAACTCTGTGTTTATCGTTTTGGGGATCTGTAAAACTGTTTTCCAAAGCAGATGCACATTTTACTTTCCTACCAGCAATGTATGAGGGTTCCAATTTCTTCATATCCTCACAGTGCTTGTTATTTTCTATCATTTTGATTTTAGCCATCCTAGTAAGTATGAAGTATGGTATCTTACTGTGTTTTGATTTGAATCTTCCTGATGATTAACGTGAAATATTATAATAAAAGCAGTTTCTTTAATTGTAAAGGAAACAGTTATTGTTAGAAATTAAGAAAAAAGAGGAATTTATTAAGAAAACATATATCACCCATAACCTTACCATGTAAAGGCAGTCACTGTTATCATTTTGATCTGTTTGCTTTAAGTCTGTTTTTTTAGCTGTCTTTGTATATATTGTTTTTCAAATTTGGATCATATTGAAGACATAAATATTGCCTTTTCCATGCCATTAAATTTTTTTAAAACCTGAATATAAAGATAAAGTGGTAACATTTATTTAGAGTTTACTATGTATCAGAAACTATGCTAAATATTTTAAACAAATGTTCTAATTAATTCTTTATATTAACTCCATGGGTTAAGTACCATCATTAATACCATTTTAAAGAAGAGACTGGGCTTTGGGTTAAAATGCTTGTCTAAGGTTACCCAGCTACTAAGTGACTATATAATCGTTTTGTACCATGACTTTATAACGATTCCCTTTTTGGTGGGCTTATATTTTATTTTTATTTTTTTCCACTTTTATAAATAATAGTGACTATCCTATGTAAATCTTTATCTGACTCTGATTCCCTTTTTGGGGTAGATTATTTGAAGTCGAATTATTGATTGAAGAGTATGAATGCTTTCTGAGAAAACATATTCTCCAACCAATGTCTAAAGCATCAAATTGGCCAATTTCCCTGTCTTCTGAGAACTGACTCTCTGCCATAGGAACTTTAGTCTTTAGCTGGTTTGGATGAAAATTCTAGTTTAGAGAACACGTGATTTTAGTTTTGTAAATACTTTCAGAACTTTGAGTCAGAATTGAAATCTATAAATAGTATTGCTATCTTGTATGGATTTTAGTGAAAAGAAATATATATGTTGAAAATAAGAACAACTCTACATATTTCTTTCTAAGATATTATCTTCCATTTGGACACCCTGAAACCATTGGCAGCCATTATTAGTTTTCCAAAAGATGTGAGACAATTTATTATGTATGATATAAACTGGGATTTTGGAGCACAGTTTGCAATCTTAGATGGGGTAGAGTATGGAATCATAGATTCCTAGATCTTTTGTAGGTAGAACAGACCTTGTGATGTTCTCAATTTATAGATCTATTTTAATTTAGCAAGCACTTGATATTGAACCTATACCCTTCAATAGTTTGCTGTTGTTTTTAGGTAAAGTGCAACATCCTTATCATGGTGTACAGGGCCATGTTTGATTTGGCCTCTGCCAACCTCTCTGCCCTCCTTTTCTTCCTCTCCCCTTATTGTCCCCTTCTCTGCAGTTGTGTTGGCCTTCTCTCTGTTCCTCATATTACCAAGACTGTTCCTGCCACAGAGCCTTCAGACATGTTGCCTCCTCTTCTGTAAGGCTTCCTCTACCCAAAACATGCATCTAACTCCTGTTCATCTTTTAGGTCTCAGCTTGATCGTCACTTCCTCAGGGAGGGTTCTCCAGGTTGCACCCTGCCCTTCCCAGAGCTAACCTGCTGCTCTGTAATGTGGTTTCCCATTGTAGCATTTAGCACATTTTCATCATATAGATGGTTGTTTTGTTGCTCTATTTTTTGATACCTGATATGCCTCTTAGAGTGTAACTTCTGGGGTAGCAAGGACTGGTTCACCATCGTACAACTCTGTTGATTGTTGTCATTGTATGCAGAAGTTTTTAAGTTTGATGTAGTTGATTCTCTATTTTTGCTTTGTTGCCTGTGGCTTTTAATGTCCTATCTAAGAGAACATTGTGTATTCCAATGTCATGAAGATCTTCCCCTAGTTTTCTTCTAGTTTTATAGTTTTAGGTCTTACATTTAGATTTTTACTCCCTTTTGCATTAATTTTTATATATGGTGTAAGGTAAGGGTCCATTTTCTTCTGCGTATGGATATTCAGTTTTCCTAGCACCATTTGTTGAAGAGACTATCTTTTCCTCAATGTGTAGTCTTGGCATCCTTGTTAAAGATCATTTGGCCACATATATAAGGGTTTATTTCTGGGCTCTCTGTTTTGTTGGTCTATATGTCTCTCTTTATGCTAAGTACCATACATACTGTTTCGATTACTGTAGCTTTGTAATATGTTTTGAAATTAGGAAGTATAAAGCCTCCAGTTTTGTTCTTCTTAAGATTATTTTGGCTATTCATGGTCCTTTGAGATTCCATATGAATTTCAGGATGATGTTTTCTGTTCCTGCAAAAAAAAAAAAAAAAAAATGCCACAGGGATTTTGATGGGGATTGAACCGAATCTGTACATTGCTTTGGGTAGTATGGACGTTTTAACAATATTAAGTCTTCCAGCCCATCAACACTGGAGGTCTTTCCATTTATTTATATCATTTTTAATTTTTTTCAGTAACATTTTATAGTTTGCAATGTACAAGTCTTTTGCCTTCTTGGTTAAGTTTATTCCTAAGTATTTAATTCTTTTTGATGCTCTACTAAATGGGATTTTAAAATTTTCTTTTTTAGATTGTTTATTGTTAGTGTATTGAAACACAACTGATTTTTGAGAATCCTGCAACTTTGCCAACTGATTTCTGAGTGTTCTGCAACTTTGCCAAATTTATTAGTTCTAAAAGGTTTTCTTTGTGGAATCTTTAGAGCTTTCTGCATAAAAGAAAGAGCATGTTATTGGCAGATAATTTTACTTTTTCCGTTCTAATTTGGATGCTTTATATTTCTTTTTTCCTTTTTTTGTCTAATTGCTCTGGCTAAGACTTCCAGTATTGTGTTGAATTGAAGTGGTGAGAGTGGGCATCCTTGCCTTGTTCTGATCTTAGAGGAAAAACTGTTTTTCACTGTTGAGTATGATGTTAGCTGTGAGCTTTTCATACATGATCTCATTTTGTACTTTTTAAAAAAGATGCAAATGCCATCATTTAGTATGCTTTTACCATTGAGCATGATTAAACTAAAGAATAGTGCCAGTATATTTTAGAGAAGGAGTAAGCCAACAGACAACTTATTAAAATTAAGTAATATACAGTGAATTTGATTAAAAAAAAAAAAGCCACTACTTATTTCCTGGGAAAATTTATGGAAAATTTGTTTGGTTTCTAATGCCATTGCAATCTGATTTTTACCCAAACTTCTTGGCTCTCTTGAAGGTAACTAGTAACCCCTAAATTAGAAAACCAGTGGTCTGTTCTTAACTCCTTTTTAATCTCTGTAGCATGACACTATTGATCAAACTTCCTTAACTGTTTCCTCACTCAATTTTCATATCTTTGTGGTTCTCCTGCCACTTTGTTCTTTCGGTCATCATAATTCCTCTTCCTCCTCTAGTTTTGTAATGTCTGTATCCCCTGATGTTCTGTTTTTTGACCCCCTCTCTTTTCTTGATTTATGTTTTCTGTCAGTGATCTCATTTGACCATCATGGCTTCAGTCATCATCAGCAGGCAGTTGACTGACAAGTCTGTCTCTCCTCATTCGCTACAGTTCCACTTCTTTGTCTTTGGACACCTCCATCTGAATGTCTTACTAGACAGGTTGAAGATGCTCATAATTGAAAACTTTATCTTTCCTTCTGTCTTGCTTTTGTCTCCCTCATCCTGTATCTGTTTCCCAGACTTGGTTGGTGTGATGTTTCTGCCATACCTTTGCTCATGCCATTTCTTTTCCTGTCTTTTGTGTTACTTATCCTCATACTCTTCAATATACTTCAAGATCCGCTTCAAATACCATCTTTTCTGCAAAGTACTAATCTGAGCAGTAGATGACCTACTCATTCTCTGCTCTAAAACCTTTCAATTGGGAGTTTCTTATGGACTGTTTCTTAAAATTATGAAGCTGTTTGTGATTTGGTCTATGTTTGCTTTTCTAGCCATAAATCTAGGCACTCCCCCTCAGGAATCCTATAATTCGTCACATAATCCACATAGAATCACTTCTTGTTCCTCAGGTAAGCCTATATGCTTTTGTGTACATGTCATTTCCCCTTAGTGTTTTTTAGGGGTGCAGGTGGATAGAGTTGATGGTGGTGGCCTGTGAAACTAGTCCTATAGAGGTGTCTTACATTATATAGATGTCCTCCATCTGTTGAGTTCTATAAGCAGTTTAGCATAGTGGAAAGAGACAGCATTTGAACCTTGATTTAAATGCTGGTTTTGATATTTACCAGCTACATGAACTTGGTATTCAATTTTTCTGAACTTCTGTTTCCTAATATTTATAAGCCATGTGAACTTGGTAAAAGTACTCAATATTTCTGCACCTCTATTTCCTGATCCGTAAAATAGGGGCACTATTTAGCCTTACAAGGCTAATATCAAGTTTAAGTAAGCAACTGCATATAAAATGCCAAGCATATGCTAAGTCCTCATAAATGGTGTTAAAAAAGAAAAAGGAAAAAAAAAAGATGCTGCAGCAGCAACTACTGCTTTCCCTTCAAGGGATCAATTGTGTATGATTGTGGTGTGAGAAATGGTGTCAGACTGAGACAGGGTACTGCAGGCAGAGCACAAAGGATATCGTCCTACTCCTGGGGAACTGGTATGCCAACCACACGTCCTAGTCAGGGATCAAGAGAAATTTCTCCGTGTAGTCAGCTAGTGACTTCTTCCTTATGGTACACATAACGCTTTATTTCTATCTCTCCAAACAGAAATGCTTTGCACATATTGTCCTGCCAGCCACTCTGCCTTCTTTAGTACATCTTACTTACTGTCCCAGAATATGGCTTTTAAAATGCAGGCTGTATATGGTGCTCCTATCCATTCTTTCAGTACAGATAAATCCTAACTCCTTAATATGGATTATAAGGCTCTTTATGATCTGGCCTTCACTTCTCTCTCTCGCCTCATCTTTAGCTGTGCTCCATGCAGGGGTCACTTATCATTTTTTGTCTGCCCAGTATCTGAACTCTTATGTTTAGGAAATTGCACAGTGCCTTGGTGGGGGAAGGACCTGTCTCACATCTCAGATATTGAAAAGTTCAGACACTCATGAGTGACACAGAGGATCAAAGTCTGGGTCAGTGGCAGCAGTGATGGCCTCTTGTTACATTGGCAGTGACGTCTGTACTATACTCTTACCATGCATAGTTTCAGCTGTGATTTGGACTGACTAGCCTACATCGGTAATGACTTAGTTTCAGAGCCTAGATTTTCCATCCCTTGTGATGGATCTTTGAGGTTACCCATTGTTTTTTCGATGAATTCTTTTTATGTTTAAAGGAACCCAGGGTGTTTTCTGTTATTTGCACTTACAAAATAGCCTTGAATCATACCACTCTTTAGCACCAAGTGCTCCATTCACATTAAACTTCTACAATACTTCTGAACTGACCATGGTTGTCTCCACCTCTGGGCTTTCTCACATTGTTCTACCTAGAACTCTCCTTACCCCATTCTTGAACTGTTTACATTTTGTTTTCCCCCAGTTTTATTGAGAAATAATTAACTTGCATCACAGAAAAACTTTAAGCCTCACAGGATGGTTTGATTTACATATATTGTGAAATAATTACCATAATAGGTTCAGCTAACATCCATCATTTCATACACATACAATAAAAAGAAAAGAAGGAAGAAAAAAATAAAGGGGAAACATTTTCTCCTTATGGTGAGAACTCTTAGGATGTATTATATCCTTAACAACTTTTCTATGTCATACAGCAGTGTTAGCTATAGTCATTATGTTGTATATTACCTCCTTTCTACTTGTTTATTTTATAACTGGAAGTTTGTATCTTTAGACCACCTTATTCCAGTTCTCCCTCCCCCCACCACCTGCTTCTGGTAACCACAAGTCTGATCTCTTTTTCTATGAGTTTTTTTTTTTTTTTAGATTCCACATACAAGTGAGATCATACAATATTTGTCTTTTTCTGACTTATTTCACTTAGCGTAGTGCCTTCAAGTTCCATCCGTGTTGTTGCAAATTGTAGGATTTCCTTATTTTTTATGGCTAAATAATATTCCATTATATATATATGTGTGTGTGTGTGTGTGTGTGTGTGTATTACAATTTCTTTATCCATTCATCTATCAATGGATACTTAGGTTGTTTCCATGTCTGGGCTATTGAGAATAATGTTGCTGTGAACATGGGAGTACAGATATTTACCTGAGTTAGTGTTTTTGTTACCATTGGATTATTATTATGTATATTATAATATATATATTATTATATTTCCAGAAGTGGAATTGCTGGATTGTATGGCAGTCCTATTTTTAATTTTTTGAGGATCCTGCATATGGTTTTCCATAGTGACTATAAACTGACTTTTAATGATCCTTTGAATTCCACTCTGTTGTCATGTTACTTTTTCTGCAAATCTTCCCCTAGTTCTTAAGATGGGTTAGTTCCTCAGTGTTCCCACAGAACACTCTGCTTATTTCTATTATAGTACTTATCACACTGTATTGTAATTGTCTTGGCATTCCTTGGAGACATGGGCTACTACTACATTAAGTATCTTTGCATTGTCTCTGGCAGATCATAATTACTATCTAAATTTTATCTTTTGAATGAGTGAAAAACTATTGAATTACACATGGTGTTATATTAGAATTTGTCTATTTGCATATCTGTTTTCCCTAATAAACTGTGAATATTTTGTGAGCAGAGACCAAGTTCTTCTTCATCTTTATATCCTTAATTTGTAACATAGTACTTGGCTTATAGTAGATCCTGAGGGAATGTTGATTGCATGATTGAATGACTGAAGGGCAGACTGTCTTTTTAGAATTTCAGTTTAAGTTTTTTCCAAAAAAAAAAATCTTCTTTGACTATATGGGTAAAGATGAGATATCAGTATGTGGCTCATACTGAGTAATTGACACTCTCCACTCCTCTGTACCAGGGTTGGTAATTTTATTTAGAAGATAGTGTGTACATGTGAAAAAATAACTATTCAACAAGCTAGTATTTTATGTGCCAAGTGAGTGATATGGGCAGATAGATATTGCTTTAGTGTCAGGCTAACTATAACATTCTTAATTGGGCCTTTGAAAGTGTGGTACACAAGCAAATGAAATTAGAAAATGTCAGGGCGCCTGGGTGGCTCAGTTGGTTAAGCGGCTGACTTCGGCTCAGGTCATGATCTCGCAGTCCGTGAGTTCTAGCCCCGCATCGGGCTCTGTGCTGACAGCTCAGAGCCTGGAGCCTGCTTCAGATAGATTCTGTGTCTCCCTCTCTCTGACCCTCCCCTGTTCATGCTGTGTCTCTCCCTGTCTCAAAAATAAATAAACGTTAAAAAAAAAAATAGAAAATGTCTATTCATTAATTGGATTATTAGTTAATTGGATTGATTAGAATGAAAGCCTGTATCTGTTTTACTTGGCTTATATTCTGCTTATTTTGGAATTTTTCCTCCTTCATTGGATATTTTTCATTGAAATTTTAACTCATTCTTTTTTAGGTCCAAGACAACTTTGACAAGATTGAGTTCAATAGGATGTGTTGGACCCTCTGTGTCAAAAAAAACCTCACCAAGAGCCCCTTGCTCATTACAGAAGAAGATGCATTTAAAGTATGGGTTATTTTCAACTTTTTATCTGAGGACAAGTATCCATTAATTATTGTGCCAGAAGAGGTAAGGTGTGGCTCTGGGAAGTTCTTACATGGCCATCATAGCATTTAATAGATCTAGCTTGGAAGTATTGTTTTAATTCAAATTGTGTAGATACAGAGGGAGATCTTGGACTAGTGTTTTTGGACCAGAGGCAAAACAGCTTGAATCCAAGAAAGTCCAAGACTTAGTGATTTGGGGTCATGTAATAACCCCTGGAGATTTGTAGATAGGGTGGGACTTTTCCTCTCCAAATTGCTATAGTTATGAATGAATCCATCCTCATATCCAAAGAATTTTTATTCAGTACAAGTCACAACATAATTTTTTGTTTCCTTACATATTGGCAAACTAGTATGGCATTTTAGGAAAGCAGGGCAAAATTGGCTGAGTGATATTATCTGGGAAACACATAGGATCCACAATGTTGTTCTCAAGGCTGTTTTTATGTGAGGAAATACTGTTCTTGTTTCAAAGTCCAGGATGGTGACTTTTTATTGTTCTTTCCAAAGTAAATGAAAAAGAATATTTTGCTTGTTCTGTTCTGACTTATTTTCCCTAGCTTCCAAAGGAAAAAAAAAATACAGGAGTAAGATTTCTGTGCTATCTTACTGCCTTAAAAAATTATATATGTAATACATGCTTATTACAGTAATAAATATAAAAAGACTAATATGAAGAATTACAATTAGCTATAGTTCTCCCCTAAAAAAAAAAACAAAAACAAAACAACAACCTGTCATTCCTTAACTTTTGACAAATTATTTAACCTCTTGAGATTTAATTTCCTATCTATAAAATAGCGCTGGGACACCTGGGTGGCTCGGTTGGTTAAGCGTCTGACTCTTGATTTTGTCTCAGGTCATGATCTCACAATTCATGATATTGAGCCCTGCATGGGGTTCTGTGCTGACAGCACAGAGCCTGCTTGGTATTCTTTCCCCCCCTCTCTCTGCCCATCCCCTGCTTTCTCTCAAAAACAAAACAAAACAAAAATTAAAAACCTTTAAAAAATAAAATAGGGCTAAATAGAGGTTCTGCATTTAAAGGACTTAGCTCAATATCTGGTATGTAATAGGTACTCAGTAAATGTGTTAACTCCTATGACCACTATTATTGCATTTTTGCACGTAAGTCTGTTTATTTCCTTAGAACAGATTTCCAACAGTGGAACTCTGAGTCCTAAAAAACACACTTAAAAAAAATTTTTTTTAATGTCTATTTTTGAGAGAGGGAGACACAAAATCCGAAGCAGGCTCTAGGCTCTGAGCTGTCAGCACAGAGCCTGATGTGAGACTCGAACTCACGAACTGCGCGATCATGACAGCCAAAGTTGGATGCTTACCCAACTGAACCACCCAGGCACCCCCAAAACACACTTTCAACGTATTTGATGAACAGGTAGAATTACCCTTTGGAAAGGTTGTACCAATTTAGATAGCTATCAGCAGTGATTGAGGCCTATTGTTACCCATCCTGCCAATACAGAGTCTAGTCTGTGATTTCTGTGATTCATATTCATGTTAGGAAAATTTGTTTAAAAGTGCACACTACAAAATTTTATTTAAAGCCAGCAAGCATTTATTGACTGCCAACAATAGGCAAGGCACCAAGAGTAATGCAAAGTGCAAAAGATTACTTCCTGCCTTCAAGGAGTTTGTAGTCTGCTCAAGGAAAAAAATAAGTCAAATGTAATTTAAAGCAAAATAGACTACCTGTTACAAGAGAGATGCAAAGGGCATACAAATACAGAGAAGGGATAGATTCATTCTAGGTTGGGGGAAGTAAGGGATCAAGGAAAGCTTTTTAACAGACAATGTAGTAGTTAAAAGTAAGGTCTTAAATTTTTTCCATAAAGGGCCAAACAATAAATATTTGAGGCTTTGTGGCCCTTTAGGCCATCCTGTCTCTGTTGCAGCTACTTAAATCTGCTGTTATGGCGTGAAAGCAGCCACAGACACTATGTTGGACTAGTGCTGGACTTTGAAATGTGAATTTTGTATGATGTTCATGGATCATGAAATTTTTTTTTTTCCTCCCAACTACTTAAATGTGCAGGAAATGTTCTTAGATCATGGATGTATACAAACATGCCATGAGCCAGATTTGGCTGCTGGGCTAGAGTTGACTTGTGGACTGACTTTTGCTGTTCCCTGGTTAAGGGCAGGGGTCTGGAGTCAGATTTCCTGGATTTGACTTCTAGCTCTATCACTGTTCACTAGCTCTATGACTTTGGGCAATATACTTCATTTGTTTTTGCTTCAGTTTCCTCAACTATAAAATAAGACTAATGCTAGTATCTACCTCTTACTCTTCTTGTGAAGATCAGATGAGGAGAATGCCTGGCCCTGAAAGTGCTCATTTAGTATTAGCTCTTAAGTTTATGGGGAAATTAGCACTTGTGCTGGGCCTTAAAAGATGGGAAGAATTTTGATTAATGGAGAAGAATTCTGGGTGGAAGAAACAGTGGGCAAAATTATATGAGTGAACAAAATTATAAAAGCAAAGGGCATGTTCTTTTTTTTTTTTAAATTTTTTAAATGTTTATTTTTGAGAGAGAGAGACAGAGTGTGAGTGGGGCAGGGGCAGAGCGAGAGGGAGACACAGAATCCAAAGCATGCTCCAGGCTCTGAGCTGTCAAGCACAGAGCCCAGTAAGGGGCTTGGACTCACAAACCGTGAGATCACGACCTAAGCCAAAGTCAGTTGCTTAACTGACTGAGCCACCCAGGCACCCCCAAAAAGGAATTTTTAAAAAGGATATTGGGTAGCTCACAGAATTGTCATGATGACTGAGACCAGGTTTGAATGCTATCATTCTGGAACTATCCTGGTCACTCCAGTGAGGAACCACAAGGAAAAGCTGCTGCCACCAGGGGGTGGGTATTGTACTTGTGCCATGGAAAACCTCTGGCCCTGCACATTTGGTGCAGCCCAGGAACTCTGATCTTCTTGCAACTGTTTTTGCTACCAGAGAGAATTATCTGTGCCCACTTTTCAGTTCATAGTCAGAGGATAACACATGTAATTGGTATGGCCTATGTCAGGTACCATGAGATAGTTGCAAAGGAGTCCTGGAAAGTTGCAAAGGAGTCCATTTGCATTTTTATTGTCTGTATTGGGAGGTAGGGAATTGCCTAGATGTAAGAAGGGGGTTCGAAGCTAGGCAGTCAAAAAGAATGACACATGCCCTGTCTAACTGGAATATGCTAGAAGGAAGAAAAATGGTGGTAGATGAGGCTAGAAGGAGTTTTGACTTTATCCTGTAGGCAATGGGGAGCTGTGAGCCACTGATGATTTTTTAAAATATTTATTTATTTATTTTGAGAGAGAGAGAGAGAGAGAGAGAGAGAGAGAGAGTGGGGCAAGGGCAGAGAGAGAGGGAGAGAGAGAACCCCAAGTGGGCTCTACAGTCAGCGCAGAGCCTGATATGGGGCTTGATCCTACAACCGTGGTGAGATCATGACCTGAGCCTAAATCATGAGTTAGATGTTTAACTGACAGAGTCACCTAGGCACCCTGAGCCACTGATGATTTTTAAGCAAGAGAGTGTCAAATAAATAGATGAAATATGGAGAGATGTGAAATGGGAAGTTGAGAGAAGGTAAGTGGCATATGGGGACTGAAGTATAGTGATGTTAGTGAGAATGGAAAAGAAGATCAGATGGGAAGGACCTAGAGGTGACAGGACTAAAAGTTCATAGTGCCTGGTGTAGGCCTATAGGCAGGTTTCAGGCCTGGGCAATCAGGAGGTAATAGAGTGTAGTTGTTTAAAGCATGATCTTTGAAATCAGACTGCCTGCTTTAAATCCTGACTGTACCACATTTTAACTATGTGACTTTGAAGAGATTAATTCATCTCTTTGTTTGGGTTTCCCCATCTGTAAAATGGGGACAGGTACTTCATTCATTGGACTCTTGTGAGGACTAAAATAGTTGATATATGTGAAGCATTTAACATAATGTCTGGCCCCATGATGAGTGCTCACTAAATAGTGTCTATGTGTGAATGACAGGATGATGAATAAGTTGGAGATACGGTGTCTGATGATGGGTTGGGTACATTGGTATTTTAAGTGGGACATACTTGTGGAGCTGTCCTGTATTCAACTGGAATTACACTTCTAGAGTTTGTGAGAAGTTAGGGCTGGAGACAGAGATGGGGAAGCTATGGGAGTAGGTTAGATCAAGGAGGAAGAAACCACTGTGGGAGAAATGAGGGCTTAGGACGGAACCTTGGGACTGTTTCTGTAACAGGAAGAGGAAGTAGTTTTGGTACAGGAAGCTGAATTGAATAGTCTATAAGGTAGGAGGAGAACTGGGAGAGTATTGAGTCATGAGTGCCATAGAAAGAAAAAGTTCTAAGAAGCAGAAAAGTAGTTACTAGCATTAGATGCTACAGAAAAATTAGAGGGTGATACGTGAGAAGTTGCCCTTGGATTTACCAATTAGGTGATCATTGGAAATCAAGTAGAACACAGTTTTATGTAGTGGTGGGAACAGTTTTTTAGTGCTGAGTAACAATAATGATGTGATAGTGTGTCAATGTTAAAGGGGATATGAAGTGGGGCGCCTGGGTGGTTCAGTCGGTTAAGTGTCTGACTTCAGCTCAGGTTACGATCTTGTGGTCCGTGAGTTCGAGCCCCGCGTCGGGCTCTGGGCTGATGGCTCAGAGCCTGGAGCCTGCTTCCGATTCTGTGTCTCCCTCTCTCTCTGCCCCTCCCCCGTTCATGCTGTTTCTCTCTCTGTCTCAAAAATAAATAAACATTAAAAAAAAAGGGGGGGCTATGAAGAATAAAATGTGTTATGGAGTCTTGTCCATGAAAATTGTCTAGCTTAATACAGAGACATATAGAAGGAGTGGAATATTGATAGGTGTTGAAAAAGATGTATTGATGGTATTTAAAAGTAAAAAAAAAATTTTTTTTTAATGTTTATTTTTGAGAGACAGAGAGAGAGAGATCATGGCAGGAGAGGGGCAGAGAGAGAGGGGGACACAGAATCCAAAGAAGTCTCTAGGTTCTGAGCTGTCAGCAGAGCCCAACGCGGGACGTGAACTCACAAACTGTGAGGTCATGACCTGAACTGAAGTTGGACGCTCAACTGACCCAGGCACCCAGGCACCCTAAAAAAAATTAAAAAAAATTTTTTTTAACATTTATTTTTTATTTTTGAGAGACAGAGAGAGACAGAGTGTGAGCAGGGGAGGGGCAGAGAGAGGGAGACACAGAATCTGAAGCAGGCTCCAGGCTCTGAGCTGTCAGCACGAGCCCGATGTGGGGCTCGAACCCACGAGCTGTGAGATCGTGACCTGAACTGAAGTCAGACGCTTCACAGACTGAGCCACCCAGAAGCCCCGAAAAAATGTTTTTGATGTTTATTTTTGAGAGAGAAAGCGACAGAATGTGAGTGGGGGAGGGACCGAGAGAGGGAGACACAGCATCTGAAGCAGGCTTCAGGCTCTGAGCTGTCATCACAAAGCCCTACACGGGCCTCGAACTCATGAACTGTGAAATCGTGACCTGAGCCGAAGTTGGATGCTTAACCAACTGGGCCACCCAGGTACCCTCTGGTGGTATTTTAAAAACCTAGCTGTTGCTTGGAAGAATTATGCTAATAAAATCTCCAGTGTTGTCTTTTAAAACATTTTGTAGTTACGCTTAGTGTTCTAAGTTTATTTGTGTTTTCTTTGGAATTGGAGGTGGAGTGGGTCTCTTACCTGTGATGTTTGGGCTCTTACCATCAGTAAAATATTCATGGTAGACTTGAAATTGATCTCGTCTTGATTTCAGCGTTAGAAATTTCCTTAGTAACTAAGGAAACTTACCTTATTCCTCACGGGGACACTTGCTTGATATGGAGGACTTGTCATTGGCTTTAAATCATTGTTGAGCCATGGGCTATGAAGGGAGCCGGTCAGCACTAGCTTCCTGATTGCTCTGCCTAAGAAACTGCTCCAGGTGGCCTGAAGAACTGGGGCCCACATGAGCCTTGAGGTGTACCATGACTATCCACTTCTGTACTCTAGAGCCCCGCCAAGGCTCTGCGGTCTGTTAGGAATGTCTTTGGTTGTGTTTCTTCTAAGCAAATTAATCTCATTCCAGAAGGGAATAGCCTCTGTTTAGAATAGCCAGGCAGCATACCTTGTCATGTTATTGTTTGGACTTCTTACTCTGTTTTGACATCTTTAACTCTCTCAGCATTTCTTCTGCTTAGATTTAGAATTAGAGTTAGTTTTATAGATCCTTTCTCTGTGGCCAGAAGTACTTATGTGGAGAAAGAATCATCAGGACAGATTTATGTGGAATTGCTTTGTCTGGCTGCTGAGCCAGCCTCCTGTTAAAATATGGCTATGTATTTATTAAGCTCTTAGCACATCTCCTGTCCTTGGATGAAGCACTGTAAACTCAAGATCACACTATTTTATGGAAAATACTAGAGTCATAATATTTCTTAAGGTGGTCATTCTCTGTTACATTTTGTTTCCTTCCTAAATACTTTAATAACATTAAAAAAAAACTCATATTTTGAACTAGTTTTAGGCTTAGAGGTTTTAGTAAAATTTAATGTAAAGATAGATAAATTTTAAAAATAAATTTTGAAGTGTAATGTCTTAATTTGTCATGAGTGCATATATGAGTTTAATTTGTAATTTTACCAACAGTTTTTAGGTTTTATAAGTTTAAGGTAATTTTTATGTTTCCAGTCATCCATCTACCATAATGATTATTTGTATTTTGTTTGAGTCCAGAATGTTTTTAACTGAGATTTTATTCTCTAGTTTTGATTAATGCTATATAAGTAACAGTGGTAGTTATATGAGTAACATAAGTGGTATAAATGTTTGATTTTGATTCAGTTTCCCATGACCCAGAAAGTAGTATCAAAAATATTAAATAAATGTTTAAGTGACTTACACCATGCATAATTCAAGAAATAGTATGTTCCCATTTAAGATGGTTCCTTAATTTTTGTCAAATGATATTCCTGGAAATGTGTGTCTGTATAGTTTTTTTCATTAGCATTCATTTTCCGCAGAGCCAAGAACAAAACAGGATGTGTCTGTTGTGGACTTATTTGGAAGAATTGCTTTGATGCAATTAAATATCAAAACTGAAATAGTTTTAAGAGATCCTTAGTGAATGAAATAAAACCTAAATTGTTATTAAACCAGTAAAGGCCCTTTTTTAATGATGACAGGGAAAGAACTTTTAACAACATGATTTTTGGAGCCAAAGGCCTTGAAAATCACATGCAGCTTGAAAGTTTATTCTTTTGTTATTTTTGGTGAAACTTGCTTGGAAGGAGGAAGTAAGCTGCTTCCTGAAACTGAATGAGCTTTTAGAATTGATGCAGGCCACTCGAGACTAACACGGCAGCATGTGATTTATTATTTAGTGTAATTGAATAGTTGAGAGTGGGAATGTTTGTCTCTTCCTGGCCCAATATAATGAATTAAGAGATCCTTAAATTATTTGGTAATGATAAGTATATGATTGTGTTGAAAGTCAGCAGGAAATAAGTCTAGATTATTTGGGACAATCACTGGGAATGCTGAGCAGTTGCTGGGTGCGGATGACAAACTCAGGAGGGTTTGGGAGTGCGCACCTTCATAAAGGTTTAGGATGAACCAAGGAAGCTGCCTCTAGAGCTGAGTTTGCTACTAACAGGTACTCTCAGTTACTAACATTATTAAAGACCATTGGATATACAAGAGAAACTGAAGCTTGGAGTGGGAGGGACTTGGGTATATTCACAGTGGATGTATATTCACAGTAGATGAAGAAAAGCTAAGGCTGTTTCCCGATTTATAGTATGAATGGTCAGTCCAATGCACCATTTTGTCATGCCTATCCACGTGACCATATGCATATGCTTCTGTTGGCCTTACTACTAACACTTCTACTTGTGCTTGTACTGCCTTTATCCCACCTTGTGATCAGACAGCATGGGCCCTTCTTTTTACTGCATTAGGGAGATTGAACTTCTGTACATGTTAATGCCTCTAAGTTATTTTACTTTGGGCAGTTATTCATCTTAATGTCCTTTTTAACTTTTTCTCTCTTGTCTCTCTTTAGTCTCTTCTTGTCTTTAATCTTTTTTCCTTTTCTTTTTTGGTACATTCTGTCCTTTTTTCCTCTTTCTCTCTCATCTTTACCATTTTCTTTCTCTCTCCTCCACTGACTATCCCTGTTACTACGTCTTTTTTTTTTTTTTTTCTTTAAAGATTTTATTTTTAAGTAATCTCAACACCCAAGTTGGGGCTTGAATTTACAACTTCAAGATTAAAAGTTACATGCTGTAATTACTGAACCAGCTAGGCACAAATGAAATTGTTTTTTTTTTTTTTAATTTTTATTTAAAGTTTATTTATTTATTTTGAGAGAGTGAGCAAGCACGTGAGAGCATGCACAAGAGCAGGGGAGGAACAGAGAGAGAGAGAGAGAGAGAGAGAGAGAGAGAGAGAGAAAGGGGAGAGAGAATCCCAAGCAGGCTCTGTGCTATCAGTGCTGAGCACTCCGAGGGGCTCAATCTCACAATCTGTGAGATCATGACCTGAGCCAGAGTTAAGCATCTGATGTTCAACCAACTGAGACACATTCATTCAGTGGAGACATGCAGGCATCCTATGTTTTTGTTTTTTAAAGTAAGCTCTATGCCCAGCATGGGGCTTGAACTCACAACCCTGATATAAGGAGTCACATGCTCTACCAGCTGAGCCAGTCAGGTGCCCTGATCCTTGTTACTTGTTCTTCTTTTTTTTTTTAATCTTTTTAATGTTTATTTATTCTTGAGAGAGAGACAGAATGCGAGCGGGGGAGGGGCAGAGAGAGAGGGAGACACAGAATCCGAAGCAGGCTCCAG
This sequence comes from Acinonyx jubatus, assembly GCF_027475565.1. Classification (NCBI taxonomy): domain Eukaryota; kingdom Metazoa; phylum Chordata; class Mammalia; order Carnivora; family Felidae; genus Acinonyx; species Acinonyx jubatus. Next base: position 48,319,232 of record NC_069390.1, on the reverse strand, counting down.
GCACCAAGCTGTCAGCACAGAGCCTGACTTGGGATTTGAACTCACAAACCGTGAGATCATGACCTGAGGTAAAGTCAAACCCTTAACTGACTGAGCCACCCAGGCACCCCTGATCCTTGTTACTTCTATTTAAAAACCAAGAAAATAATAATATCTGATAAACTTAACAGTAGATGTTATATCTCCAACAAGGGAAAGGAAAGACCTAAGTGTGTTTTTCTCCAACAAGTAAATATTTGTTGACTACTTACTATATACTTGATTTAGGAGATTAGATAATTTCCATATTAGAAGACTTTATAGTGTCTCATCAGATTTAATTACTAGAACTCTTGATATTTTTTGACTTTGTGATATTTTGTGGATGTACATTTCTTTGCAAGCATGTTTTTGCTATTGTTGGCATTCTTTTTCTGCTAAAATATGTTATTTCACAAACAGCTTTATAACCAAATTAGTAGAAGTGCAAAGGAGAGAAAGAAAAATTAACTCACAATCTTATCTGTAACAAGTTAGACTTACTATTTCTGTGTTTTCCTCTAGTATTTGTCAAAATATTTACAGAGTCTTTATGCAGTGGAAATTATAGGTAAATTTAATTGAGCATTCTTTTATTTATTTTTACATTTTTATTTTTTTGGTATTATTATTTTTATTAGAGAGAGAATCTTTTTTTTTTTTAATGTTTATTTTTTTTAGAGGGGTGGGGAGGAGCAAACAGAGGGGGACAGAGGATTCAAAGCAGGTTTGGTGTTGACAGCATAGAGCCTGATTTCAGGATTCGAATTCACAAACCATGATATCATTACCTGAACTGAAGTTGGACACTTAACTGGCTGAGCCACCCAGGAATCCTGAGGGGGTGGGGGGAAGAGGATGAATGAATGAATGAATGAATCTTAAGCAGTCTCCATGCTCAGTCAGAGCCCGATGTGGGGCTTAATCCCAAGACCCTGCAATTATGACTCGAGCCAAAGCCAAGAGTTGGATGCTTAACTGACTGAGCCACCCAGGTGCCTCTCTCAAATGTAATTTTAGCAATCCCTGTCAAAATAATATCAGCATTCTTCACAGAGGTAGAACAAACAATCCTAAAATTTGTATAGAACCAGCAAAGACCCCAAATAGCCAAAGCAATCTTGAAAAAGAAAACCAAAGCTGGAGGCATCACAGTTCTGTACTTCAAGCTGTATGACAAAACTGTAATCATCAAGACAGTATAGTACTGGCACAAGAACAAACACATAGATCAAAGGAATAGAACAGAGAACCCAGAAATGGACCCACAAACATATGGCCAACTAATCTTTGACAAAGCAGGAAAGAATATCCGAAGGGAAAAAGACAGTCTCATCAACACATGGTGCTGGGAAAACTGGACAGCAACATGCAGAAGAATGAACCTGACTGCTTTCTTACACCGGACACAAAAATAAACTCAATGTATGAAAGACCTAAACATAACACAGGAAGCCATCAAAATCCTAGAGGAGAAAACAGGCAACAACTTCTTTGACTTTGGCTGCAGCAACTTCTTACCTGACATGTCTCCAAAGGCAAGAGAAACAAAAGCAAAAATTAACTATTGGGACTTCATTAAGGTAAAAAGCTTCTGCACAGCAAAGGAAACAATCAGCAAAACTAAAAGGCAACTGACAGAATGGGAGAAGATATTTGCAAATGACATTGGAGAAAGGGTTAGTATCCAAAATTTATAAAGAACTTATTGAACTCAACACCCAAAAAACCAATAATCCAGTGAAGAAATGGGCAGAAGACATGAATAGACACTTATCCAAAGTCGACATCCGGATGGCTAACAGACACATGAAAAAATGCTCAACATCACGTATCATCAGGGAAATACAAATCAAAACCACAGTGAGATTCCACCTCACACCTGTCAGAATGGCTAAAATTAGCAACTCAGGCAATGACAGATGTTGGCAAGGATGCGGAGAAAGAGGAACCCTTTTGCAGTGCTGGTGGGAATGCAAACTGGTGCAGCCGCTCTGGAAAACAATTTGGAGATTCCTCAAAAAATTAAAAATAGAACTACCCTACAACCCAGCAATTGCACTACTAGGTATTTAACCAAACGACACAGGAGTGCTGATTTGAAGGGGCACATGTACCCCAAAGTTTATAGCAGCACTATCAACAATAGCCAAAGTATGGAAAGAGCCCAAATGTCCATCGACTGATGAATGGATAAAGAAGATGTGGTATATATACACAATGGATGATTACGTGGTGATCAAAAAGAATGGAATCTTGCCATTTGCAACAATGTGGATGGAACTAGAATGTGTAAGTCAGAGAAAGACAAATACCATATGATTTCATTCATATGTGGAATTTAAGATACAAAACAGATGAACATAAGGGAAGGGAAGCAAAAATAATATAAAAACAGAGGGGGAGACAAACCATAAGAGACTCTTGAATACAGAGAACAAATTGAGGGTTGCTGGTGGGGTGTTGGCTGGTGGGGGGAGAGCTAAATGGGTGAGGGGCATTAAGGAGGATGCTTGTTGGGATGAGCACTGGGTGTTAAATGTAAGCGACGAATCACTGAATTCTATTCCTGAAATTATTATTACACTACATGTTAACTAACTTGGATTTAAATTTAAAAAAATAATAAAAAAATTAAATGTCATTTAAAATGTTTGAATAATGCACCACTGAGTACAAAAGGAAATAACATTGATGGAGTACCTACCATGTCAGACACTGTGCAAAATAATCAGTATTTGTCTCATTTTATCCCCATAGTAGTACTATATGATAAATGTTGTTATGCCCGTTTCATAGATGAGAAAATTGAGGCTTAGCTTAGTTTATTTCAGTTTAATAAATAGTAATTGAGCTTTACCACATTCTAGGTATGGTGCTGAGTTCTGGATATTCAAAGATAGGTGGGACATGGTCCCGTCTACAAGGAATTCAGAAAATGGTGGGAATCCAAATGATTAAGAGATAATTTCAGTACAATATGCTAAGTGGAGTGACATAGAAGAACAACTGACCTGGGGGTGCCTGGGTGGCTAGGTTGAGTAAGCATCTGACTCTTCATTTCAGCTCAGGTCATGATCTCACTGTTTGTGGGTTCAAGCCCCATATTGGGTTCTGTACTGACAGGATGGAGCCTGCCTGGGATTCTCTCTTTTCCTCTCTCTTTTCCCCTCCCCTGCTTGTGCTCATCCTCTGTCTCTCTCTCTCAAAATAATTTTGGGGGAAAAAAAAAAAAAAGAACACCTAACTTGGATTTGGGTTGGTCAGAGCAGTTTTGCTAGAGTAGTGCTTTCTCAAACTTTAATGCACATATGGAAGTACCTGGGTTCTTGTTAAAATGCAGATTTTGATTTTTGGGTCTTTGGTGGGGTCCAAGATTCTTCATTTCTAACAACCTAGGTGATGCTGATGCTGCTGTTCATACCTCACTTTGAATAGGAATATCCTAGACGACACAGAATTTGAACGAATACCATTTAGCTTGGTGCAGAAATGAGGAGAGGTATTCAAGACAGAGAGGACAGGGTGGGGAAAGGCATAGAAGCATAAACAAGTATGTTAAATGGGTAAACTTATAATCTATGACAGGTATTGGCAGACTATGGCTATGGCTCATTGCTGAATGTAGCCCGTAGCCTGTTTTTGTTTAGCCCATGTGCTAAGAAGAGTTTTTACATTTTTAAAGCATTGTAAAAAACAAACCCAAACAAAGAGTAACTTATAATAGAGATGCACAAAGCCTCAAATATTTACTACCTAACCCTTTACAGAAGAAGCTCGAGACCCCTGATCTGTGGTATTAGTGAAGTGTGTAAAATCTGCAGTGGGAATAGTGGAAGACATGTTAGAGATAGTAAATGGGAGGGAGGAATGGTGGTCACCAAGGGACACAGGAGAACTTGGCCTTTATCTTTGAGGTGATAGAGAACCAGGACAGGATTTAAAGAGGGAGGTGAGGGGTGCCTGGGTGGCTCAGTTGGTTAAGCATCCAGCGCTTGGTTTCAGCTCATGTCGCGATCTCACGGTTCATGAGTTTGAGCCCTGCATTGGGTTCTTGCTGACAGCACGGAGCCTGCTTAGGATTCTGTCTCTCTCTCTCTCTGTCTCTCTGTCTCTGCTCCTCCCTTGCTCACTCTCTATCTCTCTTTCTCTCTTTCTCAAAAATAAATAAATAAACAAACATTAAAAAAATATAGAGAGAGGTGATAGGCTCAGGTTATGTTTTGAAAAAATTTCTCTGGCAGAATATAGGTACAAGGGAACAATGCTGGAGGCAAGGATACCAACTGGGAGGGCTGAACAAGGTAGATGGAGTAGGAGGGGATGGGTTTGAGAATTGTCTGGGAAAAAGTTTTTCATTCTCTCTCGACTATAACCCATAGGAAGATATTACTTCATGACCAGCACACATAGGCATACCCACAACACCAAACTAACCACAAAACATTTGTCTTTATTGTGAGTAAACTCAAATATTTTTATTCAATTAAAGAAGATGCTGGTGACTATGTAATAAGTTGATTTTATATTGGGTTATAACCTACAGTTTGAAAAGCACTGATCTGGGGAAGTGAAACAGTAGGATTTTATCACTGATTTGGAATAAAGGAATAGGGAACAAGGATTGGCATGGGTGAGTGGTGTTGTTCCCAACTGAAATCAATAATAGAAGGGAAAGCCATTTGGAAGGTAGAGGTGACGCATTCATTTTTGGATGTGTTGACTTTGATAGCATTGTAGGAAACCCAGGCTTTCCAGAAGATAGCAGTTTCTCATTCAGTGAGTATTATTGCCTGTTTTGTTTACCTGCTGTTATTTGAATAGCAATATTTTCTACTGTTCCACACAAAGGTATGTTTTTCAGGATTTAATAAGCTTTTTCAGCCCAGGGTAGGAATTTGGCCATTGTTTCCAACATTGTCAATGTTATAATGGGAGGAAGCATCATAAATTTCAAATAATTGGCTTACGTGGGAAATTTATAAATTGGGGACTAAGTTGTAAATACTAATTTGAGATGCTTATTTAATTAATACTTGCATATTAATTCAGTAAGATCGATATTCTGATATATTTAAGTATTTATCCAACAGAGAGTAGTCAAACCACATCAATTAAGTGTATGTGTACAGTTTGCTTTAGTTCTGCTATAGTATACAAATATACTATACTATTAGAGGGTTATAAGTTTTTGATTCCTTCAAAAAATTTTTTTGTAATGTTTATTTTATTTTTGAGAGAGCAAGAGAGACAGAGCACGAGTAGGGGAGGGGCAGAGAGAGAGGGAGACACAGAATCTGAAGTAGGCTCCAGGCTCTGAGCTGTCAGCACAGAGCTCGACTTGGGGGTTCAAATTCAAGAACTGTGAGATCATGACTTGAGCCAAAGCTGGATGCTTAGCCAACTAAACCACCCAGGTGCCCCTCAGTTTTTGGTCCTTATTCTATAAGGTTAATACAGGACTAGTGGCATTTTATCTATACCGTTCCTCTGATAATATCATGATTTTTTAAAGATATAATTTTGAAACTAAAAAGGAACATTTCCTAAGTTGACCTTATCAGTGTAAATAACATGGATACATACCTAAGTTTAAAAGTTACTATTTTTTTACTAGGAATTAATAATTAAAATTTTTTCTTTTTATAGATTGAATACCTGCTTAAGAAACTTACAGAAGCTATGGGAGGAGGTTGGCAACAGGAACAATTTGAACATTATAAAATCAATTTTGATGACAGTAAAGATGGTCTTTCTGTGTGGGAACTGATTGAACTTATTGGAAATGGACAGTTTAGCAAAGGCATGGATCGGCAGACAGTGTCCATGGCAATTAATGAAGTCTTTAATGAGCTTATATTAGATGTATTGAAACAGGTAAGAGTCCTGGAACACTGTGTTTCTCCTTACCTTTAGACTTTGACATGTTTGAAATAAGACATTTTCATTTGAGTATAAGTCATTTATACCTTTATACTGATTTAGAACAAGAATAAAGTTTCTTATTTTCCCAGTCTTGTATTAGGCTTAAAAAAAAATTACTGATACAATTTTGAAGTATACTTAAGCATTGGGAAGTTGCTATTTTGAAAGAATTGTTTAAATGACCACATTTCCAAACTATCTTTAAAGTACTTTCATGTCACGTGTACATCCATACTTGTTGATCTGAGAGATCCTCATGGCATGTTGTTCAGAGAAAAAAAAAAAACAGGTTGTTGAACAGGAAGTATATTGTAATCCCTTTCATGTAATGTGATATATATGTGTAGGGCTATCTGGAAGGATGCTCACCAAAATTTTAAAAGTGATTACTCCTGGATTGTGGGATTCCTGTAAACTTTATTTTATTCTTTATTCCTTTCTTGTTGATTGGATTTACTACTAGATTCTATACATGAATGTATGCATATGATTACATATTTTAATTTTTTTATTATTTTTTAAAGTTTATTTCTTTATTTTGAGAGAGAGAGAGAACCAGCTGGGTAGGGGCAGAGAGAGAGGGGGACAGAGGATCTGAAGTGGGCTCTGTACTGACAGCAGAGAGCCTGATTCAGGGCTCGAACTCACAAATTGTGGGATCATGACCCCAGCTGAAGTCAGACGCTTAGCCGACTGAACCGCCCTGACACCCCTATATATTTTTATAAAATTAGAAAAATACCCTTATTTTTGGAGTAAATACCTTTATATAGCAAAGTTGCATTTATCTTGTTAGATTATGACCTACGTAGCATCTGATATAAATATGGAATGCTTAATGATTGTTAAATAGAATTTACATGGTTTTTTTTTTTTTAGTGGCTCTTTCATATTTTTTACATTATTATACTGAATAATAATTCCAATTTGGGATTTCCTTACTTTGGTCCTTTATTTGCTCAGTAGGTGAAGTTGTGTCTTTGCTCTTTTTCCCTAATTGAACCCATCAAGAAACATTAATTGAAGTTTCATTTGTATAGGTTTTTGGTGCTACAAAGAGGTGTGAGACATGGTCTGTGTCCAAAGAGGACTTCTAGGCCCACCAGGATGGCAGGATAATTGGACTACAGATGAATTTCAATATGAGATAGCTTTTGCTTAAATGTCCAAGGATGAGGAAGCTGAACAAGTAATATGATTAGAACTTGGTATAATAACCAAATGATACAGTCAAGCTAATATTATATACTGATAATGAATAGTCTGCTATAGGGTATCAGCACTTGTACATTTACTATTTAAAATTCATCTATTCTCAGACAACCCTGAAGGGCTTTGGCCTATAATTATAATTTTGCTGAAGTAAAAATATGAGTTATATACCTTTGTGACTGATTTGTGGGAAGAAAGTATAGAAGTGCAAGTGTAGAAGCCAGAATCCTAACTACTTGGTCCAGTCCTTTTTCTTTCTGCTCATCTGGAGGAGTTCATCCTCCAGAATAGTGAGAGGTCAGGTAGGAAGGGTAGGTTGGTGCCAGAAGGTGATTGGTTGAAAGATATATTTGGCCAACTTTAATATTTTCATTGATTGAGGTTTTAGTTTGCTGAGAATCACTGTTAGGGTTGTGTGTGTGTGTGTGTGTATGTGTGAATCAGAATAGACAGAATAGTATAATGAACCCCCATATACCATTCACCCAGCCCCAGTAACTACCAACACATAGTTAATCCTACCCTCCTACTTTTGCCTCTCCTGTATCTTGAAACAAATCCCAGATATTTCATTTTATCTATAAATATTTCAATAGGTATCCCTAAAAGATAAGGAATTCTAAAAAATCACAATGTTTTTAGCACCAGGAGTCCTAAGGCTACTTACTCTCTGTATGTAGCATGGGGTGGAGTTAGAGGGGTTGTCTCTGCATGCCCAGAATTCTGTGTAAACTTTTGTGTGCATGTATTAGCATGAATTTGACTGGGTATAGTGCCCCTGGCCTTCATAGATCCTCAGTGGGTTCATGATCTCCAGAGGTCAAGAACCACTGATATTCATGTATTCAGGAAGAGATATCAGCTCTTATAAGAAAAAGAACAGGTATTTATATAAAATTTAATCTTTCATAGGGTTACATGATGAAAAAAGGCCATAGACGGAAAAACTGGACTGAACGCTGGTTTGTACTAAAACCCAACATAATTTCTTATTATGTGGGTGAAGATCTGAAAGATAAGAAGGGAGACATTCTCTTGGATGAAAACTGCTGTGTGGAGGTCAGTCTACTGTTACTTCTTTCTGTTGCTGCCCCCTGCTGCCCAAGTGTTTTATATTCCTTCTAGACTTTAGAGTCTTGAAAGAATCTTAAAATTTACATTTCTAAAATAACATAGGCATACAGTTGCCATAGTTTCTGAACCAAAAACCAGAGATAGCTGACCAAAGTTTTTTGTAATGTGAATTTATCTTCTATCTTATGGAAAAAGTATAGGGATTAAATCAGATTTGTTTGTACATTTAAGGAATCATTTATTGAATAAAATGGAGTGATAAAAAAGAGCACAAAATTATTCAGTAAGACAGTGTTTGAAATCATGAATATACCATGACATCTGGGCCATTTTGAGCATAGTAAATAAAACTAATGAAAATGGGAGCATTACCTTTGAGTATTTTGGGTGACTTTCAGTACACTTTATTCCCAGATATTAATTCGGTAAAGAAGTGAAGTCTTCAAGAACAGTAATTTTGAGTTTTTAATTTATATCTAAACTATCACCATATTTGTATTTCTTGAAGAACATTTAAAATACCTAACATCTCACTCATAAATGACAGTGTATTTTGATGGATGAAATAGTATAGATATATTAATGCCTCTGGGTTTGCACTGCCCACTAAGCGGTCTTCTTAGATTCAACTACACATGGATACTCACGAGGTTATCATAGGCCATACCAGTCTACTTATAAGGATATAGGAGAGGAGCTACAGCTTGCTAGCAGTAACATCCCAGGTCAAAGAGAGTGGATCTGCATCAGGCAGATGTGGGAATCACCCTGGCTTAGAAGTCTCATAGCCCATTGGAGTCAATACGTGGGTATACCTTCCAGGGTTCCTATAAAGGATGTGCTCACGTACAAGAGTCATTGTGCTTAGGAAAGCCAAAGCATAGTGTCCCTATCAGGTATTGGTGGTTCTCCTAGTCCAGATGAAGTATGCTAATCAGGGTTATTTATTACCATAGGTAATGTTGCCTAGAGGACAGCATTTTGTAAATTAGAGATATGCTCTTATGGACTTTTTTTTATTGATGTTGAATTTCAGCAAGATTTGTGTAAATAGTTAAGATTGAACTTAATTTCAATGCTTAGAAAGAAAATTAAAAATAACTAATTTTGCTTTCTTTGTTAGTCCTTGCCTGACAAAGATGGGAAGAAATGCCTTTTTCTCATAAAATGTTTTGATAAAACCTTTGAAATCAGTGCCTCAGATAAGAAGAAGAAACAGGAGTGGATTCAGGGTAAGGCAATTTTTATTATTTGTCATGATATAACTTGAGAGCTCTGACTTTGTATTTTTAAATCTCATTTTAATCTCATGAGGCATTGTTCCCTCATTGTAGTTATTTCTACATGCAGCATAGTAACTGAAAGAAAAATAAAGTGAAAGGAAGTCCCAAATTTTTCATCAATTTCATTTGTATAATGAACTTGTGGGAAAATTATAAACTATACATTTTAGGGTTTCTTTTTTTAACTTTTATTATTTAAAGATAATGGAATTTCCCATTTTAAGGACTATGAAGAATTTTAAAGTGATCATCATGAATTTTTAATAATACAGAAAACAGGAATAATACAGTCGCTTTTGAATATTTCTAATAATTTTCAAGATTTGTTATTTTCACAAGAAATCACTAGTTTCAAATAATTATCTCAAGAACACAAACTTTTGATTTAATAACTTTTTTAAAAGCTTATTTATTTATTTTCAGAGAGAGAGAGAGCACAAGTGGGAGATGGACAGAGAGAGAGAGAGAGGGAGAGGGAGAATCCCAAGCAGGCTCCATGCTGTCAGTGTAGAGCCGGACGTGGGGCTCGAACTCACAAACTGTGAGATTATGACCTGAGCTGAAACCAAGAGTTGGATGCTTAACTGACTGAGCCCCCCAGGCCTTCCAATGAGATTTTTTTTTTTTTTTAATCATGAAAAGGGATTCCGAATATGGTATTCTTGGACATAAGTAAGATACTGTTATGCTGAAAGTTGTGGTCATTTCGATGTGGTTTAAGAGTTTGAGGCAAGCGCACCTAGGTTTAAGTCCTCTTTCCTGGGTCACTTGAGTTGAGTTAGGAATTTTGTAGCTGTTTTTCCTCTTCTGTAGAATAGGGATAATAGTACCTACCTCTCAAGGTTTTTGTGAGGGCTAATAATTAGATAATGAAGATATACTTGCACATTAAAAATGTTTTTAGAATACTTATTTATTTTTGAGAGAGAGAGAGAGTGCGAGCGGAGGAGGGGCAGAGAGAGAGAGCGGGAGACACAGAATCTGAAGCAAGCTCCAGCCTCTGAGCTCTCAGCACAGAGCCCGACGTGGGGCTCAAACTTACAAACTGTGAGATTATGACCTGAGCTAAAGTGGGATGCTTAACCGACTGAGCCACCCACGTGCCCCTATACTTGCACATTTTAGAAAAGACACATCATTGCAGAAATGTTTGTGATAGATTGCAAACAGCCTAAGTATCCATTAATTGTGAAATGGTTGAATAAATTATGGTACAGTAACACAGTGGAGTTAGGTACATTATGTTTAATGTTTGATGTACTGATAATGGAAATCTCTCCAAGATAAATTAAGTGAAAAAAACCAAGGCTCAGAAGGGTGTATTATGTCAAAGGAAGGTGGAAGGTGTATATACCTCCTTATTTGCATATGCTTAAAATATCTCTGGAAAGATGCAGAAGAAATTGTTAACATTAGTTGGTAGTGGAGAGGGGAACCCAGTACTTGGGGATAAGAATAGGAGGGAGACTTTTCCTGTAGATCTTTTTATGCTTTTGAATTTGAACGTGAGAGTATTAGCTGTTCAAAAAATTAAATTTAAATAATTCAAACAATCAGGAAAATATGTAAAAATTAGATAATGCATATAAAAGGTATACATATAGCAACTATTCAATAACTGGTAGCTATTATTACCATCTCAGGAAGGGAGTGTATAAGGAGATGGTTTCATAAGGCATAGATAAGGGGCAGACTAAACCCAGCAGGTAGCAAGTCAGATATCAGGAACTAATAATCTCAACCCTAACTGTGTCTTGTTCTTATTTGGCCTTTTGAGAAATAGAGAGAAGGGAATTAATTGAAAGTATTTGAAGTTCTTCAAATGTGTGTGATATTCCTGAATCAAGTATCTTTTTAAGCACAGATGTACAGTTACGTAATTTTAGAGCTGGAAGGGACTCTAGAAATCATCTCTTTCATTTTAGAGATGAGGAAACTGATTCTGCAGCAGGTTATGTGGCTTGCTCAAGGTCACACCATTTCTCAGTGGCAGAATCAGAATCTACACTGGGTCTCTGGTTTTCTTCCCAATGTGCCATGTTTATGTTAGGCTTACAAAGAATAAACAGTATATTCCGTTTTTTATCTTACACTTTTTATAGCCATTCACTCTACTATCCATCTGTTGAAGTTGGGCAGCCCCCCACCACATAAAGAAGCCCGCCAACGTCGGAAAGAACTCCGGAAGAAGCTGCTGGCTGAACAGGAGGAACTGGAGCGACAGATGAAGGAGCTCCAGACTGCCAACGAAAATAAGCAGCAGGAGCTGGAGACCGTGAGGAAGGTGGGAATGGGCTGAGGGAGGGCGCTCTGTTTCATTGCAGGAGCCACAGCTTCCTTACTTACAAGCTTTGGTTCTACCAAGACCAGGTTCATGAAATTTTAGAGAGATTTTTTTGTTAATTGTTTTCTTAGGAAGTGTGTCTAGGTTACTAAGTGAGATAATCTGGTTTTTCCAGCCTTGGAAGTATGAGGATCTCAGGTCAGCAAGACATTTCATTGACCAGAAAACAACAAGAATAATTGATGTTCATTGGGAAACCTTGTTGCTCAGTTATATCATGGTTCTGGGGTGGTAGTGGGTCCCCAGTGTATGGGCACTTGAGCCTGTCTGCCTTCCATCAGTGAACACCTGCTAACGACAAGATCAGAGACCCTTTTGTGTCCTCCTATGTAGCACCTATGCCCTGGAGTATGGGAGATGCTCACAGTATAAGCCCCCTCATTTCTGTGGGGGTTCTCCCTTTGCAGTCCATGGAAATGCCACACTTTGTGCTGATATCCTCTGAATAGACTCACAAAGAATTTTTTTAATACTTTTGGGGACTCCTGGGTGGCTCAGTCTGTTAAGTGTCTGACTGTTAACAGTCTGGTAAGTGTCTGAACTCATGATCTTGTGGTTCATGAGTTCAAGCCCTATGTCAGGCTCTGTGCTGACAGCTCAGAGCTTGGAGCCTGCTTTGTATTCGGATTCTGTGTGTGTCTCTCTTTCTGCCCCTCCCCTGCTCACACTCTGTCTCTCTCTCAAAAATAAACAAACATTAAAAATTTTTTTTTAAACCCTATTCAGTCACTCTGTCTTTTGATTGGAGAGTTTAGTGTGTTTACATTAATTATTGATAGGTACTTGCTGCCATTTTGTTGATTGTTCTCTGGCTGTTTTTGTAGTTCTTCTCTGTTCCTTTTTTCTCTTGCTCTCCTCTTTTATGGTTTGATGACTTCTTTTAGTGCTATGTTTATATCCTTTCTCTTTATCTTTTGCATATTTAAAATAGGTTTTTGTCTTGTGATTACCATGAAGCTTACATATAACAACTTATATTTGTAACACTATTTTAAGTTGATAACTTAAGTTTGATCCCATTCTCAAGCTCAACATTTTTATTTTCCCCTCCCCAATATTTTATTTTATGTCTCATTTCACATTTTTTAATCTTGTTTGCTAATAAGTACGATACACTACATTATAAAAATGAAAGATAAAAATCATATGATCATCTCAATAGTTGCAGAAAAGCATTTGACAAATTCAACATTGACTTATGTTAAAAACTCTCAACAAAGCAGGTGTGGGGAGAATGTATCTCAAATAATAAATGCATACAAAGCCCATACCTAACATCATAAGCTTTTCCTCTAAGCTCAGGAATAAGAGAAAGACACCTACTCTCACCACTTTCATTCAGCATAGTATTTGAAGGCCTAGCCAGAGCAATTAGACAAGAAAAAGAAGAAAAGATCTGCAAATTGGAAAGTAAGAAGTAAAATTGTCACTATTTGCAGATGACATGATATTATATATAGAAAAAACTATTAACTCCATCAAAAAACTGTTAGAACTAATAAATTCAGTAAAGTTGTAGAATAAAAAATATGCAAAATTCTGTAACGTCTATACACATTAATAATGGACTATCAGAAAGAGAAATTAAGAAAACAATGCCAGTCCCCTGTTGATGAACATTTGGGTTATTTTTACTCTTTTGATTAAATAGGCAATGCTACAGGGAATTATTTTGTACCTGTATCATTTTATACACATTCTAATAATTCAGTAAAACCTTGGTTTGTGAGCATAATTTGTTCCAGAAACATGCTTGTAATACAAAACACTTGTTTCTCAAAGTGAATTTCAAGAACCATTGACTCATTTATGATCATGTGATGTTCGGCATCACATACTACTTGTATTGCAAGACGTTGCTCATTTGTCAATAAATTTATTAGAAATGTTTGCTTGTGTTGCGGAACACTGCAGAACAAGTTACTCGCAATCCAAGGTTTTACTGTATGTGTTTAGAATAAATTCTCAGAAATGGGATTGCTGGAGCAGAGTATATACACTTACAATTATGAAATCCAGGCTGATGCAACAGCTACTATTTCAAATCTTACTAATCACTGTAACAGAGGAAAAAGTGTTCAAGGGTTTGGCAGTTAACTACCCCAGCTCAGAAGTGTCACTTCTGTTTACAGTACTTTGCCCAGAACTAGTTACGTGTTTTTGACGAGAAGTCATCTGTCAATTTTATTGATATTTTCTTGTGTGTGATGAATCATTTTTTTCCTGTTGCTTTCAGGATTTTCTTTTTTACTTTGTCTTTCTACAGTTTTATTATGATGGGTATGGTGTATATCTCTTTGTGTTTATCCTAGAATCTGTTGAATTCTTGGATGTGTCGGTTAATGTTTTCCATCAAATTGGGAAAGTTTTCGGCCATTATTTCTTTAAACATTTTTTCCTGTTCCTTTCTCTCTTCCCTCTTCTTTGGAAACTCTCATTATGTGAATGTTGGTACGCTTAATACTGTCCCACATTTCTCTGAGGCTCTGTTCATTTTTCTTCATTCCTTTTTCTCTCTGTTCTTCAAATTGCATTTCTATCAATTGATCTTTGATTCTTCTTGCAGCCCAAATATGTAAGGTGAAAACATCTAGTGAAGTTTTCATTTTAGTTATCATGCTTTTCAACTCCAGAATTTCCAGTTGGTTATTTTTATACTTTATATCTTTTTGTTGATAATCTCTATTTGATAGGGTATTGTTATTCCTTCTATTACTTCCTTAAGCTTGGTTTCCTTGAGTTCTTTGAACATAAAACTTTTATGAAATCTTTGCTAAATCCACCACCAGGGCCCCTTCTATTGCCCGCTTTTTTCCCTGGACATTTTATTTTATTATTATTTTTAATACTTATTTTAAAAAATTTATTTTTTAAGTTCCAGTATAATTAACATATAGTGTCATATTAGTTTCAAGTGTTTAGTGATTCAACAACAATTCCACACATTACTCAGTGCTCATCACAATGAGTGTACTCTTAATCCCTTCCACCTATTTCACCCCACCCACCTCCTCTCTGGTAACCATCAGTTTGTTCTCTATATTTAAGAGTCTTTTTTTCTCTCTTATTTCCATTGTTTTGTTTCTTAAATTTTTACATATAACTGAAATCATGTTATTAGTCTTTCTCTATTTTACCTACCATTGTACTAGATCCTCTAGATCCATCCACATTGCAAATGGCAAGATTTCATTCTTTTTCATGGCTGAGTAATATTCCATTGTGTGTGTATGTGTACATATACACATACCACTTCTTTATTCATCTGTTGATGGGCATTTGGGTTGTTTCCATATCTTGCTATTGTAAATAATGCTGCAATAAACAGAGATGTGCATATATATTTCTGACTTAGTGTTTTTGTATTCTTTGGGTAAATACCCAGTAGTGTGATTACTGGATCGCATGGTAATTCTGTGCTTAGGTTTCTGAGGAAGCTGCATACTCTTTTCCAAAGTGGCTGCACCAGTTTGCATTCCCACCAACAGTGCACAAGGGTTCCTTTTCCTCCACATCCTTGCCAATACTTGTTTCTTGTGTTTTTTATTTTAACCATTCTGACAGGTGTGAAGTGATGTCTCATTTTGGTTTTGATTTCATTTCCCCGATGATGAGTGATGTTGAGCATCTTTTCATGTGTCTGTTAGCCATCTGTATGTTTTCATTGGAGAAATGTCTGTTCATGTCTTCTGCCCATTTTTAATTATTTGCTTTTTTTTTTTTGATGTTGTGTCAGTTCTTTATATATTTTGGATATGAGCCACTTATCAGATATATCATTTGCAACTATCTTCTCCCATTCAGTAGGCTCTCTTTTAGTTTTGTGGATTGTTTCCTGTGCTGTGCAGAAGCTTTCTATTTTGATGTAGTCCCAATAGTTTATTTTTGCTTTTGTTTCCCTTGCTTCAGGAGACGTATCTAGAAAAATGTTGCTATGACCAGTGTCAGAGAAATTACTGTCTGTGCCCTCTCTTCCACGATTTTTATGGTCTCAGGTCTCACATTTAGGTCTTTAATCTATTGTGTGTTTATTATTGTGTTTGGTGTAAGAAAGTGGTCCAGTTTCATTCTTTGGCATATTGCTGTCCAGTTTTCCCAACACCATTTGTTGAAGAGACTGTCTTTTTCCCATTGCGTATTCTTGCCTCCTTTGTTTTAGATTAATTGACCATATAATTGTGGGTTTATTTCTGGGTTTCCTGTTCTGTTTTGTTGATCTATGTGTCTGTTTTTAATGCCAATACCATACTGTTTTGATTACTACAGCTTTGTGTGGTATATCCTGAAATCTGGGATTGTGATACCTCCAGTTTTGTTCTTCTTTTTCAAACCACTTCTTTTGTGATTCCATACAAATTTTAGCATTATTCTTGTAGTATTGTGAAAAATGCTGTTGGAATTTTGATAGGGATTACATTAAATTTGTAGATTGTTTTGGGTGGTATGGACATTTTAAACAATATTTCTTCTTCCAACCCATGAGCATGAAATATCTTTCCATTTGGAAAACTGGACATTTTAGACAATATATTGTAGCAACTCTAGATATAGATTTCTCCCCTCGCCCTGGGGCCTGTTGTTGCTTATTCATTTGTCTCCTGCTTGGCTAGGCTGTTTCAATGAGGTCTGTTTCTTCACACTGTGAAGCCTCTGACTGTCTTCTTCATCAGAGGCACAGCCTTGGGCATGTACGAGATACCCTGAGGTGACCATGATGTTAAGGTTCTCTTTGTGTGTTTCTTTCTCTAATCTCTCTGTTAAGCTGTATGCCTCTGTTGCTATCCTATCTAGCTGTTAGAGCTCTATTGTTTTCAACAAGGGCTTGGGGCCTAACTTGCTCCACAGTCTGATATTATTTAAATTCAAGCCCATATGTAGTCTTTGAGACTTATTCCTATTACATGAGGGCTCTTTACTTTCTGTAACTGGTTCTCTCTGTTAAACTTCCACCTGGTGTGTGGTTTACAGTTTGTTGGTCTCTTGGAGCTATGAGCCTCCTCTTAATTCCTTAAAATCTCCATTGTTTTCAAGAGCATCTTTAAGTTTGAACTTCCACACATCTGTTTTAAATAATGTCATTTCTTTTGGGGAGAGCTCCAGATCTCTGCCTAGGCAAACCTCTGTGCCAATGCTCTGGAGCTGGTGGCAGAAACTAGTGGTCTGCTTTTCTGGGTGTGATACCCCTGCTTTCTGAGCCCATCACCAGGTAGAGGTGGTACCCTCTGGTCTTCTAGGCTTGCCTCATTTTTTTGGATAAATCTTCTCCATTTGCTATATGCAATTGGTTTAATTTCTGGAGACTTTAAATGGTTGTTTTTCGGGGTTTTTTTGAAATTATTTTCACCAGTTATGGGTGTTTTGCTGGGAAATGGGTCCATGGAGCTCCTCACTGCCACCCTCTGGAAGTCAAGCTCTGGTAAAAGTTTTAAAGGAGTAACGTGTGAGATGACAAAACTATAGAAGGAGCTGAAGAAATAGATGTTGAACCTCATGAATGCATTTGTAAGTGAATTGAACTCCATGACTATACAAAATTTTCTTTGCAAAATGTTGTTCAGACTTAACAAGTCATTCATTTACCTAATTCATTCTGTATGTTCACTGGGAAAATTGTTGGAATGGAATTCCAGTGGATCTAAAGGTTTTTATTCTAGCTTGATTGAACATTAAGAATGTTTGGCTTTTCCCATGTACTTAGGTGTGGCCATTTCTCTTTCCTAACACACCTCCACTCTAATACTTACTGCTTTTCTTTTTTTTTTTTTTTAATTTTTTTTTTTTTTAATGTTTATTTATTTTAGAGACAGAGAGACAGAGCACAAGCAGGGTCAGGGCAGAGCGAGAGAGAGACAGAATCTGAAACAGGCTCCAGGCTCTGAGCTGTCAGTGCAGAGCCCGACACGGGGCTTGAACTCACGAACCGTGAGATCATGACCTGAGCCGAAGCTGGACGCTCAACCGACTGAGCCACCCAGGCGCCCCTACTTACTGCTTTTCTGTGGGTGGGTTTTGATTGGATAGAAACTGGAAGAAGCAGCGTCTCGTGCAGCAGAAGAAGAAAAGAAACGCCTTCAGACTCAAGTGGAACTACAGGCGAGGTTCAGCACAGAGCTGGAGCGAGAGAAGCTTGTGAGTGCTACAGCTGGGAACCTGGGAACACTGCTGCATTAGCTCACAATGGTTCTTTCTGGGTGAAGGGGGAGGGGTCAAGGCCTGGGAGACTGGAGTGAGGCCATCTTGTCAGCTGGGCTATGCTATATAGACATGCAGTGGGCTATTGGGGGAAGTTCTGTGTTTGCTCATTATGGTTTTATTGAGCACCTTCTATGTGCTAGCCATCATGCCAGGATATAAAGGTAAAAGACATAAATCTTGCTTTTAGGACCCCAGAATAGAAATTCATGAATAGGGTGATAACTACTGTGATTAGGGTGACTGTATCTCTTGGTTTGCCTGGGACAGTCCTTGCCATCCTGATATAATTATTAACAGCATCCTATTTTTCTTCTCAGAAAGGCCTGGCTTGGAAAATAAATAGCTAGGGGGAAAAGTAAGCATGGGTTTCATGACCTTTCTCTTCTGTAATGAGCAAAGTGGGGGTGGAGTGGGGTTCTGAAATCATGAGAATATAGGAATTCTGGTCTGCTGCTCTTGGCAGCTCTGATTCATCTTAGAGGTTCCCATCCCCCAAGACATCTAAGAGTCAGGTTGCCCTAGGTGGTTAGATAGTTAGAACACAGGTCTTCTTACACAGAGTTGTAATTTGTGGGAGGGTACTGAGTCCAGTGCCCATTAAATAGCTGCTCATGATGTTTTTTTAAGTAACTTTTTGTTGCTTAGAGTTGAAACAGACATGTTTGTTTTATGAGAGAAAGTGCACAAGCGGGGCAGATGTGATACGAAGGAGCTGCTGTGTGCACAGCCAGAACATCTGGGTTTTTTTCCTCTCTGCTCCTTCTTCTGAGCATTAGTTTTCTCTTCTTTAAATTGGAGGCATTGTCATGTGATCTGTCATGACTCTTAGGATGATGTGAGCAAGTGTGAATATTTTATAAACCGCAGACACATACACTAATGTGTGTGCTATTACATTTGGATGTCCTTGTCTTTCAATTTTTAAGGCAGAGATTCAAAACTTTAATACAGAAGGGAGAAACCATTGAGTTGTTAGGGCACTAACGTAGCTGCGTGAGGCCCCCCAGGACTGGAGGTGCCCTAGGGCAGGAGTGGAGGGGCCTCAAGGCAGCCAGGGAAGCACCAAGGACTCTGCAGGTCTGTCTTTCCTTTCCCCTTTATTGTAACCCTTGGGCTCTTCTGACTGGACAGAGGTTCATTCCTTTTAGAGAAGATTGTGGGTAAAGAGGTTGTGGTTTTATAACAAAAAGGAATTTAAGGAGAAATTATACAGGGGAATGATTTTTTTCTTGACTCTTGAATCTTAACATGTAGAGTGGAAGGGATAGAAACTCAGAGAGGGCAGGAACACAGCATCTGGGGTGTACTTTGCGTCCTGGACTTGAGGTGTGTGTCCTGGACTTGGGTCTTAGTGTTGGTACTGGGTGTGGTGCCCTCCTTCCTCCATCTTCAGTTCCAGGAGCGAAGGACAGGGCCCTGCCCACCCTGGCAAGCTGCAAGGTAGGCTGTGGTGTTAGGAGTGGGAGAGTTTCCCTGAGGGTGAAGTTAACCTGAGTTTAAACATGACCCTTTTATATCATCAGATCAGACAGCAGATGGAAGAACAGGTTGCTCAGAAGTCCTCTGAACTGGAACAGTATTTGCAGCGAGTACAGGAGCTGGAAGACATGTACCTAAAGCTGCAGGAGGCTCTCGAGGATGAGAGACAGGCCCGGCAAGATGAAGAGACTGTGCGGAAGCTTCAGGCCAGGTGCCAGATCAGTTTGTATACTGTGCCTTTATGTACTTTTCTAGGAATTTCTAGGAATGACTAACGTTCTGGTGAAGAGGGAGGAGTGTCTCTGCTATTTTGGAGAGACCTTGGAGGCTGGGCGGGTTGAGTTGTTTATTCTCCATCTATGGCACTGGAAGGCCCTTGCTTCTGGGGCTATCGACAGGCCTTCTGTCTATTTTAGAGCAGTCTGGTGGATCTATTTGGTGAGAATGTCCATGTCTAGAATGAGAATGTCCATGGACCCAGGAGCAGCTCTGGTGAGAACCTTCCTCAACATGTTCCAGACCAGAGACGGCCACTGTGTGGAGGCCTGTTTCAGGCCAGAGTTACAGCTACTTTCTAGGGATAATGAGGAATTAAGCAGTTTCCATCTGGTCATTCAGGATTGGTGACATTCCTTAAATAATTATTACTTGAAACCTTAGTTTTAGAAGTTTCTTATTTTGGTAAGCTCTGTGCCCAATACAGAGCTTGAACTCATGACCCTGAGATCAAGAATCCCACACTCTACTGACTGAACCAGCCAGGCACCTCAGTTTTAGAAGTTCTTGAAAGCTAGATTCTTCTCTTCCTCAGAGCTTTAAAAGTCAGGTTTATTATTTATGATAGTCATGATCTCAGGTGAGAACTCTCAATTTGTGGTCTTCATGGCAGCAGGGAGGACAAAGTAGAATAAAGACCCCAAAGGGAAAATTTGAGCTATCTTCTTCCAGTTTCTAACTTGTTTCCCCATTTGCTTTCTTTAAGATGTCTTGTCAGGGGATGTCTATTATGGTTCTTAATTTTAATGTGATGATGGATGGAGGGTCCCCCCCACTCCCAACCCCCACAACATTAGCATGGTGTCTGAGAATTCATCTCAATTCTGAGTGGGTCTCGAACCCACAAACTGTGAGATCACGACCTGAGCTGAAGTTGGATGCTCAACCCACTGAGCCACCCAGACTCCTCAAGTCTTTTTTTTTGTTTATTTTGAGAGAGAGAGAGAGAGAAAGTGAGAAAGCGAGTGAGGGAGGGGTGGAGACAGAGGGAGAGAAAGCTCTGTACTGTCAGTGCAGAGTCCAATGCGGGGCTCGAACTCATGAACCGTGAGGTCACTACCTGAGCAGAAATCAAGAGTCGGATGCTTAACCAACTGAGCCATCCAGGCGCCCCTGTTCTAGAAATTTATTAAAGTATTATTTTGAGTTTGTAGAATGAGTGATGTTTTGAGTGAGAGACAATTTTGGGTCATTGAAGCTAGTATAGTAGTTTTTAATCAGTGTCCTGGATTTGTTGAATCAAATTATCTTTGGATAGGAGCCAGGCATGGGTATTGTTATTTAAAAAGCTTGAGCTAATTATTTTGCATAATCTGATTTAAGTAAATTGCAAAATGGTTTCAACCTTTGGAATACAAATATAACCAATACATGCATCTCTGCTCCAGTAAGTTGAAATTAGAGAACTTGGTGTGCAAAGGCCATTTTGTGAATTTTACTAAATTTACTGAATTCTGAATTTGTTTTTCATCTTAGTTTTTGGAACTTGAGATGAATAAAATTTGGTCATTTTTAGGTGAGGTGGATTTGCCTCTTTCCTGAAGTCACAGAAGCTGGACCTAATTCAGAGGGACATTTTGTCAGATTGTCAGAGGGGGCTTTTCTTCTTGCTCCCACTCCTCTGGGTAGGCCTTCCTGGGTTGAAAATCAAAGGAAAGCATCATGGAGCCGAGTAATACATTTATGTCTAGCACTGCTGAACTGAATCATAATCTTAGGTGGAGGGTGTTTGTAGAGGGCTTTTTAGTTAACTTTCCTGACCTTTCTTTAAGCAATAGCAAGTCATTCTCAGAATATTTGGTATCTCATTGTTCTTCTAGAAGATAGTCATTTCTCTGTCAGTGTTTGAAGTTTCCTCAGAGATATGTTTTGTAGTAAATTGTTTAAATACAAGAACTTTGACTTAAGCCATCTAGGGCACATGATTTTTTTTTTAAGTTTATTATTTATTTTGAGAGACAGGCAGAGAGAGAGAGGAAGAGAGAGAATCCCAAGCAGGCTCTGTGCTGTCTGTGCAGAGCCTGATGTGGGGCTCTATCCCACAAACTGTGAGAACATGACCTGAGCTGAGATCAAGAGTTAGACGCTTAACTACACTGAGCCATCCAGGCACCCCATATGTATATATTTTAATTAAATTGTAGCTGTTGTTGTTATTTTGATGTGTAATATTGAAGGTTGTCTAGAGTCTTCTAAATGGGACCTCGGAAGAAAACTGTTTAATATTTGGACAACTCAATTATTGGAAAGTTCTTGAGGCTTAGCCATAATCTGCCCCATTATAACTTTTACCCACTACATTTTTAGATCTGTTAAGTTATGTCTGTATTCCCAGCAACTAATGCAGTGCGTGGCACATAGTGAGAGATCAAGGGATATTTTTTGAATGAATGAATGAATGAATGAATGAATGAATCCAAGTTCTACTAATAGAGGCTACTCTTCTATGTGATACTACTTTTTCATATATTTGAAAGCAATTAGGGACCACGCTGTGGAGTGAGGTCTGAGTTTGATTCTTAGTTCTGGTACTTTCTAGCTGTAATTTTTGAAAAGTCACTTCACCACTTTGAGCCTTCAGTTCCTTATCTATAGAATTATGGATAGTTGCCTACCTTGCAGGGTTGTTGTGAAGATTAGAGGAGGAACTGCATGCACAGTATTTAGTGTAATGTCTGGTATTTGGTAGTTACTCAGTGTGTTGGTTTCTGTTCCTTTATTTACTTTGTAGATGAGGAAGATGTATAATGTATAGAATGTCAAAAGCATTCAAAAAGATCTATTGACAGGCTGGACTGATGGTTTTAGACCAAGGAGATAGTTGAAAAAAATTTTTTTTAATGTTTATTTTTGAGAGCGAGACAGAGCGTGAGCAGGGGAGGGGCAGAGAGAGAGGGAGACACAGAATCCAAAGCAGGCTCCAGGCTCTGAGCTGTCAGCACAGAGCCCAACGCAGGGCTCGAACTCATGAACTGGGAGATAATGACCTGAGCCGAAGTCGGATGCTTAACCAACTGAGCCACCCAGGTGCCCCAGGAGATAGCTTTAAAGTAACAACAGGAGTCTTGGATCCAGGAGACTTTGAGAAGATTCATGGTATTACTTTCCTGGGATACGATTGCCAAAAACCCCATACACTCTCAGGTAGTGTTAGTGAATACGAGGTATTCGGAGCAAATGAGGTATCAGTACTACTATAATAACACAAGCTGATATTTATCCAGCACCTAGATGTGGTCGTCCGCACAGTTCCAGGTACCTTACATGCACTATCACAACTGATGCATCCACAAACCTTTGATGGTGGATGTAGTTTCTATCCCTTTTTTATAAATGAGGAAACGGAGGGACAGAGTAGTTAGTCTTTGTTCAGGGGTCTTATTTGGAAACCACAGAAACGAACTGGGGTTTCCTAGAGCAATAAAATGGTTAATTGAAAGCTTCTTGAATAGTTCACCAATTCCAAAGAAAGGCAGGTGGCCAGGCCTGAACACAGGCATGGACCAAGGGAAGCTGAGCAGCCCAAACCACAGCCCAAACCAGGCCAAGGGGAGAGTCCACCCAGGATGCCGCTGATGTCAGCATTGGCACTGTGTGTTGGGAGTCACCATTGCTTCTGCTGCATGCAACACGGGCTGTTGCCGCCACCGGCAAGATAAATTCTCCACTATCTCTGCTTTGCATCAGTTGCTTCAGGGTCAGAGCTCCAGGAAGGGCATCTGCTTAGCCAAGCCCAGCTCGGGCTTCCACTGTGCCCTGGCTGCCACAGGGCAGGAGGGCAGGGGTTGGGCCTGTGGCTTATGTAGTGGGAGGTGGGCCCTACTTCCCATCAAGATGCCTCCTGTGGCAGATTCCTTGGACACATGGAGGGGATTCCGACTGGGCAGCCTGAACACCTGCAAATGTCCATTCCCCGTTCATACTCTCACCCCTAGGATGAAGAAACAGGCCTTTCCAGTCTTGTTCACTGTTGTATCCCCAGTGTCTAGAAAAGCACACAAAGGTGCACAATGTACACACACTGAGTGAGTGAAAAAACACTGGCCAGACCACATTTGCAGTGTTGTGTTCAGTTGTGGGTATCACACTCCAGGAGACATCTAAGGAGGGAGTGGATGGTCCTGTGTAGAACTAGGGATAGTGGGTGGGAAAGCTCTTCCTAGTTGAGGTGGAACTTTCGAAGGATTGAGGGTGCCTGTTTGTGAACCCACTGTGAACTCGCCTGATTCCTGAAGCAGTGAGTGGCCCATCCCACAGAGTATTTGAGCACAGTAGGATAACCACATTGCAGGATGTTGTAGAGGGAATTCTTCAGTGGTGGGGGCCGGGGGTGGAGGAGTTGGGAGTGGTGATATAAGGGGTGTCTATTCTGTTACTTTATGGCTTCAGTCATTGGTTTTAGAAGAGCATACTGATGGTCAAGCCACTAGAGATGTGTCCTGTCCTGGGCTGGCATCTAAGTACATTGTCTATACTTTGGGTATAGGTTTGGGCTGTATGTTAGTTTTATTTAAATGCCTGTGTAGCTGGATATTCTTAGATAGGTAGCCTGTTATTCAAGATAACATTTTAGAGTCACACAGACTTTGGTTAAAATTCACTACTACCGGGGTGCCTGGGTGGCTCATTTGGTTAAGTGTCCGACTTCGGCTCAGGTCATGCTCTCGTGGTTCGTGGGTTTGAGCCCTGCATCGGGCTCTGTGCTGTCAGCTGGGAGCCTGGAGTCTGCTTCAGATTCTCTGTCTCCTCTCTCTCTGCCTCTCCCCTGCTCATGCTCTGTCTCTCTGTCTCTCAACAATAAATAAATGTTAAAAAAAAAAAAAAATTCACCACTACCTGTGCGACATACTTTTAAATACCCTGAATTTTTATTGCTTCATCTGGAGGGATGATAAATACCTTGCAGAATTGATGGGGGGTTAGCAATAATGAAGTCAGGTATCTGACATGTAGTAATTGTTCAGTAAGTGGTATCTGTTTTATTCTGCCTTTTGTTGGCTCCTTTCCCCCTCATTTTCATTATCATTAGTTTGTTACCTTTTTCCTTGGTAGTATGTTTGTACTAGATGAGAAATGTTTTTAATTTTAATTTTTTTTTTTTCATTTATTTTTGAAGAGACAGAGTGAGACAGAGCGCGAGCAGGGGAGGGGCAGAGAGAAGCAGACACAGAATCTGAAGCAGCCTCCGGGCTCTGAGCAAGTGGTCAGCACAGAGCCCGACACAGGGCTCGAACCCACGTACCGTGAGATCATGACCTGAGCCGAAGTCAGACGCTCAACCGACTGAGCCACCCAGGCACCCCCAGATGAGAAATATTTTAATGTTGTAGCAATCAGGCAAATTTCAAAACTTGGCCCTATCACCTGCCAGTCAAATGATGTGGTACAGGTCATTAAACTTTTGTGTCTCACTTTCTTCATCGTTGAAGTGTGAATGTTGATAGCACTTAAGTTTACTGTGAGGATTGATTGGGAAAATACACTTAGCTCTTGGCCCAGTTGTGGCACATTAAACCTTTCATAAATGTCATTTTATTTTATTTTATTTTTTCAAAAAAGGGTGAAACAGAGAGGAGCAGGGCAGGACACGTGGGGCACCTTGCCAGCGCTGTGAATAAGGGCCTCTGTGGCCCCTAGTTTCCAACTTGCAAAATGAGGGAGGTGGATTAGATGACATCAGGTCTTGTCTGCTGCTCTCGGTGGCTCCGTCATCTGCTGGGTCGGGCATGGGGGCCTGGGCAGGTTTGGTCCTGAGCTCCCCACCTTGCAGGTTGCTGGAGGAAGAGTCTTCCAAGAGGGCTGAACTGGAAAAGTGGCACCTGGAGCAGCAGCAGGCCATTCAGACAACTGAAGCGGAGAAACAGGAGCTGGAGAATCAGCGTGTCCTGAAAGAGCGGGCCCTTCAGGAAGCCATGGAACAGCTGGAGCAACTTGAGCTAGAGCGGAAACAAGCGCTTGAGCAGTATGAGGTAATCCAACTGATCCCTGCAAACGCCCATGTAAAATTTTAAAAACAAACATTTAAGCACCTGAAACTAACGTAACATTGTTTGTTAACTGGAATTAAAATCAAAACTTAAAAAAACATTTAGAAATAACAGTATTTGCTTAGCTGTAAGAAGTAGTTTTTACAGGTGGTGAGGTGTATCAGGTAAAGTCCAGTCAAGAGGCACACAGTAATTTGAACAGGGAAAGTTTAATATAAACAATTATTAACTATAACAGGGGATTACCTACGAAGCAGTAAAGAAGACTCTACGAATACAGGAATGGCACGTACATGAAGCAGCCCCTGCCTCTGAGACTGAGGCAGAGCACCCAGGAAGGGAACACATCTGCTCTTCGCCCCTTCTGCGCATTGCTGTGATCTAGACCTTGGAGAGGGCATGGCCTTGGCCCCACAGACAGCAGAAAAGCCGTGACTGGGAAGCTGTCCTCTGGGGACTGGGGGAAGCAGCCCACAGGGCAATGACACTAAAATCCACTGGCGTGAGCACTGTGGATGCCCCACATGTCACAGGAGCTGCTGAGAAGAGCACAGTGGGACCTGGGAGCAGAGCCCCTTCTTCCAGTGACCCTTCAGTGCCCTTTACTGACAAAACTGAAGTCGTGCCAGCTGGTGAGGAGAGTCACCCTGGTGTCATGTGCAGGACAGAGGAGGCTGGATTTGGGGCCGAGGGTGGTGAGCCGTAATGCGTACACAAGGATCTTACACATTCATGTGTAGCTGTGTCATTAGGTCCTTTGGGTGACCTTGGGCACGTTACCCAAGCTCTCTGCATCCTGGTTTCCACATCTGTAAAATGGGGGTGATTAATAGTTCTTGCCTCTTCGAGTGGCTGGATTTCATGGGATAATCCACAAGAACAGAGTAAGTGCCCAAGCATTTTTATTTGGTCTTAAACTGCCTGTGTGTTTGCATAGTTTAACATCTACCTTTGTTTCAGGGAGTTAAGAAGAAGCTGGAGATGGCAACTAGTAAGACCAAGAGCTGGAAGGACAAAGTGGCCCAGCATGAAGGATTAATTCGATTGATAGAGCCAGGTAACACGCTCTTTGAAGTAGTAAGATATTTATCCAATTTATTCTTGTTTTATTTGTGTGTTTAAATTGTGCTAAAAATCCTCTTGAGCCCAAATATACAGAAATCACACTGTTTAGGGCCCATTTCTCTTGAATAACTTGCTCTGTACTAGATAAGAAGGCTCAGTTGATTCCCTTGCATACATCTTCTAGTTGTTTTGGCTGGTGTGACATTTATGGATATTCCTCAGAGAAGAAATCAAGTAGAAAGTTACTATTTTATTTGGAAAAATGGTAATGTTCATTGAAGAATGTGAAGAATATTTAATGTGTGTTTGTTCCTTAGGTTCAAAAAACCCTCACCTGATCACTAACTGGGGCCCCGCAGCTTTCACCCAGGCAGAACTGGAAGAGAGAGAGAAGAACTGGAAAGGAAAGAAGAACACAGAGTGACCAAGTGACCCGAGCGACGAGCTGGCAGGAGTCCTGTCCATTGTGCAGATTCCGGGTGTAGCTGGAAAGCTTGATGCTAAAGACAAAGGAACTGGCTTTGCTGCTTCTAACCATTCTTTCTTCAGTGCCTTCTATCAGGCCAATATACTAAGGAAGCCTTCTTATTTATCTTCCTGAAAATAAGGGCTTACCTGAAAAAAAAAAAAAAAGTCGACACTATCAAGCTTTTTATTTACTCTTTGAAAACTTTAGCTTCTGAAAATTCCCTTTCGCTCTCTCAGGTCCTTGTGGGATTGAGGCAGCATGCAAGCCGTGCTGTGGCCGCCATCAGCTGCCGATGTTGAGGTGCATGGGGTTGTGGGGTCAGGATTACTGGATAATCAGAACCTGAGTGGGGTCATTCCTTTCCTGTGGCAGCATGTTTCCTTCTTTGAGTGCATGGCCAGTCTGCTTGCCTTGGCATGCTGGTTGCCATGGATACTTTTGACCAGCTGCTCCCACAGAGCGGTCCCTGGCCACGTGTGGATCTTGCCTCCGCTAAGAGGGCGCAGTCCATGGATGCAGTTGTGCAGAAGTTTCTGCTGAATGCAGTGCTGCTGAGTTACTTCCTGGCTTCACTGGCACTAAGCTCAAGGAGGCAAACACCTTATTAAAGAGGCTTTGGCTAAGATAGATACTTAGGAATCAGCACAGAGATGAACTCAGTAAATCCCATTTGGAATGATAATTTGATACTAACTGAATTCTTCCTAATGTTTAAAAAGGTTTTAAGGGTCAACGTGCTGCCAGACCCCTTGCTTTTTCTTTTGTAGTTACTGTACAGAAAACTTCAGGAGTATATGGAAGTTTGTCATGATTAGGCCTTTTCCTTGATAAATATGGATATGATCATTTATAGGAATTATACATGAAAAAAGTTTTAAGAATGTATTTTTATGATGTCCTATGTTGAGAGGGAACAAATATTTATAATTTTCAAACATTCTTACCTAAATGTTGTACAATGTAATATGCTGAACTTTAATTTTTTTGCTAATTTTCTAAGATATATTAAAAATGTTTTGTATGTTTGTTTTTTTTCTAGTAAAATGGACTGAGTAAGAAAATAAAAATACCAGAACAGCATGCATTTTAAACTGTCTGATTTAATAGAACAGTAGGGTACATTTGTGTATTTTCATATAACGAGATGGACTTGAGTTTAGGGATGCTTCCTGCAAACACAGTTTGGAGCTTGGACCCCCGAACCAGTGCTGTGATGACGTTAGCTATGGCTTTGTGTTTGGTGGTTGAGTCACTCATGTGGGAAACCATGGCAGATGTGTGCATTCACAGACGGGAATTTACGATGATGATTTCTCCCTCATTGTTGCTGTTACCTCTGAATCCTGTTAACTCTGCTTTCCCGAATTTTCTTTTTATGCCTTTTAGTTTTTGTTTCAGTTTTACCAGAGTAAACAGTGTGGTTTTTTGTTTTGGTCTCATATGGTTGCCAAGATTAAAATACCTAGGGTGGACTAAGGCGACCCATGCTCTTTCCCTTCTAGAGGGAGACAGCACACTGGCTGGTGTTTTTAAACATCTTTCTGTACTGTAGTGGTTCTCAACAGGGGACGATTTTGCCCACCAGGGGACATTTGGCAATATCTGATCACATTTTTGGTTGTTACAACTGGGAGTGCTACTGGCATCTAGTGGGTAGAGGCCAGAGATGCTGCCGAACATCTTACAATTCATGGGACAGTTCCCTGTAACCAAGAGTCATCTGGACAGAGATGTCTGTAGTGTCAAGGTTGAGAAAACCTGCTCAGGAAAGGCAAATTCTGTTGTCCAGAACACAATAGTAGGGGTCAGGGTTTCCCCTTACGGAGTCTCAGGAGTTGACCTCTTTGGTAGAAATGGGAGGGAAAGAGGCCACTTGCTCTGTGAACTGGCGGAGAGCGGAGGGCAGGAGCTTTGGCACAGCCTGTGTGGGGACGCTGTGCTTCAGAAATTACAAATTTGCATTTTTAAACACAGATCTAAAGGGAATTGCTTTGAATGTGTTTTAAAGTCTTTGTGAGGCAGGTTGCTGAAGTGTGAAATAGGAAGATTGTCACAACCTTGATTTTCTTTTCACAAGAGGGAGGGTCCATCAGAACCATTCAGCGGCTGCTAAGAAATGAGCATTCAGATCTACTGCCCAGCTGGTGTCACACCTTGTACTGGTGCCTGTTCCACTTGGCAGAGCCTCTTGTACCTTCAGAGGAGTGTCAGCAAAGCACAGCTGCCTCATGGAGCGAGGATGAGGTTAACATGAGGCCATGTGGACGTGAGGAAGAGGCACTGCCCAGCTTTCACCAGTTCATAGTAGGTGCTCAAAATTTATTGAAAGGGTCAGTCTTGGGAATAGTTTAAGGAATAGGTTTCTTTTTTCTTCCCTTGTATTCCCTTGTTTATTTGTATAGTCATTTTGAGACCCGTTAAAAGTCACGTCTCAACTTTGGGAGGCTGTTTGGTGAGATCTACTAAGCTAAAGACAATGTGTGCACAGCAGTTCCACCCCCACGAGAAAAGAGGCACGTTGTCCACCAAGACTCTACAAGGAGGTTCGTTCACAGCAGCTTTGCTTAGGATGGCCCCAAACGAGAAACAACCCAAATGCTCATAAGCAGGGAGTAGATTGATGAACTGTGATATAGTCAAAGGATATTACATTTTAATTAGAACACATCACTGAGAGATGCAACAACATGAATGAATCTCACAGACATCATGTTGAACAAAGAAACCAGAGAACGGTCTGTGTAATTATATTAATTTCCAGAACTGGCAAAGGTAATGTGTGGATTTCCAAGCCAGAATTATAGTGATCTAGGTAGGGGTGGTTGTTGATTGCAAAATACCATCATAAGGGATGCTGGAAATGGGAAGCTGTTATATAAGTAAAATGTACCAACTTGTACAGATAGTAACTGTAGTGCGTCTAGAACGCTAGAATTGGCTGGTCCCCAGAGGTCAGTGGGTCTAAACCCCTCACTTTGCAGAGAAGGACCTGGAAGGGGAGGAGTCAAATCCACACTGAATGCCTCTCTTCTAGGATGCAGTTCTTTACACCCCCTGCCTCCTCTTTACATTTGTACATCAATCATGTTTATCTCAATGTGCTTCTGTCATCCACCGCCCGGCCAAACTGCATGTCCGGGCTTCACCTTTCTATGGAGGGAGGGCCCTGACCACTCTTGTCCTTCTGTTGGCTTCTGTTGGCGTGAGGTTGCTGAGTCTTTGGCCCTGTGCAGAGGCTAAGCTGTGGTGGACGCTGAGTTCCAACCAGGGCTAGCCTCAGATTCCTCTTCCATCCCCACCACTCAGATGCTGCACACTGTTTCTTAGGGTCATCTGCCCACAGGAATGCAGGCCTCCCTCCCTGTTTATGTCCACCTCCTCAAGAGCAGTCCACAGAGCCCGGCTGAGAGCCAGCAAGGTGTGAAGAGTAGGGAGAGGCAAGTTTGTCTAGCAGTCCCTGAGGCTAGCAGCTGACCCTTCCTTCCCATCTGAACCCCTCATTTCCTGTCCCATGTCACCCTGCCTCTTCCCCTCGGCCGACACTGCTTGGAATGGCCACCCACACTAGGTCTTTGAGAGCAGGCCTCCCTGGACTGCACTTCGTGTGTTTTTTCCCACTCTGATCTCAGGTGCTCTGCTCTCTTGATGGGCCATCCTGGGCCAGCTCCCTGGGAAGATGCACTGTGAACCCACAGGCTAGTTTTGAGGGTGCTGGGACTGCTGTCACCTCCACACTCATCTGTAGCTTTGCTACCCTCAGAAGCCAGGCCCAGCCCTCTCCTCCTGTTTGAGAAGAGGAAGCAGCACCACTGTCCAGTGCTGCCAAACTGGGCTCTCTGTTCCCATTTGTGTCTGAAATATTTGTTTGCCAGGAACACACAGGGAATCCAAAAGAGTGTGTAGAAGCGGAAGCTTTCATCCCTGTGTCCCAAGGCCCTGTACTCCCCACAGCAGTTAGCTGTAAGACGGCTAAAGGGACAGGGTGGATGAGTTCTTTCTAGAGTGGCTGCCCTCGGTCTGAGATTACAAGTAGTCAGGGCTTGGCCTCCAAAAGTACTGGAAAGAGGCTGGATTTCAGAGTGACAACAGACCTGGGTTCTACTCATGGTTCTACCTTACTGTGTCACTTTTGAGTTAGATTCTGTATTCTCAGAGGGAGTCCTGCACAGGTAATATGTCCTTCTGAGGGTGTCATATCTGGAGGCACATGATATTCATCTGTCCTTAACTGGTGAGAGAATAAGGACCTGCTCAGATTTCTTCACATCACAGAGACGTACTGTTCTCCTGACCCCTACCCCCCGCTGTCCCGCCTGCCGTTATTTCATCCTAGTGCAGTTTCCAAAGTCATGTGATGAAGGGCTTTCCATCTTGGCTGGGCCAGGACACATAATGGGGATTTTGCTGGAGAACTGGCAAGTTCTGAGAAAATTCCGCAGGTGACTGAGGTAGGTGATCATGCAGAGCTACTGGAGAGTCTGGGGACATCTTGAGTGCTCTGCATTTTCCATGGTCAGGTGTCACTTCTGAAGTGTCCTGCAAAGGCAGGTGCTTGGCAGATGTTTGAATGGCTGAGGTCCTAGGCAAGGGCTCCTGTCCGTGAAGACCCCCTACTTCCCAGACGTACCAGCCCTCTGGAGGGCTGCAGCTAGGCTTGGAAGTGGATCTAAAGGGCCTGGGACTGCCACCTCCCAGGGCCCCCAGGACCCCCAGCCTCTGCCTTCCCCTCTGGGATCTTGTGGAAGCCAGAGCTGTTTTCCACACTCCTCCCAGGGCCTCACCCAGGAGCTACCCCTTACACTACTTCTGATGTTTTTGCTGATTCTGTCTCAATGCCTGTGGGGTGAGGCTTCCCACTGCACTCCTGCTCTTTCTTAGAGATGAGCCCAAAGCCCCTTCAGGGCAGGATGCCCCCCTCATGGCTGTATTGCCAGCACATGGCACCTAGTAGCTCCTTAGTAAAGGCTGGCTTTTTAATGACTACTTTTGGGAAGACATCCTTGTCCTCAAATATGTCCTGGATGTAGTCCCCTGGGCTCAGAGGAGACAACAGTGACTGACCTGCAAACAACTCTTTTCTACAGAATTTCTGCTCTCTTTAGAGCATTTACCCCAACCCTGTCCTGGGGCTGAGGATACGCTTAAGAGAGTTAATGCTAGCGTATGTGAAGGATGGATCATCAATCCCAGGGCCTCAAGTCCTAGTGTCCATTTCTCCCAGTGAACCATGGGAGACTTCAAGAAAATAAAGATACTAGAAAGTCAAAACTTCCAGAATTCTCTGATGGACAGGCCAATTAGGACCCTCTCTCCCTCTTTGTGTGATTTTTTTAAAATAACGTTTGCAGTATTTCACAAAGTAATACACACCCAATGTGGAAAATGGAGACAAAGCAGGTATGCAGAGAGAATAAAATACCTCGCTACGATCCCACCCTCCAGAGACAATCGATCAGGGTTGTGGCGCAATCCTCCAAGCCTAGGTTTTGGGCTTGAAGGAGGGACACACCCGCCCCATAAGAGACAACTCCCCACCCCACCATCCACCACCTCCATGGCAGGTCGTGAATTGGCCCAGACCCAGGGGCAGTGAGCTGTTCACGCCTTTGTGGAAATGAGCCCCTGCCCAGGCACTCGCAACTGAGGCTGAGCCGGGACCTTGGCGCTGGCCTCGGCGACTCCGCTGGGGGCCACCAGGTGGCAGGCGTGTGCCACGGTCGCGCTCCCGGCCACCCTGCCCGCCAGGTGTCCCACTCGCGACTTGGTCTCAGCAGGGTGGCAGGGAGTGCCAGCGGTCACAGCCGAGTCCCTCCAATGATTGAGGAAACCCATGGAAGCTAAGCATAGCGGAGCCAACCGTGGGCAATCTCATTGTGTCTTCCAAAGCCAGAAAGTGGGCTTTTTTCCTACTTTACAGATGGGGAAAACGAGACTCAGACGTTAGGCAGTTGCCCAAGGAGATGGCAGGCGCAGAGGGATGGGGGACAAAAACCAGGGGTCCTGACTCCAGAGCTTCTCCTAGCCATTGGGCATGTACCACCTGCCTGCAGGGCAGACTGCCTGGAAGCCCATTGAGGGGAGAAGGTGGGGGAGCCCCCTTCTTCCTCAGGCCGAGGTTTCCTTTTGGGGGTCTAAGGAATGCCCTGCTGGTAGCTTGAGGCATTTTGGTCATGATTCATCCCTCCTCACGCCGCAGGCACACACACGGCCTGGGCCCTGTTCCTGTAAGAGCCTAGGAAGGGGCAGCCCTCTCCCCTTTGTGTCCTCTGTGGACAGGCTTGGCAGGGGGCCACGGCTGGGATGAGAGTGGGTTAGGAGGGAGGGGGAGCAGCCAACAAGCAGGGGCCTGTTTCCTGACTGGTCTGACCCTGGCTGTCCCTGGGGAGGCCCCAGCACACGGAGCAAGGTCATCCAGGGCGAAATTCCAGTCTGAGCCCTGAGCAGTAACTTCAGTTTTCCTGATAAGGCTCAAGAAGGGACACCGAGAGGCAGCCCCACACCCCCACTCTGTCAGCACCTCCACTCCTGTGAAGCCTCCGCTGCAGACAGTCGGCCTCGGAAAGAGACAAAGATAGACCGTTGGCCAGATAAGGAGAGAGACGGCCAGGGATAGACAGGGCAAGGAGCACAGAGGAAGAAGACAGGGAGGGACCAGGCAGGGCCATAGCTGAGGCAGTGGGTCTGGAGCTCCAGAGCCTGGAAATGCTTCCGGGGTTGTGCTTGCTAAGGTTGCGACTAGGTGCAGATGGAGAAAGATGCAATCATGGCTGAAACAGGAGGGGTTTTAGGTGTGGTGGAAACATGGACGGGATGGCTGGCAGCTCTGTACCTGTGGTCCTGGTTTCAATGTGCACAAACCTGGGACTGGTGGGCGAGGGTGATGGAGGAGTCCACGTGCGGCATAGTCTCTGAGCCTCCAGGCCAGGCCAGAGAGGTTAAGATGGGGGCCCTACACCAGTGGAGGGACAGATGCAGCTGGACCCAGATTGCTTACCAGAGGCTCCTGACTTGGGACTTCATCCCTGCACACTCTGTGCAGAATATTTGCACCCAACACTGGCTGTTTGGCTTGGCAAGTGAGCAAGGTGTAAAGTCACAGCTGGGCTGTGGGCATCCAGTCACCATATGCAGCTGAGTCAGTCTCAACCACTTCCCCCACTCCTGGGGGGCAAGAGCTCGTGCCTCCATGCACAGCCCTATCTGCACAGGTACATACAGACGCCATGTGCAGCTGAGTCATAGCTGCCTCTCAGAGCACGTGCCTGCATGCACACGCACGCAGGTGCCCACAGATGCCATTTACACCTGATCCTGAGTCACTGACACTGTTGAACCCTGAGAAAGAGTACTGAAAGTATGTTCTGCCATTCCTATTTCAACATGATACCCATATGTACTCACACACATGTACATGCCCACCATACATCCATTGTGCCTGTCACACCATATTAGGGGATCAGTAACCACAGGTGAAATGAATAAATGAGTGAACGAATGAATGAATAAGCAAACAAGTAAAAATGCGAGTGACACCCACACTGTTTGGCTACTTGGTAAAATTGGTTGGGGCAGTGCTGTAGGGTGGGTCTATGTCTATGTCTGTAGGGAGTTGTCTTGCTCCAAATATAGCCTCCGTGGGCGGCAGGGAGCCAGGGCTGCCTCCCAAACTGTGACTTCACTGGGCCTAAAGCCCAGCCTCTGAGGAGTTGGAGAAAATTAACAGAGAAGAGGCCCCAGCTTTCTGCAGCCAGGGCTGAGCTCTGACACTGGAGTTGGTGGGTGACAGCGTACTCTGGAAATATCACTTGCTCAGGGGCTTGAGCTATAGGATAGAGTACTCTGTAGATGGTCGCAGAAAGAACTGCTCCTGGGCTAGGCCCCTAGGAACTGCCTGTCCTGAACTTCGGGGGCCAAGCATGCAGGAGGCAAGGCCCCAGCTGAGTGAGAGCTGGGGCAAGCACAGTGCCTGGGCTCACCTGGGGGTTGCCAAGCCAAGGCCTATTAGATGGTTCCCCATCTGGGCAGGCTGCACCCACGGCTGCTCCTCAAAGCTTCCTTTCCTTAGCCACTCTGCTTCTGCCCTGTTTCATCATCTGCAATATTGTAATCTTACCACAACTGATCTTCCTGCCTTTAGATTCCCCCCTCTAATCCATCTTGTTCACAGCTGCCAGTGTTATATTCCTAAAATGCAGATTTGATCACGCTCAAAATTCTTCCATAGTTCCCCACTATTTATCAACAGAGTCAGATTGCCTTAGCCTGGTGTTCGAGACCCTTCACGGTCTGGTCCCATGCTACCATGTGTGTTCTGAGGGGCTGATGTGTGGAGGGACAGTTGTTGGTTCTATCTATTGGGTGGATGGGTGGACTCTGGGCAGGTAGGCACTCTTGGGCATGAAGGGCCCAGTGGGCTGTTTGACTTGCAGACAGATGATTAGATGTCTAGATGGTTGGGAGGCTAGCTGTAGGGTAGAGATGTGGAAGGTAGGTGGAAGGGCAGTGCTTGAGCCAAGGCTATTTTGGTTGCAAGGAAGAGAAACCCGTATCATCAGAAAAGAGGTGGGAGGCAGTTAAGGATAAAACAGGCAACCTTGTAGACCTTACCAACATTCAGGCCCCATGCATATTGGAACTGGCAGGTCAGGAAGGGTGGCTCTTCTCTCCATCTTTGGTGGATTGCTCAGTCTGTCCTCCCTTTAGGCTTGGGCTTCCTCCTCCGGGCCCAGTGGCCATTCTCTCAGCTACTCTGGCTCCTTCCTCCCACAAGTTTTTACCAAGTGCTTATTTACGTGCGTGTCTGTGCCTCCACCATGCTTCTATGTGCTGACAGGCAGGCTGCAAACAGGAAGTTACTGCCTTCAGGAAGCCAGGGAGGCAGCTGTGTGCCAGGGGGTAATGCTGCTGACACAGCAGAGCAGGAGAGGGGTGCAGGGTGCAAGGCCAGGGCTGGGTGCTGTCAGGCACGGGATGTGCAAGGAGCATCTCTGGGGGAGAATGGAGGCAAGTGAGGGGTGAGTTCTGCCAAGTCCAGGGGAGGAGTGTCCTAGGAAGAGTGCAGGACAACTGTGGTGGGTGGCTGATGCAGGTGAGCAAACGGCCCACGGCAGGAGATGTGATGGAGGGGCAGCAGAGTGAGGGATCACCCTGGGTTTTGTAAGCCGTTGTAAGGACGTGGAGACTTCCAGTCCAAGGAAGAGGGAGCAGCACTGGAGGATGCTGGCCAGACGATGCCGATGCCGTGAGCTTACATTTATAGGGGCGCCCCCTGGGCGCTGTAAAGCAGGCAGACCCCTTAGGAGGCTCCTGCACAAACCCAGGTGGGAGACGGGCCAGGCCGGCAGTAGCGAAGGTGACAAGAGGTCCGGTTTAGGGTGTACTTTGAAGGCAGGGTCAGCTGTGGCTGAGTAGGGAACATTCCGTCAAAGACAACTCAGCCCGTGGCCAGGGCAAGCGTAAGGACGGGGTTTCTCTTTCTGAGGAGAAAAAAAAAGTTTCTTTCTAGGCCGACAGGGAGTGCAGGGAGAGGAGGTGCACCTGCCCCACACTCGGGTGCTCGTGGAGGCGTCAGCAGGCACAGCTGGGGCTCGGCAAGAGTTTTAGGCCGGACTTGCGAGGACCATACGGGACCATGCCCCAGCCATCCAGGGAGGGGGCAGGGAAGAGACCGGGTCCGGGGTGGCCGGCCAGTGCTGTCGGCTCCAGACAACAGGCAGCACGGGCGCCCTGGGCGGAGTGGCCGACAGCCTGGAGGGAAAGCACGAGACACGGGGTGAGAAAATGAAGCCAGAGGGGGACTGACAGGAGCTGCTGAGAGCTCGGGAAAGGCGAGGCGGGCGACCCCTCTTTCCCGCTCACGACCGGTGTTCCCGCGCCCGCCTCGGGTGAGGTGCCGGCTCAGACGCGCCGCGCACAGGGAGGACCACTGCGGCGACGTGGCCATCAGGCTCCGCCCTGCAGCCCAGGCGCGGGCGTGTGTCTCGCGGAGCGGGGCTTAGCGCGGGGCCGCGGGGGCCGCGGGGGCCGCGGGGCCGCGGGGCCGCAGCGGCTCTGGCTCCGGCGCTTTCCAGGCGGAGGCGAACGGCAGGCTTCACGGAAAACCTGTGAGTGGAAAACGTAGTGCAAGAGTAGCTTGCCGTCATTCAGAATGGAAGCTGGCGCTGGACGCTACCTGACTTCTCAGGAATACTTCACATTCGTGCTCTCCGACGAGGACAGAGTGCGTGACTGTCTAAGACCGTCATCTCCAATACAGACGACCGCTTTGGGGCAGAGTTTCACGCCGCGCTACCCAAGCCTCCCGTCGTACGCGTGCGTCCGTGCGTGTGCGTGTGTGTGTGCGGGCGCGCGCGCGTAAGCGGCGCGTCCTTGCCCCTCCGGCCAGCGGCGTGGAGCGTGGAGCGTGGAGCGTGGGGCAAGGAGGACAGCGGCGCGCCCGATACCGCGCTCGCGTGGTGTTCTAGCTCAGCCTTGGGGCGCAGTGGGCCTCACAAGCCCCGCGCTGGCTCCAAGCCACCTTTCTGGTGGTCATCCCTGCTTTCGCGGCTATTATGAGCCCGCTCGGTGACAGGGCCCTCCTCGGCTGCATTTAAACACGCTCGCATCTCCTTCGCCCTAAAAGCGAACAAGCCAGAGCCTGTCTTTGACTCCACAGCCCTCCATCCGCTGCCGCAGCTCCCGCCCGTGCACGGGGCAATTCCTCCCCTTGCCTCTCTGCTGCTCACCTCTCATGGCCTCCCTGCCCACTGCAGCCTGCCTTCTGGGCACCTCACTCCCCTAGAACGCGCGCCCTTAAGTCGCCTGTGACCCAGGGACACTTCAGTCTTCCTCTTCGTAGTCGTCCAGCAGCTTCCAGCAGCGGACTCTTGAACCGCCCTTCTGCGGTCCTTGCAGGCACAGCATTCTTGGGTTCTTCCTACATCACAGGCTGCTCCTTGCCGCTCCCTCCAGGTCCACCCGTCACCAGCCAGCCAGCATTCCTGTCCTTGGGCGCGGGCTGGCTCTCTCTTCTCTGAACTCTCACTGGTGGCACCGTGTCTCTGCTTGGGTTACCATCTATTTTTCTGCCTCCCTAGGGTTCATCTTCAGCTCATTCCTCTCTGTATACAGATGCTCACTAGGACATCTGAAAGTCACCTCAGCCTCCATGGTGCAAGGCCAAACTTGGGGTCAATTCTCTTCTCCCACAGCCCTGCTCAGCCCCCGGTAATCACTGCCCCCCCCCCCCCCCGCCCCCCAAGAGGCACCACCAGGCATCCCGTTGTGCAACTTAGGAACCCAGGGGGCCTCAGACACCTCTCCATGCAGCCTCCATGACCAGACCACCACCTGTTTCATCCTACGTCCTCGGTAACTTAGGACTCTGTACAGTTCTTTACATCTTTGCTGTCCCTTCCTAATCCAAACCACTGTCACTGTTTCCTGGACCACAACAGCCACTTAAGTGGTCTTTCCACATCCCCTCTCACTTGCCTCCCTCCAAGCCATGTTGTAGCCACTCTGCACAATGGGTTCTGCCTTGAGCCTCAGACATGAGGATACTACTCTCCTAGAGAGAGTAGGGCCTCCTTAGGGTCATAGCAGGGCTGCAGTTTCCAGGGCAGGAAGGCTAACCCGCATGCAGGCTGGAGGTTAGACACAGAGCTCAGCCAGGCCTCCTAGGGAATGGAGAAGAGGCTCTGAAATTTGCAGTATCAGGTTTCAGAAAACATGGGGTCAGGGTCAGCAGAGCAGCTGGTAGTGGGGAAGGCCAGGCCCAGCTAATTTCCTGTCAGAATGGCCCAGAGGCCCCAGCCCCTCTCTGGGCTGGCCACAGGGGAGGAGATGCCGGGAATGGCTCACATTCCTCTGGCTGGGGCTGCACTGAACCTCGAACCTCGGGGGACCTGTGGGGAGTGAGGAGGTGGATCTCTGAGGCCAGAGTCGGGGACTCTCTGCAGGGACCAGGCATCTGGTGTGCAACCCTTAGGCTGGAATGGGGCCAGAGACTGTAGAGCAGACACAAAAAAGAGCATCACAGCTGCTGAAGCTTTAAGAGAAACGAGCCCAACCTCACTTTCAGATGAGGAAATAGGCTCAGACAGGACCAGCTCTCATCAGGATCACATGAGCATCCCTGTTCTAAGCCCTGAACTCTGTTTCTTCTGGCCAGGCCTGCATTTCCTGGAAGGCCCTGCTTTGCTGAGCTGTGTGACAGTGGGGGGCAAGCTGGGCCAGGCCTGTGCTCCTCTTGGCAGGAACCCTTGCTTTCGGATAGAGATATATGCTTCTCAGGCGGTCTGTGGGGTGGACAGCTTGTGCTGAGAGGGTGTAAGGGTGCTGAGTCGGCTGTGGGCCCCTCTGTCCTCTCCTTGGAGGCCTTAGCTCATTCCACCAGCAGAGGAAACTTTATGTCCTGGTCCAGTCCCCAGGAGGGTGAGGTCATAGAAGTGTGCTCTTGGCCTTGAATGACCTTCTAAGTGGCCCGGCCTGGCTGGGTGGGATGTAGAGGTTTCAGGTCCCCTGTACTGTCCATTCTCTGGCCCCCAGATTGGCCTGGTTGAAGTAAGATGGCTGGGGAGGGTGAGACCAGGACTCAGTCGCTCAAGCCTGGGTCTGAACCCAC
Source organism: Acinonyx jubatus (assembly GCF_027475565.1). Classification (NCBI taxonomy): domain Eukaryota; kingdom Metazoa; phylum Chordata; class Mammalia; order Carnivora; family Felidae; genus Acinonyx; species Acinonyx jubatus. Next base: position 48,279,301 of record NC_069390.1, on the reverse strand, counting down.
CTCCATCAGACACTATCGTCTGACCGGGGCAGGTCATCTGACCTCTCCAAACCATGGAGCCTTCTTCGCCCAGCTACCTCCTTCCTGGCCTAAGACTTAGCATAAATGTCATTTATTCAGGTGTCAACCTGAAAATAGTCACGACAAGAGGCAAACGAGTGTGTATTTGGGATCAGAGAATTGCAGTTTGGGGAGCACAGATTCTGGCAGTAACCAGCGAAGCGTCTTGCCTTTAGGTGAAAGCAAGGGGTTTTATGGGAAGGAGGAAGGCTGGTAATTCCATGACTTGGTACAAACAGGCTGCACTGCTGTGTGCACTGACTATTCTGTTAACACACAGAACTATTCCTGGTACGCTTTAGTTAACTGCTCTGTCTTCAGAAAGTCCACAACCAACAGTTTTTGGCCAGGATGCCTGCTGTCCTGTTGACTCTGTGGAAAATCGCTTAACACAACTGCTGTTTTGCCCAGTTCAAACAAGGGCAGGTAAGGCCGTTTCTCCGTAGTGGCCTCCCTGACTCTATTTTGAAATGACTGCAGTCACATCAGTTTTTCATGCTGGAAAGTCTTCCCTGGATGCCCACCCAGGGCTGAACTAGGATCTCTTCCCATTTTTCTGTAGGACCCTAGCTGTCCCACCAGGTCACAGCTCTGATTATGCTAGATATCATACCTTGCAGGTACGGATAATGGCTTATTTTACTTGGGGTCCAAAGTAGCCAGAACGGGCACCAGCACATAGCAACTACTAATAAAAGCATGTTGACTGAATGAATCATGGACAGACAAATGCACAGGAAGATGGACGGTCTGATTTGGGGTGACTGGCTCATTCATAGTAGGCTCCATCCTACAGTAGGAGGTTTGAGGGGAACATGTGCATGGTCAGGCTTGCCGTGGCACCTCACATACTGAAGCCCCAGCAGAGAAATAACTCCCAGCTGCCTCCCACTGGTGACGTCTCAAGTGATAGGGTCACAGCAGGGACCCCCAGCCCCACCTGCTAAACTCAGCTGCCCCTAGGAAATGTGGATGTTGAGAGAGGATGCCAAACACTGGTGGACTCTAGGTGACAGGTGGGCTTGTGTCAGTGTGCACATAAAGTGCCTGTGACACTAGGGTGGGTACATGTGCAAGTGTACATGGTGAACATGCATGCCCTTGTCTGTTGTCTGTGTGTCAGGATGTGTTTGCATGTATGTGTGTGAGTGCCCCCAGCCCCCCAGGGTCTTGCAGTAACCCCCTGCAAGTACAGCCCCCGAAGCCCACATCTCCCATGGCACTTCAGCCCTCTGCCTCCCTCTTGCCTCTCCTTGGGCCATCCCGCATCCAGTGTCCCTGTCCTGGGCTCCTGTGCCCTGCACACACTTCTGTCGCTGCACACATCACTGTGGGGCATTTGTGTCATGCCGCATTAGTTTCCTGTTGCTGTTCTAACACATTACTACAGATTTAGTGGTTTAAAACAACAGATTTATTGCTCTCTGGGCTCGGATCTAGTTTGTGGCAACATGGTTAAATGCACCAAGAAGGTTGGAATCATTGGTAAATATGGGACCTGTTATGGTGTCTCCCTCAGGAAAATGGTGAAGAAAATAAAAAATAAGTCAGCATACCAAGGACACTTTCTCCTTCTGTGGCAAAACCAAGACGAAGAGGTGAGCTGTGGGGATCTGGCCTCGTGGTTCCTGCATGAAAATGGTAGCCAGTGGTGCCCGGCCCTACAACACCACTTCTCCTGTTACAGTAAAGTCAGCCATCAGAAGACTGAAGGAGTTGGAGGCCAGTAGAAGCTCTACCATTTGAAACATAGCTAGCCTATAATAAATGGGTTAATTTCTGTAACAAAACAAACAGATATATTATCTTACAGTTCTGAAGGTCTGAAGTCCAAATGGGTCTCAAGGTGTCAGCAGGCCTGCATTCCTTCTGGAGGCTTCAGGGGAGAATGTTTCCTTGCCTCCTCCAGCTTCCAAAGGCTGCCCACATTCCTTGGCCCATGGCCCCTTCCATCTTCAAAGCCTTCAATGATTGGCTGTGTTTCTCATGTTGCATCTCTCTGCCACTCACTTCTGCCTCCTCCTTCAACTTATAAGCACCCTTGTGATGACACTGGACCCATCCAAGATGACCTTGAGGTCAGCTGATGAGCAGCCTTAATTTCATCTGCAACCTAAATTGTCCTTTGCCATGTCACGTAGCATGTTCACAAATCCTGGGGATTTGGATGCACACGTCTTCGGGCATGGGGGGCTTTATTCTGCACACCACAGATGGTCTGTCTCTTTTGGTTGTGAGCTCTTTGGGCCTGTGCTGTATCTTACTCATCCAGAGACTTCTTGAGACTGAAAGAGTGCCCATGCCCAGGCTGTACTAGGTGTTTATTACATATTTGAGTAAATCTGATTCAATCAATGCTATGTTGAGAATCCATTTGTCCTGGGTACTTTTATCCAGGTACACGGCTTTCATCCCCATTTTATAGGTGAGGAAAATATAAGGCTCAGAGAAGTTAGGCCAAAAAAGCTACTATGTGACAGAGCCAGAAGCTTCAGTATATACTGCCCTCAGGTAGAAAACGCTGACACCTTTGTTCCTTTGGGTCTAGAGATCCAAAAGAGAAGTACCTGGACCTTGGGTGGTGGCCATCAAAATGCACCTCTCAGATTTCAGACTAGCCCCCGCGACTGTGCTCCGATAGCCATCACAGTTTTTACGCTGAGGCCCACAGGCTGCTGTCAGCCGGTGACTAAGGTGGGTTTCTTCTAGGGAGATACAAGATTTCCCTGGTGGGCAGTTTTGGCACACAGGGCTCCCCACTGGCCTTGCTATTTTTAGATCTGAACTGCAGCCCAAGACTCTTCCACCCCACCTTCCATCCTCTTGTCTCTTGTTCACAGGGGTCAAACCTACATCACTGATGTCCCTCTCACCACCCCCACCCCACCCCGCTCCCTGACCAGTGTCCTGCTCACCTACTCTCATACCTGTTCACTCTGTAAGTCTTTTGCATGCAGAGTCCTGTCTTAGTGGAAGGACCAGAACTAACATAAGCGGTCTGAGGAAACAGTGGCAAGATGGGGATCTGGGACTGTCACAGCGGATGGGGAGGAGGATGCTGTCCTGGTTGATGGGGGCCCCAGATAGTCCCTAAAGCAAGGTAGCAGCTCAAATATTTCACTGGGAATATTTCATTGGGAATTTTCCAGTTTCCTGGAGGAGAAGAATGTTGAGGTAGGTGTGATAATCCAGGCATTCGAAAAATAAGGGGGTTGGGAACAATGCTCTCAAAAAGTTGGCTGGTTACTGTGAACTCATGCTGATGTTCTGCAGAGGGATGAAGAGGGACTATGGGCCACTGACAAGCAGTTAACAGGGAGGTGTGAGAGCCGGCAGGCCTCCACGGTAGCTTACAAAGAAGTCCTTATCTCTGGCAGTGGAGAACAGATATAGCTGAGAGGCAGGCTGGAGATAAGAGTTGCACAGATAAGTCTGATTGCTCAGCCAAGGTAGTTATGTGAAGGTCAGGCCCTGGTGGGGAAAAACTGGAACCCTGAAACATGAGCTAAAGACATCAGGATGGATGCCCCTGAAGATGTTGGTGCTGCAGCCTTCCTGACCCTTGATGCTTGCAGAGATGGCCATCCCTCCTCCTAAGAGCTCCCATCTCTGCTGTGCTGAAAGATGCCACAGAGGCCTCACCCTTGCTGGGCAACAGGTACCCTCTCAGGTGCTGCCCCCACTTCCTCTCCTGGTAGCCTAGGACAGTAATTAGGGTTGAATTCCAGACTAATCCAGCTGGGGACACACTGGGCCTGATAATGGAGGAAAGAGACGCTACATGAAAGAATGGTAACTATCATGGACACTGGCAGGAGCCAGGGGAATGCTCCTGGGATTGCATTTTGGGAATGCTTAAGGGGGCTGGGTGTGAGACTGGAAAAGCAAGCATTCAGGGATTTGGGGGCACTCTATTGAGACACAGATTTAATACCCTAGATGGGCCATTAAAGGATGGGGAAGATTCTGCTGGGGTGGCTCTTAGAAGCCTGGAAAAAGCAGTGGCCAACACTCGGTGAAATGGAAATACCCGAGTTTTCCTGGCAGATGGTAAAGAAGAAATTAAAGAAGCTGGCAAAAGTGGGTGTGCTGGAATGGATACATTGTGTAAGGCCAGTAATGACAGAGGGGCAGGAAAGGGGGCTCAACCCATAGAAAGTTGCGGAGAAAGCTAACAGAGCATGGTGTCCCTAGGGGCAAACCAGGCAGCCAATAAGGCTCTGCTTAATACCTGCAATTTAAATATTTAAAAAAAATTTTTTTTTAACATTTATTTTTGAGACAGAGAGAGACAGAGTATGAATGGGGGAGGGTCAGAGAGAGGGAGACACAGAATCTGAAACAGGCTCCAGGCTCTGAGCTGTCAGCACAGAGCCCGACGCGGGGCTCGAACTCACGGACCATGAGATCATGACCCGAGCCAAAGTCAGCCGCTCAACTGAGCCACCCAGGCGCCCCAATACCTGCAATTTAAAAAGCAGACAGGAATGGAGGTGCAGGAGGCAGGTGCAAGGGAAATTCTTGGTCTCTTGCTCAGTCCCCAGACCTGAACCAATTTGCAGATATGGGACCCACTGACTGAAGAGGAGGCCAGTGTCTAGTAAGAAGGACTCCGCAAAACAGCAACAAGTATGTATAGTGATGGTTCCTGAAGTTTTTCCCCAAAGGTGGGAAATGTATTTGGGCGACTGTTCACAAAAGAAAGGGGACTAGCAGACACAGAGGTTTAGTTGACATTAACATCTGGAGACTCAAAGTGTCATCGTGGGCCCTTTTTTAGAAGGAGGCCTGTGGAGGTCAGGTAGAAAGTGGAGTTGTGGCTAAGGTCTGGCTTGCTGGGTCCACAAAGCTGCCCAGAAGGCCCTTGTACCCGACTGCTTAGTTAGAACTTACATGCTCTGGCCTGAAGGGATCCCCACCTCAGGTCACTGGCTTACTGGGTGGGAGAAATCGCAGTAGAGAAGGCCAAGTACAAATTTCTGAAATTGCCATTTCCCTGCTCCTTTGCCTTGCCCAAGATAGAAAATAAAAAAACTCACCTCATACCAGGGGATGTGACAGAAGTTAATGCCACCATTAACAATTTAAAGGATGAAGGGGTCGTGGTCCCTTACCATTTCTCCTTTTAATTTGCCCATCTGACCTCTGCATGAATCGGCTGGATCTTGGAGCAAGACTAGACAGATTGCCTCAGGTATAACCAAGTAGGAGCCCTGCTGTGTGTCAGACATGGAATCATAGCTAGAGCAGATTAATAAAGCCATAGGTATGTGGTTTGCAGTCACTTGGTCAATGTGTTCTTTTCCATTCCAATTAGAAAAGATCAGAAACAGTTCCTATTCACATGGGATGGGCAACAATATTCATTTACAGTTTTGCCTCAGGGTTGTGTAAACTGCCTTTCCCTCTGTCTTAATCCTAAGAGGTCAGGACCATGTGGACATCCCACAGAATGTCACACCAATCCATTACATCGATGACCTGGTGCTGATTAGGCAGGATGAGTAAGAGGTGTCCCTAAGCTGGAGGCCATGGTTAAGTCACATGCACTTCCAAGTACAGCGTATAAAACCTATGAAGACCTAAGGACCTGCCACTTTAGTGAACTTTTTAAGCGGTTCAGTGGTCAGTAAAAGGAAGCAAAAGTAAAGAATAAGATAAATTGTTGCATATTGTATCTCTTGCCATGGTGAAGAGAGCACAGTGCCTGGCAACCGTCTTTGGGTTAGAGGCAACATATTATTCTGGGTGACGTGTAAAGCTGCCAGCTATGGGGGGTGGGGTCCCATGACAGGAAAATGCTCTGAAAAAGGTCCAGGCATGGTAGCCTGGAAGCTGGAGGTGTTGGAAATGTCAGCAGTGGGAAGAGGAAAGATGTAATAGCATGGAGCTTATGGCAAGCCCAGTGGGAGAATCCCAAAATAGGCCTCTGGGATGCCACAGCAGGGCCACGTTATCAGTGACTGTGGATTATGCACATTTTGAGAAGCAGTTTATGGCATGTTACTAGGCTCTGGTAGAGACAGAATATTTGACCAAGTTACACCAAGAGGGACATCTGAAACTGCCCATTATGACTTGGGTTCTGTTGGATACATCAGGTCATAAAAACGGATGGGCCTGACAGCATCTATAAGATGGAAATACTACTTCTGGGACTGAGCCTGAGTGAGGCCAAGCCCAATGGGTAAACTGCATGAGGACAGAGAGTTGATAATTTTTTGTACTGATTACATGTTGAAATATTTTTGATACACTGGGTTAAATAAAATATCTTGAAAATAAGATGAAATGTTATTAAAATTAATTCCATCTACTTCTTTTTACTTCAAAAAAGATACATTATAGGGGTGCCTGGGTGGCTTGGCTGGTTAAACATCCAACTTCAGCTCAGGTCAGGATCTCTTGGCTCAAGGGTTTGAGCCCTGAGTGATCCTCTGTGCTGTTGGTGCAGAGCCTGCTTCAGATTCTCTGTCTCCCCCTTTCTCTGCCCCTCCTCTCTCAAAAATGAAATAATATTAAGAAACATACATTATATGGCTCCCAATATGTACCTATTTTGCAGTGCTGCTCTAAGCTCTAGCTCTTCAGCAATACTGTCTTATTCTTTGCTTAATTCATAGCTTCTGTTGCTGCTGCTGAAGGCATTTCCCGGCTATCAGCTTGAGACTGTTCAGAAATTCTTTATAGGATGATGGGGTTACTTAACAACTCTTAAAAGAACTTCCAATGAAATATCTAGGAATGTCCATTTCTGTTGAGAAGCAAACCTGCCATACCATTCACAGTATAAGCTCTAGCTCTGGAGGAGAGCCACTGGGAAGTGAGAATAAAGAACTCGGGCCAAAGGGTTTGGGGAGTGAGACCTGTATGAATGTGCTCCTTTTGAGATCTGCATCTTTCAAGAGCCCAGCCACGGACAGGCTCTGTCACAGGTGCCAAGGTGGGGGGCTGGTGGCGGTCAAGCCTCTGACACAGTGCCAGGCCCTAGTCCTTCTTCCTTGGAGTCCAGTGCTTTTCTCCCCTTCACAGCTAAGATCTGAGGCATGAAGGGCATCTGGATATTCTTGTGCTCAACCCCTAATCTCAGTTGTTTCCCCTGTGACTGAAACTCAGGGACACAGCAGGGGCAGAATGGCAGGTCCCAGGACCAGCCATTAAGAAGAGAGGCCTGGGACCAACCCTTGCCTGGATCACATGAGCCCTCTAGACTGAGAAGATCTGAAGGCTCAACGGGCCCTTTTTGCCTGGCTCAGAGAGGGCTCCTGGATATCAACAGACTTAGAGGTTCAGCCCCGAGATGAGAATGTGCATTCTGTTGGCTACATGTTGAGATGTAGCTAAGGTCCCCAAGGTAAACTCCAAGGGTTTAGCTAGAAGTGCTGTCCAGAACTGAAATCACTGATCCCCATTTGTGCTATTTAACAATTTCCTGAAGCAGAAAAACCAGCCACCCAACCAGAGTTCACTTCATCCTGCTTAAAATTCTCACAAACTGTCACATACCATAGGTGGCAAAACTGTGACCCAGATGATGTAAAGGACCTCACCAATTTCACACAGCTCACTAGAGCACAAACAGTGGCTTCAGGTCTCTTACCTAAACTCTGCAGCAGCACGTCCAGAACCCAGAAGCTCATGCCAGTTTGTCCAATGTCTCTGGCAACCTTCTATGCAAAGGGCAGTGATGGCATTAATAGAACCAGGGCACCACATGGGCTGTTTTACTCTTGAGCTTTTAGTCTCGTATATAAATCCTGAATGTTGCCTGCTTAGTGCTACGCACTACACGATGAGTTTTATTTCACAGTAAACGAGGGATGCTCTTTCTTAAGAAATAAATTTAATTCGGGGTGGTTAGTGCATGTAAGGCATGTAACCTTTATGAAAGTTAAAAGAATCCAGTTATAAAAGAAGCACTGTATACAGTCTCAAATTGCTGAAGGTACAATGGGCTCCGTATTTTACAAAGTACAAAAAATTATTTCATATACAAAGAAAAAATACAAATAATGTGCAAAAATCATTTTCACAGGTGGCAATTTATAAAATGAAAATGGTAGAAAAATCCTTCATTCTTATTATCCCCAATTTCTTATATATTAACACAGGTCTATTTCCTAGCGTGTAGGTAATTTTAAATTTGAAAATCTGATTTATTTTTCATCTACAAAGACAAAGTGGTTTTTTTTTTTATTTTTTAAAAAGGGAACTATTTTCATTACTGAAATCTTATGCATGAATCAGTTACTTTTATATTAAATTATAAGTAGGCTATCTGAAAAACAAGGATATAGAAATCGTATGTACATATTTTTGAAATATTAGTTTGGTATTTAACATATTAACATTTCAAAACGGCGATCTAGCTACCTCTGACTCCAGTTGGGCTTCAATGCCTGTAGCAGAGATGCTGCTGCTCCTCACAGGGAACAAACAGCATTCCTCGGATCTTTAGCTGAACAAACACAAGGTTATCAAAAGTAGAGAAAATCTACAAACAGTTCTTACTGTTCACGTGCACAAGTGCTGTTTGGGTATCTGATTGTGCCACAGACACAGCCCCTGGCACAGGTGTAATGTGCTTGTAGACAGCTGGCTTCTGTCTTTCCAACACCTTCACTTCATTAGGAATTCAGTGCAAGTGTTTGTGAGTTAGTGCATTCAGCTTTTTGCATGTTATTCTGTGTAAGGAGCTGTCAGGGAACAGAAGAATACACAGGAACACAAAGTCCTGGATCCTCAGGGCACCTGTGGCCTAGAAAATTCAGTGTTTTGAAAGTAGTATTTTCCTGCATTGGCCTTGTCATTGTTGCATCATTCCCTGGACCGTCTTTCTCCTTCAGGAGAATCCTGCATGTTCCTCGTCTGCCACTGAGCACTCATGTTCTTACTGTGATCCCCCATGGCTGAGCAGGGGTTATGGAAGCACCTTTTGGCAGCACCAGATAGCTGAGCATCTCTAAGGTCAGGCAGTAGGAGTAGGAGCTATTCTGCTGGGAAATCTGTTCTGTGCAGAACATGAGATAGTGTTGCGGGGTTTTGATTTTTGCTTGTCAGAAAGCTCTCCAAGGAAATTATGACCTTGGGGAACAAAAAGGATCTAGTTTCATCAAGAAGGACTCAAGTAAACAGAAACCATTTATCTAGGGGATGGGTGACAGTTGGCTCAGGAAGCATTCTTCTGATCCCTAACCACTAAGACCCTGTTAGAACAACCTAGTGCAAGATACAGGGAGTGCCTGGGGTTCTTGACCAGACCTCTGTGACATATTCATTCAGGCTAAGCAGACATAGCACTTGTTCAAAGAGGGCACTGGGTAAGACTGGGTAGAAGAACCTCAGGCCTGGGATGACTCCTCAGAACCAAAGAGGAAGCTGTCAGCTCCTCAAGGATTCATGCACTTTATTCTATCTGACAGCACGAGGCTTTCCTCCCTCTCTTTTGCTTGGGTTGACCATGGGCATCAGGCGTCAGAGATACAGCTCTGGATCCTGTCCATCCACTGCTGGGCACTCTGTCCATCCTGGGCACAGAAGTTATACACACGTTTGCTGGTCTTGAGCTACAAAACCAAATGAACAGAAGCAGAGATGAAGGGCAGGCCTGTTTTATGGCTTTGGGCAAGTGTGTGAATCAATCTCAGTGAACTTCCCCTCCGTACTGCTTCAAAACCTCTCTTTCCTCCGCTACCATACTGTCACTGACATTATAGTCACTTTGTTTCTTTGGTCCCCAGAGTCACAGTAGATGTTAATAGAATGACACTGGCAGAAAAAGGAGACATACTAGGAGAGCCTTACTCCTAAGGAGGAGGGTCAGGAGCCTCGGGCCTCTCCCATGCACTGCACCAGGAGCAGTGCAGTGCAGCTCCCTGGGCTCCTCAGGGAAGCCGGAAATTCACCCCCACCAAGAAGTTGTCTTTCTTGTCCTCTTTCCATCCCCTTCTCTAAAGGCTTAAGTTAGGGACACACTGGAAGCCCGGAATCAGGTAAATGGCCTCATAGCTAGAGCAGAGCCCTTGCGTGTGGCTGTGCTCTTTATGAAACCCTGCTTGGCTATGGGAACTGGATGAGAACCCTATCATGTGGCCCATCAAATGCCCCGAGGCTCACCTAAGGGCTGTTGAAGATGTTAGGACCAACAGTCATCATATACGACTAAGGACAATTTTTATGGATGGTCAAACATGAAGACCACTGGATCCAAAGGGAAGTAGTGTCTGTTCTTGAATAGGTGGTGAATAAAATAACTAACAATGTTTTTATCAAGGAATTCATCTGCTTCCATGTGTGGCTGGACACCCAGTAAAGGAGTCCGTTGTGCAAAGCAGCGCACCACAGCTTGGAGATGGACAGCTTGGAGATGTCAGGTTTGGGGATCGAGTGCTAAGTTCAAGTTCTGGAGCAATTTCCATAGCCAAGGGGTTATCATCTGTCACCACCAATTGCTCTGAGGCCCCATAATTCTTGGAGGTGGATGGATTGTAAGGAATCATGTACAGACAGAGCCAGGTTTTCTAGTGAGATGTAGTGAGATCCACTTACATCAAAGAAAGCCTTGTCACTCGTGTGCTTTGGGGCTCCCATGCTAGGGCCAGCAGGGATGACCATTTCTACTTCAGCCAGATCAATGTGGCCTTTACAGCTTGTGTCCTCACCTGAGTCATAGTATCGCAGCTGGAACCAAAAGGATACAGATGGGAAATAAGAGACACAGAAAAGGAAAATGGTATGACTTTTCAAAATGTATTTGAATACTTGCCTCTGTACCTTGCTAAACTGTGTCTGAAATAATAAGCAAGAAAATAAAAACACTGTTGATTTTCGGAACGAGGACTAGGTGGCTGACAGAAAGGAGGAAAAAGACATATTTTTCTGAAATTCGAATGAATAAAAGTATTACATGTTAAAAACTAAAACTAAATGTCAGCTAACAATTGGAAAAAATATATGTAACATATAAAAGAGGTTGTTTAGAAAAATATGCAGAATTCCTAGAAATTGATAAGAAAAAGATAAACAATTTAGTAGAAAAATGGTCAAAAAAATCTCAACAGGTAAGTCACAGAGGAAATGCAAAAGACCTATAAACATTTAAAAAGATGGGCAACCTCACTGATGAAAGAAAAGGGATGTAATCAGTAAGATTTCACTTTTCACTTAGATTAAGAAATATTCACGGTGAGGGCAAGGCACTAGGTATTCTCAAACATTGCTAGTGGAAATATAATTTGTTAGAAACTTTTTGGACAATTTGGCAATATCATCTAAAATTTAAAATGTTTATGCCTATTGATATACCCTCTCACCTCTAGAAATGTATCCTACAGAAACAATCCCACAAGCATGCAGAGATACACATAAAGAGGTTTCCTTCAGCACTGTTTTGATCAGGTAAAAACTGAAAAGATGTATCTGTCTTTCATTGGGGGTGTTGGTTAATTAAATGATGGTTGGTTAATTATATCAATGATACAGACTACTATATATAGCTTGTCAAAAATTATAAGGAAGATCTATATGAACTGGTAGGAAAGTATGTTCAAGATATACCATATAAAAAATACCAGTTGCCAAACCACATGTAAATCTAAAGTGATTTTTGAGGGGCACCACCTGGGTGGCTCACTCAGTTACATGTCTGACTCTTGATTTCAGCTCAGGTCATGATCTCATGGGTTCATGGGGTCAAGCCACACATCGGGCTCTGTGCTGACTGTATGGAGCCTGCTTGAGATTGTCTCTCTCTCTCTCTCTCTGTCCGTCTTCCCTGCTTGCACTCACACACATACACTCTCTCAATCTCTCTCTCAAAATAAATAAATAAATAAACAAACATTTAAATTGATTTTTGAAAAACAATAAATAGCTCACCATTTGACTGAGTGGTTATCATGTGCCAGGACTGGATATCACTCTCTAACTAAATGAGTCTGGATTTCACTCTCTAACTTACACAGTAGGAAAGGGTCTGATGCCTCTGTCACTGTGGTTCTGGCCTCAGACTTTTCTGTCTCTCCAGTCAGGCATGGTATAAGTAGGTCTAAATGGAAAAACTATATACCTTTCGTGTTAAATCCAAAAGATTGGTAAGAATGCAAGTATAATTTGGTGTAACTGTAAATTACAGAAAAATTATGACATTGTCCTATGTTATATTTAGTGGTTTAATGGAACTTTTCTCCACAGTGTAGGCTCTATGATTTCAGACACATTGTTATTTTAAAGTACAACCCCCTCCCCCCACCCCCCACCAAGGGCTTCCATTGCATATTTGTAAATAAATTCTCTATATTCTTCCACAGAGACTGTGTAACTTTTATGAAATTCCCTGAGCAGAGGGAAATGTGATCCCCATTTCAAATCTGTATCTGGAAAGAGTTTCCTAGGTGCACGTACGACCAGAGCACTGTATAGGGGTACTAGTTTGTATCTTTCTCAGCAGAGTCCATTTTAGAAATGAATGCACTGAGAATCAAGATGTGTACCCCTCTGCCTCAGGCTGAGCAGTCAGTTCCAAGGTAGAGTGAGGCCCACAGTCAGAATATTTGGAGGCCATGAGAATGTCACCATGGAAGGGTATGGAGGGGCTGGAGGTTTGGGTAGGGATCCCTCACCCCTGAGATTACTGGAGCAAAGATCATGATACTAAGAATTGCAGGGGTTGCTGTAGCAATAGCTAAGAACCTAACAATGGACAAAGGACTTCCCAACATGGCCAGTGAGGTCCAGGCTAGTACTTGCTCAGTGAGAATTCCCTCTTTGAGTGGGTATAGCCCCTTCGGCCTATTTCAGGGCCCCCTCTCTCCACTGTTGCTCTCATTTTGAGGGAAAATGATGCTTGCTTTAGTAACCAGTACATGATGAGCAATAAATGTTTGTCAAATAAATTAATGCCCTCAGTTTTGAATGGATGCTTTATGCTGCAAAAATGAAGGTAATCTGTATTCTGAGGACTGCTCCCAAGCACAGGCTCTATATATGCATGTGGAATGCAACCCACTGAAAAGCTCAGGTCCTCTCCTGGCCTGGGTTTTTAAGAGCAGGCAGCAGAAGATATTTGAGCATGAAAAGCAGAGTTCTAGTGCTCTTAATGCTCTGGGCCCCAGTGTCACTGCCTCTGCCTGTATACATCAGGCAGAGCTACTTTGGACCTTCCCTCGGAAGGCTACTGCCCTAACTCAGGGACATGCTGAGTCCTTGAAGAAGCCCACAGGGAGCATATGTGAGGCCTTGTCTGAACATGAGGGATGTGTCTGTCTGTTTAGAGTTGTACAACAGCCAGGGACTGAGCCTAGCTTAGAGAAAAGTGATTTCTGTAGGCTTTGACAGTATTACCTGATGTTTTGTTACATCCAACACGAACCAACGGGGCTTCCAACCTTTCAGCAGAGCCCCTCTTTTGTAAAGTGTTCCTTCGAAGGACCTAGAAGAAATGATGACAGGTCAGTTAACTTTGGTTTTCATTTAAAAAGTACTGTGAAGAGGATGTCTGTTGTTTTTGTCTGCCAAGTCTCTCTTTCTCTCAGATAGTCCCCCAAAAAGGCAATCAGAATTCTCTCCAGAATTTTTCTACTAGACTTATGGGGGAAAGACTGCCTCTTTTTGCTGGAATTACCAAATTTGTGAGGTTTGGAGCTCACGGTAGCCATCTTTTGTGCCATGTTGGGAATGATGCAACCCACAGAGGAAAGCAGAGCCAGCAAATGAACAGAAGCTTGAAGATACTATGTGAGAAACTGGCACATCCTTGGCCCTCCCAGTCTACGTGAGTAAATTCCTTTTTGCTTGAGCTAGCTAGCACGAGCTGGCCTTCTGACGTGTGCCACCACAAAAGTGCTGACTAATATACGTTCCCTCAAGAGATCTGACACACATGAGATAACGATAATCAGGACTCAACCACAAATAGCTATAACCTCTTGGCATTATTTTAGTTGTAATTTTGATTTTTCCTCTTTAAAGACCCCTTTCCTCTGTAAAGACCCCTCTTTAAAGACTCCATTTAAAATAGGAACAAAGAAAGAATCGAGGCAAACCCAGTTATGTGGCAAACCCATTTAAGTTTATAGGAGGCAGTACCGCACAGGCCTGGCTGATTGAAGGGCCTGTGGTGCAGCCGCAGGCAGGGCTCAGCGTGCCCACCTGTTCTCATCATTCTTGGTTGTGTACTGGCTGTACAGCGTGGCCGCTCTCCGGTCCACTCCATTGGATGGGGAGATGCTGGCACTCTGCTCCTCCCCCGTGCTGCTGTCTGGCAGGTGCAGCAGAGACCTCTTCTGATAGGAAGGTAGGTTGGTAGACACAATTCCTGGGGAGCCTGAAGGGTGTCTCTGGGGCTGAAAAATAACTATACTTCAGGAAAAAACACACCCCTCCACCCCCCAAAATAGAAGGTAATACATTTGCATTTTAAGTGAAAAAAAAAAAGAGCTAGGAAAGTTTTACAAAGATTTTATTGAGCAACTAATCCAATAATTTCATTTCTGAAAATTTATGTCAAAGAAAAAACTGGAGCAAAATACACAAAGTATATGTACAAAGAGGTTTATTCTGCAGTTGTTTATAAAAGAAAAAATTCAGAAACAACCTACATGTCTATCATTAGGGGACTGGTTAAAAAAATATTTCCATCAATGGAATTCTAGAAGCCATTAAAACTACCATGCTGGTTTATATACAGTGACCAATGGGAGGCTATGTATGCCTCATAGTAAGTAAAAAAGAAAGCAGGTTTGAAAATAGTATGTATAGGGGCGCCTGGGTGGCTCAGTCGGTTAAGTGGCCGACCTCGGCTAAGGTCATGATCTCGCGGTCTGTGAGTTCGAGCCCCGCATCGGGCTCTGTGCTGACAGCTCAGAGCCTGGAGCCTGTTTCAGATTCTGTGTCTCCCTCTCTCTGACCCTCCCTGTTCATGCTCTGTCTCTCCCTGTCTCAAAAATAAAACGTTAAAAAAAAAATAAAAAAAAATAGTATGTATAGGGGGTACCTGGGTGGCTCAGTAGGTTAAGTGTCTGATTCCTGGTTTCAGCTCAGGTCATGATCTCACAGTTTGTGGGATTCAGCCCTGAGTCAGGCTCTATGCTGACAGTGAAGGGCCTGCTTGGGATTCTCTCTCCCCTCTCTCCCTGCCCTTCCCCTGCTTACTCTCTCTCTCTCTCACAAAATAAATAAATTAAATAAATAAATAAATAAATAAATAAATAAATAAATAGTATGTATGGCAAATCCCTTTTATATGTATGTTTTGAATGATACAATAAGCTTAGTGGTTTATTTCTAGGTTTTAAATTGTGGGTGATTTTTGTCCTCTGTTTATAACTATTTGTGTATTGTCTTATTTAAAAGAATAAGTATATCTCACTTTCATAACCAGCAAAAATATCAAGAAAGTATTTTATTTTTCTGAGAATTAAAGCAGTAAGACAGCACCCACCTGTGGCCTGACAGCAGCTCCAGAACTGCCATTGGAAGGCTAGTGCCCAGCTAGCCCAGCTAGTGCCCAGAGGATCCCTTCTTACCATGCCAGAGGCTTTCTTCTACACCCGATTCTCCCTGCCCTGCTGTGACATCGGACCCTGCTGACCTCTCCTTCTTTCTGAAATGCTCTTTTGAACATTCACATCTGTCCTTCTGTTGCATCTGGAGCTAGTGTGATGTGGATTTGATGGTGCCTGTCCCCTCACACATCAGAAGGGACACCACTCCCTCACTGTGGGGTAAGTGGGAGGCTAAAGTGTACAGGGTGCTCAGCACAGTCTTTTGCACGTATTACATGCCTGATAAAAGTTTAAATCAGAACAGAGAGGGGGGTTGTGAAAAACAGAAAACAGAGTGTTTTTAAAATATTAAAAAATTTTAATGTTGATTTATTTATTTTGGGAGAGAGAGTACAAGCAAGGGAGGGCCAGAGAGAGAGGGAGAGAGAGAGAATCCCAAGTAGGCTCTGCACTGTCAGCACAGAGCCCGACACTGGGCTCGAACTTGAGAACTGTAAGATCATGACCTGAGCTGAAACCAAGAGTGGGACGCTTAACTAACTGAGCAACCCACGTGCCTCTGTTTTTAAAATATTTTTATGATAAATATTTCTCAATTCAGAAACAGAAAAGGGGGTGTGAGCAACAGAAAGTAGCATAATTTGTCTTTTAAAAATATTTTCTTTTCTCTGGTTATTTCTCTGAAGCAAATACGGTCCGGGTGTTCCCCTCCCCACTCGTGGTAGAAAATCAGCTGAAACCACAGAGACACAGATAGAAAAGAACCCAGTAATTTTCCGTGGATGCGGGGCCCTGAAACACAAGTATTATGTCACTGCGGTGAAGTGAGACACTCAGGAACTATTCAGTCATTTGGAACTTTCTGCCCTGGACCTCCAGGGCATGACCCCTCCCTTTCTACCCTTCTCTTTGGCCATAAACTCACCTGGGATACCTGTGGCAGCGGGCCCTACCTGACCTAGCACCCTCAAAAAGCTCAGAAGTAGCTCCTCAAAGGATTTTACCAACTCACACGGTCTGTTCTGGGCTCTTCTTTAAGGTCCACAGTTACTCTTTCCCACAGCTGCTGCCACTTCTCAGAGGTTTGGTTTAATTTATGCTCCAATCTTTCAATTTCCTGCAAAGTAATAAAAAGGAGTTTTCTGATAGTAAGTATTTCATAGAAATCAGGACGTGTCCCAGAGCCACATCTCCTCTGTACTGGGCCCCAATGGACATCATGGTCAGAGGGCAGCTGAAGTCAATGGCCTCAGAGGTCTCCCAAGCCAGGAGCAGTGGAATGAACTCTAGCTGGTATGATGCACTATGGCAAAGATGATTTATTAGGATCTGTAATCAGGCCTTTTTGTACAGAATAGCTTAAATAAAGACATAAAATATGTATCCCAAACACCTTCACCTTTGGCTAGCCCAGAGGGAATCTGATGGCCACCGCAAAAGGCCAAGCACTGGGCTGGCATCCAAACCCTAGTAGCTGAGGTAGGAGTCTGTCCTTGACAGAGGAACCCCTAACTCTGCTGATTTAAAACCAGATGTGGAAAGAATGAACCAAGAAATGCACAAAGAATGGAATTTCCTCGGGACAAGGAAGCTGGGGATCAGAGCAGCTGCCTCTGTGACGCCTTCACTGCAGCACACTCCTCCCAGTCACAAGACTGCACGAAGACTCTTCAGGAACTGCTTGGCCCATATCAGGGCTCAAACCCTTTCCTCAGGGCTGCTGCTCTCAGCAGGGTGGCTACTGCTGGGATTGTTTCAGTTCAGAATATTCTCTGTAGAGACGCTGGCAGTATTCCCATCAGGCCATCAACTACCCACACTTCTGACCAGAGGAAGTAGAGCACCCACAAAAGCCATAACCCAGGCCTGACTCAGGCTGTTGGGCAGCTAAAACAGCTGGGAAGCTGCAAATTGCTCCATTTGCTTGATTGCTTCCTCATAATGCCAGAAAACTTACTTTTTTGAGACCCTTTTCCAGTAGTTGAGCCTGGTCCCCTACTGTTGTTGGGGAGCAAATTTGGTTTTCCTCATTCTCCTGGAATGCTACGTATCACACTGGCTCAGAGTGAGGACAGCCATGTCCGGAAGTGTGCGAACCACTTTTAATTTAGCCTGGTTTCTGATGCCTCGGGTACTACCAGGGCCCCTGTTGCCCTCTGTGCATGTCTACACAGGCCTGACTTACACTGAAAAGGCTGGTGAGAGCATCGGGCTGAGCATAGCTGATATCATCATAACAGGGCCACACTGTTCTCCTCCGGCTCTGGGGGCCAGCTCCTCCAGCCACTTCAGAGTCCTCAGAGGGGAAGTGCTTGGGGGTTAGCATCATCCAGTCATATGAAGGGCCTGTGGAAAGGGTCTCCTCTGTGTAGTAATCCCACTTCTTGAGGCTGGAGACATTTACACTGGGCTTCAGGGCCTGTTCAAAGAAAATTCTGAAATATAGTTTCATCTTGACCTCAAAGTACCCCAGCTTACTGGCAGGTCAGCCCTTAACATTTGCAGGGTCCAGGGCAAGAGCATGAATGGAGATTCAAATACCATATATGTAAATATTTAGATATTATACATCAAGATAAACTATTAAATAAAATATATCTCTCCTCCTACCTTGGTAAATATAACTTCCTAATGATCTGGAAGACCAGGCTGAAACTGAGAATTCTTGGACTCCTTGGAATTCTATACCAAGGCCCAAGGTGGCACTGGGAAAGCTTGTCCCAGCTCCCAGTCCTTGGCCTAATCCCCTGCTCCTCTCACCTTGGCTCTGTCCTATATTCTGAGGTCTTTTATGAATGTGTATATATATATATATACCCTAGTCCACAAAACTAAACTTGGTCTACTACCTGCCAAACAGCTACTTCTTAGGCACCCTTGAGGCTGAAGGGAACATGCACCGGCTTGGGAGACAGACTGGAAGAAGTAGCTTTGTGAGCAACTTGGATTAGGCAAGAAATTTTGGGTACATGGTTTAGATGAAGAAAGGGTATCTAAGCACATACCCTTGTTTCTTGTGGTCTTCATTTTATGAGGAGGGGATAGTTGGAGAAAGGCCAGAATAGGGTCCTAATGCATGGGACCCAGGGCAGGGGCATTCCTGCCCCTGAGTGAGGTGATACTTCTCACTTGTCATCAAACCAGTCTGTTCCATCCCAGAGCTTACTTCACATAGATGTGCATCACAGAGCATGGTTGCCCCTGAGACGTCATTCTTTTGAGCTGGGCTCCAAACATCCGGCGTTCCATAGGGGTTCTTCCACAGCTTTGGTATAAATGGACTTAGGGAAATCTTTTCTAAAGTATTTTAGATTTTTTCAGCTTAGATAACCAGTTGAGGTTTCAAGTTTTGTTTGGTCTTTCTTCCTGGAGAAAGTTGCCTCACTTTGACTTTCTTGAAGTTATCCCTCCTAGATTTTGGGGGCCAGCTCCTAATTTTTGTGGTCAAGAATATGATGAACAGTCTGTATTCCATCATAACCCAAACCCATAGTGTATATCAAATTTTTAAATAGCTTCTGGTATTTTAAATAGCTTCCTAATCCAATGTTTATAAAAAGCTTAAACAGCTTATATATACTTAAAAGTAAGGAAAACTTTAACACTAGATACTCAGAAAGTGAAACATAAATGCCTTCTTACTGTACCTCTATTTCCATTGGTGAATATAAATAATTAAAGAAAATGGGACTCCTCTTGTGCATTCTATCAATACACTCCCAAATACAAATTCCTTTTTTGGCATGCTTGTCTCCTTTATCGTCAAACAACGTTCCTGTAAATCAACCCCCCCCCCCAAAAAAAAAATCAACAAAAGTCAAATAAATCAACAGTTTGCCTAAAACTATGATGCATGTACCAGATGAAAAGCAAAATATATCTTACAGCTCTCAGAACAGCAATGTATGTGCAGAAACCTTAGGTGGTGAACGC
The DNA here is from genome assembly GCF_027475565.1 of Acinonyx jubatus. Classification (NCBI taxonomy): domain Eukaryota; kingdom Metazoa; phylum Chordata; class Mammalia; order Carnivora; family Felidae; genus Acinonyx; species Acinonyx jubatus. The sequence goes on along the minus strand of NC_069390.1, from coordinate 48,259,805 downwards.
AAAGCTAAGGATAGGAATGAACTTCACAGCCATATGGAAACAAACCCAAATGGAAGGAAAACATCTGGTAAGGTTTTCCCAAGTATTTAGCAGTACATAGCGACTCTCTTCTAATCTATATCCTACATCTATATCTAGATTCACAGAGCTCCATGCCAGGAGTCATTCTACATATTTTTCAGGAGAAATGGGAAGGAGTTAGAGTTATGTGATGAAGTTCAGTTAAAAACATAATTTTATGTTTCTTTTTTCAGTCGTTGGCTGTTCATTATGAAGCCATTTAAAGTGTTTTCTTATTTAGTAATTTATATACTGCAAATCATGGTCATGAAGACTTTGGATGATAGAAGGGTGTGGTCTGTATCCTTGAGTGACTTAACAAAAGCCAAATGTAGTGGGTGGGGGAGGTGCTTCAGGGAGTTTCTGATCCTATCTTTGCACCCATCAAACAGTCAATGTGTCACTCACATGAGCTCACTTTTTTTTTTTTTAAATAAGCTTTAAAAACAAAAGTTTTATTATTTATTTTGAGAAAGAGACTGTGTGAGCAAGATAGAGAGGGAGAGAGAGAGAATCCCAAGCAGGCTCTGTGCTGTCAATGCAACACCCAATGCAGGGCTCGATCTCACAAACTGTGAGATCATAACCCAAGCCAAAATCAAGAGTCAGATGTTTAACAGACTGAGCCACCCAGGCACTCCTTCTTCTTCTCCTTCTTCTTCTTCTCCTTCTCCTCCTCCTCTTCCTCCTCCCCCTCCCTCTCCTTCTTCTTCTTTTTTTTTTTTTTTAAGTAGGCTTCACACCCAGTGCAGACCCTAATGCTGGGCTTAAACTCATGACCCTGAGATCAAGATTCAGATGCTCAACTGACTGAGCCACCCAGTAGCCCCAGGAGGTTATTTCTTTAAAAGGCCAGGAAGGGTGCCTTCCTTAGCAGTGCTGTCTTGCTTTGAATGAAATGACTCAGTCAAAAGTCAAGAAGCATCTTATCAGTTTATCAGAAAAGATGGTCTCAAGCCCAACTCTGCACAAAATCCTGTAAGAGGCCCCCAAGACTAATTAGTCTTTCTAGTCTACCTTTTAACTGCAGAGTCCAGTGTGGTAGTTTTCAACCCTGGCCACACATTGGAAAAATCAAGGGCTTTAAAAACCCCCAATGCTTAGGTCTTGCCTCAGACCAATTAAATCAGAATCTCTGAGGATGAGTCCAAGCAGATATTTTAAAAGTTCTCCAAGTGACTCCAATGTCTCTTGTAACCAGCTTTCCTTCGTATCTTCCCAAACCATGGGTGCTTAAGAAATTATAAAGTTTCTGATTATGACGTGTGGAACGACAATTCTGAGTCAACAAAGGTCTAGAAGTATAAATAAGAACCAGTGCTGTCTCCCTTCCCAACAGTATAAAATATCACACTAGACAATTTTAACAGCATGCACTGGAAAGCAGTATGTCCCAAGACATACTGTAAACTGTAAACTGAGAACATCAGTAAATATTTTCAGGTACTAGAAGAGTCTTCTTTATGAAAATCCAGGTACATATACTGAAAATAGTTGATTTTTTTCTTTGTTGTCTTCTTAACAAGATCCTGTACATCCTCCCTTCTCTTCTCCCTATAACAACAGAATGTAAAATCCCTGTGGGAATGTTTTCACAGGGGCCGCCTGACTTTTAAAATCTACTCTTTACAAGTATTACTGCTCTTAAAAATTATAATATTGATGGAGATGTCTAAAATTTAATGAGTTATTATTATACACTATAAACTGTGCTAAGAAGTTTACAAATATTTCCTAATGTGATCATCATGGCCCAAAGGGGTAGGTGCTATTATTGTACTCATTTTAAAGATGAGGAAACTGAAGAAACTCAGAGAGGCACCTAACATGTCCAAAGTACTCAGTTGGTACTGGGAATACTAGAATTTAATCCTGTTCTATTTCCTCCAGAGCCTTTACTGCTATGCAAAGTGCCTCCAAGGGCAGGCACCTTTCCTACCAGAGTGTACCTGGGATGGAAAAACTAGGTCAAATGTTTCTCTTCAAACGGTGATACCACTTTGAGATATTAAAATAGTAAGCAGATTTCACCTTTCAAAGGTGCTACAGGGAAGACCACTTGCAGTCCCTAAGAGCTAGTACAGCACATAATCTCAGAATCTGGGCACTCGTTCCTACCTATTCTACTTTTATAAATCCTAAAATGGCCTTGCCACACTTGGGGGTAGTTATGTTATTGGAGTTTTCAATTAAAAACACAAAAAAATGGGGCATCTGGGTGGCTCCGTTGGTTAAGCTTCTGACTTCGGCTCAGGTCATGATTGCATGGCTCATGAGTTCAAGCCCCGTGTCAGGCTCTGTGCTGACAGCTCAGAGCTGCTTCAGAGTCTGTGTCTCCCTCTCTCTCTATCTCTCCCCTGCTCATTCTCTCTCTCTCTCTCCTTCAAAAACAAACATTAAATTTTTTTTAAAAAACACACAAAAACTATCAAAAAATATGAAACAAGGGCATGCAAACACATACCATGTTCTAATCTTTCATAGTCTGAATCCAGGAGAAATGTTTTAAAGCGATTAGACACATAGTGGAAAGCCAAGAACTTCAAGTAATAGAGATTGAATTCAAACTCAGTTGGATACTGGTTGTGAACCTGAAACACACAAGGCAAAGAAAAGAGTAAGACCCAAACTTAACAAAAACTGGATGCCACGCCACTGAATGATGTCCTGATATATGCAGGAGACCATGTGGTCACTCAATCAACTGAATCCCTACCGTAAGTGGAGGTGGGAAGGGAACCAGCCTTTCTGAGCAACTACTATGTGCCAGACACCATGCAAGGGGTTTTTAGAATCATAATTTCATTTACTCTCCATAACAACACTGTATGATAGGCATCATTCTTATCTGGTTTTATTGAGATATGACTGACATATAATGTGTAAATTAAAAAAATTTTTTTTAACATTTATTTATTATTGAGAGACAGAGAGAGACAGAGCATAAGCATGGGAGGGGCAGAGAGAGGGGAGACACAGAATCCAAGGCAGGCTCCAGGCTCTGAGCCTGACGCGGGGCTCGAACTCATAAACCGTGAGATCATGACCTGAGCTGAAGTTGGACGCCTAACCGACTGAGCCACCCAAGCGCCCCATAATGTTTAAATTTAAGGTATAAAATGTGATGATTTGATACACATATTTATTATGAAATGATTACCACAATACGATTAGTTAATACCTTTATCACCTCACAAAATTACCTTCTTCCTTGGTGAGAACATTTAAGATCTAGTCTCTTCGTAACTTTCAAGTATATAATACAGCATTGTTAACTATAGTCATCATGCTGTACGTTGGATTTCCAGAACTTATTTCTCTTATAACTGGAAGTTTGTACCCTTTGACTGGTATTTCCCCATTTTCCCCAAACCCCAGCCTCTGGCAACCACCATTCTACTGTTTCTATGAGTTTGGCTTTTTTAGATTCCACATATAAATGAGATTATACTGAATTAATTTTTCTCTGACTTATTTCACTTAGCATAATGTCCTCAAGGTCCAGCCATGTTGTTGCAAATGGCAAGATTTCCTTTTTTATTTTTTTCTCATGGCTGAATAATATTCCATTGTTTATATATATAACATTTTCTTTATCCATTCATCTGTAGATGGACACTTAGGCTATTTCCATATGTTGGCTATTCAGTGAATAATGCTTCAGTGAATACAGGATTAGAGCTATCTCTTTGAGATACTGATTTCACTCCCTTGGATAAATACCCAGAAGTGGGACTGCCAGATCATAAGGTCATTCTATTTTTAGTTTTCTGAGGAACCACTTTTTCACAGTGGTTGCACCAATCTACATTCCCACCAAGTATGCACAAGGGCTCCCTTTTCTCTACATCTTAATAGGTGTGAGGTGATATCTCATTGTGGTTTGGATTTGCATTTTCCTGATATTAGTGATGCTGACCACCTTTTCATATACCTAATGGCCACTTGCATGTCTTCTTTGGAAAAATATCTATTTAGATCTTCTGAAGATAAGCATTATCATTCCCACCACCTCTTCCCCCATTTAGAAACAAAGAAGCTGAGGATGAGTAAGATTAAGTAACTTCCCAAGGTCACTAGACAGTAACCAGTGAGACCAAATTTGAATCCGGCTTGTTAGATTCCAATAGTCTGTGCCTTATTCACTGCTTTATACTGTGCTAATACTTGATAGACATAAATTATCACAAGTCATAATTTTTCCTTCAAGTGTTTGTGGTGTAATAGTGGGTAATAAAACAAGCAATTTGGCAGTGAAAGGAATGAGAGAGGAGGTGGTGGTTTAGGGGACAGCAAGAGATCTTTTCTGGACAAAAGAAATACGACGTGCCTGTCTGAGGACAATGCAAGAGAAGCCAGTAGAGAGAGAACAAGTTGTGGCAAAAGAGCTGGAAACTAAGAGAGTAAGGCTCCAGGAAAGCAAGAATGAATGAGACTAGAGGCCCAGATATAGGGAAGAGCTTTGGAAATGAGGACGGACAGATGAGTAGAAGAAAGATACGTTCAAGTGCCAAGGGAAGGGGGAAGGGCTTATGCCATTTAACCTGATTGGTCATCATGAAATTAGACTGTGAGGTCCTTGGACATAGGAATAAGGATGAAAGCATGATATGGGAGGGAGGGAGCAAGGCAGAACTTGGAACCGTCACTGAGCTATAGTGTACTTTAGACAAGCTGCATGCAGACTCTGTGGAGCCATCTTATGGTGGCAGAAGGTAGGCTGATGACCTCGTGATACTCCAATCAACCTAGCAGTTTCACCTCTCTATGACTCAATCTCTCATGGCCCGTTAGAGAATTTTGTTTGGTTGAGAGAAGTTCCAATCATAATTATACTTGCTTAAAAGCTGTTTCAAATGAACACTTTAGGCAGGCTGTCTAGAAGCCAGCTTTTCTCTCCATGTTTAATTTGGCAATGTAGACCCACACTTGGTCAGCCAAAGTGAGCAGGCATGTATGTTGATATGACAGACTAAAAGATCAGTGAGAATCTATTTTTTTTTAATGTTTTTATTTATTTTTGAGACACAGAGAGACAGAGCATGAGCAGGGGAGCGGCAGAGAGAGAGGGAGACACAGAATCCAAAGCAGGCTCCAAGCTCTGAGCTGTCAGCACAGAGCCCGATGCAGGGCTTGAACTCATGGAGTGTGAGATCATGACCTGAGCTGAAGTCGGACGCTTAACCAACTGAGCCACCCAGGCGCCCCTGAGAATCTATTTTTTTAAAAATTTTTATGTTTATTTATTTTTGAGAGAGAGAGAGAGAGAGACAGAGCGAGAGCAAGGAGGGGGAGGGGCAGAGAGAAAGGGAGACACAGAATCCGAAGCAGGCTCCAGGCTCTGAGCTGTCAGCACAGGGCCCAAGGCGGGGTTTGAGCCCACAAACTGTGAGATCATGACCCAAGCCAAAGTCAGACGCTTAACTGGCTGAGCTACCCAGGTGGCTACCACAGATCAGTGAAAATTTAAAGTCACGATCTGGATATCACTGATTTATTAAAGTTTATCATTTGGTTAGAAACCTAGTTTTCTGTGATTAAAGGTGTTTTTTCCCCTTAACATTTTCTTATTGGTTTTTTAAGTGAACTAAAAATTTACCTCATAATATGAAGTAAAATGGATTTTAAGAAAATGTTTTAAAAGGGAGTGTGACTCACACAATGGGCTTATATACTGTGGAGTTGCTTCCCTTATCTGAGCCACCTCCTGTTGCATCAGGTCTCCATAAGACAGGAGAGCTTTCCATGGAACATGGCTCTGAATAGCTAGGTAGTGTGCCCTATTCTAAGGTTTTAGAACTGCAAGCTCTTTAGACTGAGCTTCTGGTTCAGAACCAATAGCACCACCCCAATAGCCATTGTGCACATGACAGAGAGGGGGTGACTCAGGTTGTGGATGGTAGGACAGAAGCAGGGGACAAGCCCAAGATAGAACTTGGTTCCCTTCCATTTGAGTCTCAGGGAGGAGAAATATTCAATGTGCTCAGGGAGAGTGAGCTCCAAGAACAACTTTGCCCCAACAGACATTGGAATACACTTTGTTACTCACAGGGGAAGAAGAGTTCAGGGCTATTTCTACAGACCCAGTCCATAATAGATTCTAAAAACTTTAAAAAATCTTTTTATTAAACAAAGCGCCAAATAACAAAACATTTCTCTTAATAACTATTTTCCATAGAAACCACTTGCCTCATACATGTCTGTATCTTTCCTTGATTATTCTGATACTTAATATGCTTAAGTATGTAATTTTGAAGACCCACTTATGAGGTAAAGTAGGATGGAAATGATAATGAATATGACCTTACGTTGAACTTACAGGCATTTCAGGGAGATAATATGCTAGGACTAGAAGCAAAACTCTACAAGTGGAAAAATACTTTCACAGCCCACTGTACTGAGTGACTGGCCTCACCACAAATCCCAGACCCTACAATTATGTTAGAAAGGTTAGACACTTCTCAAGGACCCTGGCACTCACCCTGCTTGAACTGGAATTGGTGCTTAGATAGCATCATCGTGAGGGTGCTTGGGCCACTATGCTTGTGCCTGTATGTGCCACAAGGGCACCTGCAGTTGCTAACTGCTTGGGGTTGAAAAACAATCTGCCCCCAAACTGAGGTTAATTATCAGGTTTACTGGAAGTAGAAAAGAAGAGGTAGAACAACTTTTTTTCTTTCTCTTTTTCTTTTCCTCTTTAGCAACAGTTTAAGAAATAAGCATGTGAGGATTTCTTCAATGGAAAAAAAGATTCAGATTGACCTGAATGCTGGATTGATTAATACTTAGATAACCACATCTGGAATCTGACATTAAGAAACACAGGAAAAATGTCTATTTAGATCCTCTGTCCATGTTTTGTTTTGTTTTGTTTTTTAATCATTGAGTTATAGGAGTTCTTTATATATTGTGGATATTAACCCCTTATCAGATATATAATTTGCAAATATCATCTCCCATTCAGTAGTCTGTCGTTTCATTTTGATGGTTTGCTTCATTGTGTGGAAGCTTTTTGGTTCAGTGTAGTCCCATGTGTTTATTTTTGCTTTTGCTTCCCTTGCCTTTGGAGTCAGATCCATAAATACATCGCTAAGACTGATGTCAAGGAGTGTACTGCCCATGTTTTCTTCTAGGAATTTTATAGTTTCAGTCCTTACATTCAAGTCTTTAATCCATTTTGAGGTAATTTTTGTGTATGGTGTAAGACAGTGGTCTGGTGTCATTCTTTTGCATGTAGTTGTCCAGTTTTTCCATTTGTTGAAAACTGTCCTCTCTCCACTTTATGTTCTTGGCTGCTTTGTTGTAAATCAATTGTCCATATATGTGTGGGTTTATTTCTGGGCTCTCAATTCTCTCTTCTAAAATGTCTTTTTACCATAATAAGAAATGAAGACTTGATTATATTCACATGGCAAAATCTGGTGCTTAGATTTCCAGTAAAAAAGAAAAATTATACTTTCTCTATTTAGTCCTATCTTCCAGAGACTCAGTTTGCCCAGTTCACTGGCTTTTTTTCCCCTCCTTGTCAATGTGACATCTAGACTCTTCCACTGTAAAATTCTACAGTGGTCTCCAAAAAGCACAATCCATGTGCTTCCTTCTCTCTGTTAAGTATTGTTTTAGTAGAAGAAATAGGGTTAGGCCAAAGAGATCTCATCTAAGGACTTAAAATATGGGGAATAAGTGAGAGATTAGAGGTTTGTTAGCCAGGAGACTTTTTTTTAACAGCTTTAATGAGGTATAATTGATGTACAATAAGCTGCACATATTTAAAGTGTACAATTTGATAAGTTTTGACATATCTATACACCCTGAAATCATCAGCACAATTAAGATAATGAATATATCATTCGTAACTCCTAAAAGCTGCTTTGGGCTCCCTTTGCCTCTTCCTGGACACTTTCTTCAAGCAAACATTGATTTGCTTTTTGTCATTATAGATTAATTTACATTTACTAGAGCTTTATATAAATGGAATCATAAGTATGAACTCTTTTTTTGTCTGCCTTCTTTCACTAAGCATAATTCTTTGAGATGCAGACATGTTGGGTTATCAGTAGTTAATTTCTTTCTACAGTTAGATAGTATTCCATTGTATGGATATACCACCATTTGTTCATTCATAGCTGTGGATGGGCATTAAGTTGCTTCTGGATTTCTGGTTGTTATCTATAAAGCTGCTATGAATAGTTATGTATAAGCCTTTGGATGGGCAAAAACTCTCATTCTCTTGCATAACTGCCTAGGGATGGAATGCCGAATCACATGGTAGGTACAGGTATGTTTAACTTTTTAAAAAACGGCCAAACTATTTTCCCAAATGGTGGTACAATTCTGTATTCCCTCCAGCAGTGTTAGAGAGTTCTGGTTCCTTCACATCTTCATCTACGCTTGAGGTAGTCAGTTTAAAATTTTTTATCCATTAAAATAGGTATGTAGTGGTATTTCGCTGTGATTTTAATTTGCATTTCCTAATGACAAATGATGTCAAGTATATTCTCATGTGCTTATCTGCCATCTGTACCTCTTGGTAAAGTCATTACAAATATTTTGCCCACAAAAAAATAGGTTGGTTGTTTTCTTATTACTGAGTTTGAAGAATTTTTGAATTATTCTGGACATAAGTCCTTTAAACAGATACATAATGTGCAAATATTTTCTTTCTCTCCGATTTGTCTTTTCATTTTATTAACAGTAATTTTTGAAGAACAAAATTTTAAATTTTAACTAGGTCTAACCTTTCAATTTGTTCTTTTATAAATCATGCTTTTGGTGTTGAATGTTAAGATACCTTGCCTAACCCAAGGTCACAAAAATTCTTCCTATATTTTCTTTTAGAAATTGTATAATATTAGGTCTTACATTTAGGTCTATGACCCCTTTTGAATTAATTTTTATACTGTTACTAGGTTTGGATCAAAGTTAATTTTTTTTTTTTTTTTTTTTTGCATATGGGAATCCAATTGTCTGGCACTGTTGGCTGAAAAAACTATCCTTTCTCTACCGATTGCTTTGCACCTTCATTGAAAATCAGTTGTCTGCATATCATGTATGTGTGGGACTATTTCTAGACTCTCTTCCTTTCCATTGACCTATCTATCTTTACATCAATTATCACACAGTCTTGATTACAGTAGCTTTATAATAAAATCAGATAGTTCAAGTCTTCCAATTTTGTTCTTTTTCAAATTTGTTTTGGCTATTCTAGATTCTTTGCATTTCCATATGGATTTTAGAATGAGCTTGCCAATTTCTACAAAATAGCCTTCTGGGAGTTTGATTGTGATTGCACTGAATCTTTAGATCAATTTGTGGAGACTGACATTTCAACAATATTGAGTCTTCTGAGCAAGAGGTATCTCTTGCTTTGGTTAGGCCTTTAATTTCTCTCAGTAAGGTTTTGTAGTTTTCAGTGTCTAGGTCTTTAACATATTTTGTTAGATTTCTTTTACGTTCTTTGATACTATTGTAAAGGTAATAATTTTTACATTTCAATTTTCCAATGATTCATTGTTATCTGTGGAAATACTAGTGAGTTTTGTATATTGATCATGTGTTCTGTAGCCTTGCCAGATTCACTTATTCTACTAGCTTTTTCTTTTTTTTTTTGTAGATTCCATAGACAACTGTTGTTTGTGAAAAAAGATAATTTCACTTTTCTAATGTGGATGTCTTTATTATTATTATTATTATTATTATTATTATTATTATTATTTTCTTGCCTTATTGCATGGCTAGGATCTTTATTTAGTACAATGTTGAATAGAAGTGGTAAAGCAGACATCCACATCTTATTACTGATCTTAGGGGAAAATCATTTAGTCTTTCACTAGTAAATATGATGTTAGCTGTAGGTTTCAAAAAAAATACTATTTATAGTTTGAGAAAGTTCTCTTCTATTCCTAGTTTCCTGAACATTTTTACAGAAATGGGTTATATTTTGTCAAATGGTTGTTTGAGTGTATTGGTTTTGACCATATGGTTTTTCTATTTTAGTTTCTTAATATGGTGAATTATAGTGATTGATTTCAAATGTGAAACCAACTGTGCATTCCTGGGGTAAGTGCCACCTGGCCATGGTATATTATCTTTTATTTATTAAAAAATTTTTTTATGTTTTATTTTTTTATATTTGAGAAAGAGAGACAGAGACAGAGAACGAGCAGGGGAGAGTCAGAGAGATGGAGACAGAATCTGAAGCAGGCTCCAGGCTCCAAGCTGTCAGCACAGAGCCTGATGTGAGGCTGGAAACTTGCAGTGAGATCGTGACCTAAGCTGAAGTCGGACACTTAACCAACTGAGCCACCCAGGTGCCCCTATTATCTTTAAATATTTTGTTGGATTAGATGTGCTAAAATTTTGTTTAGAAAATTTGCATGTGTGATCATCAAGTGTGTGATCACCACAGATACTGGTCTATAGTTGGCTTTTGTTGGCTTTCTTTTGTTGACTTTGTCAGGCCAGGGTAATGCTGATCTCATAGACTGAGTTGAGAAGTATTACCTTTGTTTCAATTTTCTGGAAGAATTTTTGTAGAATTTCTATTACTTCTTCCTTAAATACTTGGTAGAATTGACCAGGGAATCCACCTGGGTCTGAAGTTTGCAGTGTGGAAAGATTTTTAACTACAATTTCAATTTTCTTAACAGACATAGACTTCTTCAAATTATGTATTCCTCCTTGAGTGAGTGTGGGAGTTTGTTTCTTTCAAGGAATCTGTCCATTTAATCTAAACTGTTTATTTTATTGGTGTAAAAATGTTCATAATATTCCTTTACCGTGCTTTTCATATCTGTAGACTCTGTAGTGATGTCATCTTTCTCATTTCTTTTAAAAAAATTTTTTTTAACATTTATTTATTTTTTAGAGAGTGAGGGCATGAGTGGGGGGAGGAGCAGGGGCGGGGTACACAGAATCCAAAGCAGGCTCCAGGCTCTGAGCTGTCAGCACAGAGCCCAACACAGGGCTTGAACTCATGGACTGCGGGATCATGACCTGAGCCAAAGTTGGACGCTCAACCAACTGAGCCACCGAGGTGCCCCTCTCATTTCTAATATTGATATTTTGTGTCTTTCTTTGATCAGTCTCACTAGAAGTTTATCAATTCTATTGATCTTTTCAAAGAACAGCATTTGGATTCAGTATTTTATTCTTTCCTGTTGGCCACAAGATTTTTGGAGCCTAAAGGCAAATCTGCTTCAAATGAATTTAGCCTTATTATAATATGCAGAATTGGAAATGATAGGCATCTCAGTCTATAAATTAATTCTATATGAGCATTTCCCCAAATATGCTGATGAGTAGAGTTTAGGCCTTTGTCAGGCATCATCTGGATTCTGTTGTCCAAAATAATTTTGTATTTATCTTGATGAAAGACAAAAATATACAGATTTAAAAGACAAAGCTATGTGAGGTATTTTAGTTTTGTTTTCCATTATGGAGTGAAACTTGCCAATTTCACTTATTTATAAGAAGAGAATCTGAAATGGAATTTGGAGAAACATGAATTTATAGGGTCTTATATTTTGCCCATGTGCCATTAAGTACTTTATAAAATTTAAAGGCCCATAAAATAAGCTATGACTCAAATCCCAGGAAAGATCAACATTTTGGGAATAAAATATAGTAGGTCAACACTGGATTTTACTTTCAAGATTTAGAAATGTTAAGCTACAAGAGACCCTATATAGGATGGTGTCAACATTGGAAAAACTGTGGGTATGGTAGATACACCCTAGAAAAACAAGCAACTAATGTTAGTTTTTGTTATTTCAAGATTAAGATTTAACAAACATTAACTGTGCAGTTTCTACTGTACAAATGATTTTACGTAAGCTTTATAATCCTTCTGGGGTGCCTGGGTGGCTCAGTCAGTTAAACGTCTGACCGGCTCAGGTCATGATCTCACAGTTTGTGGGTTCGAGTCCTGTATTGGGCTCTGTGTTAACAACTCAGAGACTGGAGCCTGCTTCAGATTCTTTGTCTCCCTCTCTCTCTGCCCCTCCCCCACTTATGCTCTGTCTCTCTCTGTCTCTCTCTCTCAAAAATAAATAAACATTAAAAAAAATGATTTGTAATCCATCTGATAGCTATGTCTATCCATGTATCTATCTAGAAACCAAAGCACAGACAGGTTGAAAAATTTGTTAAAGATCAAAAATTAGTAAGACTGATACGTAAACTCAGTTTATGGGCTCAAAATATTAACAACTTTAATACAAAATTGGCTTGTTATAAAACAGCTTGGATTGTGTCAGTTTCTGCCAGTTTTCAGATGAATGAGGAGTAGGCAGACACCAGAAACTTTGAATATGCCATTAATCCACTAACTGCAGTCATTTTGTCAATATTAATGGATAAATTTTATAGTCCTGAAACTGTTTGAGGGCAGCCTAGCTCCTTACACATGTGCTCACAAGGAAAGTTCATATCTTCAAAAGGCAAATAGTATTTTTCTTTGGAACAGGACTTGGCATAGTGCTGGCATATGGTAACTGTGAGGACAACCATCTCTTACAGCCAGACCAGAGTGAGTCAATTTACGATTTGAATAAACTTCAAAAGCAAAGTTATAACTAGTATTTGTTTTTCTCAAACAACAGGTCCTCAAACAATAAGTTCTAAGTTCTCAAAGATTTACTCTAATGTTGAAGTAGAGAAGATGCTTTCCTATACTCCATGTTTTCGTTTATATCATACAGGTTTGTTCCTTTGGTATTGTATTTTAAAAATAAATTTTAGGTAAAAATTTCATTTTTATATTTTGGATGTATTTCTTTTTGAATTTGGTTCAACTATTTTAAGAAAAGGAAGCATCCTGTAATGATATCATTTGAACTAAGCCAATTTCTTTTAGAAGCAACAAAAAATTTGCCAGATGTTGCTATTATGAAACAGTGATCTAGCATTTTAATTCATCTGACACCTGGATATACTGGCATAAACAATGGCTTTTTATATGATGAGGCAGTTCTAATTTAAGATCAGTACTTCATCTGTTTTCTTTGTAACTCTATTAGTACTAATGGACAAGTCTAGGCAAATTTCCATAGACTGCCTTTTGGCATTCAGCATGTTAGAAATGGTTAATAAGCAGTGAACACATTCCACCTGGGAGTTTCGCTTGCTGCTGCACAATTTTGCACTTTTTTTTTCTTTTAAATGTTGTTGGGCCTGGCTCTGTTTTGTGTCCCCGAGAGACTGAGGACAGCAGTAATTCGAATTGTCTGGCAAAAGCCAGAGTCATGTAAAGCATTAGTGTTCACTTGAAAGGTATTCAAAGAAGGCGTTTTCTAATGCCTAAAACTAGTATGTAGGAGATGATGAAACACTACCTTATAATTAAGTCAGCAAGAGTCAGAGCACTATTTGTTAACTATAGTCTTCTTAGTCTTCTGTTTTTGAATGAATAAACAATCCCTTTTCAGCACAAAGTAATTTGCTTCACCAAAGCTGATACCTATCATAGTCAAGCATCCTTTAAATACTGCAATTAAGGTCATATGCTCGCTTTGCCATGACTTGCCTGCACTCAGGATATTATGTGTGAGGGTACTAAGGCAAATGAGAGTTCAGGAAAATTTTTAAAAATTCATATTTTAATTAAAAACATCTTAACGTGATACAACCAGATTTGAATGAATACTAAAGGGGTCTTTAGACCCTGAACAATATTATTTTCTACAGTTTGTGAAGCATTCACCTACAAATAAGTGAACTTTCATCAAAGTTCAATTTATATAGAACATTTGAATTTTGACTCATTATTTAAAATACACCTCAAGTTGTTTTATATAACTTAACATTACATAGTTTTAGCATCTGTTATAATGTATTCTGAAGACAACAGGAATATAATTCCTACTTCATTTTAGTTTATGTTAAGTTACTTTGTTTACATCACTTAAGAGGTACTCACAAAATACAGGTTACTTTCAAACATTCTAGACTATTCACACTCCTACACACCACCAACAATAAAATATAAGCATTACATTTCAAGTAATTATTACTATACTTGGGATACAATAATGTTTTCATTTTCAAGGACAGTATGTCTTCCATGAGAACCTCTCATTTCTTACTGATTGTGAGTGGATTCTTTAGCTGACTCTAATGTTTAGGTATGCAGAGTTCTGCAAGTTGAACATGGATATTTAACATATGTAATAGTGCATTTAACTTAAGCAAATACAGCCATACAAACTCACCCCCTGCAACTCTCCCTTAATTAAAGGAAAGGAAGTTTTAAAAGGTAAAAAACTAAAAGGAGGTAGGGAGAAGGAGAGGGGAGACAGTAGCAGGTCAAGAAAATTCAACACATTTGTGAATGATGAAAACAGAAGGAAGGACAGCAGTAAATGACAGAAGATGAGAAGCTACACTGGGATGCCTGTAGGATGACAATGATTTGAGAAGGCAACAGCTTGCCCTGTAAATCCAGAAAGGCCCAGGGCTCAGAGGCCCCCAAGTGCTGAGTAACATATATAGGGGTGAGATGAGAGCCCCAAATGAGGACTAGATGTAAGTTTATAGAGGAGGTGGTGAGATCTCCAGGGTCCTTTCCTACCCCAGGCAGTCATGTGATTGTCTCCTTGAAAGCAAGAGATTAGAGGTTTGTCCTCTGGAAAAACCAAACTTGATGAGCTCTGGGCTTGGGAACAGCAGGCACAACTGGGTTGGTGACAAGGCTTGAAGTTGAAAATAACATGGAAAAAGAAAAAATCTGCACACTCACAAGGGATCTTCCTGGACCCATTTCTTGCCTATTTCTAAAAATCAGGCAGTCAGGCTTATAAGTATTCTCTGGGTACCAGACAGACAAATTTTTCTCTGGAGAAACCACATAGCTGCTGTTTTCTTTTTCTGGAACTCCAGTTAACTGAGATGTTGGACTTCCTAATTAAAATTTTGTTTCTTAGGTTCATTGAAATATAATTTACATATAACAAAATTTCCATATTTTCAGCATATAGGCTGATCGATTAATTTTGGTCACTGTACACATCTGTGTAGTCACCACCACAAATAAGACAGAATAGTTCCCTCATCCTAAAAAGTTTGCTTATGCCCTTCCATCGTTCTTGACCACTGGTCCCAAGAAACCACTGATCTGTTTTCTGTCACTGCAGTTTTGCCTTTTGTAGAATTTTCTATAAATTAAATCATATAATGTGTAGTTGCTCTTACCTGCCTCCCCATACCTCTGTCAGTTATACTGAGAAATAATTGACATACATCACTGCATAAGCTGAAGGTATACAGCCTAGTTCATTTGCTAAGTGATCTAAGAAGGCAATAAGCAAGATAATAAGAAGTGTTTTCATGAAGAACTCATATGCTTTCACCTATCTAGATGTGAGAAAAAAGATGCTTGCTCCCTCCCTTGGTCTCAGTTAAGCTTTCTGTTTCAGAGACAATGGGGCTCCAAATGTCTTCCTCATCTATCTGCCAAAAGGAGTATGAAATAAAAAGACTAATATTAAAATAGTAAACAAATATATCATTTGCTGCAAAGATTTAAAATGTAAGCTCAACCTGGTCACCAGCTTCTCCAGATGCTGCTTGGACAGAATTAATTGAAATTATTCAATAGATCTTTTCTTTAAGAAGCCGATTAGAGCAATCAAAAACAACCACCAGAGTGTGTATGTGGGGGGTAGGATCAGGGGGATGGAAAGTTGCAGGTAATGGGTATGGAGTTTTTTTCAGAGTGATAAAATGTTCTAGAATTGATTGTGGCAATTACACAAATCCGTGAATATACTAAAAACTATTGAACTATACATTTTAAATAAATGAAAAATTACGTAGTGAATTAAAAGAGCTGATCAAATTATTAATAGACTAAAAAACCAAACCAAAACAAAACCCATATACCAACTTGGCCTCTTAAAAACTGAGAATAAACTGACAGTTGATTGGGGGGGGGGGTGGGAGGAAGGGGAGGGTGGGTGATGGGCATTGAGGAGGGCACCTGTTGGGATGAGCACTGGGTGTTGTATGGAAACCAATTTGACAATAAATTTCAAATTAAGAAAAAATAATAAATGAATACAAACTAAAAAAAAAAAAAATAGAAGACTTAGTTCCAGTTTTGGCTCCTAAAAACATTTCCACCTTTCCTTCCAATAGGTACCTGAGGCCAATCATTCCAAGGAAGCTCACTGTTCTGACACATATGTTTGATATGCCAGAACCCATTCATTTTGTGGTGCAGATGAAACAAAGCTGGAAATGTCAGTCCTGCTTTTCCTAGGCCAATTTAGCAAAGCCAGTGCCAGGCAATTCTCAAGCCCAATCCTGATTAAGGCCCCATTAGGGAGTTTATATCTTATGTGCATGAGATGAAGGCAGGAGGGAGCCTAAAGCATTCACACCTCCCCCACTCCCCTGCTCCTGCTGGGTTGGACTGGATTATATACCTGTGTTTCTGTCTGGTTCTTTGATTAGCCCTGAGTAGGTCACTGAGTAGAACCGAGCCAGGGTTCTCAACCTCATAGGCTTGCCTGATTGGGCCCGGATTCTTTCTCTAGGGGTTAGGCTCTACCTTCTATATTCCCAGGCACAAGCTAAAGTCCTCTCAAACTGGGAAGACCATCTGTTGCATTTCAGGCTCTGCCATTACCTAGAGATTTTTGCTGTTCTACCATAGGTCAAACCTTTCTGGACAACAAACCCAAGTTTGCTCCTCTTCTTGGGAGATGATAATTTAGAGTGCTGGCCACTTCACATGGGGGCCAGCCTAATAGCCAACTCAGTTATCCTAATTTCAGAAACCAACTAGTTCTCTTCTTCTCTATTACCAGCAAGCCACTGCTAAGATTTCATCAGGTCCATCAGAGTCATGACATGAGGATACCTGGCACAGCACTGCAATGGCTCGATAAATGCTAGTTCTTTTCTTTCCTTCATATCAAGTCAATTTAAGCTTGCTCTACTTACCTGGTGTACACAGTCTAAGAACTGCAGGAATATGGGAGTAAAACCACTACCCTGACAGTTGAGAGTCAAGCTGCTCCGCTGGCTAAATTTATGACCAAAAGAGAGCCACTCTTTTTCGACCAACATCCGGAAGCCTTCAAGTGTCCTATAAAAGGGATCACTGAGTAACTGAACCAAGGATGTCACCTAGGGCACAAGCAGGATGGATACTTCATTACTTTCAGTCCTGAAAAAATTTTGTTAGTAAGACAAGCAAAGTCACCTCAACGGCAAATTTGTTCACTAACTGCTCCACGACAGCCAATCATATTAATTCTGCAAACTTTCCAGCAAAAACTAAAACTCAGATTCATTTTGGCTACATGTTTTCTTTCAGAAATTATGATTTTAATCTTTAGCTGGCCAGTTTGCTGACTGCAACCCTCTCCTAGGTTAATTAATAAGGCCAGAGTATCAGTTCAAACCTACATCTACTTTTTGACAGGTATAGATTAATGTCTTACTGTAGTTTATATTTATACTTTTCCTTTTCATGTGGAGTGGGTAAAGGAGGGGCTTATTGAAAGCCAGGGAAAGGGCTGATAAAACCAGTAAGGATGATCCATGTCCTACCCTCTGATCAAGTGCTCCATTTGTATGCTCACATGGTGTATCCCTCATGTGGGAGCCTGATGCCCTGAGCCGGAGCTCCAGGCTATGTTGTGCTGGGAAGCTCAGGACTCAGAGCTTTCTCATGGATACTAGGTGTTTTTAACACAGGACTTTCTCTGTCCATAATTACATTAGTCATTATACAAAAGATTCATCTGCAGAACTTAAAAACAACTGAATTTCGATACAAATATAAAACTAAGTATCTGAAAATATGTTTTAAGAGTTTACTTGTGCAGTGATGTCCCAGCCTTCCTCCAAACAGACCAAAACTGAGGAACCATTCTCAAGTACTTCTGATATAACCACAGCCAGCTGCATTATCCTGTGAAGCTAAGAGATAAGAAAGGAGGCCACAATTAGACAAGGCACTTTCTGAGCACCAAGAACACACAGACTCATTATCAACCTTAGATAACAAAAACAAGTTAGGGATAAAGTATTTGGACAAAAGAACCATGTAAGTTTTAAATGCTTTAAGTTCTTTGTCAAAATCAAGATGAAACAATGACATAATTTAAAAGCAGACACATTTAAAAATAATGTGTTCAAATGATATATCATGAAATAAACTGACCTTACATGATCTCCTCAAAGTAGAAGAGTTATATAATTCCATAGAGTGGAAAAGAGAGATTCTATAAGTGGCCCTACCAAAACAGTTACTGGATGTAAAATTTGTTTTTCTATGATGTAGTCAGTTCTATTTCAGATACTCTTAATTTTTCTGCAATTAGATAGTGAGGATGGTTGCACAACTCTGTGAATATACTAAAAAGCACTGAACTGTACACTTTACAGGGTTGAATTTTATGATAAACGAATTTTGTATTTTAAGAAAGACACTCTTGTTTGTACTGTGTATTAAATGGGAAGAAGACTCAGATTTGTGCTCAGCTTTTTAAGCCAAGCCAACTGACTCAAAGTCCCTAATGAACAATTATGCTGTGAATAGAGCATAGAGATTCAAAACCAAATGTATATTGTAGTTTAAAACTATATTTTGAGTATCACTTGATGCAATTTGTAGATGAATCCAACTTTCAACTAACACAAAACAAAATTAACTCCCCCATATTTTAAACAGAGCTAGGGTATTTTAAACCCAGGAACAAGGCACATGTCCTCTCCAGCAATGGGAAGCTCCTCACTGTTCCTGTAACATAGCCTGAATTCTCTTGGGCTTAGCATTTGCTCTAAGTTAACTTTTAAAATGCCAATATCCCAAGTGGGGCAGTATTTTCCACTGTTTTTAGTCACGAACTTCTGGTATGAATCTACTTTGGAGTAAGAAGCAGAACAAAGAATGTACCAGAAGCACAGATAGATAGGTTGAGTGGTGGGAAGTTTGGGGCTGGTGCTCATAGCTTAGGGACAGAAGGGAGTTTTGATCAGCTCCTTCCATGAGTACTGAAAGTATCTAGATTTATAGCTAATTGTATATATGGCTTTTTTTTTTTTAAATAGTTTAAGTATCTTGAGAATAGTCACTGCCCTGGGTACTCCCATCGTTTCTTGGCTTATGGAAAACAACTCTTTTTCCTCCCTAAGAGAGGCAGGAGGCTTGGAGGCAGATGGGAACAGAGATCAGAGGGGCTGGGAACTCCTACAGGGGGCAAAGGAATAATGGGTATAGCATCAATGGTTTAAAAACAAGGCTGAAGGGTATATTGCAGAGATGCTTTGGCCAAATGTCTGCGTCAGTGTCTAAAACATGCATGTCATAAATACCTTTCTTATGTGGTTTGGAAGAAATGTGGGTTATGTGTGCTGGGATACCTATTTCTCCTTAATTTCTCAATAAGAGTTTAATTAAAAACATCCCAAGTTTGACTTAGCTGAAGAAGGGATATGTGTTTTTTTTCCTAAACTTTAGGCAGACTTTGGGGCATCCAATATGACTCTGGTGGATGGTTTGAGGGTGAATCTAAAATCTACAGACAAGGAAAAGGCAGAGACACATGGAAGGTGAGAAAGTAAGAGGGAAAGGCTCTTGGAATCATCTAGAAATCAAATTGTGTTCCTGGATCCTTACTCTGCTGACAAAAGAGCAGAAGTCCTATAAATATTTGATTAAATTTGCTGCATATCAAAAAGTTTCCATCTAACAATAAAGATCTCCTCCTTAGCATCCTGTGAAGATTAAGTTTTCAATTAGAAGAGATTGAAAACCCAGGGATGAAGAATTCTATCCCCTCATCTTCTATATCACATGTTTCCTGGAACTGAAAAACCTTTATGGAGTGTGTACAATAAGGAGAGAATGTCAGGTAATAGGGGAACACAATACTTTTTTCTCAAATACCAATTCTGTATATCCACTTGAACCTCTTGCCTTGAGTTATAAGACACACTGCTCTAGACATTACCTGTGGGAACCACTCAGAATCTCCCAGGGCTTTCAGGAAGGTCACTTCTGAGTCAGTAGGGATGGTGCTTGGAACACAAGCCCTCATCAATTTTTTAAAACTGGCTTTTACTTGTCGGATGTCATGAAATTCAACAGGAACAAACTCACAATTTAAAGCAAATTCTAACTTGAAGTTCTGTGGGTGAAGATGCATAGAATTAGGCATATGAAGTGCTATAGGTAAAAGAGCACTGTTTTTAATGTCAATACTTGATGATGTACAGTTAGTTGAGGCCAAGTTGCTATAGAGGTTGCAGAGGTCAAGAAAGTCAATCCTGTGGCTAATGTGTCAGTGTTACTGGAAAGAGCCATTCAGTAAGGTCTTGTGGTTTGACTTGGCTTGCTGTCATTCTGAGAATTTGGAGAGACTACTGGTAGGCTGGAACCTGCTGGAACTTATAACACCAAATATAAGCCAATTATAAGGCCATGAACCTGGAGTCTAAAGAGGAACCAATGACACGTGGACAGCATGATTAATCCAAAACTAAGTCTTCCAAGATATACACTGTAATGAAAAGGTAATATACTGTTGAGGTTTCAGAACTCTACAAATTAAAGTTTGTGGACATACACATATTTGTTTCTTATTATGTAAGTAAAACATAGTCATTGTAAAAGTGAAAAAAAGTAGAGATAAACATTGAGAAGGCAATAAAAATCATCATCCCACTGCCCTAACACTATTAACACTGTAGTACTCTTTTAAAGTGAATATACAAAATTTTATATGTAGTAAAATCTGAAAGGCTTTCTGACTTTTAGCTTTGCGACAATATTTTTTTTCACACAATATGACACATGTATCAATATATATTTATTTGAATACTCTTATCATTTATATCTTTAATCCATATGGAATTTATCCCATGTGTGGTTGCATTTGTAATTTATAAATGCTAAATTGATGGCCCTTTGATCTATTTTGTTTTGGTAATCTTGTTGCTTAGTTCTGAGGATTTAAAAACTCTCAAACTTCTCATGCCAAAAAATGAGTTAGTTTTCTCAGACTCTTTGCACTTTCTTCACATTCTGCCCAAATAACTCTATTGTATTATTTTTCTTATTTTTTAATGTTTATTTATCTTAGAGAGAGAGAGTGCTTTTCTATTAGTTTTTTTAAAAAACTTATAATAGATAGTTTACTTTCCAGGAGAACCAGGTTCCTTTCAATTTCTCAACTATACATGAGGTAGGTATGCTTATCTTATAAACCAGAAACTATCAACCATAGTGTTGACACACATTAGGTCACAATGAACTTGTTACTAAGTATAAGGTATTAAAGTATATAAACTGAAAAAGGTAAATAAGGGCAATTCAAGTTTATTTAGAATAAGCCACTCTCTACTTCCTTGCGTTTCTATATGTCTCCTTTGTGGGGAGAAGAAAGTATCAGGTTGCAACTAGACGGCACTAGGCTATCCAGAATGTGGCACATGTCAGACAGGTAAGGACTACACTCTATAGATACAATTCAATAAATAAAAAGAAAAACTTGAATGGAATATACAAAAATCCTAATTACTACTGTGCCAGGATGGTAGAATTATGTATATATGTATGTATGCACATATATATTAAAGTTTATTTATTTTGAGAGAGAGAGAGCAAGTGGAGGAGGGACAGAGAGGGAAATAGAGGATCTGAATCAGGCTCCATGCTGACAGCAGAGAGCCCGAAGCGGGGCTCGAACTCACACACTATAAGATCATGATGCTTAACCAACTAAGCCATCCAGGTGCCCCATTGGAATCGTTTTTAAAATATAATACTTTACTGATAAAAGAAAGAGAGAAAAGGAGAGAGACAAATAGAATGATAGCAAGAAAGAAAGAGAGAAAGAAAGTAAATAAAGGCATGAAGGCAGAAAGAAAGAAAAAGAAAGAAGGAAGGAGGAAGATGGGTGGCGTGTAGGGGGAGGGAAGGGAAGAAGGGAGAAAAAGGAGCATGAGTCCCAAGGACTCAGTCTTTCTTACTCATATATACATGATCATACAGCTAAACTGAGGACTGATGTGCAAAGGCAATGGCAGAGGTGAGAACTGAGGAGACAAACCTTGGAAAGCGATTCAGGTCATGAATAAGTGCTGTGCTGAAGTGTGGAAAGTCTGTGCTCTGGGAAAGACACTGGTGCCAAAGAGGCTGTACAGGCAACCCTGGATTACTGTTGAAAAGTGTTCCAACTATTTTCTGGATATAAAGTTATCTGCTGTATCAGAAGACACATGTGCATACTTAACAATTGAGCACTATACCCAGCAGTTTCATGCCCTCTCCCCTAAAGGTTGTGACTAAGTGATTGCAGCAGTCCTGGCAGTGGGAGGGGAGCTAGCAAAGCCAGCTTGCCATAGAAGAGATGACGCAGTCATTGGCATCTTGAAAACCGAGCATGTGGGATCCTGCTCACAGCCTCTGCTCCACAGTTCAACTGAAGGTCTGTCTCTATTGCCCAGTGCTGACTGGAGCACTGGGCTAAACTTTGAGGGGATTTCTGAATTAACAAATACTTTTATTTCCCACAAACCTATCAGTAGTAATGAAATCTATTTTGTAATGTGTGAATTGCAAAAACAAACCCAAGGAAGTGCTGCTTTTAGAGGTAGAGACTATCTTTACAATTTATAGGACCTGAGCATAGTGAAGCTCTGTAGCACAATCACTTAAAAGTAAGATAGGGGCGCCTGGGTAGCTCAGTCGGTTGAGCATCCTACTTCAGCTCAGGTCACGATCTCACGATCCGGGAGTTCGAGCCCCGCGTCGGGCTCTGGGCTGATGGCTCAGAGCCTGGAGCCTGCTTCTGATTCTGTGTCTCCCTCTCTCTCTGCCCCTCCCCCGTTCATGCTCTGTCTCTCTTTGTCTCAAAAATAAATACACGTTAAAAAAAAAATTAAAAAAAAAAAGTAAGAAAAGGGGCGCCTGGGCGGCTCAGTCAGTTAAGTGTCTGAGTCTTCATTTTGGCTCAGGTCATTATTTCACGGTTCGTGAGGTTGGGCTCTAGGCTGACAGTGCAGAGCCTGCTTGGGATTCTCTCTCTCTCTCTCTCTCTCTCTCTCTCTCTCTCTGCCCCTCCCCTGCTCTCTCTCTCTCTCTCAAAATAAATAAACATTTAAAAAACCAAAGTAAGAATAAAGTTGATTAGGGCTTCTAATATTTTGAAATTTCTGACATGTCTTAGGACATGTGTGTCTGACCTTGCAAAGTTAAAAAAAAATTAACTTAGAAAACAATCCTGGCCTTCCCTTGTCTCCATATGCAGGGCCACAGCTTTCTTTTGTTCACTTTTCTACCTTCCTGTAGCTTTCTTTATCAATAGGGATCTATTTTGCCAGGGGCACAGATTTCTATGGAAGCTGAACAAGACAATGGAAAAACACAGCCCGAATAAGCCTTATTTCTTTTTTGTATGTACACTTCCTAAGCTTCCTGATGTTTATGCTGATTTTTTCGTGATTATGTGTAAGTATATTTTCGTGGCTAATAAATATGCAGATATGCATATGTATCTCGATATAAGTATATGCAGATATACATACATATGTATGAGCTAAAATTTTTTTTGAGATTGATTATTAACTCCAGATTAAGAATCTATGCTGTAAAATGAAATTTCTAGGAAAGCTGTTTGAGATAAGTTTTATAGACTGCCTTTGTGTATCCATAAAGTTTCTAAGTGAGAAAAAGAAATCTTACCCTTAGTTGCGACTTTTCACCAAATATATAAAGGGCCGTTTGGCGTTTCAAGAGCTGGTTTTGCAGGTAGGTGCTGTTACTAAAGGAGGCCGAGTGGTCCCTGCCTGCCAGCCGGGCACCAACATCAATGAAAGATGTTGGAGAGCTGATGAGGCGAGTGCTAGAGCGAAGACTTGCCCAAACACCTTCACAAAAGCCAAAATAATGGAGTGAGATAACCTGATGTGGGAATGCCACTGAATAGGGAAAAAGATGTATGCTCTGTAGGGACAATTTTAGAGGTAATAGAAAGTTAATTCACCTAAGTAATCATGGATCATATCGGTCATTTGTTGTTTACTTTTGCAAATATAAGCATTATTCAATACAGCATTTCCAAATCACACAATCTTAGGGTTGGAGGGAGCTAACAAGTCACCCAAGTCAATCCCATTTTTTGTATTTCGATGTAAAGTCAGTATTTATAAGTAAATGCTGAGATCACAAATAGAAAGAGTGCACGGACACTGGGAAACAAAAAATGCGGGCAGAAGGCAACAATGTGAAAACATGGAGTGACTCAGTTTCTCAGGGTTTCATGAAAGAAGTAAGGAACACTCTTCTGCTTTAGTCAGTCAATGCAACAAGGAATCTAGATTAAGTAATAAATTAGAACTTTACTATACCTACTAAAATCTGAGGCTGGATCTAGAATATTTGTGTGTCATGCCCAAATGACATAATTTTAAATTAGTAAAGATAGATTCTAGTCTTTTTGTCCCAGTATCCGTGAAAAATAGAAGTTATAAATTTAGTAATGCGCATTTCACTGATATGTAGGAGCCTTTATTTAAAATTTACAGTCAAAAGCAGATGTCTTCTAAGGGAAAGGCCAAAGCTAAGTTACTAGAAAAATCTCATGTTATAAATGGACCTTAATTATATTAATTAGAAAAATTGCATTTCTAATAAATATTCAATATTCAAACACAAAGGCAAATATTAAGCCTCAAACTTGACCAGCACTGTAGTACCTTCAAAATAACAGAGCCCCTTATAAATGCCCATAGACTACGGCGCTCATGCTGGTGATAGGGTCATTGGGGTATAGGACACTATCACTGCTTGTCTATAGTGGGGTTCCTTCTCTAGACTTAGAAAGACTCTTTGAGAAGCTTTAATATTTGCCAAATCAAGTCATGTTTCTAGGGGACTGAAAGTCACCATAATAATGCCTGTCTCATCTGCTTCTTTCTTTATAAGCATTTATAGGGGCAGGAGACCAGTTCCCAAGAAAAGGTTTTGTTTAATGGATTTGTTTTTCAGATATTAGCTTAACATGAATGAATCTTTCTATATAACTTATAAGCTTGTCTTAGATATTATGGCAAGTGTTTATAAATGGAATCACAGAGCAAATTCAGAATGTGGATAAAAATAAAGGACATAATTTGACAAACAAATGTGAAAAAGGTTACTTGTAACAAATATGCTTCCAGATGAAGATGGTTCAAAAGAGTGACACATTAGGACAGATAATACAGTACCTTGATTATGGATTCTTCCCTTAGTTGAAGATTTGGGGTTTGACTGAATAAAACATTTATCTCTGTACCCATGCACTGGTAAGTAAGATTAAAGACAGAAGGAGGAATGAAATGTAGATAGCAGCAAACATCAGAGCAAATTGAGTAAGAGAAGAATAGGTTATTTAATTTTTGAACTTGAGTTAACATAGGGGGAAAATGTAAATATAATAAAAGTAGAAACTGCAATTAACAAATAAAAAGCTGCACAGTCACACAAAATAGATGAACTGAGCGCCTGTTAAATGAAATTTCAGCACCTGATTATAAGTATTATAAGCACAATGAAATGGACAGCACAGCAGAGAGCCACTAACAAATTATACCAAATGGAACACGCTTTTGAAGATTGTCATTTGGCAAGAAACAAATTTATATAATAAAATTAAGGAATTTAGAAGGGGGTAAATGTTAGGAATGCATTGGCCCTAGTATTTAAGGAGGCTGATTTATTGGCAAATGCTATGTGTTGTACAACACGTTTGTTCTTTGAGCAAGGTTATCACATCAGGAATGAAGCTCCAGTAACCATTTGGAATAACTAAGGGCATATTTTTGCAGTAAAGCATCAAGCATTGCCACACTATCTTCTTTTTTTCTTGTCATTTTGAAATTACATTTATTTTTAATACAGTTATGAGAAACAAAAATTCATGATCCTGTGACAATACCTAATGCCACTAAAAAATACAGCTTGTGATGATTAAAGTCACGACTCCTCCTAAAATCCCTACTTGCACCAAAATGATAGGCAGTATTAGAGATAACACTTTTGTAATTTGAGTAATATTGTTTTTTCCCGGCAGAAAAAAAGTGCTTCGTGAATAAGGCAAACTTAGCCTGGTAGTAACAAAAGCGATGAACAGTGGGTTACAGTTAATGACATTATTTCCTGAGCAAAGGAACTGCTCAAGTCAATTAAGGAAAATGACTCTGTATTTATTTAGGATTGAAAACTTTAACAACAGTATTATTAAGCTATATATTGCAAAGCTGCATATGACATAATTTGATAATAGAAAAATCATTAGCAGCGTTACTTCATTTCTGTCTCACTTCTCTGGAAGCAGAAAATGAAGGGCAATAATGGCTTTAGTGGCCAAAGGAATTCAGAAAGCTAAGGGTTGTGAAGGTGCTGGCTGACTGCACACAGGGAATTCTATTGCAAGACAGAACAAAGACCATGGGACAACATGGTAAAAGCACAAGGCTTCCTGTGTGCTGCCCACCTGCTCTCCTTTCTGCTAAGGTTTTGAGCTTCCCGATTGGAATATGGGACACTAAATACTTATAGTGAAGTTTTAGTGGTTGGTTCCTGATTGTGAGATACTGTTCCCTGAACATATACCACTTTTACATGTTAGTCTCTCTACCTGGAACTACTTTTCACATTTCTTTACCTGACAAACTCCTTATCCCTTAAGATCCAGGAACAATGTGAATTCCTAGGAAGTGCATTCTTCACTGTCCCCAGACTTGTAGAGAGCTCTACTTGAACTGTGATCACATTGCATTGTTATTATTAGCACATTTTATTCTACTAGATTTTGCGATCCAAAGGGTAGGGCCCTAATCATATTTATTCTTGTATCCATGCTGAAAGCCTAATTTATAGGTATTAAACACATTTGTTGATTATTTTCTTTTTGAAAATTGATACATTATGAGCTGTTATGGTCCTTCTAGTATATCTTCAACTCTGATTATCTGCCCTGATTATTTGCTCTGATTAATAATATAATTATTATTATAGAGGCTCATTAATGAAAAACTGCCAAGTATTTATCACATAGCAGAAAATCAGCAATAAGAAAATGGGCTGTATGGACATGGGGCCAGCAGAGGGCTTTGAGAACTGTAATCCAATGGGGCATTATGCTAGTGCTTTGGTGGTAAGGTCTACTTAGCTTCCTGAGTGTTTCCTAGGTGTCAAATACTTGTTCTGACCATGTACTACTGGCTTGGAGTCAGGTTTTTTCCCCAAGCTGTAGGGTCCCCCTTAATGGTTTTAGTGATCACTTTACTAGGTCAAGTTGGTATTTTCAAAAAAGTGAGATTAGAATTTGAAAATACAATGTGCACTGCATGTGGTATAGATACTGTTTCATGAAACTTTTGTTTTAGTATATATACATTTTGCCCCGTGACAGTATTACCTGATATAATACTTATATACTGTAATATAATATAAAAAGTATTTTTAACTATGATCATGATCAAAAAAGTTTGTTAGGTTTTGGCCTAGACCTAGAGCATATTTACCTTCTATCTTCTTGCCCTAGGCCTATGTAGAGCAACCTGGCTTAAGGCAATTTAAATGCAAATGTAGACTTTTCTCCTATTTCAGTAGAGTATTAGGCAAGTATAACTAATAACAACAACAATAATCATGGAACTAACGTTTACTGAGTTCCTATTATGAACCAGTTACTAAGCTAAGTGCTTTACAGATATTTCACTTATTCCTCATACTCTAAAGCTAATACTATTTATTATCTGCACTTTACAGATGAGGACCCTGAGCATTAAGAGGTTTCCTAAATTGCTTAATACTACACATTAAGTGGTAGTGCTATAGTTTGAATTTGAATGTAAGTGTTTTGTCATGTAAGGAACCAAGTGGCTCTGGGGCTGTCCAGCAGGGGCTGGCTGAGGGGATTGCTTCAGGGAAGAAGTGGTGCAGTTCACCCCACTGATGGGAATGCACTGGTGTTCAAAGCACGAGTGTTTCCTGAGCACTGGTATTGTTCCTTCTACTCTGTTCAGGCCAAGGAGGGGAGGAAAGATGCTTGGGTGGGATGTGGGGATGGGTACTGAATTTATCCATGTGTATGAGGTACAAGCTATATTCAGTGAATGCTGTATTGAAATGGACTGAACCAATCCCAGTACCAGTTATGCTGTTATTTGCTACGTGATCTTGGCCAAGTCACTTCATTTCTCAGAGCCTCTTAAAACACATATCCTAGAGATTATTACAAGGATAAAATATTACATGTAGAGAAACTGAAAGGCCACAGAAATGTAAAGGATGGAAAATTAAAAGGCTGCCTCCATGTGGCTACTTCTCAAATATACTGAGCTGCTATACTTTTGTTTTTAAGAGGTAGTAGTATTGATTTCCTCATGACATTTTTGTAGTCAACAAAATAATTTATCCAAGTTGTAAGTATATGTATTTTTCCCATGGGCCTCAAAAATGATTTTAATTCTAAATGAAAAGCAATGTGTTCTATTCACATCCTCACTTTTCCTTCACTGGTTCTTGTGTAAAAAAGGTTGCTTCCCCTGACTTAGGAACTCATCAACATGCACACAGAATGCAAAGTGGTCACCCTGACTGAGAAAAGGGTAAAGGAGAAGGTAGAAGTCAGTCTGAACTCTGGCTTATCAGCAGAGTGAGAAAGGCACACAGTGAAAATAACCTAAGGAAAATACCAGTACCTAAGACTCTATCATGATGAAAGGAATGAAAAGGTAGTAAAGATACATAGAAGAGAAAAAGGAGAAGGTTAGGAGGAAAATTTAGAACTAGGAGGCTCTTTCCATACAGGGTGGATGAGGAATTTCTGGAGAAGTGGTGCCTCACTATCTGGAAAAATGAAGAGACTCTCCTTGAGGGTAGGAAAGAGGAAATGAACTATTTGCAGGGTGTGGAAACATCCACACCTAGTCTGGCCCTGGCCTATGTGAGTGTGTGTCTGCCTGTCATGGTCATGTTAACAGGGAATCTTCTAAGACTTCCCAAATTGCTTGCCCAGTCCATTCTTGGTATTCAATGTGAGGAGGAATGACCCTGTTGGAAGAGACAAAGGAAGCAGCTCTAGGGATCAGAGAAGTTGAAGACACCAGGAAACAGCAGTATCTCATCTTCCAGTTAACCACTGGGACCTTGGAAGATCTGGGAGGCTTTGGCATTGAGGAATTAGGAGATGGAATAAAAGAGTAAGATATATGTTTCTGGATCCTAGTTTAGGATACTAGAATGATGAGTATCTGGTTAGGAGCAAAAAACTATCATGAGGAAACGCAGTAAGTTCACAATGATTTTCAGAAAAAATATTTGGGAAGGGTGTCAGAAATAATAATTATGACCTCATTATGCCCAGAATGGATCAGAAATTAAATGGGAGATTTTGACCCTAAGAGGTAAATACAGCTTTTTAGGTACTTTTGAGAATAGCAAAGAATAAACTCATGATTAGAATGTAACCACAAGTGGGGATCCCCTTGTATAAAAAAGGCTGAGTCTGAGGCCAGTATTAAAAAAGAGAAGATAATGTAGGTGAAACACATTGGTGAATGTCCATGAGCCTTAGGTGCTAACATAGAAGATGAGACCATTTTGCATCTGAAATTTATATTACAAGTCATCTGGCCAAATGGAGGAATAAATAATGTGTCCTTGATGAAGTTGACAAAGGCAAAACTCAAGAGCAGAGCATGGAAAAACTGCTGATATGCCTTGCTGACCATATAAACTTGCAGATGCTAAACAAAGCAATAAGGGGAACTGCAATATTGGGCCAAATTTGGATAGGAGCTCTGGGCAACAGAAATACTAGGCAGGAATCTTAGGAGAAAGTCACTGTACTATCTTTTAGTTCAAATTCACCAAGAAAGAAATGAGAAGAACGAGGCCTATATCTTAAACTTTAAAACAATGGTATTTAAAAAATTCCAAAGAAAGCTATGTAGGACTATAATGGGTTATAAAGCTATAAAGCTATATATGACTGTGTGCCTCCACCCCAATTCATATGTTGAAGTCTTAACGCCCAGCACCTCAGAATGTTGCCTCATTTAGAAATAGGGTTATTGCAGAGGTAATTCATTAAGATGAAGTCATACTGGAGGGCGATGGAACCCTAATTCTATATGATCAGTGTCCTTATATGAAGGGAAAATTTGGAGACAGACACAGAGGGAGAACATCATGAAAAGATGAAGGCTGATACCTGGGTGATGCTTCTACAAACTAAGAAAAGCCACAGATGGCTAGTGAGCTACCAAAAACTAGAGGGGAGGCATGGGACAGATTCTGCCTCATTGTCCTTAGAGGGAACCAACCCTGACAACATCTTGATTTTGAACTTCTAGCTTCCAGAAAATGATGAGACAAATGTCATTGAAGACAACCAGTTTGTGGCACTTTGTTAAGGTAGCCCTAGAAAACTAATACAGTGACCTTTATTTCACTAATTCACAAGATGAGTGAAAAAGGCTGAAAGCTATTAGGAAATCCTGTAATTATAGAACATCCTGATGAGGTGGGAAAAAAGTATCTAAAGAACCAATATGACTGCTAGGAGATGTGCATAGTAATCTGGTTTTTCAAAAGGGAAAAAAGTGAATTTTGTAAAATAAAGCTTTCCTGTATGTTGATTCTGAACTAAATTCTAGAATGGATACTAGTGAATAATTTGTGATTACTTAGGAAAAAGCACTAATTCTTATAATGAGTCATGGTAAACTAACCATATAATCTTTTGTGATATAATTAATACTTGGAAAGACTGGAAAATACCAAATTAAAGAGATTGGCAGAGATTTAGAAATATGGGTCAGGTGAGGTTGAACTGGTATATATTAACAGATCAATCTCTTTCTTCAGGGAAGCTTCTATATTAGTTTGATGAAGACTTTTGCCCTTAGCTCTGGCTGTTTAATATTTTTAAACAACAAATTACATGACAGCAGAGATCAAACTGATGCATGAGAAGAGGCTTGGGAAAATGTCTAATACAGAGGCAGACAGAATTAGGATCCAAAGTCTAAAACAATAGTCCATGTAAAACAAGATGGAATTTTGTAGGTATAGTATGTAGTACATTTAGGTTCGAAAACCAACCCTCAAGGCTAGTACTGTATATTGTTAAGAACAATAGCACATGGGAAGAGATTTCAAGTGATATCAATCTCAGTGTGGGTCAACCTAATGATGGGGCCATCCTCATATCTGATGTAATCTTAGGCTGCATGAGTTCAAATCCGTGGAGAGTTCACTGAGTGACAAAGATGGTGAGTGGAATGCAACTGTTCCAATTAGGGATATTTGGAGTTAATGGAAGCTCTCAGAGAGAAAAGATCAGATCAGTTTTTGAATCTGAAGGGCTGGCATGTGGGAGATTAAGATTTAGAATTTTCTGACTGTAGAGGGCAGATTATGCAAAGTTACATAGGGGCAGATTTTTCGATCAATATGAGAAAGAATTTTCTAACAAATATAGAGTTGCTTACAAATGCAAGGGACTACTTTTAGGAAGAAATGAGTTTCCCATTACTGATGATGTTCAAGCAGAACTTGGATCATTCACTTGGTAAATTTTCAAGGGGATTCAGCATCGCATAGATGTGAGAGAAAAAACCCAAGATTATATAAATCCATTGTAAAATAGGAAGTTTTACAATCAAGATACTTGCTCTGTAATTACCTCTGAAAAGTAAAAGAATCTCACATAATCTCCAGATACCAAAGTGGACCTCCTTTGGGGCTAGAAGAGCAAATACAGGCCTTTCTCTATTTCCTTATGCCAAAAGCTAAAAAGCCCAGAGGGAAAAAAAGAGTAACCTGGATATCATTCTCTTCTGTTCCCTAAACTAGCATTTCAGAGAACAGGAGTAAAAATTACAGGCATTGGGGAAGCACAACTCTTGGAGTCTGGGATTACTTCTCTCTAGCTGCTTATGCTTCAGTGATCAGCCTTTCTACCCTGCAAACCTGAAGCATTGTGGAGTATTCATGGGGCTGACCACTTAGACACGCTCCCCTCACCTCCCACTGCTTCCAAAATCATCAATAGCTAAGATTTCAGCAATTATTATACATTTTGTCCCATGCAGCTAAACTCATCTGCCACAACACCAGTAACAAATTAGACCATTTATTTCGAAAAGGGTAATTAAGAACAATTTGAACCATAATTAGTTGATTTAGAGTATCACTATCTAGAGTAAAGTTTTCTAATTTTAAGGTTGTATCAGTGCTCAGTTATAAAATCAATCTTACTAACCTCCTCGAGCAAAGCTATTGGATGGGTTTACATCCAAATGTCCTGGCACTACCTGCTTAAGCACAGTGGACATTCTTGAAGTCCTCCTTTCAGTCCCTGAAAGTCAGCCAAAAAGAAGAACAAAAACCATGTCGTTCAGGTTAACATTACTCAAATGACAAAAAGTTATCTTCATGTGTAGCATGTCTAATTGCTGCCAAACATTGTACTTTTTAAGTACCCAAAGCTTTAATAGAGATAACAAGGCACTGTTACTATTTCCTCAGAGATACACACATTTGCAAGATTATAGAGAGTTAGGTTTGGCAAGTGCAATCAGAGAATTTAATGATAAATGAAGCAAGGCATGCATGGTGTTACTTTACAAGAAAAGCCACTTTCTGCTTATGTTGAGCTAATTCAAATAGCTGATTAAGCCAAGGAGACCAACTTTTCAAGTCACATGCTCCTGTGTCTAACACATTAGGGTTACCTCTACATGAACCCTTTGGGGTTCCATCACATGATAACTGAAACAGAATATTAGTACAAGTCTTAATGGCTTCATCCAAATCTAATGAAAACAAACTGTACTACAAATCATAAAAGGTTGCAGAAATTTCAGGAATTTCAAACTTATACATGATGATTTACTACATAAGCATTTAATAATCAGGTGTTCAACTTATACATTCCACTTTGTAATAATACTTCAAAGTCTATGTAAAATAGATTCTAAGAAAAAAGAGATGACTTTATTTATGTTCCCCACTCCTATTATTCTTTTAAAAAGAAAATAATTGAATCTCCACATTTGGTTACTGTTACTAGACATTAACAGTGGTATGTTGATTTTTAGGTAAAAGAAGCTAAAGTTATAGTCCCATAGGGTAAAACTTCAAGGGGTCATACTGAAGGAACAGTATAAATAACTGAAGAGACTAACCCAAGGAATGAAGCTTTCATAGTTGTCAAGAAGAAAAGTATTATCAAATCTTACCTGGAGACAGAGCAAGTGCTGGTCTGACAGTAAGGGTGTTATTGCCACTGAGTTTCTGTTGGACAGAAACTGCATTCAGTAAGGCTTGCAAGTATTTTTCTTGTTCTATGCTACTGGAAGATTCTAAAGAGGAGGTAGGAGCTATAAAAGAAAAAGATAGTGAATAAAACAAACTGTCTCTATGTTAAGACATCTACCTACCTACCTACCTATCTTATTCTTTCTGTGTATCTTCAAATTACCACACCCAAATATAGAAACCAGTCCCATTTACAGCTGTAAACTATTAAATGGCTATCCTCCTATGATACTGGTTTCACCACACCTACTTCTTGCTTGCATCATCATCAGAGATGGCTCTGCCATCCTCCCAGAAAGAGCCTAGGTCTGGAAAACCAGCACAGGGCTGTCCTTCCAAGAATTGGTGTAGTTATCCTGTCCATACCACTGTTTGAGAGCAGAGGATGGAATGGGTTCCCTAGGCATCCCAGAATGGCACCCATACCAGTAGTTTTCTTCTAATTCTGCCACAAAGGCCTAACAGGGCACATGAACTTGTAGGAGTCTGTTGCAGGAAGAGTGGAGGAAGATGGGGAGAAGGTAGCAACAGCCACTGCCAGATTCCCTAGTCCCTCTAAGAGAAGGGCAGAGAGGGAATGCCTCTGTGTATGCACGGAGGGAAACAAATGTGAGAACAATTCTGGGTTGGAGGGAGTCTGAGCTGGTTTGTGTGGAACAAAGAATCACTAAAATTGGCCCAGGCACTTTAAAGAGGCATCATGGGGGACTCATTAGAAAGACAACAGATATCAACAACTTTTTTTACATCCTGAAGAAAAAATTAGCATAATTATATTTTATAAACTTTAAGGTGCCATTATTATATTTTATGAACTTTAAGATGTCATAAATTATAAGATGCACCATTATTTTATGTACTAAGAATTAAAAACTCTTTCATTTAAAGGGTGCCTGGGTGGCTCTGTTGGTGAAGTGTCTGACTTCAGCTCAGGTCATGATCTCACAGTTCATGAGTTTGAGCCCTGCATTGGGCTCTGTGCTGACAACTAGAGAGCCTGGAGTCTGCTTTAGATTCTGTGTCTCCTTCTCTCTCTCTCTCTCTACCCCTCCCCTGCTTGTGCTCTCTGTCTCTCAAAAATAAATAAATAAACTTAAAAACAAAAACAACTCTTCCATTTAAACTATGACAACTCTCTGATCACATCAATTTTAAGATGTATCCCAATTTCAAAGACATTAAAATGTGAGCATATGTGTGAGCTCAAAAATATGGAATACAGCAAATTTATATTAGATTAAAAAATCAGAAATCAGTGAATAAAATAGTTTCAACTTTTTCCAATGAAAAAATTAACATTGTCATCAATGATCAGTGATATATCCATCAATGCTCCCGAAATGATTCCCTCACTTTATGTAACTTACATATGCTGTGTTCTGTTATACCCACTATGTGGCTTGGGAGGATTCCTCAGTGTCAAAATAGTTAAAAACAAATTGCCTTTAATTATACTAGTGTTGAGACTCCAAGACAGGCAGGATAATGATGATGATGATGATGATGATGATGTTGTGTGTGTGCTGCCCTCAGCTGAATGATCAAAGATACGCTAGCCAACTTTTAACTTTCAGGAGGGAAATGGACGAGAATAAAGAAGAGATGTCAAAAGCACATGGTTCTACTGGCTGAACCACAGAACTTGACTTACCTCATTTCCAAAGAGTTAAGAACACAGC
This sequence comes from Acinonyx jubatus, assembly GCF_027475565.1. Classification (NCBI taxonomy): domain Eukaryota; kingdom Metazoa; phylum Chordata; class Mammalia; order Carnivora; family Felidae; genus Acinonyx; species Acinonyx jubatus. The sequence goes on along the minus strand of NC_069390.1, from coordinate 48,224,732 downwards.
CATCCCTAAATTGGATCTGATATGTTGGTGGTCTATTGTTTAATTTTACTGAACATTTACTATAAGCTAGAAATTATAGGAAAGGTCTGCAAAATATAGCTTCTGACTGACTTCAAGACCTCAGACATAGTACTTAAAAATATCCTCGGAAAAAGAGACAGTAGTACTATCTGCTTTCTTAAGTTGGCCTTCTTCTAGCTTTCTAAAATATTCTTTTCTTGAGAGTTTCTTTTAAGGCAGCATTTTGGTCATTGGTTTGTGGACTTGTTTGTGTGTGTGCATGTTACTTGTAGGAATGAGATAAAATATCTCATATTACATGGGTCAGAGAATCCCTACTTGCCTCTGAAGCTGTTAAATATATTTGGATGCTCCCCAGAAGGAAAGAGTAAGATTAGTATACTCTAGTTTCCATCTGTGGATAGTTTGGTTTGCTGAAATAAAAATAGCCTAGAACAAAAGGCTATTATGATAATTTATATTAAAATACAAATATAGACAGACATATTTAGCAAGATGCCAAATTCAAGGTGGAAACCCACATTGTCAAATAGTACATGTTTCATATTGCACCGTGGAGAAGTCTGTGTGCGAGAGAAGGCCTGATATAAGGGCACAATTGACACTCCCAGATATCACTTCCTTTATTTTTAGGAATTCTCTAAAGTGAAAGGATCACAACTGTGCTGTACAGAGATGCTTACCTGCCTGAGGGGAGTTCTGAGATTTGAAAAGACCAACCACTCCCTTCCCATGGAATCCTCCAGATCGGAGAAGCAGGGTACTGCTTTTTGAATTCTTCCAACATACAACAGGCAGGCGATTGTGTCGATAGCAGCGGGCGACTCTTGGTAAACTACTGTCTTGTACAGCTTGAGGTACAACCAAAAGGCCAGGATAGCTTCAGGGACATGGAAAGGAGAAAAAGAATGAATGGGGTGAGAGAGTGGGAATGGGAGAGAGAAAGGGAAAGAAATGGGGAGAGAGGGAGAGAGAGACTATAAGAACATGAGTATCATAGTATCACAGTAATTTTCTAAGACTCAGAAACATACTGGTTGAGGGGTAAGACATTTATTTTCTTTTATTTATTTTTTAAAATTTATTTATTTATTTATTTATTTATTTATTTATTTATTTATTTATTTTTTATTCATTTTTGAAAGACAGAGAGAGACACAGCACAAGCAGGGGTGGGGCAGAGAGAGAGGGGGACACAGAATCTGAAGCAGGCTCCAGGCTCTGAGCTGTCAGCACAGAGCCCGATGTGGGGCTCTGCGAGATCATGACCTGTGCTGAAGTTGACGCTTAACCAACTGAGCCACCCAGGTGCTGCTACTGTTTTTAAAGTTTATTTATTTTGAGAGAGACATGGAGAGTGCAAGTGGGGGAGGGGCAGAGACAGAGGGAGAATCTCAAGCAGACGCCACACTGTCAGTACAGAGTCCATGTGGGGCTCAAACTCACGGGACCATGACATCGTGACCTGAGCCAAAATCAAGAGCTGGATGCTTAACTGACTGAGCCACTCAGGTGCCCCAAGACATGTATTTTAAACATGGAACTTAGTTTTAACTCAGTTCTTCAGGGTTTGAGAAAAAAAGCCCTAGATAGTGAAAATAGCTAATTTATCCACTAATCCGTAGTCTCTTTTGAAATAAGCCCCCTTCAATGATACTGCAGGTGGAATAATCTAAGCCTAGAAAATAAAAATTCTGGGGTGCCTGGTTGGCTCAGTCGGGTAAGTGTTGACTTTGGCTCAGGTCGTGATGTCACGGTTCATGAGTTGGAGCCCTGCGTCCGGCTCTCTGCTCTCAGCGCAAAGCCTGCTTCGGATCCTTTGTCTCCTTTTCTCTCTACCCCTACCCCGTTCATGTGTTCTCTCTCTCAAAAATAAATAAATTAAAAAAAAAAAATAAAAATCTTGTGTTGGGCGCCTGGGTGGCTCAGTCGGTTAAGTGTCTGACTCTTGATTTCTGCTCAGGTCATTATCTCATGGTTTGTGAGATCAAGGCCTGAGTCAGGCTCTGCGCTGACAGCACAGAGCCTGCTTTGGATTTTCTGTCTCCCTCTCTGCTCCTTCTCTGCTCTCTCTCTCCCTCTCACAATACATAAACTTAAAGAAAATTAAAAAAAAAAAAAAAGAAAGAAAAATGCTATATAGAATTACTAAAAAGGCCTCTGTTAAACTAATGATATCCTTTGTCTTACACACTACTTTTTGTCAACTTGAAATATAGATTGTAAGATTAGTGGATTAATAGCAACTTTATGAGGATGACAAGTCAAATTGTCAACTCATTAGTCTGCTGCAGCAACAGCTGAGAACAGAGCACACTAACATTAGTCTGCCTGAGATGGTGAAAGAACTAAAAATCAAAACCAAATGATTTTTGGTTATGAGAACAGTATGTTCAAAGGTCAAAATAAGTTTAAATATTTTATTGACACTACATGTTGATAATTTTTAAGAAAAGATTAGCTCATAAAGTTACAGGATATGACACTGGGAAAATACAAAACAAAGTACTTTGTTTTTTAGAATAGGAAGCACAAGAAGATAGGCAGGTTTCAGAGTCATTTCCTTTAGTTTATTTAGAAATATTACACTAAAGAGATTTCATATTAATAACCTCCCAAAAGGAGGTTATTACTGTGGTATTTTCTAAGACTCAGAAATATACTTGTTGAGGGGTAAGACATTTATTTTCTTTTATTTTTTTTTAATTAAAAAATTATTTATTTATTTTTAAAGTTTATTTTGAGAGAGATAGAGAGAGGCAAGTGGGGGAGGGGCAGAGACAGAGGGAGAATCTCAAGCAGATGCCACACTGTCAGTACAGAGTCCATGTGGGGCTCAAACTCACGAGACCATGACATCATGACCTGAGCCAAAATCAAGAGCTGGATGCTTAACTGACTGAGCCACTCAGGTGCCCCAAGACATGTATTTTAAACATGGAGCTTGAAACACAAATGAATTAACACAAAAAAATCCATATCATTACTACCTGGGTCAATAAATTGACCATTACCAGAATCCAAGAAGATCCCCTGTATCTCTTTCCAATCACTATTTCTCTCTCCTCCTCAAAATTTACCACTGTCCTTGACTGCTAAAAAACTGGATGAGTTTTCTCTGTTTCTGAATTTTAGATAAAAGGAACAAATAAAATGTATTCTTTTGTATCTGGGTTCTTTTAGTCAACATTATGTTTGTGAGATCCATCCATGCTACTGCATATAGCTGTAGTTTATTTTCATTGCGTATAGTATCCCACTATGTGATTACACTATCTCTTCTTCTATTGTTGATTTTGAGTAGTTTATTGTTTTTGACTATGTGAGAAAAATGTTGCCATGAACATTCCTGTAGATGTCTTTTGGGAGCACATATACATTTCTATTGGAAATTCTGGGCAAATAACAGGTTACACATATGGTCCATAGATGTTTAGCAGATACTGCGAGACAGCTTTCCAAAGTTGTTTAACCAATTTACAGTCCCACAAGCAATAAATGAGAGTTCCACTTGCTTGACATTTTTACTAGTACTTTGTATTGTTAATCTTTTAAGTTTTAGCCATTTTTGCAGGTATAAAGTAGTCTCATTGGGACTTTAATTTATATTTGTCTAAAGACTAATAGGTTGAACATCTTTTCAGATATTTATTGGCCACCAGGATGTCTTCTTTTGTGAAGTTCCTGTTTAAGTCCCCTGCCATTTTTTATTGCTTTTTACTCTTCTAATGTTTCCTGATGTTCTTCTGATATCTACAGAAGGTCTTAATTTATCAGTCTTTTATTTTATGGATAGTGCTTTTCCTGTCCTAAGCAATCTTTTCCTACTTCAAGGTTATGAAGATATTCTTCTATCTTCTAGAAGCTTTATTATTTTCACCTTTTACATGTAGACCCATAGACCAGTGGGAATTGATTTTTGTGTATGATATAAGGCAGGAGTCAAGATTAATTTTTTTTCATATGGATATCCAGCATATTGAAAAAACATCTTTTATTGACTGCTGTTAAGTGCTAGCTTTACCTTAAATCAAGTGTCCATATATGTTGAGCTGTTTTATATTCCCTATTTTGCCCCAATGGTCTGTTTGACTATCCTTGTATCAATCCCATACTATTTTAATTACTGTAGCTTTATAAAAAGTCTAGATATCCTACAGTATTATTCTATAAGACTATCTTGACTATTCCTGACCTTCTGAAGTTTTATATAACTTTATATATTAAAGTTTATATACTCTTTATATATTAAAAGAATCATCTTTTTAATTTCCATAAACATTTTGCTGGAATTTTGATTGGGACTGCACTGAATCTATAGACCAATTTCTGGAAAAATTATACTTTTAAAGGTTTTTTTAAAATGTTTTTATTTAGTTTTTGAAACAGGGAGAAAGCATGAGTTGGGGACAGGCAGAAAGAGAGGGAAACAGGAACCAAAGTAGGCTCCATGCTGCCAGCAGAGAGCCCAATGTGGGCCTCAAACTCATGAACTGTGAGATCATGACCTGAGCCCAAGTTGGATGCTTTGCTGACTGAGCCATCCCAGGTGCCCTGAAAAATTACAGTTTTAAAGTACTGAGTATTCAAACCCAAGGACATGAAATATCTATTTATTTATATCCTTAATGGTCCTCAATATTGTTCTGACTGTTCCACATAGAGGTCTTGTATATCTTTCATTAGAGTTATTCCTAAGTAATGCTTTTTAGAGCTACTCTAAGTAGTGTCAGTACCAAAATAACATCATTTAAAATTTCATTTTTTTATTATTTACCTTTGCTATGTATATACTAATTCTTGTATAATAATTTTGTACCAGGGACCTAACTAAATTCATGTATTAATTTTAAAGGTTTATTTGTAGATTCCTTCAGATTTTCTAAGTATACAAGCAAGTCATCTGTGAGTAATGATAGTTTTCCTTCTTTTCAATCTTTATGCCTTTTATTGTTTCTTTTTCTAGTCTTTTGGCACCTTTTAGGACCTCTAGTATGACACTGAGTAGAAGTCGTGATAGTGGGCATCCTTACCTTGTCCTGATCTCAGAGTAGAAGTTTTCAATTACAATTACTTTCAAAAAGTAATTTCTGCTGTAGGATTTTTTAGACACTAGATAAGGAGCTTCCCTTATATTTCAAAGTTGATAAGAATTCTTCTTTTAAAAATCATAAATGTACATTATATTTTATAAAGTGCTTTTCTGTATATAGTGAATTTATATTTTTCTTTTTTCTTTTTTTTCTTGGAATAAAAAAAATTATCAATTTGGAAATGTTTTTGCCCCATTTTCACAGTTCACTTGTTCTGCAAGTTCTGCACTTGAGTTTGAGATCCCCCCCCAGAGGCAAATATTCAAGCTTTGCGCACGAATTTCCATAGGAGGAGGGAGGGGTGGGCTTGAGGATCACACGCCCCTACAGTTTCCCTTGCCTCTCTGGCCTAGAGGAATCTTCTGTCTGGCTGTCCCACCACGTACTGTCTCCAGGACCTTCCATCACTGCATGCTTTGGACCAGGCTCACAGTAGCCATTTCTGCTTTGATTCCCCTCCTGTAATGCAACATATTTTTTCTTTTTAATTCTTTTAAGATGGTGAATTATACTGATTGTTTTTCAATTTTCAAGTCAGTTTTGTATTCTTACAATAAACTCCACTTGGTCATAATGAATTGTCATGTGTGATTTTGTAAAAGGCAGTTTTGCACGGTGTATTTGTTCTGTACTCTTACTTTCGACTTTTCTGAATTCTTGTATATTAGATATCTCCCTTTAAAGCAGCATAAAGCTTTAACAAAATTCTGGTAATATTTTTCTTTTAATTGGAACATTTAGTCAATTGATAAGTAATGTAATTACTGATATATTTGAATTTAAATTTACCATCTTACCATTTGCTTTCTATTTGTTCCATCTGTTCTGTGTTCCCTTTTTTCTCCTTTCTGCCTTCTTTTGGATTATTTTTTATTATTCCATTCCTATCTTCCTAATATATTATTTGAGGGATATATATTATTTTATATCACTATAAACATTTTATTACAAGGGCTCTAATAAGTGGTCTGTTATTTTATTTTGTTTCTGACAGATCAAAATGAGAAATGAGGTCTGTTTTCTCACTGGCAGGCAGGATTTTGATAGCATGCTTCCCAAACAGCAGAACATTACACCTTGACACCACGACTTACACTATCTACAAAAAGAATTTAATTAGAAGGATAGAGTATCCAGGAAAATTATTGCATACTCAACAGAATCACAATCTTTCAGTACTTAATGAAAAATTTTTATTTGGCCCAAATCTCAAACTGTATTTCCCACTTGTTTCTCAAGTTTCATAATGGTATTTTTTATTATATATGTTTTTGTTTTTCTGAAAATACTTTTAATTGCCTTATTTTTGAAAAATACTTTTGTTGTGTGTACAACCTAGGTTGATGATTATTTTCTTTAGCTTACTGAAGATTTGATTCCATTGCCTTCTTACTTTGTTGATACTGAAATGTCATTCATCATTGCTATTCCTGTTTTGGTGAACTTTCTCTTTGACTGCTTGGTGTCCTCTTCTTAGATGTTCTGCGGGTTCAGTTCAATACCTCTAGATGAGGAGTTATTTGCTTTGGATTCATTTTGGCTTCCTGGACCTGAGGACTGGTTTCTCTCAGCAATTCTGAAAAATTCCCTGCAGTTAGTTCTTTAATATTGGCATTTCCTCTATTATCTCCAACAGAAGCACCAATCACATTAAACCTCTCACTCAATCCTGCATGTCTTTGGTCTTTTTCTTTTTCTTAATTTTAATTCCAGTATAGTTGAAATAATGTTCAATTAGTTTCAGGTTACAATATAGTGATTCAACAATTGTATACACCACACAGTGCTCATCAAGGTAAATGTACTCTTGATCTCTTTCACCTATTTCACCCGTCCCCCCACCCACCTTCTCTCTGGTAACCATCTGCCCTTTATAGTTAAGAGTCTGTTAGTTTGTCTCTCTCTCTCTTTTATTTTCCCTATGTTCATTTGTTTTGTTTATTAAATTCTACATATAAGTGAAATACATATTCTACACACAAGTGAAATCATATGGTATTTGTCTTTCTCTGACTGACTTATTTTACTTAGCATTATACTCTCTATATCCATCCATGTTATACTGTCTAGATCTATGCTGCAAATGGCAAGATTTCATTCCTTTTTGTGACTGAGTAATATTCCATTGTGTGCATGTGTGTGTGTGTGTGTGTGTGTGTATGTGTGTACTTCTTGATCCATTCATCAGTTGGGCTGCTTTCATAATTTGGTTATTGTAAATAGTGCTGTTATAAACATAAGGATGCATATATCCTTTTGAATTAGTGTTTTCATATTCTTTGGTTAAGTATCCAATAGTGCGATTACTAGATCATATGGTAGTTCTATTTTTAACTTTTTGAGAAACCTCTATACTGTCTTCCAGAGTGGCTGCACCAGTTTGCATTGTGGTTTTGATTTGCATTTCTCTGATGATGAGGGATGTTGAGTACCTTTTCATCTGTTGGCCAAGTATTTATAAATTTAAACTGTCATTTAAAATGAGATACCTATAGTTCTTTAAGAACAGTGGGGTTGAAACTAATAGTAACATTAAGACAACTTTCTAAAATATGTACAAAGTGCTTTCACAGCATTATTCTGTTTAATCAAAGCAAGAATTTATGAATGCAAAGGAAACAGCTTACCCAGAGATGAAAATGATTAAACTTGTACATGGCAGAATGTAGTTTTAAAAAATATAAAGCATGAAATAGGGCCTTACTGATATAGGAAACAGTGAGAGATGACAAGAATAGAAACAAGAAAACATGTTCATTTACATTCTTTAAGTACTTTCCCTTGGAAATATTCTAATTAGACAGCATAAGAAAACCCTGCCTACACTTAGGTCAACAAATTACAGCCCGTGGGCCAAAACACGCCCTGCCCATTCATTTACTTACCATCTATGGCTGCTTTTTGGCAGAGTTGAGTAGCTACAATGAGACCATATGGCCTGCAAAACTGGAAATATACAGTATCTGGCCCTTTAAAGAAAAAGTTTGTGGACCCCTAGCCTACAGCAGACCTTCATCTCTCCTATCTGCCTGGGCAAATCCTATTTTTATTTCAACTTATCTTCAGGCATAGATGCTAGAAAAGATGCAAATGGGAAGAGAAAGACAAGAAAAAATCATATAGGAGACAAAAACTTTTACCTTTCACTCTTTGATCTAATCTAGGCACTGTTCAGTAATATAATTATACTTCTGAGAATGCCAAGGAGATGCTTACTCATGCTGCATAAAAAGTACCTCTTAAACACACATTTCCCTGGAGATCTTGCTCCTAGTTTTCTGGCATTTTTCTCCCTCTGGGCTATGGAGACAAATAGCCCATTCAAGACTCAAATGGAAGAAAGGAAAGGTGTCTTTTTAGAGGCCACTAACAGACTTACCTCCGGCAGAGTGAATACATCCTGTTGGAGGCAGTGATTCGAAAATACTCTGGTTTTGAGCGAGAAGAGCTGCCACTTATGGTTCCCAAACCTAAACGCTGATAGTCTCTGAAACAAGCTTTTTCCACTAACTGTTCCATTGTAGACTTCTCTGAGGCCTTCAGAGTGGTATTTGTGGGGAGTTCACTATCATCTGAAACTGTGAATGCAGAAACAGATTTTGAAAAAATGATATAGCTCAAAGTAGAGGATTAAAAGCTTCCCTCTGAAGAGGATTCTTAAACCAAGAGAGTTTTATATTAGGGCCACAGGCACTATGTATGTCACAGTTTAAATCATATTAATTCTTTGAAGAATCATTATGTCCAAACATAAATTAAAACAGTAATGGATAGTCAAGAAATAAAATATCAGAAGCTCAAAATGTGAGGGAAATTAACTTAAAATGCCAGGGAAGGGGCGCCTAGCTGGCCCAGTTGGAAGGGCATGCAACTCTCAGTGTTGGGGTTGTGAGCTTGAGCCCTGCGTTGGGTGCAGAGCCTTCTTTCTTTCTTTTTGTTTTTAATTAAAAAACTTTTAATTAAAACAATTTTAATTATGACAATAATTTATTGTCAAATCGGCTAACATACAGTGTGTACAGCATGTTCTTGGTTTCAGGGATAGATTCCCATGGTTCTTTTTTTTTAAAATGCTTTTATTTAGTTTAGAGAGAGATGGTGAGCATGAGCAATGGAGGGGCAGAGAGAGAGTGAGACAAAGGATCTGAAGCAGGCTCTGCACTGACAGCAGAGAGCCGGATGTGGGGCTTGAATTCACAAACTGCAAGATTATGACCTGAGCCAAAGTCGGATGCTCAACTGACTGAGCCATGCAAGTGCCCCAGGTGTAGAATTGACTTAAATAAATAAATAAATAAACTTTAAAAAAATGCCAGGGAAATTAACTCAAAGTTTCTAAAAACAATATAATTTTGAATTCATTAGCCGTATTTTTCTGTTTCAATCTAGCTTGTTTACTAATGTCAAAGTATAGTGATTTCTACTTAGGACTCTAGAAAATAAACACTCAAACTCTGTCAGAAGCTAACTCATCAGTAAAATTTATCTTTAATATAATCTCTACACAAACTTCATCATCCACATTTCAGTTAACTTTTCAGAACATAAACTTTTATTAGAAATTTCTAGATTAAGCAGAAATTCACTGGTGGGAAAAGACCTTTCTTAGAGGGGTATCAAGACACTATACTTTTTTTGTGGAAAATATTTTGTCAGAGGATGTGGTACACATGGGAAACTCCCTCACAATGTTGCAATCACAGGTTACAGAATCTCTTAAGATTTTAGATGTGGAAGGATTTACCCAATAATCAAGCATTTTAGGGAGGATTTAAAAAAAACCCAACATTCCTAATTGGTACCATTATGTTCTAACTGAAAAAAAAAGTCCATGTTAAGAACTGTCCTAATTTACTTTTTTATTTATTTCTACAGTGAGAGAAACCAAATTAAAGTTTCAGAATTTTTGGATATGTACTCAAAGATATGTAACCTAAAGGGAAATAATAAGGCTCTCTTCCATTTAAAAAGAAAAAAAAAACCCTAACAGCTTATCCCTACAAATACAAGACTTTGTATTTTAGTTCGTAAACTTCACAATGCAAACATATCATCAGGTATCAGCTTTGTGTTGGCCTCTTATTTTCAGAGAAGCACAGAACATTATGTAATTTGGTGTTTTGGTGGCATTATTATCATAGAATAATAGTTTTTCTTTTGTGTAATCATTAAAACTTCAAATTAGAAGAGTCAGTAGTGATGGATAATTTTTTATGGCTTTCCATGTGACTGTAAAGAGGCCAGAATTCCAAAAAATGGTTGTTTCAGTAATACATAGTGGGTCTGTTCATTGCTCTCGGAGTATGTAGCTACCCATACTGAAATGGAGACCTTTAGCCAGTGATCTCTTAAAACATGAGGTTTCTTTCTTCAAAAGGTTCTTTGCTATTATTATTAGTAGAAGTAGTAGTGGTATAGTTACTGGTGATTGATTCTAAGATCTTGAAAAGAAAAAGGGTGCAAAGGCATCCTGCCTCCTACTAGATCAGATTATCCCTAGTGTTAATTCCATAAGCATACTCTGTAGTGGGTTAAGAAATAGAAAACAGACATTTTGTGACTGTTTTTCTGTCTCTGTTTTCCCAACCGAGAAGAATCTTAGCTTCTCAGATTCTGTTCTTTTGAATATGTAGTAGGCATTTATTTTCTTACCATCTAAGGATCCCTTCATCTTTGGTCCCTCATTTTGATTAAGAGTATCCACAATGTTCTCATTCCAAACACAAATCTTTAATTTTGAATACCCAATGTCCTTGTTTCCTTATTCTTATTGCATAATGACAAGGTACTGGGGATTACTTTATACCTAAATTCTCTATGCACTGGGGTTTCTTTCTTTCTCCCTTTGATGAGACCCATGTAACAATGGCCAACCACCTCTGTGGATTTAGTAACAGAGAAACATAATTAAACAGAATCTTAGCTGAACAATGGAATATTGGGAAAATAAAATATTTTTTTTCCAATTCTGAGAAGCTAGTAAGTGCCTCCAATCTTCTTATGAGATCTAGGTTCTTGTGAGTCAAGGTTTAAGGGAAACGACATGAGTCTCTTATTCTTACTCATATAAGAAGAAAGAATAAAACTGAGTCATGAAGGAAAAAGGACTTCTCACATACCTGATACGTCATCTTCTTCATTCCATCCAGGACGATTCACTCTCTCTTCCACAATTGTCCCTGTCCTCCTCTTCAATAAATACTGCCGCCCAATTGTCATTTTTCCTGCCCTTTTGGCACCTTTCACAATTGTTTTTGAGAAGATACTGTAAGTCATAAAACCAAAGACAACATCAATTTAATAGGAAGACACCATTTACACTTTTTGATACCTACACAGCTCAACTTATTTCTTCTCCATTCCCACAGCTACTAGTATTGTCCAGACCTTCAGCAAGTCTGTTCTTCTTAAATCATTTTTTATATGGCAGCAGACTAATTTCCTATAAAACACTGTTGTCATCAGGAGGGCTGTAGGCAACAAGTGCAAGAACCTAGAGTGGGACATAAGCTACTTTCCCAAATCTAAACTCAGTTTGGCTTTTTGGTCAAACATGCCCCTCAATGCACTCTGGTTATCCATGCCACTGCTCCCACGAGCTCCTACAAACTATGCCGGTAGCAGTCCTCCTGCATGGAAGCCAGTCTGCCCCCTTCTCTACTGATTCAAACTCTTTCTACTAACTCATAGGCTTTTCTTTGAGATCATATGATAATTATAGTTAGCACCATGTTTAAGTGTGTATGCATAGTGTCCTGCCTTCTGACCCTGTAAATGCTTACATACTCAAGACAATTCTAAGATGTTTTAAATTTTAAAATTGCTATGTCTCTGTTGCAGGTGAATAGCATAAGCCTGATACAGTAAGGTTGATTTTGTACGTGGGTATACGTGTGTGTGTGTGTGTGTGTGCGCGCGCATATATTTCCTCTCCTAGTCCATAGGTTCTCAACATAAAATGCCACACAAACTTTTGTTTCTTCCATAGAAGGCTGGGATAATAGATATCACAGGCTCCTCTGTGATTCCACAGTGCTAAGACAAGTTGCTGGCCTCACCACTGTAAATACCTAGGAAGCTGTTCATGTTTCAATGTATCATTTCTGGATCTGCATGGTCTCCTTCACTTAGCAGGTAACAGTGGCACAGGTGGTCAGCTATGCCATTTAGTAATGACACACTCTTTGGGACCTCAACTCTTCTATAATCTCTAGCATATCTTACTTTCAGGCAAAGGGAAGGGCTTTTCTCCAAAGTCTTCATGCTCTTCCCTAATATGTAATTTGTACTGGCAGATGCCCAAATTCTAGGTGATTAATGGTGAATGAACTCAACTTTTGGCTCCTATATTTTATCACTAATTGAAGATAATTTTTATGCAATTGTCATTCTGTAATAACTAAAATGTAAAAGTTTCAACATAAATTACTAAAAATTTCATCAGAAAATAAGGGTTCCTTTAAAGAAATATGACAAGTAAATGCAATGCCTGATTCTGTACTAGGCAGAAAAAAATGTAGCTATAAAGGATCATCAGCAAAATTTGAATAAGGACTCTGGGTTAGATGAAAGTTTTATACCAACTAAGTTTCCTGGTTATATACTGTGGTCTGTTCTTAGAAAATATATATTGATATATTTAAGGCTAAAAAGGTATTATACATATAACTCAAGTGGTTTAGAAAACAATATATATGAGAGAGAATGATAAAATGGAACAAAACAAACAATTGGTGAATCTTGGTAAATGGTATACAGGAATTCTTTGTATTATGTTGTAACTTTTTTGTAAATTTGAAATTGTATCAAAAGAAAAAGTTATAAAAAAAGAAAAAATAAAGGCTCCCATCTCTAGGTCAAAGAAAAACTGTCTAGTAGGCCTGGACATCAAAGAAAACTGAAGGGATTGCTCAAAGGCAGTTAGAAAGTGATTAATATGGGGAAAAGGGAAAACAGAATTTCACTCTCTAAAAATATATCATAAGCAATGGACATATTGGTTAAAACTTCTTGTAGCTTTTAGTTGCTGAAACTTGTTACATACATCAGTGCTACTGTTCTATAACTTTCTGAGCTTGGTCCAATGGGCTTGACAGAATGGCAAACAAAACGAGCAATTATGCATACACTGACCCACAGGATAGGTCACTTCCCCTGACAGTCAGCTATGAAAACGCTGAAATGAAGAAACTTGACTGTCTTCTTACCGGAAGGAGGTGTTCTTTTCCTTCTGTTTGGGTAAAATTATTTGTGGGGTAGTTTGTCCAGCAGCAAAAGCAAAGGTGGTGAAAATGGACTGAGGATAACGGAACTTCATCAGCTGTTTCTTAAAGATCTCTACTACTTCTGGACTCACTTCTTCATCAAACGCTACTTTAATCAACTAGAGACAAAAGAGATAAAATACATTAGAGGCATTAAGGATTTCCAGGTAACTTCTCCTCAAGTTACTGAAATAAAAGAAAATAATACTAAATGGCAGAAGTCCAGAGGTTGAGGGGACCTTGGATATCACGGAATATAATGTTTTATTTTTTAAAAATAGCTCAGAAAGGTTTACTTGTCATAGATGGTTTGTTGGTAAGGAAAATCATGTATCTTAAAGTTGGGTTTCTTTAAGACCATCTTTTCTATGATGGGATAGGGAAATTAACTTATAGTGGATGAAGCAGGTAACATGTCCTTCTTTTTTTCCTCAACTGTTGGTTCTAGACAGGGAATCTGGCCACAGGAAGTCTCTTCTTACCCCAAGATACCATAAGTCTAGTAAGAAAAAAGTATGTTTGACTAGAATCCTAACCAGTATAGTCAAGCAATATTCTAGTTTAAAGTCCTTTGGCAGTTGGAACAGTGAAGAAATCCCTGGAAGGCTTCTCTCCCCAGGTGATGGGAGAAGGTCTGGAGTTTAGAGGTCAGCAGCCTCACATTTCACACAATAAGCACATGGAGGTTCTAGGGGTGGCTTCCTGGCTAGAAGGAATGATGCAAGAATTGGAGCACTTAAAAATCTGAGAAGTCAGAGACAAGGCATAAAAATAGGAAGAGCAAAATATCACAGACTCAGAATTGTAAAAAGGAAAAACTAAGAAAAGATCACTCTTCCAGTGTCAGAGTTTAAAAATTTATTCTTATTTTTATTTTGAGAGAGAGAGAGAGTGAGCAAGTGAGCAGGGGAAGGGCAGAGAGAGAGGAAAAGAGAGAATCCCAAGCAGTGCAGATCCTGACGTGGGGCTGGATCTCATAAACTGTGAGATCATAATTTGAGCCGAAATCAAGAGTTGGACAGTTAGCCGACTGAGCCACCCAGGTGCCCCCAGTGTCTGTTTTGCATCAATAATTCCATAAGTTATGATATGTTCAAAAACCCCTAGAAAATTCTCTGCCTAATTAGAGGTTATTTAGTTAGTACCAATAGTACTTTACCCCTGAGTGTAATTCTTAGAGATTTATCTCTTCCACAGAAGGGCCATAGGGCACTTCCTTCTGAAAGAGATGCCAAGAGAATTGCTTTCTATCTAAAGCTTTTATCAAACACAAAGGTATGAGTTGGCAGAGAACAACAGTCAATTGTGTGTGTCAGAATTTCTGGGATCTAAATATTGACAGATAATCTTTTGGTACTCAGTTGGCCAAAGGATTCAGGAAGTGAGGGATTAAGTACAAGATGATTCATGGGTTTACTCAGTTGAAGATTACCCTCTCAGACCCTCTAATCCTCCTTATCTTCTAACTTTGGACTCCATGATCACAGAAAGTGGCCACATCATTTGTAGAAAACTTTTATCTTTATTTTATTTTATATTTTTAACGTTTATTTATTTTTGGGAGAGACAGAGAGGGAGATAGCGTGAGCGAGTGTGAGTTGGGGAGGGGCAGACAGACAGGGAGACACAGAATCTGAAGTAGGCTCCAGGCTCTGAGCTATCAGCACAAATATAGAGCTGAATATAGGGCTCAAACTCATGAGCCATGAGACCATGACCTGAGCTGAAGCCAGATGTTTAACTGACTGAGTCACTCAGGTGCCAGAGAACTTTTGAACAGAAGAATGGTTCCCTTTCTTAATACCTGAAAGGATGCTGATGTAATTTGCAGTCCCTCTTGCATGTTCTGCTGGAGCTGGTTCTGCATCGTAATCTTCTTCTCCTTGGTGATGGAGGCAATGGGAAAACTCCGCACAACTGTCTGCTCCCCAACTACAGGAAAGCAAGACACAGGCTCAGCAATAACACTTTACAGGTTATTTACAGAGTCTCTGCTCCTCATTTTATCAGCCTCTGCTAAAGAAATGTATTTGGAAAGGACAATACCTAGGAATGCAGTGAGACAAAATGCAATAATTCTAGAATCACATTCATTAATTTTATTGCATGGCAATTCACTCTTGAAACATGATTCTTTCCTGGAGTGAAGCAACTGTCACAGTCTGTCTGTCTTCATTCTTTCTATTTCCCCAACCTGCCGTGTACTACGCAAGATCACCCGGCTTAAGGCAATTTTCAAGATTCTTAATCTTAAAGACATCCATGATATTTAATGTAAGTATAAAGCAAAAAAGAAAAGGTTTTTAAGATGTGTTTCCATATGTGGTAAAAAGTGTTTTACCATGTATTTGTACCTTCAGAAGATACAGGACTAAGCTTAGGCTGAAGAGTTTTAGGAATTTAAATATTAAAGCAAGGAAGGGAAAATATAAATAATTATTTATCAACTACCCAAGGTTGCAAAGATGCGAGTCTAGAAAATAAGTAGGACACACGAAGTCTCTCTTGGAGAGTCCAAAGTTCCCCATGGGAGAGGAGATTCACATGCAGAATACAACAACATGTAATTAGCTCCCAGATTTGAGGATACAAGGCTTTATTTCAGAAAGGGAGAAGATTTCTGAATGCTAGATGACTAGAAAATGATTCCTGGAAGAAGTGAGAGGGAAGGTGAGCTTTGAAGAGAGTATAGGTTTGGACTGGCAGAGGGAAAGAGGAGGGGATGTCAGGCGGTGGTACAAGTAACAGAACAGGAGCAGTGATGGGCAAAGCACCTTGTCTAGTAAGCCAGAGGAGGTGAGAAATGAACTGGGTTTATCTGAGTTCATACATACATCCACTTTTCATCATCAGAATTTTTTTATTTACTTATTTATTTTTTAATTTACATCCAAGTTTGTTAGCATATAATTCAATAATGATTTCAGGAGTAGATTCCAGTGATTCATCCCCTATGTATAACATCCATTGTTTATCCAAATAAGTGTCTTCCTTAATGTCCCTTACCCATTTAGCCCACCCCCTACCCACAGTCCCTCCAGCAACCCTTAGTTTGTTCTCTGTATTTAAGAGTCTCTTATGTTTTGTCCCCTTCCTTGTTTTTATATTATTTTTGCTTCCCTTCCCTTATGTCCATCTGTTTTGTATCTTAAATTCCATACATGAGTGAAGTCATATGATATTTGTTTCTCTCTGACTAATTTCACTTAGCATAATACCCTCTAGTTCCATCCACGTAGTTGCAAATGGCAAGACTTCATTCTTTTTGGTGTTGCCAAGTAATACTCAATTGTGTGTGTGTGTGTGTGTGTGTGTGTGTGTGTGTGTGTGTGTGTGTATACACCACATCTTCTTTATCCATTCATCTGTCAACCGACATTTGGGCTCTTTCCATGCTTTGGCTATTGTTGATAGCACTACTATAAACATTGGGGTGCATGTGCCCCTTCGAAACAGCATACCTGTATCTCTTGTATAAATACCTAGTATCGCAACTGCTGGGTCATAAGGTAGTTCTATTTTTAATCTTTTGAAACCTCCATACTGTTTTCCATACTGGTTGCACCAGTTTGCATTCCCACCAGCTGTGCAAGAGATCCTCTTTCTCCACATCCTTGCCAACATCTGTTGCTGCCTGAGTTGTTAATTTTAGCCATTCTGACTGGTGTGAGGTGGTATCTCATTGTGGTTTTAATTTGTATTTCCCTGATTCATCATCAGAATTTCTCATTCCCTGGATCTGTCAACTCTTAACCTGGAAAATTCTGATTATTCTTTAATGTTAAGCTCATATCCAGAGGCTAAACAAAATTAGGATGTATACAGAATTTAAGTTCTAGGGAGGAGTTAAGATGGCAGAGAAGTAGGAGGACTGGAATTTCCCTTGTCCCTCAAACACAGCTGTATTGAGGTTGGAACACTTGGAACACCCAGGAATACATGCTGCAGAGTGACAGAAAAATCTCCACAGGTGGAAAGAGACAGCTTGGCGGGACAGAGGTGCGTGTATGCAAATTGGGAGAGACAAAATGGGTGGCATAGGCACGGAGAGGGGGATGTCCTTCTGTGGAGGGACAAAAGGAAGAGAAAGAGAGGCTGTGGAAGTGTGGGATTGTATTTGGATAAGAGAAAAACCTCTCTGGGCCACAGACTGGGGAACAAAAAATATGGAGAGAGCCAGTTTCTACTTTGCAAACAGGCTTACAAGTCAAAGATCAGAGTTTTCAGGGGTGTGCAACTTTCTCCAGACCTGAGCTGCTCCTGTGTGCATGTGCCTGGTGGGAGGGAGCCAGCCCCAGAGCACAGTAGGGATCTCAGGGGCGCACTGGGAGATAAGAGTCCCTTCCCTTGAGTACTGTGGGAAGAGGGTTTATTGCTCCCCCCAAGGATAAAAGACCCTGTGGGCACCAGCCAGAGGTCCTTTGTTGGCTGGGTGGACTGGCACTACTCCAGAACCAGGTTCACCTGGGGTGGGATCCTGTGAGACATCAGGTTTTGAATCCCAGCTGAGTGCCTAGGAGGCGTGAGAGACCGTGAAGCAGGGCAAGCTGACTGCCCACACAATTCTGTGAGGGCTGCCTGAATAGCATGGCTTGAGACACCCTGTCTGGGGAGGAGAGACTGGAGTATTGCCATTTTTTTGCCCATCGCTAACATGGTGGGGTTTCAGGGAACAGAATAGCAGCCCCCAGTGGAGGCAGGATCCGCTTACACCAAACCTGGCTCCTCAGTGCTAGGTAACTGCTTATCTACTGAAGTGGAACTGTCACTGAGTGAACCAGACGGCCTCTCCTCCAGACCAGCCACCAGTCCCAGGTGCCAACAGACAACAGTCCTGTGGTCTTGCATGTTACTGTTCTCCTACCCCCTCCACTTTTCTTTCCTTCTTTTAATTTTTCCTTTCTTTTTCTTTTTATTCTTCTCTCTCTCTCTCTCTCTCTCTTTTTCCTTTTTTCTTTCTTGTGGAATCAGGCTCATAGTTTCTGATTTGATTTTTGGTCAATTCCTATTATATATAAATATATCCTTTTTCTTTATTTCTCTGTTCTGGTTGTTTGTTTAATCGGGCATTTTTACTCTATTCTTTTTACACCTTTTCTGTATCTCCTTCTTCTTTATTTTCCTCTCTCTCTGGATTAAGCCTTATAGTTTCTTTGATTCTCTGCTTGATATTTTTTTTTCTTTTTTTGCCCCTTTCACTTCCTTCTTTGTGTGGGATAAGGGCTCCCCCCACCCTTTTTCTCCAGAGTTACTTCAACAAACAAATCAAAGCAAATCTGGTGGAAGGTTCAAACAATCCACCACTATGAGCAGTGGGATAGAGCAGCCAAAGCGCAACAGAGGGCATGCAACACACTCCAAAAACACTTCCTAAAGTGCCAGGCCCTGCATAGTGTATGATCCCTATCTAATACAGTAGTACTCACAGGTACAGGACATATAACAAGCTTTTAAAACACATAAAAGACAGAAACTCAGCCAAAATGACAAAATGGAAGAATTCTCCTCAAAAGAAATTCTAGGAAGAAATGACAGCCAGAGAATTGCTCAAAACAGATATAAACAATATATCTGAACAATAATTTAGAATAATAGTCATAAGACTAGTGGCTGGGCTTGAAAAAAGCATGGAAGACAGCAGAGAATCTATTGCTACAGAGATCAAGGACCTAAGAAATAGTCACGATGCTGTAAATGAGATGCAAAATAAACGAGATGCAGTGACAGCAAGGATGGAAGAAACAGAGGAGAGAATAGGTGAAATAGAAGATAAAATTATGGAAAATGATGAAGCTGAGAAAAAGAGGGAAAGGAAATTACTAGATCTTGAGAGGAGAATTAGAGACCTAAGTGATTCAACGAAACAAAGTAATATCTGTACCATAGGAGTTCCAGAAGAAGAAGAGAGAAAGAGGCAGAAGGTTTATTTGAACAAATTATAGCTGAGAACTTCCCTAATCTTGGGAAGGAAACAGACATCCAAGTCCCTTCGAAATCAACAAAAACAGGTAAACACCACAACATATAGTGAAACTGGCAAAATACAAAGATAAAGAGAGAATTCTGAAAGCAGCAGCTAGGGACAAACGGGCCTTAACCATAAGGGTAGATACATAAGGGCAGTAGCAGACCTGTCCATTGAAACTTGGCAGGCCAGAAAGGAGTGGCAGGAAATATTCTAGTGCTGAATAGGAAAAATATTCAGCCAAGAATCCTTTATCCAGCAACGCTGTCATTCAGAATATTAGGAGAGATAAAGGCTTTCCCAGACAATAAACTAAAGTTCATGACCACTAAACCAGTCCTGCAGGAGATCCTAAGGGGGACTCTGTGAGTAGAAAGCAGTAAAGACTACAAAGGACCAGAGACATCACCACAAGCATGAAATCTACAGATAACACAATGACACTAAATTTGTATCTTTCAATAATCACTCTGAATGTAAATGGACTAAATGCCCCAATCAAAAGACAAAGGGTATCAGAATGTATAAAAAAACAAAATCCATCTATATGCTGCCTAGAAGAGACTCATTTTAGACACCTTCAGACTGAAAGTGAAGGATGGAGAACCATCTATCATGCTACTGGATGTCAAAAGAGAGCCGAAGTAGCCATACTTATATCAGACAAACTAGACTTTAAAACAAAGACTGTAATCAGAGATGAAGAAGGGTATTATATCATAATTGGGGGCCTATCCATCAAGAAGAGCTAAAAATTATAAATGTTTATTCCCCCAACATGAAAGCACCCAAATATATAAATCAATTAATCACAAACATAAATAAATATACAGATAAAAATACTGTGATTGTAGGGGACTTTAATACTCCACTCACAACAATGGACATATCATCTAGACAAAAAGCAATAAGGAAACAATGGCTCTGAATGACATATTGGACCAGGTGAACTTAACAGAGATATTCAGAACTTTTCATCTAAACGCAGCAGAATACACATTCTTCTCAAGTGCACATGGAACATTCTCCAAAATAGATCACATATTGGGTCACAAAACAGCCCTCAACAAATATAAAAGGATTGAGAACAAACCATGCATGTTTTCAAACCACAACGCTATGAAATTTTAAACCAACCACAAGAAAAAATTTACAAAGCCCCCAAATACATGGAGGTTAAAGAATATCCTACTAAATAATGAATAGGTTATTAACCAGGAAAGTAAAGAATATATTAAAAAATATATGGAAGCAAATGAAAATGAAAACACAACAGTCCAAATCCTTTGGGATACAGCAAAGGCAGTCCTAACAGGAAAATACATTGCCATCCAGGCCTATCTCAAGAAGAAAGAAAGGCTAATATCATTCTCAATGGGGAAAAACTGAGAGCTTTCTACCTGAGATCAGGAACATGACAGGGATGTTCATTCTCACCACTGTTGTTTAACATAGTGTTGGAAGCCCTAGCCTCAGCAATCAGACAACAAAATGAAATAAAATACATCCAAACTGGCAAAGAAGAAGTCAACCTCTCATTCTTTGCAGATGACATGATACTCTACATGGAAAACCTGAAAGACTCCACCAAAACCCTGCTAGAACTGATACATGAATTCAGCAAAGTCACAGGATATAAAATCAGTGTACAGAAATCGGTCGCATTTTTATACACCAATAATGAAGCAACAGAAAGAGATATCAAGGAATTGGTCCCATTTACAATTGCACCAAGAACCATAAAATACCTAGGAGTAAGCCTAACCAAAGAGGTAAAAGATCTGTATGCTCAGAACTATAGAAATCTTAGGAAAGAAATTGAAAAGGACACAAGGAAATGGAAAAACACTACATCCTCATGGACTGGAAGAACAAATATTGTGAAAATGTCAATACTACTCAAAGCAATCTACACATTCAATGCAATCCCAATCAAAATAACACCAACATTCTTCACAGAGCTAGAACAAACAATTCTAAAATTGGCATGGAACCAGAAAAGACCCTGAATAGCCAAAGCAATCCCGAAAAAGAAAACCAAAGCTGGAGGCTCACAATCCTGGACTTTAGCCCGTACTACAAAGCTGTAATCATCAAGACAGTATGGTATTGGTACAAAAACAGATACACAGACCAATGGAATAGAATAGAGAACCCAGAAGTGGACCCACAAATGTATGGCCAACTAATCTTCGACAAAGCAGGAAAGAGTATCCAATGGAAAAAGGACAGTCTCTTTAGCAAATGGTGCTGGGAGAACTGGACAGCAACATGCAGAAGAATGAAACTGGACCACTTTCTTACACTATACACAAAAATAAATTCAAAATTGATGAAAGACCTAAATGTAAGACAGGGAACCATCAAAATCCTAGAGGAGAAAACAGGGAACAACCTCTTTCACCTTGGCTGCAGCAACTTCTTACTTGAGGCAAGGGAAACAAAAGCAAAAATTAACTATTGGGACCTCATCAAGATAAAAAGCTTCTGCACAGCAAAGGAAAGAATCAACAAAACTAAAAGGCAGCCAACAGAATGGGAGAAGATATTTGCAAATGACATATCTGATAAAGGGTTAGTATCAAAAATCTATAAATAACTTACCAAACTCAACAACCAAAAACAAATAATCCGGTGAAGAAATGGGCAGAAGACATGAATAGACACTTTTCCAAAGAAGGCATCCAGATGGCCAACAGACAGATGAAAAGATGCTCAACATCGGTCATCATCAGGGAAATATAAATCAAAACCACATTGAGATACTACTTCACATGATTAGAATGGCTAAAATGAACAACTCAGGAAACAACAGATATTGGTGAAGATGTGGAGAAATTGGAACCCTCTTGCACTGTTGGTGGGAATGAAAACTGGCACAGCTGCTCTGGAAAACAGTGTGGAGGTTCCTCATAAAATTAAAAATAGAATTACTCTGCAACCCAGCAATAGCAATACTAAGAATTTACCCAAAGGATACAGGAGTGCTGATTCTAAGGGGCACATCACTCCAATGTTTATAGCAGTGCTATCAACAATAGACAAAGTATGGAAAGAGCCCAAATGTCCACTGACTGATGAATGGATAAATAAGATGTGGTATATACATACAATGGAATACTATTTAGCATAAATGAAAAAGAATGAAATCTTGTCATTTGTAACAATGTGGATGGAACTGGAGAGTATTACGAGTGAAGAAAGTCAGTCAGAGAAAGACACATACCACGTTTTCACTCATATGTGGAATCTGAGAAACTTAACAGAAGACCATAGGGGAAAGGAAGGAAAAGTAAACTACAAACAAAGAGGGAGGCAAACCATAACAAGACTCTCAAATACAGAGAACTGAGGGTTAATGGGGGTTAGGGAGACAGGGAAAATGGGTGATGGGCATTGAGGAGGGCATTTGTTGTGATAGCATTGGGTGTGGTATGTTAGTGATGAATCATGGGAATCTACTCCTGAAGCGAAGACTACTCTGTATGTTAGCTAACTTGACAATAAATTATTAAAAAAAAAAAAAATTCTAGGTCAGTAGGATCACAAAGTGATGTATTTCCATTAAGGGATAATTTCATTTCTGATAACTTTGGAGCTTTTCCTAAAATGTAAGATTATTCACAATAAACTCTATAAGTGTGTAAAGAAAAAGAATTTAAGTTCTAGAATGTAGTTGTTTAATATGTAAGTTGTTTGTTTAATACATAGGTTGTTTACCTATGCTTATATAACATATTTAAAATTATCAGATTTCTGTGTGTCATTAAAGGAGATATTTTAAATTAGAAGCCTAAAAAGAGAAACAAAAGAGGCAAATAAGAAGGTTTCTCTGATAAAAATAATTTCCCTAAATTACAACATTAACCCAAAAATTGACAGGAAAAAACAAGAGAACAATACAAACTTTCACACTAAATATGTTTTCATATTTTCTTTCTTTAAAAGAAATAAATTAGAATAACTTAAGTGACCAAGTATCTCATATATATGTTCCAAATGTATGTTTGTGGCCATTGAGCTCACAACTTGTAGTACAAAAAAATACATAAGTACTGGATATTTAGTGTCTTTTAAAATGACATTTGCTTTCAAATACAAATATAATTTATGTATAGTAATATGACAGGAGAGGGCTGAAAAAAGTTGCTCATTTTCGCTTTTTCAAAATGAATATAACTATACCTAAGGGTCCATTTTGTTTACTGAATTTTATGAATTTTTTGCTTATTATATGATAAACACTCTTTTATGAACAAGATAATAAACCATCGTGATTCTATCTAAGCAAGGAATTACACAATTGTCAGATTTCAAAGAAACCGCATTTTATACATCCAAATTCCACTAACAAAATGTACAGCACATATAGTACATATTCATTAAATGTTACTGAATGAATAATTTCAGATGAAGAAGGAACTTTAAGTGACCATTTATCCCTGGTTCTCAATCCTTACTATGCATCATAATCACTTCTGGGGTTTAAAAATGCACGGATGCCTGGGTCTCCCCATTCCTAAAATCCTATTTCGGGTATTAATTCAACTGTGTAAGGGTTGGGCACAATTTGATAGTTTTTTTTTTTAGAACTTCCCAGATAATTCAAATATGTGGTCAAGGTGGAGGGAGAACCACTGAACTATCACCAATCAAGCCCAGTTCCCTACTTTTATAAAAGGGGACTTTTATAACTTTATACCTTAAGACTTAAGATATCAAGATTGGTCAACAGCAATCTAAATCTGAGCTTCTTATTTGGAGACCAACAGTTTTACCCCAAATCTTACATGCTTTCCCATCAACCACAGTTTACATAGAGATTACAGTGATTTAAAAAAGATAATTCTGACTTGATAGGGCATGCTATTCCTTTCTAATAAGAAAGACTGCACACAGTAGTGGAAAAGAGAAGTAGAGGTTGAGGGAGTTTAGTGACAGAAGTTGTTTGCCAAGAGGGAAATGTAGTTCGTTCGTTATTCATCCCTGTGATGCTTAGCATATCCTTCCACAAAAGGGATCATGTGTCTGGAAGACACAGTTAACTGTAGGACTCAGAAAAGTGGCATAAATCAGCAGGAGACATTGTGAGCAGCTACATACTATGACTCTCCTTAAGTCACAATATGCTTCCTCATGAAATTATGATTGTTTCAGTCACTGAACCATTGATGTACTGTTTAGAAGATACCCTTGGTTCTTTAAATTAGACTCTACAATCCAAATTATCATTAGCTTTGACAGACAAAAGTATTCTAAAAATACTTGGTGACAAAAGGCTTACTTTGAATCTGAAATGATCTGCAAATTACTGCACACAAATGGAATCAAAACTCAAGTAGCACATGTATATCCATGTTCTGATGGCATTAATATGAGTCATACCCAGCTGATCATGGGGAGTTCCTCTGAACAGAATTCTGTATGTGGTGAGGAATAAGGCTCCTTCTGCTGGCAGTAGCTGAGGGCCTCCAAGAAGGCCTCCAGTGGCTTCTTCTCTTCCGTCAGGGTCTAGCAGGACTCGAAGACCTTCACAGACGATTTCTTCTCCTGGCAGTAGAGCAGGTCTAAGAATCTTGGGCTAACAACAGAGAAGGTATTTTAAACACAAATCTTGGGGGGTTTCCAACACTTAGACCAAAGTTATCTTTTCAGTCACAGATCTAAAAAACCTGAGACGGACTGCTTAGGTAGCCAAAAAGAGAAAATAGATTTGGGAAGAGGCAGAATTGATGTTTTTGCATCCAAATGTGAAAAGATTTTTTGCTAATTAACACTAAAATAATTGGAAATCACTAAAATGTTTAAAATATCTATTCAATGGAAAGTTTTGCAAGCATTAAAAAAATAACATAGATCTATACATACTGGCATGGAAAGATATCAAGGATACATTATTAAATTAAAGCAAGTTGCAAACCAGTATGTATATTTTAATTCCCTTTTCTGGAAAAAGAAAAAGTTGTGAGAAAATGAACCAAACTGTTAAAGGTGGTACTATCATGGTTAAGGGCGGAGGTGAGGTGGAGTTGGAAAAACCATGAAGGACTTTCACTTTGTAGAATGTGTATTTCTCTAATGCTTCAATTTTATACAAAGAACATTGTTACTTCTGTAAATTTAAAAAACAAATACTTAGAAAAATAGATGCATCTTAAAAAGGAACTGCCCTTCTAGACCTTTACTGAAGATTAACACAATAAATGTCCAAATAATGAACATTTACACATCTTGGGAAATACACAATCACATGATACACTCCTCTGAAGATACCAGTGCTAGAAAAAAAATTCATCTCTCCTGAAGATCTAATATGCTTATTTTTTACTAAGCAATAAAAACTACATAAATCAGTACTATTCTTTTTGTTGGCTCTAGGAAACTCTGAGCTAAATGTAAAGCCAAAGTTATAATGATCACTGTGTCTCAGATTTCTGATAGAATTACCTTTCTTGTCCATCCGGCTTCTGACTTTTCCTTTGAATTTATTTTTAATAGTTCTGTTATATAGGTAAGAGGGTCCTGACTGGTTTACAGACTGGTGCCAGACTAGCTGCAAAATAATCATCTGGGAGGCTTATTAAAGTATATATTCCCAGGCCAAGTCTCAGGGAACTCCAGTTTAGGAGGCTGAGGTGGGATTCTGGGCTCTCAATTTTTAATAGACTTCCCAGATGCTTGTGACGTATGCTTGTAATGTATACAGATTCAGGAACCTGGTATTTTTATGGTAACTCCCTTAAGTCCTTTTTTTCTGGAAGTAGGCAGGGCATAAAATCTTGGCTTGGGCTTAGAAGTTCAAATGTTCATAATTTATGCCCTGCCTATAAAAACTGACTCAACAAGAGGCTATTATTGCTTCTTTGCTGAATCTCCTATTCTACTTCAGTATCTGTTTTATGAGGATCTACATGATAAAACTGGAGTTAATCTTGTAAAAGGTGAGGGGAAAGTATTTTCTGGGGCACACCAGCCTATTGTTGCTGTTTTTAAGAAGAGATGTTATACCCTGAAAACATGTAGTCTAGAATAATTACCTTCTGTATCGGTGGGAGTCTTCTACTCTCTCGATGTACTGCTTCTAGGGTCTCAATGTGCATAGCTACAATTCCTAGAACAAGTCAGAGTATTCAAAATGAAAGAGCACAAAATAAGCAGAATACAAATCCTGAATATTTTACAATTAAAAACTAATCACAGTTTGGTGGTTCTTCAAAAAGTTAAACACAGATTTACCATATGATGCAGCAATTCCACTCCTAGGTATATACCAAAAAGATAAAAAAATAAGGACTCAAACAGATACTTGTATGTGAATATTCATAGTGGCCAGAAGGCAAAAAAACCCAAATGTCCATCGACAGATGAATGGATAAACAAAATGTGGTATATCCACATGGTAGAGTATTACTCAGCCATAAAAAGGAATGACATTGTGATACCTGCTACAACGTGCATGAACCTTGAAAATATTATGCTAAGTGAAAGAAGTCAGACAAAAAAGGACTAATATTATATGGTTTAACTTATATGCAATATTTAGAAAAGGCAAATTCACAGAGATATAGAGGTTACCAGGGGCTATGGGGATGGAGAATAGGGAGTTACTGACTAATGGGTACAGAGTGTGATATGATTTGGGTGGTTAAAAAGTTTTGGTAACAGGGGCGCCTGGGTGGCTCAGTCGGTTAAGCGTCCGACTTCGGCTCAGGTCATGATCTCACGGTCGTGAGTTTGAGCCCCGCGTCGGGCTCTGTGCTGACAGCTCAGAGCCTGGAGCCTGTTTCAGATTCTGTGTCTCCCTCTCTCTGACCCTCCCCCATTCATGCTCTGTCTCTCTCTGTCTCAAAAATAAATAAACGTTATAAAAAAAAAAAGTTTTGGTAACAGTGATGATGATTGCACAACACTGTGAAAGTAATTAATATCACTGAATTTTATACTTAAAATAGTTTAAAGTGCCATATTTTATGCTACATATATTTTACCACAATTTAGAAATGTTAAAAAATTTAATTAGAACATAAATAAATATTATTGCTAAACTACATTGAAGACAAATATTGTAGGTATTATGCCAAAAAAAAGTAAACCCCTAAAAACAATTCTCACCCAATTATCTCCAATATTCTGGTTCTCTAATTTAATCTGCAAACTGATTACCTGGTATCATGCAATGAAGGCTCTTGATATGATCCTGAGTAACTCCACTTTCTGTACAAACCTTGTCAATAAATCGGGTAATGAATCGCACAACAGAATTGGCGATGTCATTATTCTCTGAATCTTCAAACCCACTTTCTGTATCATAGCTCTCAGCTACACTTCCTGCAATACTGAGAAAGTCAAGGAAAGAAATCATGGTCAGTACTCAAATGTAACAAATGACTAATCTATCACAGTCAATTTCCATAGCAATTTAAATTTGCTTTCATTATGATATTCTACTTGCCTGCATTCGAAAGCTACTGTCAGGCATTGTCCTTTGGACCCAGATTTGTTTTTATAACAAATACCTTCTGTCATTCTCCTAAAAGGGAACTCAGGAACCACAGAAACTAAAACAAAATTAGACTCCTTCATTTATTATCTGATACTTGAACCTTCTAAAAGAAAACCCATAAAAACAACAACAATAAAAAAAACAGAAAAACAAAACAAAACAAAACAAAAACGCTGTTCTCTCTTAATTACTACATAGAGCCAGACAAAGTAATATGGCTATCTTTGGCCTCTGATAACTGGGGGACATGTTCTCTGGTGGACAAAGTAAAGGAATTTTTCCCAGAATATAGCATATTTTTCCAAATGGAAGAACCAAACTGACCTATCAACCATTCTCTTGACAATATTTATCTCTTTGAGTGAACCACAACCCTTTTAGTCACTGTGAAGCCATCGATCTTCTGCAGGTGATAAAATCATGCAACAGAAGGGAATAAATTTGAAATGGAGTAGATGTAAAAGCTCCATCCCTGTCCTGGCTGCTTATTCGGTTCCCACTATTCAACAGTTACTCCTGCCTCCATGCCTTCTTTTAGACTGCTAACCATGGGAAAGACTCATTTGCCTGTTCTAACCTACTCAGTTCTCTTTCCTCCAAATTCAACCACATTAGCTGAATCAGCTTTAAAGAAAAGCTAAACAGGGAATATGGCCTCACATCATACCAAAACATTAAAGAACCTGAGTGCCTTAGCCGCTCACTAGGCAGACTTTCAAGGAGCATGGTTATCTATAGTTTGAAGTGATGAAGGCCCAGGTTACATTGTTCACATAAAATAACTCTCTGCGGGAAGAAATAAGAGATCTGTGCAGCTGACTGCATGGTGCAAAAGACTGACTTCAAAACAACAAAAAGTAGACTAGCCTGGAAGACCAGAAGCTCTCAAGTGTTCTTGACAAAAATTAATCATCTGGGATAGGGGGATTGAGAAATTGGGGTCAGAGATGTGGGCTTGTGGATGAGTTTCTAAGAGAGTATGAAGAGCCTGGAAGAGGGATTGAAAATGGAAAGAGAGGAGAAGCTGCCTGAAAGAGTCTGAGAAGGATTTATGAGAGAAGAACTACCAGGATGTTAGAGCATCACTGAAGACCTAAAAGGTTAGGTCTTTCACTACTGTTGGGTATGCAGTTCATTTATTCATTCATTTAATCACATGTTCAACCAAATATTTAGTGAATGTCTACTATATGCAAAGAGCTGGGGATACAGCAATGAATGAATCATACAATAAGCAAATATATGAAAATAAATCGTTGTAGAAAGTGTCATGAAAGAAAAAAAATGCAAGGTAGGAGAAAGAGTGATGGATATGCTACTAAGATAGGGAAGTCAGGAAGACGTCTCTAAGTAGATGACATATGACCAGAGAATTAAATGAAGTGAGGGAGTGATTGTTGTGACTATTTCAGGGAGAGTATTTCAGACTGTAGGAACAAGTACAAAGATCCTGAGGCAGTATTATGCTTAGAGTGTCTGAGGATTAGCATTAGCAGGGAGACAGTTTTACTGGCAGAAGAATGATAAGAAATAAGGTCAGAGAAGTTGTCAGGGGCCAAATCCGGTTAGGCCTTGTAGCCCATGGATTTATTCTCCGTGATACTGGAAGTCATTGTAGGGTTGGGAGCAAGGCATGGTTGAGGACACGATTATAAACAAATGCAATGCATACACTGAAAAAAGGAGGGCCGAGAAACAAATAATCACTTTGGCAAGAAGTTGATTAGTAATTTTCCAGACTGCTTTCTGTAAATTGCTATGGCAGAAAGTAACTGAAGGGCTTGATCTGTAGTGGGTGAGACATTTGAAATATCAGGTCACAAAAGAGAAGAGAATGTGGGAGATGGTTAAGAACAGTCAGATACGGGGTGTCTGGGTGGCTTGGTTGAACGTCTGACTCTTGATTTCAGCTTAGGTCATAGAATCTAGCCCCACGTGGGGCTCTGCACTCCATGTGGAACCTGCTTAAGATTCTCTCTCTCTTTCTCTCTCTCTCTCTCTCTCTCTCTCTCATTCCCACCCCCTTTCCCCTGCTCTCTCTCGCAAATTAAAAAAAAAAGAAGAATTAGATGAAGTGAAGATCTTTTAATATAGAAGAGTTGAAAAAAAAAAAAGAGTTGAGCAAGTCTGAAGGTAAGGAAAATGCTTAAATTTTTGAAACATGTACAGGAGTATTTGCCCAAAATGGTTTATATTGTCTGCTAAGACAAGAATAGAAAGGTCTCGTGTGTGCACATTTTGGTACCTGTTTGTGACAATGCTGTTGCTTCCACTCTCCCAGTCGCCTGGTGCTGATGTTCTTAGGAGCTTATTCTTACTTGTATCCAATGGAACCAGCAGGTTCACCATGAGGTTTGCAAAATGAATAGCCTGACTGAAGACAGTGCTTTCCTCACGTTGCACCAGCTCCTGTTGAGTTGATTTGCTCAGAGAAGGCCAAAGGCGTAGCTGCTCGGCTGCCAGGTCCATTGCTGTCTTTTCCTGATATTGGTCATCTGGAAGCTTATCCTAAAAAAACAATGCAAATCTGTGACATCACACAAGCTCAGAAAGCATTGAACATGTTTCAATAATCCATCTATTAAATAAATATCTATGTCTCCAAAAAAAAAAAACACATATAAACAAAACGTAACAACAAAACAAATTCTAGCCTTTTTCTTCCAGTTCCAGCCAATCTTGAGTGGAACCATGTGATAAATTCAGGGAAGCAGCAGCAAAGCATGGATGGATACATTTTGCACTGCTAACATTTCATTGCATTTATTTATCTCTATGGCTCCACCTCTTTCAAGCTGCTAATTATAACAAATTGCTAATGCAAAATACCTATAAATGAATGAATGCACTCCAGCAGCATTTACTAATACAGTAAAACCTTGGATTGCCCGTAACTTGTTCTGCAAGTGTTCCACAAGGCAAGCAAACATTTCTAATAAATTTTAACTTGATAAAAGCAATGTCTTGCAATATGAGTAGTACATGATGCTGAATGTCACATGATCACAACTGAGCCAATGGTTCTTCTCTCTCTCTCTTGCTACGGGATTGTGGGTGATCGTCTCCCAAGCTCAGATGCTTGGTCTCAGGTAGGGGTGCTTGGAAGAAATCAGTGATTTTTCAGAATGTTGGAAGTGCCCACAACTGGCACTAGCGTACTTTTTGTCACTTCAAAGCACCTATGGACAGTTCTTTGCTTTTCCATACAAGCTTAGGAATGCTTTGCTTCATTCTAGGTCATTGGATAGATTCCTTGTTAAAGTTGCATGAAAAGAAAAAATTCCATGGAGCCAATAGATAGCAGTGATTCTGTTAGTGATAGTGAAAGTCATCCCGCACAATAACCCTTCCCTTCTTATCTCCCTCACACCAGCCACAAAGGTTTTCAAAGGTAAGTGCAGGTTAATTTATTTTTCTTTATATTTTGTATTTTATTATTTTATATTACAGTATTATAATAACTTTTATATGAATATTTTTGGGTTGTAGAACAAATCATCTGTTTTTCCATTATTTGTTTGGGGGAAATTTGCTTTGATATACAAGTGCTTTGGAGTACAAGCATGCTTCCAGAATGAATTATGCTCTCAAACCAAGGTTTTACTGTACTCTGATGCGTTTCTTCTCTTCTGTTGCTGGGAGGAGACAGAATGACCAAAATCACAAAAAATAGGGCTAATTTCCTTGTAAATGTGGGAGTCAAATATTATTAGGACACAGGTATACAGGTGGTAATGAGACATTTTATTTTTTATTAAGTTTTTAATTTTAATTTCAGTTTGATTAACATACAGTGTTATAGTAATTTCAGGTGTACAATGTGGTGATTCAACAAGTACATAATACGACAAGCACTCAGTACTCATCATGATAAGTATGCTCTTTAACCCCATCACCTATTTCACCCATTCCCCCACACACCTCCCCTCTGGTAACCACCAGGTTGTTCTTCATAAAGAGTCTGTTTCTCAGTTTCTCTCTTCTTTTCCCCATGATCATTTGTTTCTTAAATTCCACATATTAGTGAAATCTTATGGTATTTGTCTTTAACTGGCTGACTTATTTTTTTTTAGCATTACACTCTTTTTTAATGTTTATTTATTTTTGAGAAAGAGAGCAAGAAAGAGCGAGAGGGAGCACAAGCAGGTGAGAGGCAGAGAGACAGAGGGAAACACAGAATCTGAAGCAGGCCCCAGGCTTTGAGCTGTCAGCACAGAGCCCGATGTGGGGCTCGAACCCACAAACCATGAGATCGTGACCTGAGCCAAAGTTGGACACTTGACTGAGTCACCAAGGCACCCCTAGCATTACATTCTTTAGCTTTGTCCATGTAGTTGCAAATGGTAAGATTTTATTCCTCTATGACTGAATAATATTTCACTGTATACATATACCACATCTCCTTTACCTATTCCTCAATCAATGGACACTTGGGCTGCTTTCATAATTTGGCTATTGTTGATAATTTGCTATAAACATCAGGGTGCATGTATCCCTTTGAATTAGTGTTTTTGGGTAAGTACCCAGTATTGTGACAGTGTGATTGCTGGATTGTAGGGTAGTTCTATTTTTAATTTTTTGAGGAACTTCCATACTGTTTTGCACCAGTGTGCATTCTAACCAACAGTGCACGAGTGTTTCCCCACATCCTTGCCAACCCTTGCTGTTTCTTATGTTTTTGATTTTAGCCATTTTGGCAGGTATGAGGTGATATCTCATTGCAGTTTTGATTTATATTTCCCTGATGGTAAGTGATGATGAACATCTTTTCATGTGTCTTTTGGCATTTGTATGTCTTCTTTGGAGAAATGTCTGTTCGTATCTTCTGCCCATTTACTAATAATTTGCTTTTGGGGTATTGAGGTTTAGAAGTTCATTATATGTTTTGGATAGTAATCCTTTATAGATCTGTCTTTTGAAAATATCTTCTCTCATTCTGTAGATTGCTTCTTAGTTTTGTTGACTATTTTCTTCACTGTGCAAAAGCTTTTTATTTTGATGTAGTCCTGATAGTTTATTTTTGCTTTTGTTTCCCTTGCTTCTGGGAACCTTTCTAGAAAAAAATTGCTATGGCTGATGTCTGAGAAATTACTGCCTGTGCTTTCTTCTAGGATTTTTATAGTTTCAGGTCTCACATTTAGGGTTTTACTCAATTTTGAGTTTACTTTTGTGTATGGTGAAAGATAGTGGTCCAGTTTCACTCTTTTGCGTTGCTGTCCAGTTTTCTCAGCACCATTTGTTGAAGAGACTATTTTTTCCTATTGGATATTCTTTTTTCTTCTGTTGAAGATTAATTGACCATATAACTGTTGGTTTCTTTGTGGGTTTTTGATCTGTTCTATTGACCTATGTATCTATTTTTGTGCCAGGGCCATACTGTTTTGATTACTATGGCTTTGTAATATGACTTGAAGTCTGGAACTGTGATGCCTCCAGCTTTGCTTTTCTTTTTCAAGATTGCTTTGGCTATTTGGGGTGTTTTGTGGTTCAATTTAAATTATATGATTGTTTATTCTGGTTCTGTGAAAAATGCATAGCATTTAGTCTATTTACAATCACAGTAATTATTGATAGATATGTATTTACTGTCATTTTATTACTTACTTGTTTGGTTGTTTCTGAAGATTCTGATCCTTTCTTGTCTTTCTCTCTTTTGTGGTTTGCTGGTTTTCTTTACTGATATATTTGGATTTGTTTCTCTTTATTCTTTGAATATTTATTAGCAGTTTTGATTTGTGGTTACCATTAGCTTTGCATATAACCTCTTCTGCATACAACAGTCTATATTAAGTTGATGGTCATTTAAGGTTGAACTCATTCTTTACTCCTGGCCTCCCCATGTTTTAGGTATATGGTGTCATATTTTACATCCTTTTATTTTGTGATTTCCTTGAGTGGTTTTTTATAGAAATATTCATTTTAACTGCTTTTGTGATTCCTACTTTCCTACTATCACTTTTGGTCTTTCTTTTCCTCTCATGGAGAGGAATTTAGTATTTCTTGCAGGGCTGGTTTAGTAGTCATGAACTCCTTTAATTACTGTTTGTCTATCAATCTCTTTATTTCTCCTCTTACTTTGAATGTTAGCTTTGCTGGATAGAGTTTTTGTGGATGCAGATTTTTCCCACTCAGCACTTTGAATATGTTATGCCACTCCTTTCTGGCTTGGGAAGTTTCTGCTAAAAAAAACCTGGTGATGGCTTTACGAAGTTTCCTTTGTATGTAACTGTCCTCTTTTGTCTTGTGTCTTTTAATATTTTTGCTTTATATCTATATTTTCCATTTTAATTACAAGATGTCTTGGTGTGGATATGCTTCTGTTAATTTTTTTTCAGGGTTCTCTATTCCTCCTGGATCTGGATGTTTCCTTCCCCAGATTAGGAAGTTTTCAGGTATCATTTCTTCAGGTAAACCCTGTGACCCTTTTCTCTCTCTTCTTCTTTTGGGACTCCTATAATATGGATTTTATTATGTTTGATGGAGTCACTGAGTTCCTTATTCTATTCTAATTTTCATGATTCTTTTTTCTCTCTTTTGTTGTTCTTGATTACTTTCCATTACTCTGTCTTCTAGGTCATTAATTCATTACTTTGTTTCCTCCATCCTGCTGTTCATTCCATCAAGCATGTTTCTCATTTCCTTTATTGAGACTTTTATCTTTGCTATATTATTCCCTATCTCTGTGTTAATCGTCTCACTGATGTCCTCCACTCTTTTCTCAAATCTAGTGAGTATCCTTATGATCATTGCTTTAAATTCTCCACTAGGTATGTTACTTAAATCTGTGTCACTTAGATCTCCAGCTGTGGCCTTGTCCTGGTTTTTCATTTGGGACAAATTCCTCTGTCTTTTCATTTTGTCTAAGTCTCTGTGCCTGTTTCTGGGTGTTAGAAAAGTTAGTTGTCTCCTGTTTTTTTAGGATAATGGCTTTATGAAGTTCTGTAGTATCCTGCAATATAGTGTCCCCTATTTTCCCAGCCCTGGTGCTTCCAGATACCTCCAGTGTGTGCTGTGTGTGGTCTGCTGTTGTGTCCTGGCTGCAGTGCATTGTAACTAGGTATGCTCTGGTCTGCTTGTGAAATGAGGCCTCTTGCTGCTGCCACCAGAACCGAGTCCTCACAAAACTTACAGATGGGGATGGTATTGGCAGGGGTTTGAGCTGGTCCTCTAGGGGAGGAGACCTACCAGGTTGGGGCTAAGAAGGCGGTTCCACTGAGTACAGGGGGTGGGGCTTGGAGTAAGAAAATTAGGTAGCTGCACTGGTTCCCACAGGTGGCTCTGTGTTTATGCTGAGGGCCAGGGAAGGGAAATGGCACCTGCCAGCTCCTTTGTTCCTGGAGGGGTCTCTGTGAATGCTGCCTCTGTGACATACTCTAAGATGAACAACTAACCTCCCCACTGTGTGTCCCAGGTTTTCTTCAGATTACTGTTTCTATGCAGTATGTCCTTGGGCTGTTTGGCCTGCTTTTTCTCCAAGAGCAGCCCCAGTGTCCTCTAGGCTCTCACTGAGCCAAGTCCACTGGCCTTAAAACTTCATGTTTTAAAGCTCTTCTGGTTGCAAGAATTCAAGAAATTGGTCCCTCTCACTTTCTAAGCCAGTTCTATGGGGATTTGTTTTCCCCATGCACGCCTGGTACGCAAGCTTGTCTCTTACTCTTCTGTGCAACTGAAGCTTCTGGGCTACCTCAGTGGCCATGATCTGTTTCTCTTCCAAGCCACATCTTACACATCCTACCTTCTTCGATGTGCCTTCTTCTCTATCTTTAGTTGTGGAGTTTGTTTTGCCATCTTCAGATTGATTTCTGAGGTTTTTAGATGATTTGATAGTTATCTAGTTGTATTTGTGGGACAATGTGAGTCTATGGTTCTCTCCCACCATCTTCTTAAAATCCTCTTTCTTTTTTCTTTTTGGTATGTCTGACAATGGGATTTTAAACAGGAGTTTCCTAGTAGGCTGAAAAGTTAAGTAGAGCTAGTATATCTAGTCTCACTTGTTTTTAAAAAAAATTTTAACATTTATTTATTTTTGAAAGACAGAGAATGAGCAGGGGAGGGAGACAGAGACACACACACACACACACACAGAATCGAAAGCAGGCTCCAGGCTCCAAGCTCCAAGCTATCAGCACAGAGCCTGATGTGGGGCTCAAACCCACAAACCGTGAAACCATGACTGGAGCCGAAGTCGGATGCTTAAACGACTGAGCCACTCAGGTGTCCCTAGTCTCACTTGTATATAATCTGTGTATCATAGAGAGACTTCTTTAGAAAAGAAGACAGAGAAGTAGTGACATGTGTTTGCTCTACAAATGCTTTTGAGATATACCTCTGGTACACTACATCTGCTTTTAAAAACTATCAAAAGCACCATGCCAGCCCAAATATTTCTGGACCATGACCTCAAACTAATTTGCATCTGCTATAGTTACCCCTTACCCAAGTACATTTGGTGTTTTGAAAGAAAAATCTGAGTTTTACATTAAATTAAGTAAACAATTCACACTAGCAGTGTAGAATAATAGTTTGGAATATGAGATGTCAGCTATTTTTTAGTAATGTTTCTGTTCTTATCATACTCAAGAATAGACAAATAATGTTTAAAATTACATGAGATATATAAATATTTGAATACTACTATGTAATTCCTGTTAGGTATCTAAATTCATTTATCTCACATAATACAAGGTCAATTTAAAATATGTGGTGATGTAAGAAACAACAAGTGTTGGCGAGGATGCAAGGAAAAAGCAACCCTTGTGCACTATTGGTGGGAATGGAAACTAGTGCAGCCACTGTGGAAAACAGAATGAAGGTTCTTCAAAAAATTTAAAATAGAGCTAATTTCCTTGTAAATGTGGGAGTCAAATATTATTAGGACACAGGTATACAGGTGGTAATGATCCAGTAATTCCACTACTGGGTATTCACCTAAAGAATAGGAAAACACTAATTTGAAAAGATACATGCATTGATATGTTGGCATTATTTATAATGCCAAATTAGGAAGCAACCCAAGTGTCCACTGACAGATGAAGAAAGATGTGGTGTGTGTGTGTGTGTGTGTGTATATGTATGTGTGTATATATATATATATATATTCAACCATAAAAAAGAATGAAATCTTGCCATTTGCAACAACATGGATGTATCTAGAGGGTATAAATGCTAAGTGAAATGAGTCAGTCAGAGAAAGACAAATACCATATGATTTCACTTATATGTGTAATTTAAGAAACAAAACAAATGAACAAAGAAAAAAAGAGACAAAAAAAAATAGGCTTTAACTATAGAGAACAATGTGGTGGTTCCAGAGGAAAGGTGAGTGGGGGGATGGGTGAAATAGGTGAAGGAGATTAAGAGTACACTTAATGTGATGAACATTGAGTAATGTATATAGAATTACTGAATCACTATATTGTACACCTGAAAATAATATAACAATGTATGTTAATTACACTGAAATTTAAAAAAAATGAAGTAAAATGGAGGGTGATGGGAAGGATCATCAGTAATGTATTAGCCCAGCATGTAGAATTAAAAATTACTCTTAATAAAAAAAAATTAAAATATTACTCTTAAAGTGAATCAACATTGACAATCAGCCTTTAATCCTGGTTTAAGTTCAATTAACAAGGTTGGTAATTTCTAATATTTATTATTTACTATGTGTCAGGCACTTTTGAGTGCCCTTTACTTGTATTATACATCAAAGTCTTACAAAAATTCTATCTACTCATTTTACCAATGTGGAAATAAGGCACAGAGAAGTAAAGTGATTGCCTAAGACCACTTAGTGAATGACACTTTAAAATTTCAGAAAATTTAAACTCCTTTTTCAAATTAAAAACAATTTTCTTGTTTTAAAATATTCTGATATTTTTCTGAAGTATAACTGATGCTGATAAAATATGTAGAAACATATAGAATATTCCTAAAAGGAGAACTAGACTTATTGCTGACATACTTTTGAGAAGAACTATTGAATTTTACATTTATTTTAGAGTCATTTAACTTTAATTTGACATTTCTTCAAAAAGTTAATTGCACAAAGACATCTGCCCAGGTCTTTTCATTTTCTTTTCTCTGTTCAACTTCCTATAATTGTTTCAAAAGGATTCTTATTTATTAAAATATAATAAAACAATTCTAATGCTAAAGAACTATATTAAGAAGTTATTATGGAAAAATGTAATATCAGAAATCCACACAGTAAAGACGGTCACGACAGGATTCCCTAAAATGAAACTTAAATGTACTGGTAGAAAGTGCTTGGGTTTCCTTTTGCCCTGGGGATATATGAATAAGCTTTCCTTGAAGCCAGATCCCAGTCCCACACCAGCACCTTTCTTCTCTTACCTTTTGCTTCAGATATGGGGCATGATTGTCTTCCTTGGCTGAGAGATACAGAGAGCGAACCTGTTCCTGCACTGCACTGTAGAAGGTTGTCTCCCAAAATTGCTGATTCGTCCAAATGGGGTGGTCCTGCACACAGGTGTAAGCAAACTGGCTGACTCCAGGGGCCAGTTTCTGTGAGAACACACAATACATATCATCACAGGGCTGACCAAGTCATGAAGGTTCAGAAAATTACAGGGGTCATGGTTGATCATAGATGTTATCAAAGTGTTTACCTAAACAATACCTTATGGCAGTACAAGCTTAGCAATCAGCAACCTATTCATTTTTCTCCTTTCTTTTTTTAAACATATTAATTTTATAGCTGGCAACTTTGGGCTTCCTATGAAATCCTTTAGGGTCTCAGTCACTTCACAGACATTTTAGCATCAGCTAGAAATCGAAGTTATTATATGAATTAGAGAATGTATGAAAAGTACCTGGCACTTTGGAGTTGGTAGCTCTTATTACAATTAGGATATGTGAATGAAATCCATCGTAACCTAAACAAAGCTTCAGATAATTGAAATTTTTTTCTACTTGGTTTTAGAGTACATTTTGCTGGGGGGGAGGCACTAATTAAAATGTGAGTGAACCCGCAGTGTGGCCTTACACACAGAATGAGGGCGTGTCATGCATTTGGGACTCAAGAAGAATTACACCCTCCCTACTGGTCACTCTAGCCCATTACCTCCCCACCAAGACTGCTGCCTGCCTCACATACTCCCTAGCAGAATGTCCTGCACTTCAATGGCATTTTCTGGTAACCAAGACTGGTCAAGGGAAGGTAATCTCAAACCAAACCTTCCTTTCCAGGACTTCCTGCTGGGCTTCAAAGTAAGAGTAAACCTTACTCTGTGATTTACAATAGAAGGAAGGAAAACTAACTCTGCAGGCACTTGAGGCACTTCATAAATATTTACATATCTCACTTAATACTAAATATAAGATGCACCTTATTATTGCCAATTTAAGGAAGAGGAAACAGAAGTTCAGGGAGGTTTAAGTGATTGCCTAAAGCCAAATAACAAATTACATAAGTAGTAAAAACGATTTTCAAGCCCAAAGTTTGTTTGGTTCCAAAGCCCCTGCTCTTTTTTGTATACCAAACTGTCTTGCAAAAAACATCATAAAAGAAGTTAAGTACTAATTAGCACTGCTGTTTTTTTCCTGTACTTCAGGGTTTTGTTTCCCAAAGTAATATTCTGCCTTGAAGGATCTGATATGATTTTAATTAACAATGTATTTTTACTTTCACATGTGATTCATATTGTCAGTTCCAGTTAATGATTTAAATAATCTTTCCATAGCTACTGGCTTTCATCTCTAAAGGTTAAAGGTATTTCAAAAAATTTTTAATCGATAATTTCTCAGCAAACAGCAGGTAATGTTCTCAATAGACAATTTTTGTTCATTTTATTTTTTGGAATTGAGTTCATCTGTTTTCAATGAGTAGGACTAAGGTTTCTGATAAGGTTTTTAAAGCAATTTAATAAGATTACTTCTCTTCTTTTGGAATGTTGGACACTGAAGATTACTATTAAGGTTATATATATAAGAGTTATGTAGCAAAAGTTGGTTCATTTCTTAGGGATGTATAACAGATGAATAAGATACCTGGTAAAAATGATATTCTAATACATGCTAATTTCCTTCTTGGTCTAGAGCAGACTAAACCTAGAACTGGAATAGGCACCATGCATACCACGAAATGTAGTACCTATTTAGTTGGAAGCGGGATGGCTGTGATTTTGCCTATGAGAGTCTATGTATTTCTGTATCACATGTGTAAGTCCCTTTCAAGCTAGGACTATGTACTGCTGCTGAGATGATTGACTATAACTCCCAAACAGGTGAGTGTAAGTTGAGATTGGCTGTAAAACAAAAATCAAGAGTTCTCCAGAACTCCCCCAGAGGGAAGCTGCATGAGGATCACTGTTGATCTTCATAATGCCTATATACTCCTTTAAAACACAGTTACCATCTACCATTGGGGAATCATGGGCAAAATGTTGTGGTTTGCCCATGGTTTGCAAATGTTGTGGTTTGCAAAGTGTGGTTTGCAAGTGTGGTTCTGCGAGTACGTAAGCAGAAGTCACAGACAATGTGAATCCCACGTTCCTCCTATACTCTGCTTGTAGATACTTGGGATGTAGGTTGCACTTTTTTTTTTTTTTTTTTGCTCTGCAGCACTCTAAGGACTAATAATGATCTCAGTAGCAGTGCACAGACCTATTTTGAAAGGGATTTTAGGGGTGCCTGGGTGGCTCAGTCAGTTAAGGGTCTGACTTCAGCTCAGGTCATGATCTCATGGTTTGTGAGTTCAAGCCCCTTGTCAGGCTCTGTGCTAACAGCTCAGAACCTGGAGCCTGCTTCGGATTCTGTGTCTCCCTCTCTCTCTGCCCCTCCCCCGCTCACGCTCTGCCTCTGTCTCAAAAATAAATAAACATTAAAAAAAAAAAAGAAAGAGATTTTAAAGGCATGAAATTCAAACAAGATAAAAGCATAATTCTCAGTTGCCTCTCCTGTAAGTATAGTCAGAAGCAGCACCATTTCTTACAAATGCAAGGTAATAAACAGCAGCTCTTAAAATTTTTAAATTTTAGAGTTCCGAAATTAATATAGATGAGCTCAGAAAAACAGAGCTCTTAGCAAATCCTTATCAGTTTCTCACATAAAGTACTTTTAGGATCATCAACTAACCAAAAAAGCTATTATTAACTTTAGATCTCTTATTACAACTTGACAGAGTTCCTTAGGGATCTGAGAGCATAATGAAGCCCTGCCTTTCCTTTTCAGAACTTTTCTTACTGATGCTGCATATTCACTTTCCTTGGCACATATGACTTATTATCTTCCTATTTATTCATAAACTAAAAATGAATATGCAAAAACTCTCCTAAATCTTCCATACAAAAGTGGCCTGTATATATTCCAAGATAGAGGGACAGTGGCTCAAAGTATCAGCACCCACAACTGTTTCCCAGGTGAGACACTGTAGCGGGGGGGAAGTGATTATAGGATACTTTTTGGTGGCAAGGCAGTCACACATGGCTATAGCATCTGATATATGCATAATAAATCATTAATTCCCAAATACTTCAACTATTATTATTTTTCCAAATATGAAACCTTCCTCCTTCCTTATGGTTTCCTGCAATGTCTTTCCAACCACAGGCAAGGGCCACTGTGTCCCTCACTGTTAGGATGGGAGGGCCAATGCACTGATGGGCAGGTGTGTTCTTAGGACCAGCAGAGGGCAGTAGCACCTTATTCTGCTTACATTCTATCAGGGCTTTAGATAGGAACTGCAAAAATGGAGCTTTGTAGTCTAGCTGGTCTTGGGTGGTAAGGTGAATGCTGCATGTCTTCACTGTGTATTTGCGAGACCCTACAAAAAAAAAAATGGATTTCCCCGAGGTCATACAGCAAGATGAGTAGAAGGGATGAGAAATAAGGTTTTCTGCTGTTCAGTATCATTTCTGTAAGATATAAAAATTGAGATATTCCACAAAACTATATTATAATTATCTGGAGAAGGATACAATGAGATTGTTTAGAGTCTCCAATTCACTATTTCTATAACAGTAGTATTTGTAAACAAAGAAAATAAGTACCTATCTATGAAACTATCTCCTGATTCTAATAACTTCTTTGAAGAGAAAACCTTCCTATGATAGTTTCTCAAATTGGCCCATATGCCATCTTCATGACCTTTTGTTTTGTACAAACATGAGACCCAATCCACACTGAGAGTGCAATGGTGGTGGTGGTGGTTATGGTAGGGAATGCTGTTGTCAAATGACAGCTCTCTTTCCCTTCAATTTTGGCAACAATATTTATTTTATATTTCCTAATATTTTTTTATGGTTCTGTCCTAAAAAAACAAGTGATATTTTGCCATGCAATTTTATGAGATGTTTAAGAATATGTTGACTTCCTTCCTTATCTAGAAAAAAACAATAGCCCTGAAGGTACTAGATTAAATAAACAATGCCATTCGTTTTCCACAAAGCATTCAAAGGAAATTCAGCATGGGATAGGGTAAGGAGAATAAAATTACCCGGCTTACCAACCAGCAGGCCAGATTCAAATCTAAATAAATGGACACAAATCATTTCAGAGATGAATTG
Source organism: Acinonyx jubatus (assembly GCF_027475565.1). Classification (NCBI taxonomy): domain Eukaryota; kingdom Metazoa; phylum Chordata; class Mammalia; order Carnivora; family Felidae; genus Acinonyx; species Acinonyx jubatus. The sequence goes on along the minus strand of NC_069390.1, from coordinate 48,182,358 downwards.
GTCAAGGGGAAGGTTAAGATGTCAGTATGAGGGGTCGGTCTAAGGTCTGTCTGGCTAGACATGCTTGTTCTCCAGGCCCAAGGACCCAGTTAGGGGGCGTAGAGGGAAACCAGATTTCAGGAAAAAAGCTAGCTGGTAGGATTGATTCCACAAATATGTAATGGTCTTAAAGAATAATGCAGAATACAAATATTTATTGTTTAAGTTGCTGGGTATTTTGAATCTACCTCTGATACTGGAATACAAGTATACTGCATTGCACAGTTTGGGGATGGTGCCAACCAGTACTTTTATGATTTTACACTGGCCTGACAAGGATTATATTGTAGGTTTCATTTTACCCCTTACTGATGCTTCTCAAAGTATACAATTTATATTTCATTGACTTATGCAACATTTAATTAAACTACATAATTGAGAAAAAACACAACAAACTCTTTGTAAACATATAACTCAGAAGGGGCAGAAACAGAGTGGCTTATAATGAGTATATAGGACACTGTGTGCATTAGTCATTGCAATTTACAGAATGGTAAATCCAAATAGTTAAAAAAAGGGTGATTGTGAGAATCTACTATAATTTTTTCTGTTCTGCTACCTTATACTCTAAGATTGACTAGTGCAAGTAACCTCAATTCCATAATGGTCTAAACCTCTCCCAGATTACTTAGAAGATTCAGGCACACAATTTCTGCACAAGAAGTACATTCATTCACCAGTATATTCATCTGATGTGCCGATTTCAGTAGTTATAACAACAGGGTTGAAGTCCTTAACCATTTATCCTTCTTTTTTTTTTTAGTTTATTTATTTATTTATTTACTTACTTACTTTTTAATGTTTATTTTTGAGAGAGAGAGTGAGTACGAGTGGGGAAGGGGAAAAAAAGAGAGGGAGACAGAATCTGAAGCAGGCTCCAGGCTCCAAGCTGACATGTGGGGCTTGAACTCACGAGCTGTGAGATCATGACCTGAGCTGAAGTCAGACGCTTAACCGACTGAGTCACCCAGGTGTCCCTATTCATTTATTTTGAAAGACCGGGAGTATGCGTGTGAGCACGCACACACAAGCTGGGGAGGGGCAGAGAGAGAGAATCCCAAGCAGGCTCCAGGCTCCAAGCTGATATGTGGGGCTCGAACTCACGAGCCATGAGATCATGACCTGAGCTGAAGTTGGACGCTTAACTGATTGAGCCCAGGTGTCCCTATTTATTTATTTTGAAAGAGAGAGAGTGTGCGTGTGAGCATGTACACACAAACGGGGGAGGAGCAGAGAGAGAATACCAAGCAGGCTCTGTGGTATCAGTGCAGAGCCCAGTGTAGAGCTCAACCCACGAATCGTGAGATCATGACCTGAGTCAAAATCAAGGGGCTACCCAGGTGCCCCTAACCACTTATCCTTCTAAAGATTCTCTGTATTAGGTTGCTTAGTAAATACTAAGAGAAAATATTAAGAGATCAGATGTCAAATCAATTTTGACTTTGACATTTGTAGGAACAAAATACAAGCTTGTTGTCAAGTCCTTTGCCTGGGTTTGGTATTCTTAATACAAGATAGGATCCAAATCTCCTACCTCCCCCCCACCTTTTGTTTACAGGTTTTAAAACTTTATTTCTTTTTTTATTTTAAAGTTTATTTATTTTTGAGAGAGTAAGAGCGAGCACAAGTGGGGGAGGGGCAGAGAGAGAGAGAGAGAGAGAAACACTGAATCTGTAGTAGGCTCCAGGCTCTAAGCTGTCTGTCAGCACAGAGCCCAAAGTGGGGCTCAAACTCACAAGCCGTGAGATCATGACCTGAGCCGAAGTCAGATGCTTAACCAACTGAGCCACCCAGGCACACACAGGTTTTTAAACTTTATATAAATATTACCATATTATGTTTTCTTCTGCAGTTTGTTTTTTCACATATTATGATGCTAGACTTATTCAGGTAATAATAGTATATAATAATAATTATTAAAACTAATCTACACTGATCTTTCACTATGTACACTTATCAACTTACTTAGTCTTTATGCAACCTTATGATTCACTGAGATTTTTACCCCTGTTTTAAAGGTGAAAGAACTGAGGCACAGAGAGTCAAGTATCTTATCCAAAAGAAAACTGCCAGGAAGTGGTGGAACTAGAGTTGGATTCAAACCTAGACTGTTTCTTAACAGTTTCAAACCCAGAATCTGTTTTCGTAATTACTGCACAATTTAACTACGGTATGGAATTCCATTACATGAATATGTAGCATTTCCTTGCTCCTGTTAATGGACATTTGTATTGTTTTCAACTTTTTGCTATGTTAAATAATAGTGTATAAACATTATCACACATGTCAACTGTCAACTTTGATTATTGGTTTCAGTACCATTTAATAGTGCCTGGAAATACTTGAGAGGGGCCTAAGAAATATGATAATTAATTCCCACTGTTTTCTGTACAAATAAATTTTGGGGTTATTGATACATTGGCTATTTTTCCAGTGAGAAATTATTTCATGCAAATCTTTTACAAATACACTACTAAAAAATAATTCTTTAACATCAAATAGCTAGTCAGGTTTTGAATTTTTTACTACCTTATAAATGTTAAAAGTTTTTCTTTGTTTTTTTTTTTTCACAATTAGTTTGATTCAGGAAGGACCCAAATATGGTCCATATATTACTATTAGTTATATCTCTGAGTTAAGTTTTAATCTATAGGTTCCTTTACCACCTATCTCTTTCTCTCTCTTTTCTGTTTTTTTTTTTTTTTGAGAGAGACAGAGAGAGAGAGAGAGAGAGAGAGAGAGAGAAAGAGAATGAAAACAGGGGAGAGGGACTGAGGGGGAGAGAAGAAAATATTAAGCAGGCTCCATGCTCAGTGCAGAGCCTGATGCAGGGCTCGATCCCATGACTGTGAGATCCTCACTTGAGGTGAAATCAAAAGTTGGATGCTTTACTGATGAGCCACCCAGGTGCCCCTCTCTCTCTTACTTTCCCTCTCACTTGCAATCTATTTGTTGAAGAAACTGGATCATTTATTCAATAGTTTCCATTAGTCTGGTGGTTGTTGACTACATCCCAGTGGTGTCATATGACATACTCTTTTGTCCTCTGTACTTCCTGAAAAGTAGCAGTTGGATCTAGAGGCTTGATGGGATTCAGGCTTGACTGTTTGGCAAGAATACTTCATGGATGGTATTACTATATATGGTTGTTTCTTTTTTGTGATGTTAAAGGTTGTTTATGGTCAATGCTTATTCATTAATCATTAGGAATAATCAAATAGTGATATTCTCATTCTAGCATCATTTCCTCATTTATTAGAGTATTTCTGTAAAGAGAAATTTCCTATTCATCAACTGTTTGGTGACCTGAACATGTAATTTGTACCAGATAAATACAAGATTTTATCCCTTCATTTATCAGTTTTAAAAACAATGCATTATTTTCTAGCATCCATCACAGTTGACCAGTTTTTCTTTTTTTATTCATATTTTTCTGAACTCATGGATTTTTAAAGTTTATTTATTTTGAGAGAGAGAGAGAGAGAGAGAGCATGGGAAGGACAGAGAGAGAGACGGAGAGAGAGAATCTCATGCAGGTTCCACACTGTCAGCACGGAGCCTGATGTTGGGTTTGAACCAATGTACTGTGAGATCATGACCTGAGCTAAAATCAAGAGTCAGACACTTAACCGACTGAGCCATCCAGACACCCCTGAACTCATGGATTTTAAAACATATTTAAGTATTCTTAAACCTGTTTAGGAACAAAGCAAAATAATCTATCCATAAGTGTTTACTGTAAATTCGTGCTTTTCATTAACTCAATACCAAGCACTATGGGACCTCTGTCTACAAAGTGCTTATAATCTATATGGAGAGATAAGAACTCCACATGTGAAGACTGATGCACCTCATAATGTTGTTTATAACAGCACCGTAAATCAGGAAGATTAAGGGCCTGATTGGGAGAACATAGTCAGCAAAGAAGTGAGTAGATACACATCAAGGTGTTTTTTCTGAGGTGTGACTACAAAAGGAACGGAAGAAGAAAAGCATCCGTGGGTCCCAGCACAGGAAATTGAGGAATTTGGTGAGTCACAGATCTCACTATGTGTACTTGCAAATGCCCTAAAAGCTCAACAAAAATGTTTATTATGGCGTTATCTTTAATAGCTATACCCCCTCCAAAGTTAGCAGTTTTAATGCCTAACAATGGAGAAGGAAGGTTAGGTAAATGACAGAACATTATTAACACCAAAGAATATTATTCTGCCATTAAAGTAGTTATATGGTGATGCTTATATGAAAGAAGTACTTATGCTACATTTAAGAAAATCAGCCAAATATGCTATGATTGTATCCATAAGTATACAAAGAGTGGGAGGAAAAAGGCAAAATGAAAATGAAGTAAAAGTAGTAGAATTTTGACAATTTATTTTCCTTCTTCAAAAATAATTTTAAGGGCTCTTTTTATTAAATATGGCAGATTAGGGGTGCCTGGGTGGCTCAGTCAGTTAAATGTCCGACTTCAGCTCAGGTCATGATCTCACGGTTCATGGGTTTGAGCCCGACGTTGGCCTCTGTAGTGACAGCTCAGCACCTGGAACCTGCTTCATATTCTGTGTCTCCCGCTCTTCCCTGCCGCTCACCCCTGGACTCACGTTCTGTCTCTCTGTCTCTGTCTCTCTCTCAAAAATTAAAAAAAAATAGTAAGTGTGGCAGACTGAATAGTCTTTTGTTCCTCAAACCCCACTGAAATGACCACAAAAGGAAAAAAATGGCAAAACATACAAGAGCAAAGAGAATGAGAAAAAAGACAAGAGATGAGGGAGATTAATAAAATTTTAGAAGTCATGAAGTGGATTTATAAGCAGTAGCAAATTCTGAAGAACCGATAAGCTGAAACGCCACACTACTTAGAGAAGGAAAAGCCCCCTTCACACTTTAAAAAAGTGAATTTTATGGTACATGAATGATATCTTAATTAAAAAATGGAAACAACTCAAATATTCATCAGTTGATGAATAAATATGGTACAGACTTGCAATGTAATATTATGTGGCAATAAAACATATGAGATACTGATACATGCTATATACCATGGATGAAACTTGATAACATTATGCTAAGTGAAAGAAGCTGGTCATGAAAGATCACATGTTGTAAAATTTCATTCATACAAATGAAATGTCCAGAACACGCAAATCCATAGAGGCAGAAAGTAGATTAGTGATAGCACAAGGCTCGGGGAATGGTGGAATGGGTAGTGACAACTAATGGCTATGGTGTTTCTTTTTGTGGTAATGAAAATGCTTTAAAATTGATTGTGGTGTACACCTGAAACTAATAACACTGTGTGTCAACTATACTCAAATAAAAAAATTTTTTTAATTGATTGTGATGGAAGAAAGTATCTAAAAACCACTGAATTGTATAGTTTAAATGGATGAATTGTATATGGCATGTGAATTACATCTCAATAAAACATTAGAAAAAGGTTGCTGACAAGAAGAGCTGGGTGAGGATGTGTGGAAACTACCTGTTACCTTTGCAACTTTCGGTAAATGTGCAAATACTCTAAAATACAAGTTTACTTAAAAAAAAAGACAAAAATGATATAGTATGCTGACACTAGTCAAAAGAAAACTGGAGTGGCTATGTTAATAGAAGATTTAGATTTCAAAGTAAAGAATATTAGTGCAAATAAAGATAATTTTCTAATGGTAAAGAATTAATCAAGAAGACATAAAACCCAAAGTACTTATGTATTAAATAAGAAAGCTTTAGAATACATGAATGAAATCTGATAGAAAGGCAAGGAGAAATAAATACACAACTATAGTTGGAGATTTTAATCTCTCTAAATACTAGAAATGTAAGAAAAAAATAATCAGGAAGGATATACTATCAACTAACTTAACCTGATTTGATTTTTTAATAGCACAATAGCAAAATATCCATGCTTTTCAAATGCATACAAAACATTTACTAAGAAAACCTGCATGGTGGGTGATAAAATAAATCTTAAGGAGGGCACTTGTTGGGATGAGCACTGGGTGCTATATGTAAGTGATGAATCACTAAATTCTACTCCTGAAATAATTATTACAGTACATGTTAACTAACTTGGATTTAAATAAAATTAAAAAATTAAAATATACATATGTATTTTTTAAAGGGATTCAAATCACACAAAATATATTCTCTGACCAAAATGGAATTAAATTAGAAGTGTATTATGCTAAACGAAATAAACCAGGCAGAGAAAGACACGTATCATATGATTTCACTCATATGTGGAATTTAAGAAGCATAATAGATGAACATAGGGGAAGGGAAGGAAAAATAACATAAAATCAGAGGGAGGCAAATCATAAGAAACTCTTAAATACAGAGAACAAACTGGGTGTTGCTAGAGGGGAGGTGAATAGGGAGATGGGCTAACTGGGTGATGGGCATTAAGGAGGGCACCTGTTGGGATGAGCACTGGGTGTCATATGTAAGTGATGAATCACTGGATTCTACTCCCAAAACCAATACTACACTGTATGTTAACTAACTTGAATTTAAATAATAAAAAAAAAAAGAAATCAATAACAGAAAGTTAGCTAGAAAAATCTCCAAATATAGAAACTAAATAATTCATGGATCAAAGAAGAAATAAAAGGGGAAATTAGGAAGTACTTTGCACTAAATGAAAGTGAAACATATCAGAATTTGTGGGATGGCACTAACCATTTCTTTGGGGAAGATTTACAGCACTAAATGCCTGTGAGAGAAAAGAAGAATTGTCTCAAATCAATGACCTCAGCTTATACTTAGAAAAATTAGAAGAAAAAAAAAAGCAAATTAAAGTCAAAGCAAGCAAAAGAAGGGAATTAAGGTTACAGCAATCATCAGTGAAACAGAAAATAGAAAAGTAAAAAATACCAATAAAACCAAAAGCTGGTTCTTTGAGATTCATAAAATTAATAAACCTTTAGTCAGACTGATTAGAAATAAAGACAAAATTACCAATGTCACAAGTAACATTACTAAAGATTCTACAGATATTTAAAACAAATCATAAAGAAATATGAACAGCTTTATGTCAACAATATTGACTACTTAGATGAAATGGACAAACTCCTTAAGAAATAAACTACCAAACCTCACTCAAGAGGAAACATAACTTGAATAGGCCCCTATCTATTAGAGACATTGAAATTGTAGTAAAAAGTCTTCTCACAAAGAAAGCCCCCAACACAAATGGCTCCACTAAAAACTCTCTCAAACACTTAAGAAGGAACTTGCATCAATTCAACACAAACTCTTCCAAATAATTAAAGAAGACTGTATATCTCTCAACTCATTCTATGAGTGTGTTATCTCTGATTAAAAAACCAGAAGACATTACAAAATTATATCAATATGCTGCATGAATATAGATGCAAAAATTCTAAACACAATTTTAGCAAATCAAATCTAGCATATCTTAAGAGGATAATACATTATAACCAGCAAGTGGGACAGTTGCAAATTCAAAACAAGGCAATGGTGTTATGAGTGAGGGTGGAAGAGGCATGAATTAATGGTTCCAATGCCCAGGCCCTTTTGGCTTGGCAGATTCCAGAGATGAAGTGACAAATACAAAGAGGCTATATATTTACTCCAAATAGCACATGTTCTTCTTTTTTTTTTTTTTTTAATTTTTTTAACGTTTATTTATTTTTGAGACAGAGAGAGACAGAGCATGAACGGGGGAGGGTCAGAGAGAGGGAGACACAGAATCTGAAACAGGCTCCAGGCTCTGAGCTGTCAGCACAGAGCCCAACACGGGGCTTGAACTCACAGACCGTGAGATCATGACCTGAGCCGAAGTCGGCCGCTTAACCGACTGAGCCACCCAGGCGCCTCCAAATAGCACATGTTCTAAAGTAACCTTTATTTATCCATTGATGAAAATGAATATTGTTCCTAGATAAAAATAATAGGGTAGCCACTGTGAAAATAGCTCACACTTCTTGGAGTCCACTTTATCAGAGATTAAGGGAAAACTACCTTTCTAGGACTTGGGGTGTATTTTCAGTGATCTGAAGCAATCACTATAAAGCAATTTTTATAGTGTGCCACTAAGGTCTAAAGTGGGGGGATTAGTACAGTATAAAAATAATAGGACATTGGATTTGGCAATGATTTCTTGGATAGGACACTAAAGGCATAACAACAAAAGGAAAAACAGACAAATAGTACTTCATGAAAATTAAAAATTTTTGGCATCCAAAGGGGCGCCTGGTGGCTCCGTCAGTTAAGTGTCTGACTCCTGGTTTTGGCTCAGGTCATGATCTCATGGTTCATGTGTTTGAGCCCCGTGTTGGGCTCCACGCTGACAATGCAGAGCTTGCTTGAGATTCTCTCTCTCTCCCTCTCTCTCTGCCTCTCCCCTGCTTGTGCTCTCTCTCTGCCTCTCCCCTCCTTGTGCTCTCTCTCTAAGTAAGTACACTTAAAAAAAAAAAAAAGAAATAATAAAGATTTTGTGCACCCAAACACACTACTTGCAGAGTAAAAAGGCAACCCACAGAATGGGAGAAAGTATTTGCAAATCATATACATGATAAGCATATTCTGGTAAATATTATAAATCACGTATCTGATTAATATTCAGAATATACAGAGAACTTCTAAGACGAAAAATAACAAACCCCACCCTGATTCAAAAATGGACAAAGGACTTGAGTGGACATTTCTTCACAGAAGATAAACAAATGGCCAATAAGCATATGAAAAGATGCTGAACATCACTAATCATAAGGCAAATGCAAATCAAAACTACAATGAAACACCACCTCACACCCATTAGGATAGGTACTATTAAAAAAAAAAAAAGCCAGAAAATAGGGTGGGAGGGATGGGTAAAATGGGTGAAGGGGAATGGGAGATAGAGAATTCCAGTTATGGAATGAAAGTCATGGGGATAATAGATACAGCATAAGGAATATAGTCAATGGTATTGTAATAGTGTTATACGCTGACAGATGGTGGCTACGCTTGTGGTGGCACAGCATAATGTGCAGACATGCTGAATCACTGTGTGTACATCTGACACTAATGTAACATTTATTCAACCATCCTTCCATTACAAAAATTTTAAAAATGCATAAATAAAAAATCATGTTATATATCTTAAACTGATACAGTGAAATATGTCAATTATTTCTCAATAAAACTAGAAAAAAACACCAGAAAATAACAAGTGCTGGTGAGGAAATAAAGAAGAGGAAGTCTTGTGCATTGCTGGTGGGAATGTAATATGGTATAGCTACTGTGGAAAACAATATTGTGGTTTCTCAAAAACTTAGAAAAAGAATTACCATACAATCTAACACTTCTACTTCAAAAGAATTGAAAGCAGAGTCTCAAAAAGATATTTGTATACCCATGTTCATAGCGGCATTATTCATAATAGCTAAACTGTGGAAGAAACACAAGTGTCCATCGACTGGATACATGGATAAGCAAAATGTGATATAGACATACTAATGGAATATTACTCAGCCTTAAAATGGAAGGAAATTCTGCAATATGCTGTAACATGTATAAACCTTAAGGACACTATGATTAGTGAAATAAGCCAGTTACAGAAAGACAAATACTGTATGATTCCACTGACATGAGGTACTTAGAGTAGTCAAAATTGTAAAGACAAAAAGTATAATGGTAGTTGCCAGGGGCTGGGGGAAGAAGAATGGGGAATTATTGTTTAATAGGTACAGAAATTCAGTTTTACGACTTGAGAAGAGTTATGGGGATGTATGGTGACCGTGGTTGCACATCAATGTGGATGTATTTAATACCACTGGACTGTACACTTAAAAATGGTCAGGATGGTAAATTTTATGTTATGTATGTCTTACCACAGTAAAAAAGAAAAAAAAATAAGCTTAGTTATGAACGGTAGCTGTAGTCATTTACCACTGTCTGATAATTCAGAAGATACATTACGGAAGCAAAGCTAAGATTATGGTATACTGTGCTAGCTTCATTTAAGGGTAGCTCTGCCCCATGGGGGTGGCAAGATTCAATGTGTAAAACACTTAGCATAGCAACCTGACACTTCATATCTATTTAATAAAAAGCAGCAGCCAGGGGTTCAAAGACATAGTGCAGGCAGTAGCATAGTTGTACAAGGTAATAGTACAATAGCTAAAAGCCTATGTGGGAAGTCATGGATATGCTGGAAAAATTAAGCACCTGCTTGGGTAAAACAGTAAGCAGTTTTAGTGGCCTGCAGAGGCAGCAAGGCAGGCTAGGCACCTAGAAAGCTGACTATGGCCATCCAGCTCTAACATACATGTAACAGGTCACTACTGTATTAGGATAAAACTACAAAGGTGAATCCCCTGAAAGTGCACATTTCTTTCCTTGCATGATTAAACTTAACAGTTAAAACTTCTGATTAAATTTAGATATTATCTTTATTTGAGAGATTATTCTGATGAGAAAGAGAATCTAGAGGAAAAACACAATTAGCAAACTCTGATTTTTAACTTGAATTTTACTACCAATAATCTAAGAAAAATGAACTTCTTCCTTATACTATTTTCTTCTTTTTACTAGATGAAAGCAGAAACCACAGAACTATTGACTTACAATTTTGTAGTACATCTTTTCCTTTCATAGTTTCCATCTACTCAACTTTTCCAGAGAGAAAAAAAAAAAAGAAAAAAACAAAACAAAAACCCCAAACAAAAAACCACCCAAAAAACCCCACCCCCAAAAAACACACACATTAAATTATTTTGTTAGAACTATGAAAAGCAAAGTAAGCCTTGAAAGCATTTCCTATAAACAACAGAATCAACATCTTAGGGCCTAAATTTCTGAATTTTACTGAAGTTTTGACTCAAAAATTTAAGGCCTTTGTCAACGACCAAATAAAGACTCAAATTGTAGGTTGCATCCATAGAACAGTCAACAGTGGGTGAAGTAACTGCAACTGTTACTTCAGTGCCTCCATTTTCCAAGGTTTTATTTTGAAACTGTGGTCGTGAGAGAATGAGTGACGGACAGCCAGTGTGATTCATTAAGGTGGTGCCTCCGCAAAGTGGAGGCCACAGAGCAGTAAATACCGGGGTTGGACCTTGAATAGTTTCTGACTGATAGAATATTCTCAGGTGAGTCACCTAAGCTCTAGCTTAAGTTCATTATGAAGATAACACCTTCTTGACTTGGATGTGTATGTGAAAAAGGTAGACCAACCTATTTTTGAGAAGCAAAACTTATTATAAGCTGACTATATATAGTGGGGAAAGAAAATATATTTCTTGAAAAGAAATATGCTGTTGTTGAGGAAAACAATTCTTCTTCAACTTTAGTTCTCCTGCTTCTTAATTTAAGTTGTAAAGACTCATTAAAACTAAGCCTCTGCAATGAGGAACAAGCTGTTGACCTAGGAGCCGTTTCACAGAAAGAAGAATTATCTACTGAATCATACAGATTGGGTCAAAGTTATCCAAGTTTGCTCACAACTAACCTAGAATTCTAGAAAATAAGTAAATAGTAGTAATTATTTGCCTAAAAATAACCAAGACAGGTCCAGGGTTAAGAATAAATAGTTGTAAAGCTAGATTAAACTGTTCTAGGACTGAAAATGTTCTTTAAGCCCCAAGGGATCATTTTCCATTCTAAGGCTTTAAGGAACACCACAAAATCATCTCCCTATCCCTATCCCCAGGCTCTATGTCCATTTATTGTATAGAGTTTTACTGTTCATGTTTCATTCCTATAGCTTAAGGTCTAGTTCCTACTCAAAAGGAAATAACCCTATGAGTCTATGGCTTCCTTACCCAGGTGCCTACAAATGAATTGAAAGAAGGCAGAAAAGGCAGTCATGAAAGAATCAGAAGTCCAAGGCAGGGGAAAATAAAAGAGCCAATGAAATTGAAAAAGGGCATGGAACAAGGTTGGAGAAACCAAGTATTTGCTTAATTTGCCTGGTCAACTCTCCCTGGGAGGTCCATATTCTCTCCCTGGAATATGCAGAAAAAGGTTCCCAATTCATGCAGAGGTGGGAGGAGTCCAATTCAACATTGGTAAGTGGCTGCAGATTTTTCTGCCTCTCATCAAAACACTTGCAGAAGTGTGCACATCTGCTGGTGTAAGAGCACAAATATGAAAGCATATGGGCACACGCAAACACACAATACTTGTTAAACTTAAACCGCTTACTTAAAATCCAGAGGATTTTATCTTAATTGTACACAACTGAGGCTCAGTAATTTCATAAGATCACAGAACACCTCCCTCAAATGAGAAAATCTAATCCTTTATTTCACACCAAAATTTCATTTGTCTTTGTATTAAGCAAAATTTGAAATTTCCACTCTGTGTGTTCCATTGCTCAATGATGAAATAATTTAACACACCTCTGTGTATCCTAGCATGTTTGCATATTAATGTCATAAGGCAGCTATAACATTTTGAAGTTAGATCTCACAGCCTATAATAAAGTCTCAATGGTTACCTTAAAAAAAAAAAACACTTGTTCTGAAGTACAGATTTATTAAATTAAAAGAAACCCCAGAGATAATTTTTCCATTGACAAATGGCATGCTGAGACACACGTAAGTAGAGGGGAATAGCCAAAGTCACACAACTAGTTAGAGCTGTGCTGAAACCAGAAAATGATGTTTTATAAGGTACAAAATAATTTGGCCATATCCTCTTTACTTCCTGAGTACTATTCACTTGTGTAGATGTCATCCTGCAAGTGAAAGAGCTGACTCCTGTGTGCTGAATATACTCTTTGCTTCCTCATTGCCATGATACTGGTTAAACTATTTCTTCCACTTGGAATCTCTCCTTCCAATCGCTAATGGTTAAAAGCCTACCCATTCTCCAAGAACCTATTCAAATGCTACCTTTTCAAAAATGCCTTTCTGGTTGCTTCCTCTCTATTTCTTATCTGTTATGAATGGACTGTTTGTGTCCCCCTAAAATTCGTATGTTGCAGCCCTAGCTTCCACTACAGTGTATTTGAAAGAAGTAATTAAAATTAAACGGGGTCCTAAGTGGGGGTGGGTGTCCTGACATGATAGGATTAGAGTCATTCTAAGAACAGATACCAGAAAGTGCTCTCTCTTCCCCTTTCCCTCCCTCCTGCTCTTTTTCACTGTATCCATGCACTGAGGAAACATCATGTAAAGACGTAGCACGAAGGCAGCTGCAAGCCAGAAAGAAAGTCCTTAACTAGAAACTGAATTGGCCGGAACCTTGATCTTGGATATCTAGCCTCCAGAACCATTAGAAAATAAATGTCTGTGTTTCAACCACGGTCTATAGTATTTTGTTATGGCAGTCCAAGCAGACTAAGCTACTGTCTTATATGGAATTTTGTTTATACTTCTTTAATAATTATTTCATTCTATTTTTACATTTAGCTATTTTTGTTCAAGAATATGCTGAAATGAAAGGTTAGAACCTTTTAGAATTATACAGGATGGAAGAGTTTTTGACAGATTTTAGTTGCCACTATGCTTTATTTAATAGCAGTAAGGAGTGTTAGTATTTTTATTACAAAAAACAATCAAGATGCAAAGAGTTTTAAAAACAATTCTCTACTGTTTTATAAGAAAATGTATGAAATCAGTTCCTACATAGTACTATTTTTGCCTGCTCATTAACAGACGATAATAAATATTTACTAAAAGACCAACAATTTACTAGGTTTTATAAACAAGGTATCGAACAATTATTTAATTAAACATAAATAATTTAAAAATTTTGTGTACATATAGTCTCTCTCCTAATAGTCTTTGAAGGCAGAAACCATCTCTGGCACATCTTGGCATCAACTCAAATGTCTGGTTAAAGTATTTTAAATGTGAGTGTTAGAGTTAAATAGAATGATTGTTGAATTCTAAAGAAGTTAATTACATATTTTCTAGGGTTTTGCTTCTAACATTAAAATTTTTATTCTAATTTTATTAGTTGGAAATGTTACCAAGAGTATAATAAAACTATCTAGTTTCTCACAGCCATCCCAGATGGTTCTCTGACTTCTTCCTGGTAATCCCCTGCCATCAATACAAAAGCACTCCAATGACTAAAGGTCCCCCCCACCACTGCTTTCATTTCCCCAATACTTAAGTCTCCCTCGGAAAGTGGTATGTCTTTATCTTTATGTGTCTCACATCATGTAAAAATCTATCAGTGACAAACAGGAACAACTGCGAAGCTGAAGAAATTAAAAACAGACCTCATGAGTTAGGTACAACATGTTTCCTTTTGGACATAAAGGGAATTTGCTGAGTCACCGAGTCAAGTATTTATAGCACCACATAATTTATTTTGCTGTAATAACTTCTGTAATTCAGCAGCTCCTCCACAAGTCTCCATCAGATCCATGATTTCTCAAAAATGCTAACAATGCTGACTAATAGGAAGGAAACAATGCTACCTAAGCAAAATTAACCTAAACAGAGCAATCTATTTATAAAGTGCTCTTTAGGGACAAGCTGTTAACAAAATCTTGGCTTTTGCTACCCACAAAGAGAGTCATGAGTTTTGCATTTGCCATTCTTTTCTCAGTTATGTTATCAGACTGTACTTCACCAGAAATTTTCTAATTCCTATCCTTAGGTCTTTTCCTTACCATACTACACAACAAGAGTCACAGCCAGAAGAAACTAAAAGCTACAGGCTGTAAAAGCTGGCATCCTACTACTAGCTGCTTCTGGCTGTAGATGTTTTTGTTTGTTTTTTTTTTTAGCCATCTAGAATTTTTTTTTTAAATTAAGCCAACATTTACAAATGAAGAGATTCTATTTAAAGGCTAAACTTCCAACTTCTCTTGAAAAACTGAAAGATGTGGTAACAATGTTCCTGCATTCCTGCCAGGTGACAACTGATGGAGCAGAGTGGGGGCTGCCCTCATTAGACTTGTTCTTCCTTTGACCTGTTTAACTATTTGCATTATTTGTTGGCCTCTGTAGGCAATTAGTTTGTAACCCCTGCTTAAGCGAAACATGCTATAGATAACTTTCCTTGTGGATCTCTCCCTAAGTACTGTAATCAACATTTGTCTGTCATACTAGCCTACTAGGTGGCCTCTGTTCCTCCAACCTCTAAATCCTCCTGAACCTCTTCTACACCATTGTAAGTTTCTGAAACACAATCACATCACTGCCTTATTCAAGAGTATGCTATTGTATACTTCTTTGTGACTAGAAAATGATATTAGTCTAAACTCCTTAATATGACATTCTGAAACTGCTATAGAAATGTAAAGATGGATGGAAATTAAAATGGACACATTAATGCTTTAGCAAGTCTTGCCTGAACCAAACTGAACACAATTTTCTCTTCCTCATTCTTGAAACCTCTCCCTCACTTTCACTTGTTTTTCTCTAGAATCCTTTGCTCCATGAACTCCATTTCCATATTGACTTCTCACTGATTTCAATGCATACTTAATAACGAGATTCAGATGGCTCTAGTCGTGGGACCACCTTGAAGACATAACGAACAGGGTTGGCAGCACGAACCTGATTCCTATCCAAACCTCCCAGATCCTGTATTTTCCTACAAAACCCCTCAAGTCTTTTACCCAGAGCAAGTCTACAGTTTTGAAGGCATTAGCCTGCTGCAACTTCCTCTGCCTGGCAAAATAATAAAACTATCATTCCTCTTTATCTCTAAACTCTGTCTTCATGTTATATTTCGACTCCAGAGCACATGTTATGTTTTGGCTCCCAGACAACAATTCTAGGCATTTGATTCCAAATTATCTTACCCGTTACATCTTCCACATCTAATGACTAAATACAGTGACACTATCCTAAAAGGCACTGTCAAGTAGCCTGCTATGAAGTTCTGCCCTTTTCAACATTTTTATCAATGACCAGATTACAAGACTGCTATGAAGTTCTGCCCTTTTCAACATTTTTATCAATGACCAGATTACAAGAATTTTGATTTTCAAATTTAAGTAGGAGAAGGAATAGGAAATATTTGCAATTATTTACATTCATTCTATGAGATGCATGCCTTAATCTTTTTCCTACCTTTGGCAAGTGTTCACCATGAAAAATAAAAAAGATCTGGAGTCAATGGTGTTTTAAGATTATATACATGTCAATCATAAATATAAAGATACTAGTGCTTCTTTGCCTTTTATAGCACAGTAAGCATTCTTAAAGCATTTTTGGAGTAGAATCTCATTTTTCTCAAGACCCAAAAGAAAAGCAGGGTGACAGATAAAAGAAGTAAGCAATGATTAAAAAAAATTAGATTTGCATTTGGATAGAAGGCTTTGCACAGCATAGGTACCTAAGGATATATTATGCTATAACTATGAACATTTTTCAGAGCATCAAAGATGTGTTTAGCACGCTGCTGGGGGGGGGGGGCTATGATGGTAATTCTAAAATGTACTGTCATGTACAAGGTTTAAAACATTGGGATGAAGTTACTGGAATAGTATATCGTTACGGTAGGAAGAATAAGTAACTGACAATTGTGACATAACATCCCACTAACAGAGAGAGTTATGCTGTAAAAAAGTAAAGTTTATTAACTCCAAAAAAGGTAATATAGTCCAGATAATTTTGTTTTATTTAGTCCTTTGAGGGGATTCAAATTCCATTCCTGATGGACCAATCAATCTCTCATGATAACACTTTGGTATGGGGCACACCCAGATGTCAGCTACAACGCACTTCCCAGAAGTCAAGTCAGCTTCAGTTAACTTTCTTGGATGGAGATGATAACAGATTTTAGTGTTGGCCAAGTATAGTCCCTGCAATCCCCCCCAACCCCAATTAAATAAATGAATTTATTTTGTAAGAAAGACAGTAAAGCAAAATGTGTTGTTTTTCTACTGATTTCCTTATAAAACCACAGATCTTTATAACACAATGAGTCAAGCCATCAAACATGCAATTGTGAAATCAATTATTTAGTAAATAGATAAAAATTCTGGTCTAATACAAATGCCTTCTTAACTTGAGAGAGATAGCAAAAATGAAAACAGCAGACAGAGAGCCTACGGAAACAGCATTCTAGGGCTTGTCTGAGCAAAAACAAACCTCTTCGTTCTTTGTTAAACTTTGAGAATTATGAATTAGTGCTTTCATTGTTATTCCAGAGAAAATCTGCTATCAAATTTCACAGGTATTGGGATGAAGCCAGTAAAATTTTGACTTAACCACATGGAAGACCAAGAGTTATTAATGGCGACCTAATATCCTGAATCACAGAAAGTATACAATTGCATACTTCAGCAGGTATTTGCAGTATAAAGTAATTTAGCATGATGAGACCACTGATTGGCATGTCAATGTATTGTGTTTTATTTTTGTGAAACTTCCAAAACAGTTCTTAAAAATACCTTCTCTTAACAGAAGACCATGAGGGAAGGGAAGGGTAAAAATATAGTTACAGAGAGAGAGGGAGGCAAGCCATAAGAGACTCTTAAATACAGAGAACAAACTGAAGGTTGATGAGGGGATGAGAGAGAGGGGACAATGGGTGATTGGCATTGAGGAGGGCACTAGCTGGGATGAGCACTGAGTGTTGTATATAAGCGATGAACCACAGGAATCTACCCCCCAAACCAAGAGCACACTTTATACAACGTGTGTTAGCCAATTTGATAATAAATTAATATTAAAAAAAACTTCTCTTGCACTAATCAATATTTCTTTTAAGCCATATTCTACTGCAAAGTTAATAAGTATTGTTTAATTAATGTTGTTCCCCTCACCCAAGCACGTATAACAGCCCTTCACTGATCATATCTGGATGTCAAAACTTGGCATCAAAGATCTACATAATAATAACATCAAGGGGGTACCTCTGTGGCTCAAGTTGGTTAAATGTTTGACTCTTGGGTTTTGGCTCAGGTCATGATCTCATGGTTGGTGAGATCAAGTCTTGTGCACTGACAGTGCAGAGCCTGCTTGAGATTCTCTTTCCCTCTCTGACCCTTCCTGGCTCATGCATGCTCTCTCTCCCTAAATAAATAAACTTAAAAAAAATAATAACATTGATATTAGCTAATAGTTACATAGCACTTGCTATGAATCAGAATTTCTCTTATCTATTTGCTGTGTAAAAACAACAGCACAAAAGTTAGTGGCTTAAAAACAACCATTTCAGGGGCACCTGCTTGATTCAGTGGCTCAGTTGGTTAAACCTCTGACTTCAGTTCAGATCATGATCTCACAGTTCATGAGTTCAAGCCTCGTGTCAGGCTCTGACAGCTCAGAGCCTGGAGCCTGCTTCAGATTCTGTGCCTCCCTCTCTTTCTGCCCCTCCCCTACTCTCTCTCTCTCTCTCTCAAAAATAAATAAACATAAAAAAAATTTCATTATCTCTTACTACTTTATAGGTTGACTGATGGTTAAGGAGAATGGGTTCTGGACTCAGGCTACTTGTGTTTACATAACTTTGGGTAAGTTACTTAATTTTTTGTGCTTTATTTTCCTCATCTGTTAAATAAAGATAAAAGGGTTTTTAATCCCATACTTCTCAAGGTTATGATTGTGAGGATTAAATGGCATGGTACATATAAGTTGCTTCATACAGTGTCTGGTACCCAGGAAGTGTTCAATCAATGCTAGGTATTATTATTATTATTATTATTATTATTATTATTGCATTTTATAAGTTCTTTTTCCCCAAATCAATTATAATAAATCACAAGTTCCTCAAAGATAGAAGCTACATCTTCTATGGTAAGGTTCCTCACTTAGCTTACCAAAGGGTTCTGAACATAAAGATTTGAATATATACTTTTTGATTTAAATCAATAGGTGCAATGAATTCAAACAGGTAGCCTTCATTTTTCATTAACCTATCTTGCAGAATTTTAAATTTAAAGACCTGAAGAAAGGCACAAAGTTATTTTTTGGTCCCTAAAAGCACCATTCCCCTTCCCCACAAGGTCTAGAGAGTACTATCTTTATAATAATGTCTACTGGTAAAGTATGTTATTAAGCTATATGAGATATCTTCAGCATTTTCACAAAGGTAATGGCAGACTCTCTGGGTTTAGGACCCTTAAAGATTCCAACTGCGCAACTTTTAAGACACTGACATCCAGGCCTCAGTCCCAAAGACCTTGGTTTTAATTGGTTTTTGATGGGAGTTTTGTATCAGTTGTCTTTAAAATCACTCCAGGTGTCTTGCACTGTTGGTGGGAATGCACACTGGTGCAGCCACTCTGGCAAACAGTGTGGAGGTTCCTCAAAAAATTAAAAATAGATCTACCCTATGACCCAGCAGTAGCACTGCTAGGAATTTACCCAAGGGATACAGGAGTACTGATGCATAGGGGCACTTGTACCCCAATGTTTATAGCAGCACTCTCAACAATAGCCAAATTGTGGAAAGAGCCTAAATGTCCATCAACTGATGAATGGATGAAGAAATTGTGGTTTATATACACAATGGAGTACTACGTGGCAATGAGAAAGAATGAAATATGGCCCTTTGTAGCAACGTGGATGGAACTGGAGAGTGTGATGCTAAGTGAAATAAACCATACAGAGAAAGACAGATACCATATGTTTTCACTCTTATCTGGATCCTGAGAAACTTAACAGAAACCCATGGGGGAGGGGAAGGGAAAAAAAAAAAAAAGAGGTTAGAGTGGGAGAGAGCCAAAGCATAAGAGACTCTTAAAAACTGAGAACAATCTGAGGGTTGATGGGGGGTGGGAGGGAGGAGAGGGTAGGTGATGGGCATTGAAGAGGGCATCTTGTGGGATGAGCACTGGGTGTTGTATGGAAACCAATTTGACAATAATCTCATATATTTAAAAAATATAAATAAATAAATAAATAAATAAATAAATAAATAAATAAAATCACTCCAGGTGAATAATGTGCAGCAAGGATGAGTAATGTGCAATCACGGATCCAGGCCAAAGGATTAAAGCTCATATAGAGCAATGAGTTAATCTGGAATCAGAGGACTTTGGTTCTTGTACTGAACATTGGATAATCAATTCAATTCAATTCAATTCAACAAAGTTTTTGGTGACATGTTCTGGGCCATTTAAAGATGGGAGTGGGTTTATGACCTTTTTTGAAAGTGGAGTTTAAGCTTTTCTTCAAATGAAATTTTATTTGTAAATTCAATGTATATAAGAGACACACAAAGGAAGTGGGTTGTAGTTAGGATTTTGTCTATACGACATTAACTTTCCCAGTGTTCTTCTATGTAGGAAGCTGACTCTCTAACCCTGCATTTTCCTCCTATAGTTTTGGTAACGCACTTGTTTCTTACATCAAGTTGCAGATTTTACTTTTCTTGGGGCACAACTGAAATGAGGACAAGAAATTGTCACAGAGCTGTGGGTTGCACAAGAATCCTGGCCCAGGAGGGTCTCTATCTGCTTAAGCCCTGTCGGAGGCACTATACTATGTGCCCAGTTTCTGACTTCTCACCTAAGACGGTCACATGTATGTTCTGAGCTAAATTAGGAATAGCTACTTTTCTCCAGTTGTTCTCAGTAATATTAAAAGAAAACCTAACAAATACATTATGTATTCAATCATATAAACACATTCTCAACTTTTCATGGAAATACTTTAAGGCAGTAAATATAAAAGCCAAAGCTTTTTGGGACCTAGATATTCAAACAGTATAACATTTCCCATTACTACACATCATGTCAATGCTCCCAAGTGCCTCATGTACTTTTAATTGCATTATTTAAAAAATTTGAAATATTCTCTAAATAATTTAAAAATCTATAGTCTAATATTTTCTTCCAACCCTCATGTTGCCTATAAATAAAATCCTGTCTAGTCTAGGCCTGTATAATTCATAATCATCTCCCCTCCACCCTCTCCCCCAAGTTTTATAATAGGTGGGACAGTGGGTGGGAATAGCAGAGATCTTACTGGTTCTAAGCAAAATCAGAGTGGACATTAAGGCTGGCTAGTTCCTTTCTCAATTTGGGGGACAGTTTACACTGTATTCTATACATGATGACAGCAAAGTAAGAAGAGATATACTTTTTAAAATTTTGTTTTTTTAACATTTATTTATTTTTGGAAGACAGAGATAGACCACGAGTGGAGGCGGGGGAAAGAGAAAGAGGGAGACACAGAATCCGAAGCAGGCTCTAGGCTCTGAGCTGTCAGCACAGAGCCCGACGTGGGGCTCAAACTCACAGACCTCAAGATTATGACCTGAGCTGAAGTCAGACTCTTAACCGACTGAGCCACCCAGGCGCCTCAGAAGAGGTACACTTTTGAGAGAAGTCCATTTTCTCTAGAAGTTGAAAATATTCAAACAAATTTTCATGTTTTGATTAAGTTATTCTGTTGTAAAATTTTATTTTTAAATTAGTATGTCAGGAATTATTTGACTGCCCTGGAATCCTGCCACAGGATCCAGGATATTAAGTACACTAAGTCTGAGGAAGAATCAGAAACATACTTACAGAGGACCCAACTCTGCAGCCCTGTCTGACTTTTCAGCAGATGGATGCTGCCTCCCTTCAGTGCATTTTCAGTATATTTTCTCTAAAGAATATGTACTTGGAGGAGCCAACAGAATACATCAAATTCCATGCTACTGTGGAATAAATTAGAGCCTAGCTTTAGTCATAATTATATTTCCTTTCTCATTGCTTTCCTGTGAAATAAATGATTAGTTTAATCATTTATAAGTGCCATTAGTTAATGGCACTACATAACCTACTAAAAGACTGCTCAAATTAGCAACTTTCTTTTAACTTCTATTCCAAAAGTAGGGATTTAGTATTTTCTCCTAATCTCCTACATGTGAGTCTCTTAAGCTGTCTCATTCTTTGGCTTTTCTTCCTTTTCTCATTCCTCAGATTTTTTCCAAGTTTCTGACCTTTATTATTTTCTTTTCTTTCTCCTCCCAACTGGGCTTGGTACTCCTCTCTCTTTACAAGACTCTCAAATTCATATCTTTAGCTAGACCTCTAGACCTATCTTTCAGGTTAAAACTCTGCAGTTCTCATTGTTTCCTGCACAGCTCAACACAGTTTTACAGCAGTGGCTACAGACTGGCAGTTTGAATTTCTTTTGATTTGAATTTTATTATTAATAATTAGGAAAAAAATTAAAAGAAATTTTTTATTGTTTATTTATTTTTGAGAGAGAGACAGAATGTGAGTGGGAGAAGGTCAGAGAGAGAGAGAGAGGGAGATGCAGAATCTGAAGCAGGCTCCAGGCTCTGAGCTATTAGCACAGAGCCCAATGCAGGGCTTGAACTCACAAATGGTGAGATCAGACCTGAGCCAAAGTCGGATGGTTAACCAACCGAGCCACCCAGGCACCCTGTGGAAAAAAAATTTTAAAGCAGATGTCTTCTTTGAAAAGTGTGGGACCTGGTAACACTATGCCCTCATTTTTGCCTGATAAGAAATGACTGGAACTAAATACATGAAACAAGCATTCTCCAGTTCTGTACAATTTTCCCTTCAATCATTTATATTACTTGCCTGGTTTCTTTAAGCATTTGAATTTGCAATCTTATAAAAGAGGATAGGAAGAATAGATAGCAGGCTTGAATAGAACTTTTAGAATCCTTCTACTCAAGTGTCAAATGTTTAGTGACAGACTGTTTCTAAACACTAAACACTAAACATGCTTCTAAATACGTGATATGATACCATTGGGGAATTAGTCAGATATCTTGTTTGTTTTCCATTCAAGTAATCAGCATATGACCTTTTAGTAGGGAGTGTATAGGCTGATAGGTAGAGTGGGGTATGTGTGTGTGTGTGTGTGTATGGAGAGAAGGTTGTTGTTATGGAACCCTTGGACGGTTGTCCCAAAGTTCTCTTGATCTAAGAGCAATACATAAACCACATCCTTCTCTTCAACCCCACCCCTTCCCCACATTACTGATCTGTTCTTGCCATCAAAACTCAACACAGAGCCAATAAGAATTAATTGCACAGTTGGTTTGAGGGTTGATTCTTGTATTAGACAATTAGTGTGTCCAACTGTAGGACTTTTTTTTAATGTTTTATTTATTTTTGAAAGAGAGAGAGGGAGAGACAGAGTAAGCATGGGGGAGGGGCAGAGAGAGGAGACAGAATCTGACACAGGCTCCAGGCTCTGAGCTGTCAGCACAGAGCCTGACGCAGAGCTTGAACTCATGAACCGTGAGATCATGACCTGAGCTGCAGTCAGATGCTCAACCAACTGAGCCACCCAGGTGCCCCACATAGGACTTTTTAAAAATGTTTATTTATTTTTGAAAGAGAGAGATAGAGAGTACATGCATGGGACCGCACAGGACAGGGAGAAGCAGAGAGAGATGGAGACAGAGGATCCAAGGCAGGCTTTGTGCTGACAGCAGCGAACCCAATGCGGGGCTCAAACTCACTAACTGTGAGATCATGACCTGACACTTAACTAACACTGTCAGACACTTAAATGACTGAGCCATCCAGGTACCCCACCTATAGCATTTTTGATTGGCTTTCATCACATTCGTAACACTTCCTGGGATAACTGAGTTAACTTGACAAGAGGAAGGGAAGAGGAGAAAGAGGAGCAAAAGGTACAATAATAAAAAAGATGAGTAGCAGTCATTAACATTTATTGAAGGTTTACCTTCAAGTGCAGTAAGCATTTTACACGTACTATTGCATTTAATGCTCATAATAATCCAGCAAGGTAGATACTATTATCATCCTTATTTGTAATTAATGACACTGGGGCACAGAGAAGTAAAGTAACATGTCCAAGAGCTATTGAAGTCCTGTCAGTGTGACTCTGATGTCCAATTACTAGATGGCAAAATTTGTGAAGTTAGAAGGGAACTGTATTTTGGAAGCTGTGTACTCTGTAGTGGTTAAAGTGATAGACTCTGGAGTTAGCCAAAATGGAGTACGAAATCTAGTTTTAATCTTCAAAAAACAACTTTGGGCTTTGTTGATCTTTTGTACCATATTTGTTTTCACATTTTACTAATTTCCTTCAGCCATTATTAAGGACGAATTATGTACCAGATACAATCTAGGACATGAGGATATACCAGTGAACAAATGAAGCTTTTTGCTTTGCTGGAGTCTACATTCAAGTGGCAAGACACAGAAAATAAATGTAATAAACATATGTGATGCACACACACAGGGAAAGGAGAGTAGCAGTGCTGGAGAGGGATGGGTAGAATTTTAAATAGGGCTATCAGGACAGGTCTTACTGAAAGTGATATTTAGGCATAGATATGAGAAAACTAAGGGACAAAATCATGAAGTTAATTTGGGGAAGTAGTTCCGAGTAGGATAAGAGGCCACTGGAGGGTTTTGAGCAGAAGAATGACCTGATTTGACTTACATTTTAAAAGGGTAACTCTGCCAGCCATGTTGACAATGGAATGTAAGGGGCAAAGGTGAAAGCAGGGAAATCAGTAAGAGGATAATAATTCAGGGAAGAGATGACAATGGCTTAGAAACTGTTTCCTTAAATTATAAATATGTCTACAAATTTCAGTCTCTCCACCCAATACTGAAGGCTCTAGGTTCCAGGTATTGCTAAATGTCTTCAAGTTGGTTGCAGCTTAAGCCATGGCAGCAGATCACCTCAAATTCTGCTTCTTTTCCATCTTTCACTCTGTAATATTTCTCTTACTTTCTTGTGCTTAGTTATGCACTTAATAAGATACTTGTATTTATCCTAGATTTTTAGTGTTCTATTGCTGCTGCTGCTGCTGCTGCTGGTGTGGGGGGAGGGGTGTTTCAGAATTATCTAGTATGCTATATTGCCAGACTGGAAAGTCCTTAGAATTCCACCTTTTCCTATTTATTAGTTGTACGACCATGGCAAGGTTTTTAAATTTATCTAGACCCAGTTTCCTCAGATATGAAATTGAGACAATAATAGTTAGACCATGGGGGTTATTATGAAGATTATGACACAATTAACATAACGTACTTAGCCACAATGCATGGCACACAGGAAATACTAAACACATTTTTACTTTCCTATCATCCTCCTCATCACCACCCTTGCAGCATCTCATACACAGCAGGTACTCAATAAACAACTGCTGAAGTGATCTATTGAAAATGAGTTACAAACTGCAGTGTGCTTAGTGGGAAAGAGGTTCGCCTTTCCCACTGGTTTGTCTCTAAATGTATATCATGGCCACAGCCAACTACATAAAAATGTTACAAGAACTCTTGCCACCCACTCCTTTAAGAAAATGGATAGGGGTTGTACTCATACAGCTGTGATTCATTAAATGTCTTCAGTAAAATACCCATGCTGTGTTTATTGCCACCTCCCACTACTCCAGGACCAGAAGTGGAAGGGGAGGTAACAAGCCAAACATCAGACCTAACAATCTCATGCCTCCAAGAATAGTCAGTTTATGCAAACAGAGGGAAAGAATGTAGGATCTCTCCTCTGTAACTTGTGGGTCCCACTGAGATGCTAGGTCTTTTTTCCTTCCAGGAAGTGTTTTTTCAGGACGGCTGCAGCTGACTGGTGGCAGTGGGTAAGCTGTTCATTAGGTTCCCTGGAGGAGGCTCAGGGCTTCCTCTTTCCATGAAACTATTCCATTCATTAGCTATTTAAATGAGATATTATCAGACAAAAATTTAAGTGTTCTCTACCTTAAAGTGAGGATAATTAAATTTTTTTCCATAAGATATACATTATTTGAATTGCAAGTCACACACAATTTGGGCTGGTTAATGTAAGTAATTCTAGAAAAGTGGGTAAAAATTTGGTCTCACGAAGAGCAGTTGGCTTTCCACTAAGAGCAAAATTTTATTTTATAACCTGAACTAGTCATGAAGGGAATCTAGCATAAAACAACAGATGGCTCAGAGCTAACTCAATTCTTCTCTTGAAATCAGCTCTCAGTCCTTGTGGTATTTATGGTAGCTGGGTACCATCTATCATCCCACCATTCCCTACAAAGAACAGCTCAGCACATGTTCATAATATATTATTAAATATTATATCATATATATTACATATATCATATAATGTTAATATATTATTAAAATAATAAAAATATTTTCCCAAGGTTTAAGAAGTTAAAGTGGCTTTTAGTATGGCTTATTTTTTTACTCTGATAATATCTTTGTGGGTATATATTTTTTATTTCATAGTGAATTCTGTATACAAATCAGAACTATCAAGTATTAGAAAATCCATGAGGAACGCCTGGGTAGCTCAGTTGGTTGAGCATCCTACTTCAGCTCAGGTGGGGATCTCACAGTCTGTGAGTTCAAGTTCTGTGGGGCTCTCTGCTGACAGCTCAGAGCCTGGAGCCTGCCTTGGATTCTGTGTCTCCCTCTCTATGCCCCTCTCCCACTCATGCTCCGTCTGTCTGTCTGTCTCTCTCTCTCTCTCTCTCACATATAAACATTAAAAAAAAGAAAAAAGAAAATCCATGAGGGAAAAATTATTTCATGAGCTTACACTCTGTTTTCTAAAACTCAGATAACTGAGTTTTAGATAAGCCCAGATTTTAGATAAGAGGAAGTCAGACGATGTCTTAAGGAAGAATTTAAAAGTAGCATAATTATATCTAAAACATGGAATATTGGGGGTTTGGAGAGCTTCTTCTGGGTTGGTGTACACATGGAGATTTGGGGAGAGAGGTGCACCTGGAGAGAGCATGGGAGCTATGCACCCTTTCCCCATACCTGGCCTTTTCCATCTTTTCCATCTGGCCGTTCCTAAGTTATATCCTTTCATAGTAAACTGGTGATCTAGTAAGTAACATGTTTCAGAGTTCTGTCAGCTGCTCAA
Organism: Acinonyx jubatus; assembly: GCF_027475565.1. Classification (NCBI taxonomy): domain Eukaryota; kingdom Metazoa; phylum Chordata; class Mammalia; order Carnivora; family Felidae; genus Acinonyx; species Acinonyx jubatus. The sequence continues at coordinate 48,155,632 of NC_069390.1, read as the reverse complement.
GCAGATTAATGGAATCCAACGAGGTGGTCAGACGCAAAGTAATTCCTCCTAGATTCTTAGGGGAAGATGATGTCAGAATAGGAGGATCTTAAACTTGCCTCATCTTATAGATACAACTAGATAACTATCAAATTATCCTAAGTACCCCCAAAATTGACATGAAGACTGGTAGCACAAACTCCACAACGTAAGGTAGAGAAGAAGCCATATCAAAGAAGGTAGTTAAGTGTGGGGACATGGTTTAGGGGAGAAATGGATCCTGGCTGCTACAGAGGGGAGGGAGAAAGCTGTGGTCATGGAGAAGGGTGAGAGAGACAGAGAGAGAGAGAGAGAGAGGAACATACAAGGAGAACATTTCCCTATGGCCACTGGCTTGGAAGGTGAGAGGGGCTGAATTTCATGAGTTCTTGCAACCAGAGAGGTTTAACACCTGAAGTTTTTAGTGTCAGCAGGCTGGGCTCTGGGAAAGTCTGGCGGCATCAGGGATGCTCTTGGAGAGAAAGCAGGCAAAGAACCTCAGGACAGATGGTGCGGAAGTAGTAATTTGAAGAGTGAAGGGCACACAGTGGGGAGATTATTTGCTCTTCATGGAGTGTGTTCCATCCAGCACTCACAGAGAGACCACTATGGCAACAAAGGAGCCAGCCAGCACAAATTTTTCATCCCTGCCCCTCAGCATAAGCATGGGCCACCTATGGGAACTAGTACAGTGCACATAGTGGCTGCCTAACTCACTTATACACTAAGATCCTGGTTAGGACTGTCTGTGATCTGGTGGGACTGCCCTTCTCAGTCATGCTTACCTTAGTCCCAGTGTGGCAGGCACCTTCATCAGAAGACCAGCACAAACCCCTGCCCACACCACGTCTCCTAACGAGGGAGTTCTGCTGGGACTCAGTTGTGGAGAAATTGGTGTCAGGTCTCATTTCACAAGTAGACTGGAGCACACCTTATTAAAACTTGCCACATTCAGGCCAGGGATCAAACACTGTCCATAATATAAAAGGAGAGACTCTGCAGATGACTGGCCTGAAGGTTAGAGTGCCCAGAACACAAGAGCAGAGCACACATAACACACACCAGAGATACTCCCTGAAGCATCAGGCCCTGGGCACTACATGACCGCTTCTTCATAAGGCCATTACTTTCAGGGGCATGAGACATAACTGGTTTTTCTAACACACAGAAGCAGGCAGAGACTTAGACAAAATGAGAAAACAGAGGAATTTATCCCCAATGAAAGAATAAGATAAGGCCATGGCCAGAGATCTAAGTGAAACAGATATAAGTAACATGCCTGATGGAGAATTTAAATCAATGATCATAAGGATACTCACTGGACTTCAGAGAAGTGTGAAAGATGCCAGTGAGACCATTAAGATAGAGATAAGGAATAACACAACAGAGATAAAGGGTTCAATAAATGAAATGACAGAAATGAAATTCCATTGATGGAATGAACAGCAGGAAAAAGCAGGGGAACAAATCAGTGACCTAGAAGACAAAGTATTGGAAAGCAATGAAGCTGAACAAAAGAAAGAAAGAAAAATTATAGAAACAAGAATAGACTTAGGGAACACAGTGACTCCATCAATTATAATAACATTTGTATTATAGGAGTCCCAGAAGAAGAGAGAAAAGAGGGCAGAAAATTTATTTGAAGAAATAATGGCTTAAAACTTCTTTAATCTGGGGAAGGAAACTGATATCCAGATCCAGAAGGCACAGAGAACCCCTAACAAAAGCAGATCCACACCAAGACATATTGTAATTAAACTGGCAAAATATAATGAGAAGGAAAAAAAAATCTTAAAATCAGCAACAAAAAAGAAAACAGTTACTTAAAAGGGAAAACCCATATGGCTATCAGCATATTTTTCAGCAGAAACCTGGCAAGCCAGAAGGGTCTGGCATGATATATTCAAAGTGCTGGGTGGGAAAGATCTGCAGCCAAGAATACTCTATCCAGCAAGGCTAACATTCAAAATACAAGGAGAAATAAAGAGATTCACAGACAAACTATAATTAAAGTTGTTCATGACCACTAAACTAGCTCTAAAGAAATACTAAAAGGGATTCTGTGAGTGGGAGAGAAAGACCAAAAGTGACAGTACAAAAGTAGGAATCACAAAAGCAGTTAAAATAAGTATTTCTATAAAAAATTCAAAGAACTTACAAAATAAAAGGATGTAAAATATGATTCTGTATACCTAAAATGTGGGGAAGACAGGAGTAAACAGTGGGTTCAACCTTAAATGGCCATCAACTTAATATAGACTGTTATGCAAAAGAAGTTATACACAAACGTAATGGCGACCACAAATCAAAAACCGTTAATAAATATTCAAAGAATAAAGAGAAAGAAATCAAAATATATCACTAGAGAAAATCAGCAAATCATGAAAGAGAAAGACAAGAAAGGATCAGAGAAATCTTCAGAAACAATCACAAAACAATAAATAAAATGGCAATACAAAACTATCAATAATTATTTTGCATATAAATGGACTAAATGATCCAATCAAAAGACAAAGGGTGACAGAATGGATAAAAAAACAAGATCCATCTATATGCTGCCTACAAGAGACTAATCTTAAACCTAAAGACATCTGCAGATTGAAAGGGAGGGGATGGAGAAACATTTATCATGCCAAGGGATGTCAAATGAAAGCCACTAGACTTTAAAACAAAGACTGTCACAAGAGACAAAGAAGGGCACTATATCATAATAAAGGGGACAATCCAACAAGATGACATAACAGTTGTTGAGGTTGAAGTTTAATTATTTGTACTAAATTATCCTTTGTGAATAAGTTTCTCTATAATATTAATAAAAGAGTCTTGATTAGTGTGGCTTTCATGTACACTAATGTTGAAGGATGCTCTAAGACTGGCAGAGTCAATAACAGAAAGAGGCTTCTGAAAAGAAGGAAAAGAGGAGAAAATGAGGAATAAGCCCAGGAAATCATGGAAAGTTGATTAGAAAACCTGATCAAGAAGCCCCCCCCCCCCCATATGAGGAAGAGAACAAAACTTACACTTATCAAGGCCTGAACCCAGAGGGAAAGGGCAAAAGGGGAAACAATTATGATGAATCACAGCGTCATTATGTTCAGGGAGAGTACCTTCACTGTTGGCACATTCTTTAGTAGAACAGTTCACTTTGTTTCCTCCTATTTGCTCACTACTAGCGATTTTCATGCCTGCCTACCCCACATGATAATCAAGTACTAGATAGCAGAAACCATGTCTTATGCATCACCACAACTCCTACAATGCCTAGTACAGGGTTTTACACAAAGGAAGCAGGTGAAATACAATTTTCTACCAGGTGGTTAATGTAACTACATTTGTAAGTAACAATGTTTCTTCAAATCTCCAAACTCCACAGTTGTCTTATATCACTAGTTTAAACAGTGAAGACAAACTAGTATTAATAAAGAATAGTAATTCCAAAGTATTATAATAATTCACAGTTTCTCAGAAGTAGGGGTTTTCCAGGACTAGGAAAAAAGGAGCAACCATCTAAAACTGGAAAGAAACAGTGGGAGAAGCAAGAAGAGGATGTGCTGAGAGGGGAGGAGGAAGGAATGCTAAATTGTCTGAAAGAATAAGAATATGAAGGGAGGAAATAAAAGCAAGACAGTATCGCTCTGGCCATTCTAAAATTCTGCTGTGCTGGAGGCATCTGCTGTAATAAGCACATTCATATCTTTTCCAGGCCAAATCTGGATTCAGCCCACTGTTGATGCCTGTCTTCACTCTCTCTGCTAATTTATTTTTAAGCTAAGTATTTTATTTTACAGCAAAAAAAAAAAAAAAAAAAAAAAAGATGAAAAAAGACCCTTTGTCACCCCCTCTCCCATTTTTTTGTCAAAAATGTAATCCTTTGAGACCTGTTGTAGGAAATTCAATGTATCCAGACCATGAAGTTTAAGAAAAAAAAAATTCTTTTCCTATTTTGTAGATTTTTAAGAACCTCTCTTGTCAAGTATTTACCAACAGAGGGGAAAAAAAGGACTGATGAAATATCTATTTTTTATATTATTATAAGATTTTTTCTAGCAATAATCTTAATACCATGAATGTGGGTTCATCTGGATTCCATCAGTTAGAATGATCTATAAGCTGTCATATCTATAGTGGGATAAGTAGGGTCCCTATTAATGATTAGTTATTCAAGTAACTTCTAAATCATCAGAGAAGTACAAAAGTGATTCTGGTATGATTTTGAGTACTTAGTATGTTTTCTATTAGAAATATGTGGAAATTAGAGATTTACATATAATGACACATGACAGTTATTTACTAACCATAGCATACAATTAATCAACATTTCCTGACTTTGCCCCCTCTAAGCCCAAGCTTAATGAAGTATCCTTGCCAGATATATGGATGACCCTGATTGGAGAAATGAGGGGACAGGAGTGATGTCAATTCAGTACCTCTAAGCAAAAAAGATGAGAAGTTCCTAGAATTATGCTTTGTAAATTGGAACTCACTTGGGGAATCTTATTGTAGTTAAGGAATATGAACTCTGGAGTCAGAATGAACTGAGTTTGAGTCCTGGCTCCTCTACTTACAAGCTAAGTGGTATAGATTCCTTCATCTTGAAATGGGAATAGTATTCATTGATCTGGATTAGGTACTGCATGTCAAATGTAGCATCTTATACTAGGTAGTCAGAATTAGCTGTTATTATTATTGCTGTCACCTTCCTCTGGATTTATGTTCTTTGCCATGTTCTATTCAATGCATAGGCTTACACAAGAAATATCAGGTATTATGCTAAGTGAAATAAGCCAGTCAGAGAAAGACAGATGTCATATGTTTTCATTCATATGTAGAATTCAAGAAACTTAACAGAAGACCATGGGGAAAGGGAAGAGGAAAAAATAGTTTCAAACAGAGAGGGAGCAAACCATAAGAAACTCTTACACAAAGAACAAACTGAGGGTTTATTGGGGGAGGGGAAAGGGGGAAATGGGTCATGGGCATTGAGGGCACTTGCTGGGATGAGCACTGGGCATTGTATGTAAGCGATGAATCACGGGAATCTACTCCCAAAGCCAAGAGCACACTATATACACTGTATGTTAGCTAACTTGACAATAAATTATATTTTAAAAAAGAAAAAGAAGAAATATTAGGTTTTGGATGCCTGGGTGGCTCAGTGCATCCTAACTCTTGATTTCGGCTCAGGTCATGGTTCCTGAGATAGAGCCCCATGTCAGGCTCTATGCTGACCATTGCAGAGCCTGCTTGGGATTCTCTCTCCCTCTCTCTCTCTCTGCCTCTCCCCTCCCATCATGAGTGCTCTCTCTCTTTCTCTTGCTCTCTCTCAGAGTAAAGAAACTTAAAAAAAATGAAATATCAGGTTTTGACACGAATGACTCAGATTTTAGTTAACTCATTTTGGGGGGCAGGGGTTGGGAGAAGAAATACTTCTATTTGGTGGCAGAAATGTCATCACTCAGGAGATGGCTCCGGCCATTCTGTGCTTCTCTGTGCTTCAACGTTCACAGTTTCTCTGACTGATTAGGTAAGCTAGGTTTACACAAGTAACTTTTTTTAGGTAGTGCTCAACAGATTTTCCTATCACATCACCCTGAATTTACCTCCCTGCCTTCAGCTTTTATATTTTGAAGTAGAAATAATACCTAGATCTCAAATTTATATATAATCAGATAAGTTAAGTGGATGTTCATTTAGAATATATAAGGAAAAGTTACAATCTATCAACAAAAAACCTAAGCAGCTATAAAATTATGTCTTACATCTCACATTTTTTCTGATGTATTTATTAAAAGAGAATTAATTTAATCATACCTTACATCTTGAATTAGATACAATTTGAAACAATACAGAAGGTGACCTAAGTACTCTGGGTATGGAGAATTCTTAATTAATAATTAACAGTCCTAAAGAAATCTTCTAACAACATGGGCAAACTTCAAATACGTTATACTCAGTAAGAGAAGCCAGACATAAAGGAACATATATGATTACGTTTATATGAAATGTACAAAAAAGACAAATTTATAGAACAGAAGGTATGTTAGTGGCTGCCTGGGAATGAGAAGTGGCTGCAAATGGACAGGAGGTTTCTTTTGAAATGATGGAAATATTCTAAAATTATATGGTGTGATAGTTGTACAAATCTGTAAATATACTAAAAATTGTTAAAATATACACTTAAAATGAGTGAATTTTATGGTATATAAGTTATACCTCAACAAACCTGTTAGTAAATATGAACCTTCCATGGGGCTGGATGCTAGGGAAGATATTCTTTACATGTTGAATGAAATAAGAATTTTAAAGAGGGCATAAATCTACTTCTATTGGGAATGAGAGACCGAATAATGCTCTTATAAAGTAAGACCTATCTTGATCAATAAGTCATACTCAAAGTGCCATCTGTATATGGGAGATCTCTGGAATTTGATAAGGCATCACTTCAGGGGGCTTGAATTTAAGATAAACAGGGTATTTCTATTCCTCCCCAGGGTAAACACAAACTACAATGAGTACCAGGGAAGAAAGCGTCAGTTCTTCTGGGAGTCATTTTGAGCATCAGTAACCAACCGATACACCTCAAAGAAGTAAAAAGAAGGGATCTGTCATGGTTTAATAGATTCTAGGGCAGTCTCTAGTTTACCTGGGTGATTAAGAACTACAATAGGGTAACTCTAAGATACATGGATCACGGAGGAGAGGGCATTACACAGTGGCTCACGATAAAGGGCTTTCACTATTGCTCACTATCAATTGGGAAAGAGTGATACAAGGGTATCCTATTTTAGTTCTACTTCTGCTCTGTTGGGTTTTAGCTTACTCTTTAATTCTTTTTATTCCAAAAAAAAAAAAAAATGACATTTAGACAGGAACCCCTGCTTCTGGTTCTTACTTTAACAATCATGATTTTTTTTAATAAAAAGGACCAAATAAGTAAACCAAGTATAGCCCAATGTTATTCAGTAACTGTGAAATGTTCCTGTGTTCATAGCTGATTAATGAATATGAACGGCCTTTAGACAATATGTTTCTTCAGGGTGAGGACCATGTGCTATTCACCTGCAATTCTGCAATAAATGCAAGCACAGGGCTTGCCACACCTACTAACTGTCTGCTGAACTGAGAATGAAAGCATCACATAAATGCTAAACATAGTACAAATGTAAATGATTACATTATTTTTCACCATTAAAGTGATCCTTAACAACTTAAACCTGGCTGTTAAAGTACCACCTTGAAGAAAGGCTTCATAAGTTAAAGAAGCATGAGTTACATACAACTCATTAAAGGTAGAGAAAAGTGAGAGAACTGTAAGGGGGAAAAAAAACCCTAAATTTGTGGTGATTGTAGCATAAAAAATTCCCAAGGATCTAAGATAATGTTACAAGTAAAACATCATGGGATATTTTTACACAAAGTAAAGCTCTAAAAGATAAACATCATATTTCATCTGAGTCAATGAAATATTTTGCTCTTATGCTTAAGGTAAATACACATACACACAATCTTTTCATTAAGAAGAAAAAATATATGTAGTCATCCCCAAATAATTAGGTAGTAGTGTTATATACCTAATTATAATTAGGTATATGGAAAGATCTCCAAGATATGTTACTAAGTGAAAAAGGCAAGGTGAGAAAACACTGAATAGTTTGATTAGTTTCAAAGAGGTAATTTTATCTGTATTCTATCTGCTGGCAATAATGCATGACTTTTTTTAACCAAGAAGTCAACTGTTAGAGGATATGGGGTAGAGGTGGGAAAGGCAGCTTTTGTTTTGCATTTTATATGTTTCTATAGTATCTGAATTTTCTAACCACAGCTATATATTTTATTTAAGGAAATGGCCATCCAGTTGATGGAACTGTGGACCAGTTTGATTTCTTGCTTATTATTTATTGTATTAGAAAGACTAATATAAACTCCTAGTGGCATGTCAATGGTTCACTCATGTGGCTGCCCATGTTGTTGCCTGCCATAGTAACTTTGTATATTGAGATGTTCAATAAACTTCTGTTGCATTGAAAAAAAAAGACTAATAAATATCATTAAAAATATTTTCAAAGTAAGTTTAAGTAAGACAAACAGCTGAGTCCATTCTCTGAAGCATGATGAACAAGGCTCAGGAGTTTATATTGGTTGAACAGTTTGAGCATGGCTCATTTGCAATCTGTGGCCAGAATAATGCAATTTATATCTATAGAATTTTCCTGAATTATGCACCAGAAATAATTTCCCATAAGTCAAAAATTTATAAAGTATCTAAGAACTGGTATGATCCACCCTCTGTGTCAGTTATCAATGCAATATCTCTTTCCTCCAAATCTACCTTTCTTTGCCCTGTTGTGTGGCATTGGCACTGGACTTGTAAACATTTCTCCTTTACCATCTGGCACAAAATTAAGTTTTGTCAGCACAGGGTGCTGAAGGGATACTGCAGTAGAAAGTAGTTTCTTTTCCTGGTTCTGGTGTGCTTTGTGCTTTAGTTCCTATGGCATGTACCTGCTATGGTGTGTGGGACACCCTGAAGCGCTTACCATGTGTGATGTTTCAGTGGTACTCCAGATGGTGGCTTCACTTCCTGTCAAGTTTCACTGGCACTCTAGTGAGAGGGATTCCCAGAAAGTCTTGCCAGAACCCCAGCAGGTAGTTTCCTGCTTACCAGCTCTGGTCTGTGGCACCTCAGTGAATTTCTATGCTATCCAGTGGCCAAATCAACACCTCTCCAACAAGGTCTGAATCACAAGTCTTGTTGGGGAGGAGCCCTCTTCCAAGTTTTCTCTTTTCTTGGGTACTCTGCCTGAGCCCAAGAGATAGTAGCTGCTCCCTATATCTGATATTCCTGTGTTGTTTAAAATTCTCTTTACTTCTTGGCAGTTAATCCCCTGTTACTACTTAATAACTTGTTAAACTTTTCCTGCTCATATTATTGGTGTGGTCACTGGCTCCTAATCCATGCCCAAACTAAAGCAAATCAAACCAAGCCAACAACAAAGAATTAAACCCATAAACCCACCCCTAAAACATAAATTTGAATTACTAAGTTTGATAACACAAACTTGATAAATAGTATGACATTTAGCCCAACTTATTAGCTAATTAAAAACTCTCACAAAACTAAAACCAGTGTGATGGTTTTGCACTGTGTAAAATAAGCTAAGCTAAGACATTTCTCAGAAATGTCTTTCTGTTCCAGGGTTAGGATTGGCCACAAGAGAAATTTCTCTAACATTTGGACAAAAATGAAGCAGCAGTCATTATACTCTGAAGGCAATATAGGATGCTATATCCTGCTACAGCTCATATACTTTGTCCCTGATCTGCTGACTCATGTTGATATGGGGAAGGGACTGAGCTCACAGTTCCTCCGTTTCCTGCCACATCTCCTTCAGCTTCTCCTAGCCTGGGGCCAGGTGCATGTGCAGCTCTATGGCCAACAGTGCTGTTTCTTTTGCAGGTCATCTGTATCGCTGAGGTTTGAAGAAGTGAGAGGTATACACAGATTCCAATTTGTCCTTGTTCTTCCCTGTGTTGTGACCTACAGAAATTTCAGGCCTATGGGCAAAGCCTAATTCAAAGTCTTCCACAAACTTTCCCTTTGTTTCTATAACAAAATAAGGGTTGGTCCCTTATAAATTCCTTAATTATATCATTCTTGGTGCTTCTGCTATCATGATCAAACCCTAATACTGCAAAATGGTTAAATAATTCTGCTTAAAAAATCATAAGCAATGGGTCATTTGAGGAATTGAGTTTCATTTGTCAATTCTTATTTTCTCTAATATTTAAGTTTAAAAATATCTTAAATGTTGAAGGTAGGAAAGATTTAAAGAGCCATTTTGTTTAAAAAATTTTTTTAATGTTTGTTTTTCTGAGAGAGAGAGTGAGCAAATGTGGGAGTGGGGGGCGGGGTGGGACACAGAGAGAGAAGGAGACACAGAATCCAAAGGAGGCTCCAGGCTCTGAGCTGTCAGCACAGAACCTGATGCAGGGCTTGAACTCACAAAGTGCAAGATCATGACCTGAGCTGAAGTCAGAAGCTCAACCAACTGAACCAGCCAGATGCCCCTAAAAATGCCATTTTCTTTAACAAATGCCATGTGAGGCCCTACATGAAGGCTAGTTAGACAGAGGACTGAATTTTCTGGCTGCTCTGAGATATAGACACACCTTTCCTAGGTAGCTTAGGATCCAGGACAGCCTGGCCTATTTTTGTAACAGTGTTCTCCATGCTAGCAGCAGAATGAGATGAAGCGTGAGGGAGTTCAGAGAAGGCTGGTATGTATTCATTGAAGGAAAACTGGAATGGGCCTGGAGGTAGGGTTAAGCTGGGGAGGGAAGACCAAAAGATGATGCTCAAGCTCCAGCCATTAGTTTCTAAACCTAAAATTCATTTGTTTGGTATTTTTGAGATTTGTCTTTGTTTCCTGAGCATGTTCAGTATGACCTGCTAGTTCTCAGAAGTGTGAACATCATAATTCCCCTTTTTGTTTTAAAAGAAGAAGGGACAATAAGTCGGAAGAAAGAGGGATATGCAGTGACACAGCAGCAGAGAAAGAGTTCCTGATTATGGAGAACCTTTAAAGGTTAAGACCTTTAACTCAGAGACTGTGGACAGACTGAAGTTAAAAAAAAAAAAACCTGGCCTTATCAATAAATATTTATAAGACAATATCCTAGCCTCATGAAATTTACTTTCTGCAGTAGGGAAAAATACTCATATGTAAACAAACAAATGCATAATATAATTTCAGGTATTTCAGGTACAAATTCAGCTATAAAGAAAAATAAAGCAGGGTTGGAATGGCGGGATTCTATCTTAGGAGATGATTTATTATTATATATTAAATTTTCTACACATAGTACAGTTGGTCCTTGAACAATGTGGGGGTTGGGGCATTGACCCCTGTGCAGTCAAAAATCCACACATAACTGTTACTCCCCCAAAACTTAGCTACTAATAGCCTAGTGTTGACTGGAAGCATTACAACACAAAGTTGATTAACACATATTTTGTATGTTATATGTATTATATACTGTATGCTTACAGTAAACTAGAGAAAATACTATTTAGAAAATCATAAGGATGAGAAAATACATTTACAGTACTGTACTGCACATGTAATCCACAAATAAGTGGACCCGTGTAGTTCAAATCTGTGTTGTTCAAGGGTCAACTGTATGCAATAAATGTTATAATAAATATTGCTACAGATATATGTTAGACATACCGGGGGACAAGATTCATGTAGTTTTATGATAAATCAAACTACATAAATTTATATGAATCATAATGAGCTTATGTATAGACCAATGAAACTTACCCTGTAGAAAGCACTGGTCAAAGGGAGTAATGCTGCAGCAATGTTATATTCTTCTAAACTTGAACAATCCTTAAACAAAACAAAGAGAAATGAGCATTATTAGGACATTTACCAGAAATCACAAATATATGGAAACAAAAATCTAGGACACATTGTTTGCTGTCTTAAGGGGTTTTTACTTTTGTTCCAAATTGTCACTAAGTCTTGCTTAGGTAAATTTGAAAAAACAAAACAAAAGAAAACAAAACTGTCCTTGAAGCACATTATTTTTATTTTATTTTATTATTATATTATATTATATTATATTATATTATATTATATTATATTATATTTTAATTTTATTATTTTATCTTATTTTATTTTATTTTATTTTTAATATATGAAATTTATTGTTAAATTGGTTTCCATACACACCCAGTGCTCATCCCAAAAGATGCCTTCTTCAATGCCCATCACCTACCCTTCCCTCCCTCCCACCCCCCCATCAACCCTCAGTTTGTTCTCAGTTTTTAAGAGTCTCTTATGCTTTGGCTCTCTCCCACTCTAACCTCTTTTTTTTTTTTTTCCTTCCCCTCCCCCATGGGTTTCTGTTAAGTTTCTCAGGATCCACATAAGAGTGAAAACATATGGTATCTGTCTTTCTCTGTATGGCTTATTTCACTTAGCATCACACTCTCCAGTTCCATCCACGTTGCTACAAAGGGCTATATTTCATTCCTTCTCATTGCCACGTAGTACTCCATTGTGTATATAAACCACAATTTCTTTATCCATTCATCAGTTGATGGACATTTAGGCTTTTTCCACAATTTGGCTACTGTTGAGAGTGCTGCTATAAACATTGGGGTACAAGTGCCCCTATGCATCAGTACTCCTGTATCCGAAGCACATTATTTTAGAAACAAGACAAAAAAAATTTGGGAAAAATTTTTTTTAAGTTTTTATTTAAATTCCATTTAGTTAATACACAGCATAATAATAGTTTCAGGTGTAGAATTTAGTGATTCATCACTTATATACAACACCCAGTGCTCATCACAAGTGCAGTCCTTAATCCCCATCACCTATTTCACCCATTCCCCCCCCCAACTACCTCCCCTCTGGTGACCATTAGTTTGTTCTCTGTAGTTTCTGTTTTTCTAAGAGTCTGTTTCTTGGTTTGCCTTCCTCTCTCTCTTTTTTTTTCCTCTTTGTTTTGTTTCTTAAATTCCACATATAAGTGATATGATATGGTATCTTTCTCTGACTTATTTCACTTAGCAGAATACTCTTTAGTTCCATTCATATCCTTGCAAATGGCAAGATTTCATTCTTTCTGATGGCTAATATTCCAATGTATATATGTACATATATACACATCACTTTCTCTTTATCCATTCATCAGTAGATTAGACCTCTGGGATCTTTCCATAGTTTGGCTATTGTAGATAATGGTATAAACATCAGGGTGAATGTATCTCTTTGAATTAGTATTTTTGTATTTTTGGGGTAAATACCTATTAGTGCAATTGCTGGATCCTAGTGTAAGTCATATTTTTAACTTTTTGAGGAAACTCCATACTGTTTTCCAGAGTGGAGGCACCAGTTTGCATTCACACCAACAGTGCAAGGGGGTTCCCCTTTCTCCACATTCTTGCCAGCACCTGTTGTTTCTTGTGGTTTTGATTTTAGCTATTGTGATAGATGTGAGGTGATATCTCATTGTAGTTTTGATTTACATTTCCCTGATGATAAGTGATATTGAGCATCTTTTCACATGTTTGTTGGTCATCTGTATGTCTTTTGGAGAAATGTCCGTTCATGTCTTCTGACCATTTTTTAGCTGGGTTATTCATTTTCTGGGTGTTGATTTTTATAAGACTTTGGTATATTTTGGATACTAACCCTTGATCCGATATGTCATTTGCAAATATCTTCTCTCATTCTGTAGCTGCCTTTTAGTTTTGTTGACTGTTTCCTTTGCTGTGCAGAAGCATTTTATTTTGATGAAGTTCCAATAGTTTATTTTTGCTTTTTGTTTCCCTTGCCTCGAGACATATCTAGTGAGAAGTTGCTACAGTTGATGTCGAAGAGGTTACTGCCTCTCTTCTTCTCTAGGAGTTTCTGGTTTCAAATCTGACGTTTAGGTTTTTAATCTGTTTTGAATATATTTTTGTGTATGATGTGAGAAAGTGGTCTAATTTCGTTCTTTTGCATGTTATTGTTTCGTTTTCCCAACTGAACAGTTTTCCCAACACTATTTGTTGAAGAGACTTTTTTTTCCATTGGATATTCTTTCACGTTTTGTCAAATGTTAACTGACTGTATAGTTGTGGGTCAACTTCCGGATTTTCTGTTCTGTTCTATTTATCTATGTGTCTATTTTTGTTCCAGTACCATATTGTTTTAATCACTACAACTTTGTACTATAGCTTGAAGTCCAGAATTCTGATGCCTCCAGCTTTGCTCTTCTTCTTTAAGGTTGCTTTGTGGTTCCATACAAATTTTAGGATTATTTGTTCTAGCTCTGTGAAAAATGCTGTTGGTATTTTGATAGGGGTTGCATTAAATGTGTAGATTGCTTTAAGTAGTATAGACTTTTTTTTTTAACGTTTATTTATTTTTGAGACAGAGCATGAATGGGGCAGGGTCAGAAAGAGAGGGAGACACAGAATCCAAAACAGGCTCCAGGCTCTGAGCTGTCAGCACAGAGTCCGAAGCGGGGCTTGAACTCACGGACCGTGAGACCATGACCTGGGCCCAAGTCAGGTGCCCAACTGACTGAGCCACCCAGGCACCCCAAGTGGTATAGACATTTTAACAATCTTTGTTCTTCCAATCCATGAACATGCAATGTTTTTCCATTTCTTCGTGTCATGTTCAACTTCTTTCATCAGTGTTTAATACTTTTCAGAGTACAGGTCTTACCTCTTTGGTTAGATTTCTTCCGAGTTATCTTACTGTTTTTGGTACAATTGCAAATGGGATTGATTCCTTGATTTCTTTTTCTGCTGCTTCATTACTCGTGTATAGAAATGCAACAGATTTCTATGTTGATTTTGCATCCTGGGACTTTATTGAATTTGTGTATCAGTTCTAGCAGTTTTTTGGTGGAAAATTTCAGGTATTTTATATAGAGTATCATGTTGTCTGCAAATAGGGAAAGTTTTTTACTTCTTCCTTGCCAGTTTGGATGCCTTTTATTTCTTTTTGTTGTCTGACTGCTATGGCTTGGACTTCTAGTACTACGTTAAATAAAAGTGATGAGAGTGGACATCCCTGTCTTGTTCCTGACCATACCGGAAAAGCTCCCAGTTTTTCCCCACTGAGGATGACATTAACTGTGGATTTTTCATATATGCCCTTCATTATGTTGAGGTATGTTCCCTCTAAACCTACTTTTTTGAGTTTTTATCATGAATGGATGTTGTAATTTGTCAAATGTTTTTTTCATCTATTGAAATGATCAAATGGTTCTTATCCTTTCTATGATTAATATTAATATCACATTTATATGCAAATATTGACTCACCCTTGCAGCCCAGGAATAAATCCCACTTGATTGTGGTGAATGATTTTTTTAATGTACTGTTAGATTCGGTTTGCTAGTATTTTATTGAGAATTTCTGCATCCATGTTCATCAGGGATATTGGCCTGTAGTTCTCTTTTTTAGTGAAGTCTTTGTCTGGTTTTAGTAATGCTGGTCTCATAGAATGAATGTAGAAGTTTTCCTTCCTCTTCTATTTTTTGGAATAGTTTGAGAAGAATAAGTATTAACTCTTCTTTTTTATTTTTTATTTTTTATAAGTTTATTTATTTTGAGAGACAGAGAGAGAACAAGCTGGGGAGGGGCAGAGAGAGAAAAACAGAGGATCAGAAGCAGGCTCTGTGCTGACAGTAGCAAGCCTGATGTGGGGCTCGAACTCACAAACGATATGTTACCATAATGCCATATGTTTGCACTCATTTGTGGAATTTAAGAAACAAAACAGATGAATATACAGGAAAGGGAAGAAAAGAAAAAAAGAGAGAGGGAAACAAACCATAAGAGACTCTTACAGACAGAGAAAAAACTGAGGGTTGATGTAGGGAGGTGGGTGGGGGATGGGTTAGATGGGTGATGGGTATTAGGAGGGCTCTTGTTATGATGGATACTGGGTGTTATATATAAGTGAGGAATTAATTTATGTGAACTAACTGGAATTTAAATAAAAATATGAAAAGAAAAAATATTATTGCCAAGGAATATAGAATGGGTTACCACTTCCAATCTAATGGAGAAAAAAAATGGAGAGGAAAAGAAACAAAAATTTTTAACTCAAAGGAAAGCAAGAAAGAGGAAAAGAACCCCCCCAAGGAGAAACAATGAGAAAATAATAAGATGGTATAAATAAATAAAATTATAATAGCAGAAATGAACCAAATATTCTGGCTAAAAGGCAAAGATTATCACTGAATAAAAAATTAGATTCCATATATTTTTTGTTTAAAAAGGATATATCTGTAACTCAAGAATACACAAAGGTTAAAAGAATGGGAAAGGATTTACCAAGCAAATACCAACAGAAAGTGAAATACCTATATTAACAATCATATAAAATAATCTTAAGGAAAAAGGCATTACAAGAAATAAAAAGAAGCATTATATAAAATAGCTCAATTTATCACAAATATATAACAATTTTAAATGTGTTTAAACTTAATTAACTTAGCCTTCAACTGAAAACATTAAAGCAAAAACTGACAGACATATAAAAAATACAGATAAATTCACAATTGCATTGAAAGATTTTAATATACCACTTCAGTATTTCATACCTCAAGCAGGTAGAAAAATCAGTATGGAAGATTTTTAAAAAGTTAGAGCTAATGGATAGAACACTATAGAACACTACTTGATCTGTTTATACTCTAACCCTGTTCAGATGGGTTTAGAAAACTTGACTTTATACTTGGCCATAAAAGAACTCTCAGTAAATTTCAAAAGATTAATAACAACATATAGATATGGTTGTCAGACCACAATGTATTTAAGTTAAAAACCAGTAATATAAGTAAAATACTTAACATTGTACCTGGCACATAGCAAATATTACACACACACACACATATTTTTTATTATCGCTGAGGTTAGGATATACTTAGCATAGCATACTATACTGTAATTATCTATTTACTTTTCTGTCTCCTTACTAAACTATTAGCTCGATAGCAGTATTATTATAGCAGTGAATAAGAAGCAGTATCAATGTCTATGGAAAGCTGATGAATGATTTATATCTTTTTCAGACACTCACAAAGCAGAAAGATCAGTAGAAACAAATTATCTTGCTAAGTCTTAGATTTCCAGAATGAGTGTTTAGAGTCGTTAGCAGGATATTCCTTGGGATAACAATTTGCATTCATTCAACAAATATTATCTACTATATGGAAGGCACTTCATAGTCAATGAACTCAGGAAACTACTCCAAAAGGGAAAACAGATGACAAATAACACATTTTATAGGGATGAGATGAATCCATGGTTGAATGGAACACATCCTTAAAATATGAGGGACAACCATATTCACACATGATGTGTCTTTGGAAATGATTGCTGGAGTTAGGTTACTGGTTGGATAGATCTTAACTTAGATCAAGTGATCTTTGGTTTTAAATTCTGGAACATGAAGTTTAGATATAAAAAGAGTGACTAATAGAGCTATTTAAGTAACATCTCTCAGGTATACTAGTAGAAAAGAGTATGTGCTAGAAAGGAGAGAGGAAGAAAAGGAAGAGAAGAGAGGAGTAAGGAGGAGAGAGAGAGAGAGACAAGGAAGGAGTAAGGGAAGGAGGGAAGAGGGGAAGAATGAGGAATACCAATCAATCAGAACTCATTTCAAAAATATTATATAATCAACTGAGAGATGATTTTGAAGGCAGTCATTACCTTGGAGGCACATTTAGGTTTTTATTTTAAGATATAGTCAGGTTGGGAAAACTAAATATCTACAGGCAGAAGAATAAAACCGGACCCCTACCTTATATTATACACAAAAATCAACTCAAAATGGATTAAAGGCTTGAACATAAGCCCTGAAACTATAAAAGTGCTAGGGAGAAAACAAGGAACTCATACAACTCAATAGCAAAACAAACAAACAAAAAACCCCCAAAAACGCTAAAAAAGCCCCGCAACCCAATTAAAAATTTGCAAAGGAACAGAATAGACATTTTTCTAAAGAAGACATCCAAATGGCCAATGGGTACATAAAAAGGTATTCAACATGGTTAATCATCAGGGAAATGCATATCAAAACCACAATGAAATATCACTTTATCCCTGTTAGAATGGCTATTATCAAAAAGACAAGTTGGACGCCTAGATGGCTCAGTCAGTTAAAATGTCCAACTCTTGATTTAGGCTCAGGCCATGACCTCATGGCTGTGGGATGGGGGCCCACGTTGGCTCTGCAGTGAGCATGGAGTCTGCTTGGGAATCTCTCTTTCTCTCTCTTTCTGCCCCTTCCCCACTCACACAGTCTTTCTCTAAATAAACAAACATTTAAAAAATAATGCTAAAAAAAGGACAAGTAATTATGGGTGCTGGTGAGTATGTGGAATATATTGGTGGGAATATAAATTGGGACAGCTACTATGGAAAACAGTAAGGAGGTTCCTCAAGAAATTAAAAATGTAAGTACCATATGATTCAGCAATCCCACTTCTGGGTATATACTTGAAAGAAATGAAATCCTTATCTTGAAAAGATTATCTGTATTCCCATGTTCACTGCAGCATTACTCACAATAACCATGGTATGCAAACAACCTAAGTGTCCACCAATGGATGACTAGATAAAGAAAATGGGGTATACATATACAATGGAATATTACTAAGCCTTAAAAAAGAAGGAAATCCTGCCATTTGTAACAATGTGGATGAATGTAGAGGGTATTATGGTAAGTGAAATAAGCCAGACAAAGAAAGACAAATACTGCATGACACTACCTATAGATGGAACTTAAAAAAAAAAGTTGAACTCAGTAACAGAGTAGAATGGGTTGTTTGTTGGGCACTGGTATGTGGGGGAAATGGACAAAGGTTACTAAAAGGGTAGAAACTTTAAACTGTAAGATGATAAGGTCTGAGAATCTAATGTAAAACATGGTGAGTATAGTTGATAGTGAGTATAGTTGTATAAATGAAATTTGCTGAGAAAACACAACTTAAGTATTCTTGCCCCCCAAAAAGGTAAATATATGAATATGTGAAGTGATAGATATGTTAATTAACTCAATTGTGGCAATCCTTTCACAACGTGTACCATATAAACTGTTGTGTTGTACGTTTTAAATATATTACAATTTTGTCAACTATACCTCAATAAAGCTGAAAAAAATATACAGTCAGGCCATGTAGGAAAATATCACACCTTTTTCCTATATGGTATCACTCACACTATGTTCTCTATCACTTCCATGGACTTTATAAAATAATCCCAGAACACAACAAAAAGTGTGAATCATCTTTTTCTTCCTTATTCCTTACCCCCTTGCTTAAGACACTGCTATGCACAAGAATGTCATCCCCTGTGTCCTAGCACATCTGAGTTTCTTTAACAGAAATGCCTTGCATGTTTCTGAAGACTGTCATGGGGCCCAAAGCAATAAAATTCAACAGACTTGAGCTGTAATCTTCTCCTAAGGAAATGGTTGGGATGCCAAGATGCCTTTTGACTTTGATTTCACAGCAGGGCTTCATTTGTAATGATGCTGTCCAAACTTTAAATGACAACAGCTGTGATATGAAGCCCCACACACTCATTTATAAAAATTTCCCACAAATTAAAAAAAATTAAACAATAGGGATTTTCAATCCATGACCAATTAGCAGGGAACAGGCAATCATAAAACATTTAGGAACTCTTTATTATCGTACAAAATGTTTACACATTGTAGTGCATGTCTCAAACCTGAGCGCCAGTCAAATGCTGATTGCAAAATATAAATATAAAATTCTTTGCAAATCACGTTAGAGACATTCTAAGTTAATTAGGCTGAAAAATGGAAAAATTTTAAAACAATAAGTCTAAAACTATTGACATAGCTAGCAATAGCATTCCGGAATAGTGCAGTTATCTGTTGGGCAATCAGTCCATAAATACACATCCTGAAGTCCCATGTGCTTTGGCCACATAATAGCAATGTAGTTGCAGACCTAACAGGCAATTTATAAACTTGCAAGGACTTGAATACTTATACATGTTTTATTCTGAAGTTTGCTATGTAGTTTACCTTTAATTTTCCTGCTACAACTGAAGAGTGAGCCCTGCAATCTTAATTTCCCATTAACTTCAATTATTTCATACTTTTAATCTGTGTACCTTTGAACTGTCATGGCCCAGCATTCCTATTTCACAAAACTTGGGAATTTCTCAAAAATAAAATATTTAAATATTAAAGGAAAAAATGAGATTGAGAGGCATAATGTCTTACAGAATTGACTTTTTTTAGAGTTGAGATTAGATAGAACTCAGAAGTTTTTTGAATTGTCCAAAACACTGAGAACACTTATTTATGTCTTCTACATAGGGACAAAAATTAAACTACCACAGACAAAATACCTTTTTATATCATATTACTCTCCTGTTCAAAAATCTCTGACCATTACAGGATAATGACCAAACTCATGAGCCAGGCTTGTAAGCCCTCCATGGTGTGGATCCATTTCCAAACCCAACTAACCAAATGGCCCTCCTACCACAAGCTGCAGCTATAGGCAGTCTGCTTTATTTACCACCTATTCCACATCATTGTAATTCTTACAGCATGTAATATCCCTAGGAATACCATCCATGCCTTGCTTTGTCATTTACACTCTTGCCCCTTGGAACTTCCATATACCTACCCCTATATGTTCTTACTCTTTCCAAGTACAGTGCTAAGCACAAAATAAGTACAAGAACTCCCATTATAGTTTCAGGTTATATTTTAATGCTAAATTAATTTACATAACAACAAAGAATATATCATAATTTTGAACCACTATGGTTATTTAATATGTACCATGACTCCCACTGGGATGGAACATGAATACTAGGCTTGACAAATAATATCAATCTTTGTTATAAGTTTTTGAGTGAATGGCCCATGTCTGCTTTAATTTTATATGCCTGGAAACTAGAACACTGCACCTGGCATATAGTAATAATAGCTAACGTTTATTGAGTGCTTACAAAGTACCAGACATGCTTTAAATCTGAATTTATACAAATTATTTCACTTAATTTTCACATCTCTAGAAGGTAGATACTATAATTTTATCCATTTTGTTGATTAAGGAACTGAGCCTCTCAAGAGGTTACAGGGCTACAAATGGCAGAACCAGAATTCAAACCCAGGTAGTCTCACTCTAGGATTTGTGCTTTAAACCTTTACGTTCTCTTGCCTCTCAAAGGCAAAAAAGTATGAAATGGAATCTAAAAATGGCATCTGTGGAAACATACAATTCAGACTAAGAAATTTTCTAGTAATTAAAATAATATCCTCAGAGTTTGAAACTATATTACATCTATAAAAAAGCAACTGAAAATTGAAAATATGCTTGCTCAAATTAAGATACAAAAGAAGGGATGGAAGATAATTTTTTGTCATGGTATCCTTTTATTCCATTTCTATCTTCAGGAATTTAAAACAATTAAGAAATACAGGGAATCATGTCAAAGTTTCTAAAATATGCCTAACAGGGTGCTATAAATAGAAAACAGAGAAAGTAGTTAGGAGAAAGTAAAATAAATAATGAAGTTATTCTTCATCTGTAAAGAGTCTGGTGAGTGCCAAATATAAGGAAAAAAAGATATTTGGAAAAATGAATAAAATGTGGTATAATATACAAAGGAATACTACATGAAAGTGAAAAAGAATGAATTATAGGTATATCCAACATCACAATGACTCTACCAAACATATTCTTTTGATCAAGACAAAAAGAATACATCACCACCACCACCATCATTACCATCATCAAATTAGTCTCCACTGAAACATACCTTCTTGGTTAATGCTGGCATCTATCTCTACTTATCCAATTAAATCACATCAGGGTAAACATGTGCCAATACAAGATAGGATGTCATGAAACCTACCATAGGGATGCCAAAGAAGTGCTTAAATCAAATCATAATAACAAAGGAAAATCCAACAAAGTCAGATCAAGTAAAAAAAAAGATAATAAGTTAGGATGATTTTATATATGCTTTAAAAGAAAACAATTTGATGTCAAAGGATTAAGGGTGTCCCTGGGGAAAAATAATGAAGGCTTTAAAAATTTTTACAAAAATCGTCCTTAGGAAAGTGCTATAAAAGCCAAACACAAAGTAAACCACCATGTGACTTTGCTAGAAAAAATATTTTAAACACTTTTCCCTCACCCAAACAAAAGTCAGATTTATACTTTAGTTCTACAACAATCAGCACATGATGAAAATTGTAACCTATATTTTTTAAATAAAATTTTATGACTTTTTAGAAAATACAATGTACCAAACAAACCCTTGTCCCCACTATTTGGTATGAAATTTTAGTCCCTATTTTAAATGGATTTATTGGTGTTGATAATGAAAATTAGTTCCCTTCTTATGAGCTAAAGGATTCAGGAGTAATGGTCTCTGTCTTATCTCTATTTAATTCTCCAGTCTGGTGTCTGCAGAAACCAGATGTAGTTATGTAACAAAGATGTGTTGCCTTTGCTACAGTAGATTATCACGGCCTCAGGTCTGTTGCATGCAACCACTGACTTGGTAAACATGTTCTTTTCTATCCCTATCAGAGAGGACAATCTGAAACAGTCTGAACTTATATGAAATGGACAATGGTAAACAGGGTTGTGTTAACTAAAACCCCTTCCATACAAATTCAGTTGTGAAGAAATGTGGACCATTCAAACGTCACATAGAACATTGTATTTGATCCACTATGTTAATGACATCATGCTACTCAGGCTGGATGAACAAGAAGTGGCTACCATACTGGAAACCTTGGTAAGGCATATGTACCCAGAGGATGGGAGATAAGCACTATGAAGGTTCTGGCATGCTGGGACATCTCACTGAAAGTAAAGGACAATTTGTTGCATCTTATATCTCCCACCATGAGGAAGGAAGCACAATTTCTGGTAGGCCTCTTTGGGTTATGGAGGCAGCATATTCCACATCTGGGACTACTGCTCTAGTTCATACCAGGTGACAGTAGATTTAAGCGGCGTCCAGAGCAATAAAAGGCTCTGTAGGAGATCCAGGAATCAAAAGCCCTGCCTGCTTCTCATCACACATAGTGACCCACTTGGAGAATTTGTACTTCCATTGATGTAACTCTGAGCTCTGCAAGGTTGGAGCTTCCAGTCCCCAAAGGAGGAACAGTTCTACCAGGGGATAAAACAAGAATCTCATTAATCTATAAACTGGAGCTGTCACCAAAGTACTTTGACTCCTAATGCCCAGGGACCAGCAGACAAGAAAAGAGTCATCGTCTTGGGAGAGAGAAGCAGATTGAGTTATCAATATAACTTGATGTTGGGGATGAGGGAGAAGGTGTCAAGGATAATGCAGGTTTTGGCTTGTGTAATTGGATCAATGGTGGTACGTTTGCCAACACTGGGAATAATAAAAAAGGGATAAGGTTTGAGAGTTGAAGGGTAGAGAAAATGGATATCATAAGTTCAGTTTGTAACTGAAGTTGAAGTGTCCTTGAGACATGAAAATGAGATATCAGGTAGTCAGCTGGATATTTGGGTGTAGAGCTCAGAGAAAAGGTCTGGAGTAGAGAAATTTGCGAGTTAAATTGTGGGTGTAGAAGAGATCATCCTTGAAGAGGATAGAGAATGAGACAAAAGAGAAACAAATTTGCGAGTTAAGTTGTGGCTGTGGAAGAGATCATCTCTGAAGAGGATAGAGAATGAGACAAAAAGGGAATAAGAGGCTTTACAAATTAAAAGCCATGTGGAGAAGGATAAGCTTTCCAAGATGGAAAAGGAATGGCCACAGAAGGAGGAGGACATGTAGGAAATATTTAATCATGGAAGCCAAGGCAAAAGAGTGCTTCAAAAAGAAATTCTAATTGATAAAATGCTTCCTCTATCTTCAAAGCAAGGCAAAGCTAGTGGATTTAATCATGAAGAGATAACATTAATAATTTATACAGTTTACATAGTTTCAAGGTACCTTTTAGACTGTATTTTTTGTTTGCTTTCCTTTGCCCCACCTCTCCCCCAAAAGAGCATATTTTAAGTAAGTTCCTGTGAGGAAAAAAGAAATTATAAATCTGCCACATTTAGAACAGCTAATAAATAAATACAACCTAAGAAAAGCCTTCCACATTAGAAAAGACTTCATGTATGTAAGTGAGGTTATAAAGAAAAATCAACAGTTCTTTTTAGTATTTTAAAGTTACCATTATGCTGCCTTTATAATATTAGCAAAAGACAAAATACTTATGCAACCAATTATCATTAATAACCAGAGATAATTTTCTACATGATCTACATTGTAAAAATAATAATAACATAAGATTAGAAAAACCTTACCTAGCTTTTGGTTTCAAGAAAAATATTCTGGAATGTGTAAGACTATAATTACTCATCAGCACTATTTATGAAAATCTTTTTGAACGTCAAAAGCAGATTCCATACATTGAATGAAATACATGAAAGTGAGACTCTATTAACTACATCTAACCATTCTTAAAGACAACTCGGCAAGGAATGATCAACTCTGTGATTAATTTTTTTTTTCTAAAGCACTGATAAGAAAGACACTCAGTAAAATGTGAAGTGTTACAGAAGGTTAGGATAGTAACATGAAAGCAGCCCTGGGAATCTTAAGAAAACAATGTACAAATTCTGCACTTTTGTCTTAATAGCAAATAAAACTAGACCCTGGCCAGAAGATCATCCCCCTTTACATTGGCTTTGGCTTTCTGAAGCCCCCACCCCCACTTTTACTGCTAATCTCTTACTTGCTAACCAAATGGATTACATTTAGACATTTAATTTAACCTCCATACCATTTGCTAAGACCAAACACATGCTTCTTCTTTTTTTGAAACTGCTTTCCTTAAGAAAAAACAAAAAACACACAAACTTCCATTTCATTATAAAAGACAGAAAATATAGGTAAGTGAAAAGAAAGAAAAACATCTTGTGACAAATCCCACAACCTTTAAACAACCAATGTAACATTTGGTGTCCATACTTCATATTTTTCTTAATCACAAATTATATGTTTATTCATACCATTTAAATTTTTTTTTTATTTTTAAAAAAAAAACTTTTTTTTCAACATTTTATTTATTTTTGGGACAGAGAGAGACAGAGCATGAACGGGGGAGGGGCAGAGAGAAAGGGAGACACAGAATCGGAAACAGGCTCCAGGCTCTGAGCCATCAGCCCAGAGCCTGACGCGGGGCTCGAACTCACAGACCGTGAGATCGTGACCTGGCTGAAGTCAGACGCTTAACCGACTGCGCCACCCAGGCGCCCCTAAATTTTTTTTAAAAAGTCACTTTATTCTTAAACTAATTTCCTTCCTTGGCCTCCATGATTCTACTTTTCCTTTTACAACTTCTGTCCTCTGACACCCATCATCCTTTTGTCTCAATATCATTTATAGATTTTTATTATTCTTCCAACCCTCTAAATGTATTTCTCAATTCTTTTTTCTTTTTATTTTTAAACTATTTATTTTAAATGTTTATTTATTTGTTTTAGAGAGAGAGAGAGAGAGAGAGAGAGCGAGCACAAGCAGGGAAGGGGCAGAGACAGACAGGGAGACACAGAATCTGAAGCAGGCTCCAGGCTCTGAGCTGTCAGCTGTGAGATCATGACCTGAAGTCAGACACTTAACTGACTGAGTCACCACCCAGGCACCCCTCTTTTTATTTTTTTTTAAATTTATTTATTTATTTTGAGAGACAGTGAGTGCGTGTCAGGGAGGGGTCGGCGGGGGGGGAGAGGGAGAATATCAAGCAGGCTCTGCACTGTCAGCATGTGGCTCGATAAGGGGCTTGAACTTACGAACGATGAGATCATGACCTGAGCCAAAATCCAGAGTTGGACGCTTAATTGACTGAGCCACCTAGGTACCCCCTCAACTCTTTTTTCATCCTTGTATCTCCTCTTGTATAGTACCTACTCTCCTTAGGCTGGCATAGCCACTTCTGTGGTGTAAGGTGCCACCGAAATTTATATTTTCAGCCTAGATAATCCTCCTCATCTCTAGCTGACAAGACACCTTCAATTTGATGTCATGCAAATACCTCAAACTCAATGTATCTTA
The DNA here is from genome assembly GCF_027475565.1 of Acinonyx jubatus. Classification (NCBI taxonomy): domain Eukaryota; kingdom Metazoa; phylum Chordata; class Mammalia; order Carnivora; family Felidae; genus Acinonyx; species Acinonyx jubatus. Next base: position 48,129,999 of record NC_069390.1, on the reverse strand, counting down.
AACTGAATTATCTCTACCCCTCACCCTCACCTTCAGGCCTGATATCATTCTATACTGACTTGGTAAAAAGGACCACCATCTATTTAGTCACCTAACCAGAAATCTATCATGTCATACTCTGACATTCAATCAGATATCAAGTTGATGCTTCCAATGCGAACTTCCTTTCATCTATCCATCCAACAAATATCTTTAGTTGAACTAGGCGCATTGTGCTGGGGGGTTGTCAATTAAACAGTTATATAATCATTGCCCTCTTGAAGCTTCATCAAATACTGTTAATTCTGTTCTCATCACGTTTGTCATCTGTCACCTCATCTTCATACTTACTACCTTTATTTGGACTTCCACCATGGCCATAATTTCTTTACTCCTACCAATTTCTGAGTTTTGGGGGGAGTTCTGTATAAACCAGAATGCTTTTCTGCTTTTTCCTCATGTTCCTAATTTCAGCTTTCTCATGCTTATTAAGTCACTTAACCACTGTCCATTTGCTTTGTCTTCCAAAATTTTGTTGCTCATCTTTCTTTTCTTTCTTTTCTTCCTTCCTTCCTTCCTTCCTTCCTTTCTTTCTTTCTTTCTTTCTTTCTTTCTTTCTTTCTTTCTTTCTTTCTCCTTCCTTCCTTCCTTCCTTCCTTCCTTCCTTCCTTCCTTCCTTCCTTCCTTCCTTCCTTCCTTCCTTCCTTCTTTCGCTAACATTTGTTTTATTTGTTCGTGTGGATTTTTGTTAATCTTTAAAAAAATCCCTCTACTATCATTTTTAGTTGTATTTTAGGAGGGGAGTGGAAGTAAATGTGTGGAGGCAAATGACTAGGACTCATAATTGGGACATTCTAGAGCTTACAATTTCTGGAATTTTCTCTAGGCCATCATTGTTTGAATATTTTAATACCTGTTCCTTCACATTTGCTAGCTACATGATTTTCTAGCAAGATTCGAAACAACTTCTCTTTCATTTCTTTTAAAAAACTAATTAGTGTCTTATATAGTCCTGTAGTCACTGACGAAATAGGAAATAAAATTCAGTAAGTAGGCAGGTGTGTTAGGTGAGTGTAGCAATCATGTATAGCTCTTTAGGCTCAACACTGTGTAAATATTAGTGACACATACCTTGGGCCTTAAATCTCAGGTAGGAACTACGTTTAATTTTTTATTTTGGAACACTAAAGTTTGTCAAATGATTGGCATGACAACCTATAAAATTCTCTTTCCAATTTTAATTAACATTTTAGAGAACTACATATGTTTTTTCCACAAAACTTCTGGAATGAACACACACACACACACACACACACACACACACGGACATGGTATTTTTGAAAGGATGTAAGAATTAACTTTGAAACTAACAATCATCAAAATACTTAATTCTTACTGCTATCTTAGGTTTAAAAAATTATAATATTGGCTGGAATTCTTTTAAAAAATCAAACTCTTTTCTTTCTGGGTATAATTTTCCTAAATAACACAGAAACACAACCTAACCATGCATCTCCCCCCCCACCCCCCTTCTTCCCTTGTCCTTTAACCTCTGCTGAACCTGAATGGCTCCCAGCCCTCTGTCCTGTGCGAGCCAGGCTACACACAAGCTGTGTAACGCCCCAAAGTTATAAAAGGCCCTCCGGAAGCTGGGCTCCTGGAATGAGTTTCATGAGTGTTTGTCTTTCGCTCTAAGCACCTAGAGGGCAAGAGGGCATGCTTCTTACTGTCCTCTGTATGTCACTGAGCTCCAGGTTTCTTCCCTCAAGAAAGAACTCACTGTTCACCCGCAAGAAGCGCAGTTAGCTGACAGCCTCTAATGAACATTCTTTGCCCCAGACGTCCATGACTTTGGGAGATCTGCCACATAGTCTGTGGCTCTCCCAGCCCAGTCCTTTTTCCTTCCCCTTCATCTTTCATAGGCCCTCCCCTACCCCCCCTCTTCCCCACAATAAACACCTTGCAATCCGGGAAAAAAAAACAACACAGAAACACAAAATAGAAGGTTTTTCGCTACACTGTAACTGTTCCAGAAAAGGCAAAAGGCCTGTAGGGACTGCAAAGGTATTGGACATGAGAAAAGAAGGCGCAAAGTTACTAGAAAAAAGAAAGGAATCCTTGTTGATAAGGGAGATCAGGAATTTTTTTTTCCATGAAAAGACAGGCAGAATTGGGAAGGAAAGGGGGCACCTGGGTGGCTCAGTCAGTTGAGTGTCTGACTTCAGCTTAGGTCACAATCTCACGGTTCATGAGTTCAAACCTCACATTGAGCTCGGGCTTGCTGCTGTCAGTGCAGAGCCTGCTTTGGATCCTCTGTCCCCTCTCTCTGCCCCTCCTCAACTTGAGCTCTCTCTCTCTCAAAAAAAAAAAAAAAAAGAATTGGGAAGGAAAAAGAGTTTATTCTAAGTTAGGTGACTAAGCTTTGGATAGGAGTAAGGGGTTGAGGGTATAGGACGGAAAGGCAAGAGCCAGGCCCAGCTCCTACAGAGAGAGAAGATACCCGTTTTGAGTGTTTATAAGACATACTATGAACACTATAAGAACCAGCTTAAGAAAACATATGGTTAATTAGCACATATATGCCTTAGTAAATAGTGTATAAAACCTAGTCTGTCATTTACAACCTAGAAGAAATGGATAAATTCCTAGAAACATAATCTCTACCAAGAATGAATGACGACAAATAGAAAATCTGAACAGACTAGTAAGAAACTGAATGAGTAATCAAAATCTCCCAACAAACAAAAGTTCAAGACAAGATGGTTTCACTGATGAATTCCACGAAACATTTAAAGAAAAATTAATAATAATCTTTCTCAAAATCTTCCAAAAAAAATAGAAGGGATAGGAATACTTCTAAAGTCATTTTACAAGGCCAGCATTATCCTGATACCAAAACTGGACAAGGACAGAACAAGAAAAGAAAATTACAGGCTACTATCCCTGATAAACACAGATGAAAAGTCCTCAACAAAGTATCAGCAAACTGTATTTGACAATACATTAAAACAATCATACACCATGATCAAGTCGGATTTATTCTAGAAATGCAAGGATGGTTCAACATTTGCAAATCAGTATGATACTCCACAGTAACAAAATAAATGATAAAAATCATATTATCATCCCAATTGATGCAAAAATACATCTGACAAAATTTAACATTCGTTTCATGATAAAAACCCTCAACAAAGTGGGTAGAGAACATACCTCGATATAATAATGTCCACGTATGAGAATACCACAGTTAACATCAAACTCAAAGGTGAAAAGCTGAAAGCTTTTCCCCTAAGATCAGGAACAAGACAAGGATGCCTACTCCTGCCATGCTTATTTAACATAGTACTGCAAGTCCTAGCCAGAGCAATTAGGCAAGAAAAAGAAGTAAAAGACATCAGAATCAGAGAGGAAGGAGCAAAACTGTGACTATTTGTAGATGACATATTACATTTTGGCAAATCCTAAAGACTCCACCAAAAACTGTTAAAACTAATTAACAAATTCAGTAAAATTCAAGGATATAAGATCGATATACAAACATTTGTTGTATTTCTATACACTAATAACAAACTACTAGGAAAAAAATAAAACAATGCCATTTACAAGTGAATGAAAAAGAATACCTAAAAATAAACTTAATGAAGGAGGTTAAACCTGTACATCACAAACTATAAGATATCAATGAAAAAACTGAAGACACAAATAAATGGAAAGATATTCTGTGCTCACTGATTGAAAGAATTAGTATTGTTAATATGTCCATATTATCCCAAAATAATCTAGATTCAGTGCAATCCCTATCAAAATTCCATTGATGCTTTTAATAGAAACAGAACAATCTTAAAATTTGTATGGAACCAAAAGAGACCCCAAATAGCTGAAGTAATCTTGATAAAGAAGAATAATGTTGACTCATTATACTTCCTGATTTCAAAGTATATTACAACACTATAGTAATCAAAACACTATGGTATTGGCATAAAAACAGAAACATAGATCAGTGGAACAGATTAGAAAGCCCAGAAATAAAGCTACACATACATGGTCAATTAATTTATGACAAAGGAGCCAAGAATACACAATGGGGAAAGGGTAGTTTCTTCAATAAATGATGCTGGGAAAACTGGACATACTCATGCAGGAGAATGAAACTGGACCACTACCTTACATCATATACCAAGATCAACTCAAAATGGGTAAAAGACTTTAATGTAAGACCTGAAACCATAAAACGCCTAGGAGAAAACATAGGTGGTATATTCTTTAACACTGGTCTAAGTGATAACTTTTAGGGCCTGAATCCAAAGATAAGGGCAACTGTGTCCATCAACTGATGAATAAATAAAGAAAATGTGGTTTATGTACACAATGGAATATTACTCAACCATAAAAAATGAAATCTTGCTATTTGCAATGACATAGATGGAAGAAGAGAGTATCATGTTAACCGAAATAAGTCAGATAAAGACAAATACTCATATATGGAATTTAGGAAACAAAACAAAGGAGCAAGGGGGGAAAAAAAGAGAGGGAGGCAAACCAAGAAACACACTCTTAATTATAGAGAACTGATGGTCACCAGAAGGGAGCTGGGTGGGGGGAATGGGTTAAATAGGTGATGGGGAGAGGCACCTGGGTAACTCAGTTGGTTAAGTATCCTACTCTTGATTTTGGCTCAAGTCATGATCTCACGGTTCATGGGTTTGAGACCCACACCAGGCTCTGTGCTGACAGTGCAGAGCCTACTTGGGATTCTCTCTCTCTCTCTCTCTCTCTCTCCTTCTCTCTCTGCCCCTCCCCAACTTGTGCTGTCTCTTTCTCTCTCTCTCAAAATAAATAAACTTTAAAAAAAAGATTCTCTCTTTCTCCCTCTGTCTCTCTCCCCTGCTCATGCTCTCTCTCTCTCTAAAAAAAATAAAAAATATATATTAAAAAAATAGGTGATGGGGATTAAGGAATGCACATGCTGTGATGAGCACTGAGTAATGTATGGAAGTGTTGAAATCACTATATTGTACACCTCAAACTAATATTATACTGTATGTCAGCTAACTGGAATTTAAATAAAAACATTAAAAAATAACCAAAACAAAACAAAAAGGCAAAGGCAACAAAAGCAAAGTAAACAAATGAGACTACATCAAATTAAAAAGCTTTTGTACAGGGAAGGAAGAAAACTATCAATAAAATGAAAGGCTACCCACTGAATGGGAGGAGGTATTTACAGATCATATACCCAGTCAGGGGTTAATATCCAAAACATAAAAAGAACTCATACAACTCAATAGCAAAAAAAAAAAAAACCCACAAAAAATCTAATTAAAAAATTCCAATCAGAGGACTGGAATAGACCTTTTTGCCAGTAACAGACAGACAGCCAAGAGCTACTTGAAAACATGCTCAACATCACTAATCATCAGAGAAATGCAAATCCAAACCACAATGACATATCATCTCACACCTGTTAGAATGCCTGTTACCAAAAAGACAAGAAATATCACGTGTCGGTGAGGATATGGAGAAAAGGGAACCCTTAGTTAGGAATGTAAATTGGCATAGCCACTATGGGAAACAGTATGGAGATTCCCCAAAACATTAAAAATAGAAGTACCCTATGATGCAGCAATTCACTTCTGGGTACTTACTCAAAGGAAATGAAAACACTAACTTGAAAAGATCTATGCATCCCATTTCCATTGCATTATTATTTACAATAGCTAAAATAGGAAAGCAACCTAAGTATCCATCAATGGATGAATGGATAAAGAAAATGTGGTGTATACACACAATGGAATATTCTTCAGCCACAAAAAAGAAGAAAGTCTTGCCATTTGTAACAACATGAATGGAACTTCTAGTATTATGTTAAGTGAAATAAGTTAGAGAAAGATAAATGCTGTATGATCTCACTTATATGCAGAATTAAACAAAAACAAAAAACAAACTCAGATACAGAGAACAGACTGGCGGCTGCCAGAGTTGGGTATGGGAGAGTTCAGTATGGATGAAAGGGGTCAAAAGATACAGATTTCTTGTTATAAAATAAGTCATGTGCTGATGGCTCAGAGCCTGGAGCCTGCTTCGAGTTCTGTGTCTCCCTCTCTCTCTGCCCCTCCCCTGCTGACGCTGTCTCTCTCTGTCTCTCTTTCTCAAAAATAAAAAACATTAAAATAAATTAAGTAAGTAAGTAAGTCAGTCATGGGATCTAATTATATAGCATGGTGATTACAGTTAAAGTTGAAAGTTTCCAAGAGAATAGATGTTAGATGTTTTACCTTAAAAAGAATCTGTAACAAGGTATGGTGATGGATGTTAATTAGACTTCTCGTGGTGATCATTTTGCAATATATACAAATATTGAATTGTTATGTTATACATCTGAAACTAATATAACATTGTATCAATTATATCTCAATAAAAAATAAAAACAAACAAAAAAGCCCTAATCTATCTTTCACAACATAAACCTAAAGGGATTTTGTAATCAGAATGAAGAATTATATTCTCCTCTCCTTGAGTAATAAAGTTTATATTTCTTTTACATGTGAAAAGAGACATCTAAAAGTTCTTTATGATTTTATCTTTTCCTCCTTAAGATTTTAGTGCTGTGTGGAAAAGTAGTCCCTCAAAGTACTGGTTTTAAAAGACAAGTTGCAGAAAGAGGCCAATTTTATGAAACAAAACTGATTGGCTGGTAAAGAATAAATCTGGTTGTGGTGCTCAGCACTTTTATTTAAGAATGTCCAGTTGTCAGGACAGTAGTACCCTAGTCAGGAAGTAGGAAATGGAGAGAGACCATGTCTTCCTAATGCTTTTTTGTTGGGTTGGGGTTTCACAACTGCTCTTATCCTTAATCTTCTGCCTTGATGTGTACATTGTTCTGACTTCCCTCTTTCTCTGCTTCAGTTTGCCTCTCTTCTTTTTTTAATCTATTTGCCTACAATAGTTCACAAAATGTTGTCCCTGGAACAGCAGCACCAGTATGATCCTAAAACCTGTTAAATATGAAAATTTTCAGCCTCCACTCCAGATCTACTGAATAAGAAATCTAGGTGTGGGGACCACCAATCTGTGTTTTAACAAGCACTCCAGTTATTCTAATGCATGCAAAACCTTGAGAATCACTGGCCTATAGTGCACCAATAATGTCCTTTCTGATATGACCTTGAATCACTCTACAAAAATTGGGCTATATCTGACTCGATTTTAGACTCATGTGACTGTGTGAAATATACTGTGTTATTCAAATTGCTCTACATTTGCTTAAAGTAACTGGCACAAAATTCTTTAGACTAAAATCTAAGTGTTCAAAAAAAAAAGTTTATCTTACTTAGTTTATACTTATGTCTTCGTTTTTTTCAACCAATAAATATGGCCTACAAAATGAAAACTTACATATGGTACCTATCATTAGAGTTAGCCTTTCTTCAAGAGGCTTACAAACTAATGGAACTAACAGGCAGGCCCAGCGTAAGCTAATGCAAATCAGTGCATTTAACATGCCATACTAGAAGTAGAAAAAGGTGTTATGGGAGCACACAAAAGGGAGTGATTCTGCCATAGCCATCAGAGAAGGGCATTTAAGCTGATCTGGATGATGAACAGACTCTTTGGATTCATTTCTCTTCTTTTACACCTCTCTCTAATTTTTTGCTCCTCTATGGCATTAGTTAATGGCTGTTAGTTTGCACATGGCATTAGTGGCAGTGTTTTAAATATAAAGTTAAACATGACAACCTATATATATATATATATTTTTTCCTGAATTGAAAATGAGGTCCACTGATTTGATTTTATCAAAAGCGTCATGTTTTGCCTCAATAGAAGTTTTCAAATTGAGCTAGTTTATGTTTATTTAAATGAATTAAAAAATGTCCTTAAATAAATTTGAATACATGTTATTATGGTTATAGATCAAATACTATTTTATTGTTTAAATATCGTGTGTAATATACTGGAAAAAAACCATATCTTTATCCATAGTATGTCACAATCTTTTCCGGGATCTTAAGTGAATCATATTACCACTGTGGACATTAGTTTCTTCACCTAGAAAAGAGTTTGGACTTAATGATTTCTAATGACTTTTATTTTTATTTCATTTTTTGCCATTTATGATTTCAACTGGTTCAATTATTAAAATATTCACCAGGAAAAGGAATGCTTCTTTTTGTGGTTACCTAGACAAATATCCTCTGCAAATTTTTTGGCTACAAGGGTAGATTCCAGAAGTTTACAGAACACAATGTTAGGCTCAAAACGTGCTCATGACAGACCACATTAGGAAAGAGTATCCTTAAAATTACATTACTTCATCTCTAACAAGAAATGCCTCATGAGGCCATGGCAGTGGTCAAACCTTGGCTGAACATCTTTCTGATGCATTACTGACAGAAACGTCATTCCTCAAACTGCAAAACTTGCTCTGAAACATACCCTAGTTGAAAATAACAGCAGCAGCAACAACAACAACAACACAGATAAGGCCAGAGTTGCATTCCACAATGGAGAGCCTGGGAAATTTAAATCACGTGGAAGAAGTTTTGCAACTGTGAGATAGATTTTAAGGGGAAATGAGACTCTCTGAAAACATGGCTAGAATATTTCAGTCCAAATCTAATTCTTAATGCACAGGATTATAATGACAACTGTTTACTATGGTTGTGAAATTTTGAACCTGCCAAAAGCTAAGTAACTTTGAAGAATGAAAAATTAGTATAAAAAGGGATACATCTTCCTGACTATAAAATAGGCTGTAAATCTTTACCATTTTTTGGTCTGGCTGCTGGCACAAGGAGGTCATGCTGTGAACTGCAGAAGGTGGAATTTAGCAGTGACCTTTTAGAATATACCACCTTACTTACTGGCCAAGTGTCTGTACCTAAATGATTTTTCTTACCCTTTCAAGACTGCATCTCTAACTCCTGGCCCCAAATGCCTGCCTCAAGTTCAGCCAAATACTGCAGTAAGATCCAAGCCATGTGGATTTTACTAAAGTGTGAAGTATGAGGCAGATACAGAGTTACATACCAGAAAGTCTGGTAGCTTGGGATGAGTTTTGTGCTAGTACCATTATTTAAAAACATCACTGAGAAATCTCTGGAAGACTTTTGTTCTCAATTATTCTTTAAGAAAATTTTTAATGTTTATTTTTTTTATATTTATTTTTTTTAACACTTATTCATTTTTGAGAGTGAGAGAGACAGAGCATGAGTGGGGGAGGGGCAGAGAGAGTAGGAGACACAGAATCAGAAGCAGGCTCCAGGCTCTGAGCTGTCAGCACAGAGCCCGATGTGGGGCTCGAACTCACAAAGTGTGAAATCATGACCTGAGTCGAAGTCGGACACTTAACCGAGTGAACCACCCAGGCGCCCCTAATGTTTATTTTTGAAGGAGAGAGAGAGAGACACAGTGTGATCAGGGGGTGGGGCAGAGAGAGAGGGAGACACAGATTCTGAAGCAGGCTCCAGGCTCTGAGCTGTCAGCACAGAGCCCGATGCGGGGCTTGAACTCACAAACTGTGAGGTGATGACCTGAGCGAAAGTTGGATGCCCAACTGACTGAGGCAACAGGCGCCCCTCAATTATTCTTTTTTAAAACCAGTCTTCTGGGGTGCCTGGGTGGCTCAGTCAGTTGGGCATCCAACTTTGGCTCAGGTCATGATCTCACAGTTGGTGGGTTCGAGCCCCACGTCGGGCTCTGTGCTGGCAGCTCGGAGCCTGATGCCTGCTTCTGATTCTGTGTCTCCCTCTCTCTCTGCCCCTCCCTTGCTTATGCTCTGTCTCTCTCTGTCTCTCATAAATAAATAAATGTAAAAAAAAAATTAAAAAAACAAAAACAAAAACAAACGAGTCTTCTATTGCCAAGGCAAAGGAAAATGAATGTGAGTAGAGTGAAACAGGACCAATGTCTTGGACTAAGGGCTGAGTGTGAGATTCTACAGCAATGTCTGACAGAAATACAATGTGAACTATGTAATTTAAAATTGTTTAGTAGTCTGATTTTAAAAAGTAAAAAGAAACAGGTAAAACTAAATGAAATAATACATTTTATCTAATCTGATATCTCTAAAGTACAATCATTTCAACTTACAATCACTATAGAAACCATGAATGAGGCATTTTACACTCCTTTTTCAAAATCTGTGTGTATTTCACATGTATAGCTCATCTCAATTTGGACTCGCTACATTTCATGTACTTGGTATCTAGTTCTAAGTGCCATCTTAATGCTGCATTAGACTATAATACCTTTAATATCTGGGTCTTATAGACCCAAAATTATGGAAACTGATTTTTCCCTCCATTTTCTTCCCACAACTGCTCCACTCTTAGGTTTTGATTGCAATTTTTGAACTATGAAAACTTATGAGAGGGAATATTAAGCCAGTGCACTAAACTCCTTCTAGAGAAACTAAAAAATGTCAGTGTCTAAAGGCTAAAGAACAGGAGATTTGGAACCGTTTTTCATAAAATCAGTCATAGATAAAACAGTCAAGAGATCAGTCTGAAACTCAAAGGGTGTGAAAGTCAAGCAGATTCAAAGAATGAGACGTGGATCTTTTCCCTTTGACCTTGTTACTGAACTGATTATCTGTGAGGCAAACTATAATTCTGCTATCTCTGGCTTATGTTGTACTTATAAAAAAGTATTTAATATTCTTTTTTTCCCTCTGTTCACAGTGAAGCTTCATCATTTCTGTGCTGAATAAGTAGAAAAATATTTTTAGGCAAATTCTGTTTGATTCTCTTGTAGCTATTAGGAACCTGTAAACCTCTTTGACGTTGGTGAACTTTCAGAATTAGAGTGTAGCCTTGAGCATCAGGAAAGTTTTCCCATTTTTTAAAAAAGCAAACTACTACTGCAAAGATCTTACATAGGGGGGAAGAAAAGGATAGCCCAACTTAAAATTTCACAGTGCTATATCTACTGAGATTGTTATATTAGAATATATATTCTTTTCAAGTGTACAAGGAATATTTACCAATATAGACAATATACTAGACCATAAAACATGTCTCAATAATTTTAAAAGGATTCAAATAATAGAATGAATGTCCTTTGATCATGAAATTAAGCGAGAAAGCATTAACATAAAAACTTCTGAAAAATCCACAAAGATAGGGTAACTATATAACACAATTCTAAATAATCCAAGAGTTCAAAAGAAATCAAAAGGGAAAAAGAAACTATTTTTAAAAAATTTTTACTATGATTTTTTTCTTTTTATTTTTTAAGTAATCTCTACACCCAATGTGTAGAGGTTCGAACTTACAACCCCAAGACCAAGAGTCACATGCTCTACCAACTGAGCCGGACAGGAGCCCGGAGAAAGTATTTTAAATTGAATGAAAATGAAAATATATTGAAACTGCTGGCTGCTGCTAAGATAGTACTTAGTGGGAAATTTATAGCATCAGATGCCTACATTAGAAAAGAAGGTATTGAATCAATCACCTCAGCTTCAACCTTAAAAAAACTGAAAAGTCAATTAAACATAAAATCAGTAGAAGAAAGCAAGTATTAAATATCAGATCAGAATTTATTATAGAAAACCAAAGCAATAGAGAAATCAATGAAACCCCAAACTGGCTCTTGGAAAACTTCTGTTTTTGTTTTGCAGTATCTTTGTTTGGTTTTCATATCAGGATAATGTTGGGCTTGCAGAATGAATTTGGAAGCTTTCCTTCCTCTTCTATTTTTTTTAGAATAGTTTGAGAAGAACAGGTATTAATATTTATTTATTTATTTATTTATTTACATACATACATTTAAATTCCAGTATAGTTAACATACAGTGTTAAATTAGTTTCAGGCATACAATAGATTGATTCAACAATTCTATGTATTGCTCAGTGCTCATCAAGATAAGTGCGCCCTTAATCTCCACCTATTTAATCTACCCCCCTACCCCACCTCTCCTCTGATAACCAACTGTTTGTTCTCTATAGTTAGAGTCTGCTTTTTGATTTATTTTTTTCCCTTTTGTTCATTGTTTCCTTTCATTCCATGTATGAATGAAATCATATGGTATTTGTCTTTCCCTGACTGGCTTATTTGCTTAGCATTATACCCTCTACCTCCAACCATGTTGTTGCAAATGGCAAGATTTCACTCCTTTTTATGGCTAAATAATATTCTATTATATATATATATATATATACTACCTCTTCTTTATCCAGTCACTATTGATTGACACATAGGCTGCTTCCATAACTTGACTATTGTAAATAATGATGTGATAAACATAGAGTGCATATAACCTTATGAATTAGGGTTTTCATATTGTTTGGGTAAATACCCAGTAGTGCGATTACTGGATCATATAGTTCTATTTTTAATTTTTTGAGGAACTTCCATGCTATTTTCTACAGTGCTTGTAGCAGTTTGAATTCCAACCAATAATGCACGAAGCTTCCTTTTCCACTATATCCTCACCAACACTTGTTTCCTCTGTATTTTATTTTAGCCATTCTGACAGGTGTGAGGTGATATAGTAGTTTTGATTTGCATTTCCCCTGATGATGAATGATGTTGAGCACTGTTTCATGTGTCTGTTGGCCATCTGTATGTCTTCTCTGGAGAAATGTCCATTCATGTCTTCTGCCCATTTTTTAATTGATTTGGTTTTTGGTGTTGAGTTGTGTAAGTTCTTTACATATTTTGGATACTAGTCCTTTTTCAGATGTCATTTGCAAATATCTTCCCCTATACAGTAGGTTGTCTTTTAGTTTTGTGGATTGTTTCCTTTGCTGTGCAGAAGCTTTTCATTTTGGTGTACTCCCAGTAGTTTATTTTTGCTTTTGTTTCCCTTGCCTCAGGAGATATATATATCCAGAAAAATGTTGTTACATCTGATGTCAGAGAAATTACTGCCTGTGCTCTCTTCTAGGATTTTTATAGTTTTAGGTCTCACATTTAGGTCCTTAATCCATTTTTAATTTTGTGTATGGTATAATAAAGTGGTCCAGTTTCATTCTTTTGCATGTAGCTGTCCAGTTTTCCCAATACCATTTGTTGGAGATAATGTTTTTTTCCCATTGCACATTCTTGCCCCCTTTTTCGTAGATTAAATGACCATATAATTGTGGGTTTATTTCTGGGCTCTATATTCTGTTCCATTGATCTATGTGTCTGCTCTTGTGCTGGTACCATATTGTTTTGACTACTACAGTTTTATAGTATAACTTGAAGCCTGGAATTATGATACTTCCAGCTTTGTTTTTCTTTTTGAAGATTACTTTGGTTATTCAAAGTCTTTTGTGCTTCTATACAAATTTTAAGTTTGTTTTTGTTAGTCCTGTGAAAAATGCTGTTTATATTTTGACAGGGATTGCAGTAAATGTGTAGATTGCTTTGGCTAGTGTGTGTGTGTGTGTGTGTGTGTGTGTGTGTGTGTGTGTATTTTGAAGTTTGTTTATTTTGAGAGAGAGTGTGAGCAGGGGAGGGGCAGAGAAAGGGAGAGAGAGAATCACAAACAGGCTTTGCACTGTCAGCAGAGAGCTCAATGTGGGGATCAGTCTCAGAAGCCATGAAATCATGACTGGAGAAGAAATCAAGAGTAGGGCACTTAACCGACTGAGCCACCCAGGTGTCCTGGGTAGTATAGACATTTTAACAATATTTGTTCTTTCAAACTATAAACATGAAATATCTTTCGAATTCTTTGTATTGTCTTCAATTTCTTTCATCAGTGTCTTACAGTTTTCAGAAGACAGCTCTTTCATCTGTTTGGTTAGGTATTCCTAGGCATTTTATTATCTTTGGTATGGTACAGTTGTAAATGGGATTGCTTTCTTAATTTCTCTTTCCACTGCCTCATTATTAGTGTATATAAATGCAATGGATTTATGTACATTGATTTTGTATCCTGAGACTTTACTGAATTAGTTTATACGTTTCTAGTAATTTTTTGGTGAAGTCTTTCAGGTTTTCTATATAGATATCATGTCATCTGCCAACAGTGAAACTTTCACTTCTTCCTTGCCAATTTTGATGCCTTTTACTCCTTTTCCTTGTCTGACTGCTGTCGCTAAAACTTCCAGTACTATGTTGAATAAAAGTGGTGAGAGAGGACAAATATCCTGACTGTAGAGACAAATATTCCTGACTGTAGAGGAAAAGTTGTTTTTCACATTGAGCATGTTAGCTGTGGGTTTTCCAGATATGGCCTTTATTATGTTGAGGTATGCTCCCTCTAAACCTACTTTGTTGAGGGTTTTTATCATGAATGGATGATGTACTCTGTTAAATGCTTTTTCTGCATCTACTGAAATGATAATATGGTTCTTATCTTTTCTGTTATTTATGTGATGTAGCATTTTGATTAACTAGTGAATACTGAATCACTCTTGCAACCCAGGAATAAATCCCACTTGATTATGGTGAATGATTTTTTAAAAATACATTGTTGGGTTCATTTGCTAATATTTTGTTGAGGATTTTCACATCTGTGTTTATCATGGGTATTAGCCTGTAGTTCTCTTATTTTTTGTAGTGTCTTTATCTGGTTTTTGTTTTCAGGGTAATGCTGGCCTCATAGAATGAATGTGGAAGTTTTTCTTCCTTTTCTATTTTTTGGAATAGTTTGAGAAGAATAGATATTCACTCTTTTTTAAATGTTTGGTAGAATTCACTTGTGAAGCTGTCTGGTCATGGACTTTGCTCATTGGGAGTTTTTATTATTATTACTGACTCAATTTCTTTGCTGGTTATTGGTCTGTTCAAATTCTCTATTTCTTCCTGGTTCAGTTTTTGAAGGTTGTTAAGTTTCTAGGAATTTATCCATTTTGTCTAGGTTGTCCAATTTGTTGGCATATAATTTTTTATAATATTCTTTTAGAATATTTCATATTTCTGTGGTATTGGTTATTTCTCCTCATTCATTTCTGATTTTATTTATTTGAGTCTTCTTTTTTTGATGAGTTTGACCAAAAGTTTATCAATTTTGTTGCTCTTTTTAAAGAACCAGCTCCTGGTTTCATTGTTCTGTTCTATTGGTTCGTGGTTTTTTTTGTTTTTCGTTTTTTGTCTTTTGTCTTTATTTCATTTGTTTCTGCTCAGATGCTTGGGGAAAGTACAACAGAGGAGCCCTGAATTGAAGGACACCAGAGTCCATTGAAAGTTGGTGTACCATACTAAAAATGAGCAAAATTAAGTAAAATATTACATAATGAATGTTAAAGATACCTAGCCCTCTTACTCTACTGGGCTAGAACTCTGACAGCCAGGTATTCACATTACAGGTAGGTGACTAGATTATTTTTTGGGAAATCTGAACAGCTCCTTGCCCTCACTTCCAAAAAGAAAAAACAAACAACCCCCCCCCCCAAAAAAACAATGAATTAAAGACATTGATATTGAGGGTTCCCAAACAAGCAGACAACCAAAGATTACCAGAAAAATGAACAAAACATCTAATATAAAAGACAAAGCATCTAATATAAAAGGATGATTCCAATTATATGAAGGTCAAACAGGAAAAACCAAACTGAATTATATTTTAAAAGTATACACACGAAGTCCCAAGGACTTCAGTGTTAATGTCGTATTTCTTGAACTGGGTGTTGGGTACATGTGTATTTATTTTATTACTATTCTTTTTTCTAAGTTTATTTATTTTGAGAGAGAGAGAGACAGAGAGAGCAGGAGCAGAGGAGGGACAGAGAGAGAAGGAGAGAGAGAATCCCAAGCAGGCTCTTCACTGTCAGTGCGAAGCCCGATGTGGGGCTCGAACTCATGAACTAAGATCATGACCTGAGCTGAAACCGAGTCAGATGCTTAACCCACTGAGCCACCCAGGCACCCCTATCCATTCTTAAAGCAACACATATGTCATAAATGCTATATATTTTACAAATAGAATTTCATGAGTCACACAATGACTACTTGAAAACAAGGTCAAGTTGAGATGCAGAATGGATCATGATTAGCAAGATTTACATACTAGCTAAGTGTTTGACTAGCACACAAAAGCATTACATGCACAGCTCAAATTTCTGCCTAGTAAAAATACAAATTACTATTTATCATGAATTGTTCTTAAATGGTCAATACACAGAATGTCAAATCCATGACTGTCAGCAGTCTGTTAAATTTCCATTAAATATCCCTTAGATATTACAGTAGACATTCAATGAAATCTGATATAAGTAGGTAAGACAGTAATTTAAATTTTATTTGTAAAAGCAGTTATGTTATTGCCCAGAATATTTGGAAATTATGGTTGGTGTTTTCTACACATTTAGAGAGATATAATGGAGATGAGTATGACACAACAAACTTACAGAAAATGAAGGGTGCTACTTAAGGATTTTCGGGACCTGTACCAATAGCTGTTTCAGAAGAAAAGAAACTTAAGGATGGAAATCTGGAATTGGTTTTTTAATCTGATGATATTCAAAAGCATTAATAATTGGAAGGGGGGATTAATAAGCAGAACACAGAGGATTTTCAGTGTAGTAAAAATACTCCATATAATACCAAAGTGATGGATACATCTCATTATACATTTGTCTAAACCCAATGAATGGACAACACCAGGAGTGAAACATAATGTAAACTACGGGCTCCAGGTGATTATGAGGTGTCAATGTATGTTCATTAATTGTAACAAATGTACCACTCAGGTGAGGAATGCTGATAATGGGGGAGGCTATGCATGTGTGAGGCAGGGGATATAGGAGAAGTCTCTATACTTTCCCCTCAATTTTGCTGTGAAACTAAAACTGTTCTAAAACAAAAGTATTAATAAAAATAGTTACTAAAACCGAAAAGCATTATTAGCCTTTTGCCAGTAGTTAATGAAAAACTGGTAGTCCATGGCACTCACTGGCAAAACAATTAAATTATCACTAATAAACAACTATAATCGAGTGCCTATAGATAACCAACTAATTGTTGCCATACATATTTTAGTTCAAATAAGGGGAACAATGAAGCTAGTCCATTGTTTCAAAATGAACTAGAGAATTTGGAGAAAGATCGTAATAAGCTCAGGGCATTGAACTTCTATCACAAGGTTCAGACAAGGGGATAGTTTCTATGATTGCTCTAAAAAATAAATAAGATCCTGTAGCTGCAGGGTTGAGATGTCTAAAACTCATAATGAAGTCTAATCCTGTAGGTGACTGAATTACAACAACTGAATTTGAGTTCACAGCCTCAAAGAGTCTCATGTTAAATTAGGGTACTGACTAGGAAGAAGACGGTAATGATGGTACTATGTCAATTTAAATAAGCTGGAACTGAGTTCACCAGAATTCCCTTCTCCAGATGGTTCTGAGCTAAGAGTTGCTAGAGACTTGGAAGGAGGAAGTGGAGCAGCACCCATGTTTCTGTTCAGAGGTCAGTGTTGTGTCACTAATCTTCTGACTTATTTTGTCATTCAGGTCTGCAGCTCCTACAGCTCTTGCTGGATTTCCTTTCAGCTTCTTTGTATTTTGAGCTAGTGTATGTGCAGCTCTGTAGTAAAGGGAATTAACTTTTTCTGCAAGTCAAGTGCATCATCAACGTTGAAGGTTTAAAGGCAGTGAGGGATATATAGGAGCTCCAATTTGTCCTTACTCTTCCCCTTTTCAAAAACAGGTAAATATATGGACTAAATAATCTATAATCATCAATTAATTACAGATATATAATAAAACCTATATTTTAATTCATGTATTAGGAAAGGACAAATCTAAACATTGTACTTTATCACATAGGATTACTAATAATTCCTTTAATATCCCTCTCCCTTCTTCTCCCTCTCCATCAATCATCTATCAAGGACTATTGCTGGGTTGGAGGGTATATACATAGTCTCCCTTTAACTAAGTACCACCTGATTGCTCTCCAAAATAACTCTACCTACCTGTGTTCTTCACCAGCTGTGCATGAAGATTCCTGTATTGCCACATCCTTACCAACACTTTGCATTATTCTTCTAATTTTTCTAAGTCTTAAGAATATAAAGAGTTATTATGTTAATTTACATAACATTATAGCTTTGTTTCAAGTTCTCTCTTTTATAAAGAGCTTGTTCATATCTTTTTTCAATTTTCATTGGGGGTGCTGTTTAACTCAATGATATAGAGAAATCTTTTCTATATTCCAAATATTATTTCCTTGTGGATTTTAGATGGTAAAACAAATATGATTTCTGGCCTGTTAATTAACATCTGTATATTAACTTCACTCATGTTGTCCTTTATGGATTAAAAAGTTTTAATAACTTAAGAAATCAATCTGGTTTTGTATTGTTTATATTTATGTTTACTTTGTATCATTGCATTCATGTTTTACATTTTAAGAATTTCTTCTCTGCTCTTTAGGCACAAAGATATTCATCTTCATTTTTTCTACTAACTTTGGAGTTCTTTCATTACACAGAGATGTAAACATCTGAAGAACATCTTTGTAATTGTTGCTCTCTAGGAATGCTTTATATCTCATCATACAGTGATCCACTCCTCCCAACAGCATTTACTAAATAAGTTCTCCTTTCTCCACTGATTTGTGACACCTATTAAGTTCCCATTAAGACTAGTATGTCTCTATGCACTCTATTTTACTGGTTTATTAGTCTACTTGATGCCACTAGTTTTATTATCATGGTTTCAAAGTTTGTATTGGTATGTTCTTCCAAATAAATTTTAGAGTATTGTCAAGTTCCTCAAAAATTCCAACTAGACTGATTTAAAAATGGCCAAAGGACTTACAGAGACATCTCTTCAAAAAAGATATACACATGGCCAATAAACACATGAAAAGATGCTCAACACCACCACCATCATTAGGTAAATGGAAATCAAAACCACAGTGAGATACCACCTCACACCCTTAGGATGGCTATTGCCAAAAGGATAAAAAATAACAAGTACTGGAGAGGATGTGGAGAGACTGGAACCCTTGTGTATTGCTGGTGGGAATGTAAAATGGTACAGTTGCTGTTGAAAACAGTATGGCAGTTCCCCCCAAATTAAAAATAGAATTACCACATGACCCACCAATTCCACTTCTGGGTACACACTCAAAAGAACTGAAAGCAGAGACTTGAAGACATATTTGTATATCTTTGTTCACTGCAGGATTATTAATAACACTAAAAGGTAGAAACAACCTAATGTGTTCACTGATGGATGAGTGGATAAGCAAAACGTGGTGTATACATACAATAGAATATTATTAAGCCTTAAAGAGGAAGAAAATTCTGCTGATACAACAGCAGATAAAACACTGAGAACATTATGCTAAATGAAATAAGCCCATCTCAGAAGGACAAATACAGCATGATTCCACTTAGAGTAGTCAAATTCATCAAGACAAAAAATAGAATGGAGGTTGCCTGGAGCCGGAGAGGAGAAATGGGAGTTAATATTTAATTGGTATAGTCTTAGTCTGAGAGATGGAAAAAGTTCTTCAGATGAATGGTGGAAATGTCTGCATAACAATGTGAATATATTTAAGGCCATTGACCTGTACATTTAAGAATGCTCAAAATGGTAAATTTTATGTTATGTATATTTTAATCCAATTAGAGTTCATTCATTCTTCGAGTACTTCTGTATCTTCTGGAATGTGAAGATAACTCCAAAACCGTTCTTATGTTTTCTTTGCCCTATTCCTGGCCCTAGCCATTTCTTCAAGGAGTCATTTCTTTCTTTCAGTGGAGATTGGTATTTAGAAACCAAGATCTGCATATTAGGTGTACTCACTGTTACTGGAGTGTCTCTATGCCAGGCCCTCTCAATGAACGAAGCTATGAACCACTCCCATTCCCCCCTGCCCCACATATATACACAGACATATACATACATTTCCACTTATATTTATTTCAGTATCAAATGTATGTTGAAAATCATGAGTTCTTATTATTAGCTCTAATTTATTCAAAACCATAACGTTCATTCTAGCTTTCTCCTTTTCTTTATTTGCACCTTCTCTACCAGTGAAAAATCTGGCTACCATTATCTTCAATATAGTTACTTATTGCTCAGTCTTCTAAATGTAAACAGTATTCTGATTCCACTGGGCCACCAACACCATTTCACTGAGATCCCATGTTTGTAAATATGGGGCTCAGCTTCTGCCTAGCTGCCATTACTGCCTTGTATGAGACTGCCTAATGGTGGTTGGACACTGGAGGAAGGAAGGGGAAATGGAGGGAGTATTTAAAACATTTTTTAACTTTTTAGTTGGTTTTTACTGGTCAAAAGAAATGCTATTGATTTTTTTAGATTGATCTTACATTCAGCAACCTAACTAAATCATTTCATTAGTTAAAATAAAATCATTGTTCAATGTGGCACCTTTTCTAGGCAGAGGATCATATCATCTGAAAATGACAGCTTTCTCTTTCTTTTCTAACTCTATGATCTCATTTTCTGTCCTCCCCTGCTTATATTTTTTAATTGAGATGTAAGTGACATATAACATTGTCTTAGCATAAGGTATACAACATAATGATTTGACAACATTGTTGACAGTGTTTTTACCTTGCTCCAATCTTAGAGGAACACATACGAAGTTTCTTCATTAAGTATCCGGTTTGTTGTAGGTCTTTGTTATGTAGTTTTGCCAAGTATGAAAGCTTTTCTCTTTTTTTTCTTTTTTTTTAAATATGAAATTTATTGTCAAATTGGTTTCCACACAACACCCAGTGCTCATCCCAAAAGGTGCCCTCCTCAATACCCATCACCCCCCCCCATCAAACCTCAGTTTGTTCTCAGTTTTTAAGAGTCTCTTATGCTTTGACTCCCTCCCTCTCTAACCTCTTTTTTTTTTCTCCCCCTCCCCCATGGACTTCTGTTAAAGTTTCTCAGGATCCACATAAGAGTGAAAACATATGGTTATCTGTCTTTCTCTGTATGTCTTGTTTCACTTAGCATAACACTCTCCACTTCCATCCACGTTGCTACAAAAGGCCATATTTCATTCTTTCTCATTGCCACGTAGTATTCCATTGTGTATAACGGTTTCCTAAGAACTTTTAAACAAACACACATTGGATTTACCAAATGCCTTTTCTGCACTGATTAATCATAATTTTTCTCCTTTAATCTAGGAGCATAATGGTGATAAGAATAAATAAACTAGGGGTGTCTGGGTGGCACAGTTGGTTAAGTGACCAACTGTTGATTTTGGCTCAGATCACGTTCTCATGGTTCATGGGTTTGAGCCCCTCATCAGGCTCCACCTGATGGTGTGAAGCCTGCTTGGGATTCTCTCTCTCTCTCCCTCTCTATGCCCCTTCCAGGATCTCTCTCTCTCTCTCTCTCTCTCTCTCTCTCTCAAAATAAATAAATATAGTTAGAAAGCAAGCAAGCAAGCAAGCAAGAAAAGGATCCTAAGATCATGGAATTCAGTGGTCAGAGGAAACTTGGGGGCATCTAGTCCAACCCTTCTGACAATGTAGGAATCCTTCTGTCAACTTTCCTGAAAATGACTAAAGAGTATTTGGTGAAATACTCTAGCAATGGGGAATATATATCTATTAAGCAATCTATTTCACTGTTAAGTTTTAAATGACACCTCTACCCCTTCTCAGACTTACCAGATCAGAATCTCTGATGATGGAACCCAGAAATGTACATTTAAACAACTTTAAAAAAAGCTTTAGAAATGACTACACTAAATAATAGGACATTAATTTTTCAACTCTAGCTACCCATCAAATTTACCTGTGGAACTTTAAAAAATACAAATTTTAAATTTCATCCTGATTCTAATGTACCAGGTATGAACATGTGAGCTATAAATACCTCAGTCACAGTACTGTCTACTGGAACAGTACTGACCACCTGTATGTGAACTTTAAGTTTTACTTTCAAGCAGAGGTCATGAAGTATTGAACTATCCATCTACATTCCCTTACCAAGATATTCCTGTACATGAGACATAAAATTGAACAGAGGCTGGTTTTGTTTGGGGATTAGATTACCAGTAGTCCCCCTCTTATCCACAGGGAATATGTTCCAAGGCCCCAATGAATGCCTGAAACTGTAGATAATACCGAACCCTATATATGCTATGTTTTTTTCCCTAAACATACATATTGATGAATAGTTTAATTTATAAGTTAGGCACTGTTAGAGATTAACAACAATAACTAATACTTTAAAGTAACTACAACAATATACTGTAATAAAAATTATGTTAATGTGGTCTCTCCCTTTCTCAAAATATTGTATTGTACTCATTCTTCTTCTTGTGATAAGATAATAAAATGCCTATGTGAGGAGACAAATTGGGGTGAATGGCACAGGTATTGTGACACAGTGTTAGGCTACTGTTAACCTACTGACCTATCTACGAATAGTCAAAAGGAGGATCATCTCTTTCTAATGATGGCTGACCACTGGTAACTGAAATGGGAAAGTGAAACTGCAGGTAAGGGGAAACCTACTGTATAACCAAAAAAGGGTAAAAGCTACAAACCTGTGTAGGGATGGAAACTGTATAAAACTCAAACTCACACTAGCTGAGGTAAGTAGCTACTTACATTACATTTAATTATTCATTTAGTCATTTATCAGATTTTTATTGAGAAACTACTTCATGTCAGACATAACAGAAAATACAGATAAGTCAAAACAGGTAGTTTCATTATTTGTAATAAGCACTATTGCAGGGTCATGTTGGACAGGATGTGGTCAGTATGACATATAGTGGAAGCACACAAAAGTAGCTACCAATCCATAATTAATGGGTTGAGGAAGGCTTCCAGTAGGAAGCAACATCTACACTGAGATTAAAGGATGAGTAGGAGTTTAGTAGGTGAAAGGGATGAATGAGGGAGTAGTGATTAGAAAGAAATAGTGTTCTGAACTAAGGCAATAAGATGTGCAAAGGCCACAAGACTGACAGCAGTGAAAGATACAGCTACAGAGGCAGACAGGGGCCAAGATATGATTAGACTTTACTCTGAAGGCAAAGGGGAAGGATTTTAAGTTAGGAAGTGATAAGATCCAGCTTGTATTATAGAAATGTCACATTGGTAAAGCAAGGAAATAGATATGGTAGGGGGGTGGGTCAGAATGGAGGGAGGGAGACCAGTTAGGTCAGTGCAGTAACAGAGGTAAGAAATGTTGGTGACCTAAGTCAGAATATTGGAATTTAAGGAGAGAGAAAAGTGAATGGAGTTGACAGAGATTTAGGAAGTAAATTTCTAGGACTCAGTGGCTGATCAGATAGGAAGATAAGGCTAAGAGAAAGACTAATTCCATGTTTTTGGTTTATTGGTGTCATTTGTTGAGGTAGGAAACTCAACAGAAGAGTTTTTGGGGTCTCAAAATAGGGATAAAAGATTATTATTCCAGTTTGTAACACAACATCTATAAATAGCTTTGGGACATTCAAGCACAGATGGACAGTAACTAGCAGGATATTCAGCTTTGAAACTGAAGAGGCAGATTTGGACTTGAGATACAAATTTGGATGGCATAAGTAAAAGATGGTAACAGGGAGGAGTAAGATTGGCTCTGAGAATCTCAGACTAGCAGAAAACCTAGAAATGAACCTAAAGATGCAAATAAACATCATCATTTGCAAGGTTGAAGGAAGAAAAGCTGTATCAAAATGACTGAAAAATTCAAAAGAAGTAGAAAGCCAGGGGAAATATTGTCATCAAAGATAAGGGAGGAAGGTTTTGTAAAGAGCATCATGAAATGCTACCAAGTGTGAAGTAAGAACTGAAAAGTTTCCACTATATTTATCAATAAGTTCTCATCAATGATCTTGGTTGAGTAGTGGTAGCCAAAGATTTGGCCCAAACCTTACAACTGTTAGAATAATTAACTTCTTGGGTGCATGAGTGACTCAGTCAGTTAAGCATCTGACTCCTGATTTCAGCTCAGGTCATGATCTCATGGTTTGTGAGATGGAGCCCCATATCAGGCTGACAGTGTGGAGCCTGCTTGGGATTGTCTCTCTCCCTCTCTCTCTGTCCTGCTCATGCTCACTGTTTCTCTCTCAAAATAGATAAAATAAACTTAAAAAAAAAATTAAATTCTCAATGAATTGTCTCCTAAATCTGAAACTCAAAATTGTTAACAACCAAGTTATTTCCTTAATAAGTAACTTGGAAAAATGGAATCTTATTTCAATCCAAGGACAATAGTGAAAAGAACAGATACCAAAGGTGCTAAATCAGAATAGCTCAGCAACCCTTGAATCTCAACCCTTGAGCCTTCACCAATCTCAGAAACCATAAAAGTGTGAGAAAATATTGGGAAGAAAAATTTATTCTTTTTGAAGACTTCTGGCTTCATTTTATGCTACTTTGGCATGGACTGTATTTATTTTCAAAATGGCTTTTGTTTCTCTTGGCAAGTTTTATTGTTTCTAATTGTGAAGCAAAATTTCTTTTCTTCACCATACTTTATGTGATAGTATTTAAAACTCATGTAAGTTATGTCAAAAAAACTGATTAAAGAAGTAATTGCACTTTCTGAGCTGATTTTTCCATCTTTTGTAATTATCTTTATTAAAAAATTGTACTTGGAAAAACACAATTATATAATCATTTACATATTCAAACACATATGAATACTTTCTATGCACCAGGTGATGTTCTGGATATTGGCTGTACAATAATGAACATAAACAAGGTCTGTTTTTATTCAGTTGAGGTTGAAGTTTTTCAATAGTAGTTGTTACTTAAAAAATGAAAATAAAGATCCACAAGTTTCCAGAATACAGGCTTCTGATCTAAACTTAAATTTAGCTGTAGAGCACCTATTGCCACTTAATGTGTTTTGAAGAACACAGCATCAGTAAGTTAAAGGCACAGCATGAATAAAAATAAAAAACAAAAAACAAAAAACAAAATTTAGATTCAGAACTCACCTCCTCAATTTATGAGCTCTGTGATTTGGGAAAACTGTTTAACTTCTTTGGGCCTATTTCCAGAGAGTGGTAGTGATTGTGGCTAACTCAGTTTCAGAGCCAAAAGAAAGCTGAGGTTGTCTGAGGCCATCAAAGTGATACCCATCCCCAAGAAGGAAAAGGACAGGGCAATTAGGAATGCTGACTAGATGGTTCTCTCACAAGGAGGAGCGGGCAGTGAAAGCAGAGTTGGGAAACAATGGTGGGGAGTAGGAACTGACTTTGTTTAATGGTCCCTCTTGCTTAGGTCATGCTCCACACAAAGTAAAGAATGACAAAATAAAAAGAATGTGTACATGGTGAAGCTTGTTGACCGAAAGCTTCATTATAGCATGACCCGGTTAAGCTCTTTGGTTGAGAAACTTCTAATCTTAGTATCTTTAGTAAAATCTTTTTCTCTCTGGCTGGTCACATTTCTCAAAGAACTGTTTTCCAATTTCCTGACTTGAGGGCAGATTGCCAGAGTTCTGGGAGCTAAACTGGTATTCTCAATATCTGTCATTCACTTAACTCCCTTGTTTGCAGCAAAACAGAATTTCCCTCAGCTAGACCTATGTCTCCCAGGCTAGTGATGTCCTTTCTCTTAAAAACAAATACACAAACAAACAAACAAACCTGTAATCTTCTACCAGGGTAAAGGAGAGGCAGCTGGCTTTTTACACAGAACTGAAACATGACCTGGGAGGGGAATCCAACTGTATCTTCTTTTTTTTTTTAATCCAAGTTACTTAACATATGGTTTAATAATGATTTCAGGAATAGAATTCAGTGACTCATCACTTACTTATAACACCCAGTGCTCATCCCAACGAGTGTCCTCCTTAATGCCCCTTGCCCATTTAATCCATCCCCCCACTCAACACCCCTCCAGCAACCATTTGTTCTGTGTCTTTAAGCTTCTTATGGTTTGTCTCCCTCTCCATTTTTATATTATTTTTGCTTCCTTCCCTTATGTTCATCTGTTTTGTATCTTAAATTCCACAGATGAGTGAAATCATATGGTATTTGTCTTTCTCTGACTGACTTATTTCGCTTAGCATAATACACTCTGGTTCCATCTACATTGTTGCAAATGGCAAGATTTCATTCTTTTTAATTGCCAACTACTACTCCATCGAATATATATACACCACATCTTTTTAAAAAAATTTCTTTAATGTTTATTTATTATTGAGAGAGAGAGAGACAGAGACAGAGCACAAGGGAGGTAGGGGCAGAGAGAGAGGGAGAAACAGAATCCCTAGCAGGCTCCAGGCTTTGAGCTGTCAGCACAGAGCCCGATGTGGGGCTCGAACTCACAAACCGTGAGATCATGACCTGAGCTGAAGTCAGACACTTAACTGACTGAGCCACCCAGACGCCCCTATACCACATCTTCTTTATCTATTCTTCTGTCGATGGACATTTGGGCTCTCTCCATACTTTGGCTCTTGTTGATGGTGCTGCTATAAACATTGGGGTACATGGGTCCCTCTGAATCAGTACTCCTGTATCCTTTGGATAAATACCTACTAGTGCAATTGCTGGGTTATAGGGTAGTTCTATTTTTAATCTTTTGAGGAACCTCCATACAGTTTTCCAGAGTGGCTGGACCAGTTTGCATTCCCACCAGCAGTGCAAAATGATTCCTCTTTCTCCGCATCCTTGCCAAGATCTATTCTTGCCTGAGTTGTTAATTTTAGCCATTCTGACAGGTATGAGGTGGTAGCTCATTGTGGTTTTGATTTGTATTTCTCTGATGATGAGTGATATTGAGCATGTTTTCATGTGTCTGTTAGTCATCTGGATGTCTTCTTTGGAAAAGTGTCTATTTATGTCTTTTGACCATTTCTTCACTGGATTGTTTTTTGGGTGTTGAGTTTGGTAAGTTCTTTATAGATTTTGGATACTAATCCTTTATCTGATATGTCATTTGCAAATATCTTCTCTTATTCCATCAGTTGCCTGTTAGTTTTGCTGATTGCTTCCTTTGCTGTAGAGAAGGTTTTTTTTTTTGTTTTGTTTTGTTTTTTTTACCTTGATGAGGTCCCAATAGTTAATTTTTGCTTTTGTTTCCCTTGCCTCCAGAGACATGTCAAGTAAGAAGTTGCTGCAGCTGAGGTCAAAGAGGTTGTTGCCTGTTTTCTCCTTTAGGATTTTGATGGCTTCCTCTCTTTTTAAAAAAAAAAAAAAATTTAATCTTTATTTATTTTTGAAAGAGAGAGTGTGAGCAGGAGAGGAGCAGAGAGAGAGGGAGACACAGAATCTGAAGCAGGCTCCAGGCTCTCAGCTGTCAGCACAGAGCCCAACGCGGGTCACAAACTGTGAGATCATGACCAGAGCTGAAGTCTGACGCTTAACCGACGGAGCCACCCAGATGCCCCTGATGGCTTCCTGTCTTATGTTTAGGTCTTTCATCCATTTTGAGTTTATTTTTGTGTATGGTGTAAGAAAGTGGTCCAGGTTCATTCTTCTGCATGTCACTGTCCAGTTTTCTCAATACCATTTGCTGAAGAGACTGTCTTTTTTTCCATTGGATATTCTTTCCTGCTTTGTCAAAGATTAGTTGGCCATACGTTTGTGGGTCCATTTCTGGGTTCTCTATTCTGTTCCATTGATCTATGTGTCTGTTTTTGTGCCAGTACCATACTGTCTTGATGATGACAGCTTTGTAATGCAGCTTGAAGGTCTGGAATTATGATGCCTCCAGCTTTGGTCTTCTTTTTCAGGATTGCTTTGGCTATTTGAGGTCTTTTCTGGTTCCATACAAATTTTAGGATTGTTTGTTCTAGCTCTGTGAAGAATGCTGGTGTTATTTTGATAGGGATTGTGGCAATCCAACTGTAACTTAAGGAGTTTCTTTTGAAATGTTTATATATTTTGAGAGAGAGTGTGTGCACAAGGAGGGGAGGGGCAGCGAGAGGGAGAGAGAGAATCCCAGGCAAGCTCCACGCTCAGTTCAGGGCCTGCCACAGGGCTCTAACCTATGACTGTGAGATAATGACCTGAGCCAAAGTCACAAGAGTAGGACACTCTACCAACTGAGCCACCCAGGCACTCCTTAAGAAGACTTTCAATCAATTCTCTTTTTAATGTTTCAGTCCCACCTTAGCTTCCTGTGTCCAGAGATTACTAGATGTCCCCAATCCCCGAGCCTTTTGCAGTTCTGCAAAGTAGGCTGCTTCAAGGCTTTTACAACTGTCAGTTAGGAAAAGGCTGTCTTGAGTCTGCTAAATAAAGTCATTAACCCATCAATTTTCCAATTTCCAAAATGTTGTTGTTCTTGTCTCCTCTCCTGTTTTGCCTGTGGGTTTCTGCATTTAAAAAAAAAATCCTTTACTTTTGTTTTACTGGGGTTTTGGGTAGTAGCTGAGGCTAAATGTATGTATTCAATCAGTTCACTTTAACCAAATGTTACCCTATCGACTTTTCTCATCTACCATCTTTCTACCCTACATTTGGCAGCATAGAAATATTTTTCAATTTTCAAAAACACAGGCCTTTTCTATACTTTTTTTTCTACTAGCAATTTCCTCTATCTGGAACATTCTCCCTTTCAATCCTTGTCTGAAAAATGCCTTCTGTGACCACGTTCTTCCCACTCAAAATCCAGTAATCTCATAATGGCGTTCATACTACTTTTTCACTTTTTCATCAGCGCATATCCCATTGTATTATATATTTACCTGTGAGGTTTTCCTTCTAGATTGTGAACTCCTTAAGAACCAGGACTTTATCTTAATCACCTCCATATGAAGTGTACCTCAGTATCTAGTACAGAGACTACTATAGAGTAGAAATCAGTAAATGGAAGAGGAGAGGAAAAAAGTAAAAAATACACCCTGATTAAGGAAGAGGGATTCTACTGATTAATAAATTCTTCATATGTTAGTCTGTTCTGGGTGTTGTAACAAAATGCCATAGACTAAGAGGTTATAAACAACAGAAATTCAGTTCTCCCAGTTCAGGAGGTTGGAAGTCCAAGATCAGGGTGCCAGCACGATCAGCTGAGGGCTTTCTTTGGGGTTGTAGACTTCCTATATCCTTATTTGGTGAAAAGGGCTAAGGGAGCCCTGTTGGCTCTTTTTTAATAAGGGTATTAATCTCACTCATGAGATTAACCACCTCCCCAAAACCCCATCACCTCAGAGGTTAAGTTTCCACCATAGGAATCTGGGAGAACACATTCAGACTACAGCACTTAACAAAATGTCCAAATTTGCTATTCAGACATAGGAGCAGGATATGAGTGTCCTTAAAAATTTCTAGATAGCCCTTTCCTCCTCTGGCTGCAGTAATGAGAGGAGCTGCTGCCATGTCTGCCACCTACAATGGATGGTGGTGGGGAACTGCTCCAGCTTCCTGATCAAAAGGAACAAGCAGACATACAGCACCGAGCCCAGTAACCTGAAGGCTTACAACTCCTTCTGCTACAATTGACTGATTCGCTACAAGAGTGTGGGCATGGAGTTGGTGGCCAAAGGCAAAGGTATAGTGGTGGTCATAAAGTGGAGATTAGGCCAGTGAAAACCCGCCACCTCCTGTGTATGGATTGCCATCAACAAGAATGCTCTGGCCATCCTAAGCAGCATCAGGCACATGATCCACAAGAACAAGTACTGTCCAGATCTCCACATGGATGCCATTCGCAGAGCCAGTGCCATCCTGCACAGCCAGAAGCCTGTGATGGTGAAGAGGACATGGGCACACTTCTCCACGAGCTCCTGAGCACCCGCCCCACCCCCTCTCCCCTGCCTCCAAACCAATATAGATGTCAACTACCTTAAAAAAAAATCTAGATTAAATCAATCTGATGTGAAAGTTTCTCATACTTTAAAACCTGTATGTGGTTTCCTATTATTATTCTGAGTCCTCAGTCAAAGAAACCCAATATAAGAATCTACTCAGCAACCAAAGAAGTTTTATGAAAACATTTTCTTGGTGTCTGGAATTCTCAGCGTTAACAAAATCTGAGACTTAGACTTTGAAGCCTCTCCTCTTTAATAAGGCAGGATTCTTGGTTACTTTAGGGGATACTGACCACTGCCCGATGAAGTCACACTAAACCCAATGTTTAGTAGCTTACTTTTTTTTCATAGTAAGACTTTCTCAATGAAGATCACTGATTTGCATTTTGGCACAAGTTTCTTATCTTGTCACAGACTACCACTTTGAACAGTATTGTATGAGACGACCTTACTATCTCCTGCCTGTATTTTCTTCTGCACTTTTTCCATTTCCTATTTCTCTCTGCTCTACTATGTGCAATTGCTTCACATGTGTATTCCAGTTCATTATAATTCTCTCTTTCACTGTGTCTAGTCTGATGTTTGACCTATCCATTGAGTTTTTGTGCATATGTATTTATTTCTTTACTCTTCTATACAAAAAAAAATATCAAAGTTGAAATAATTTTATACTGAATACCTACATATTTCCCCCCAGATTGTATCATGAACATTTTACTAGGCTTGCTTTATTATTTATCCATCTAGCTATCCATTAATCCATATTATTTTTAGTGCATTTCAAAGTAAATAGCAGACATTAATTATTATGAAATTGTTGGGTCATAGGATAGGTATATGTTTAGTTTCATAAGAATCTCTTGGACTTTTTTCCTGAATTGATTAGACTAGTTTACATTCTCAACAATAAAGTATAATTCTCGTTATTTTACAACATTGCCAACATTTGGCATCATTAGTCTTTCTAATTTTAGCATATAGGTGGGTTATATAGTACTATCTCATAGTGGTTTTAATTTGCATTTCTCTAATGACTAACGATATTGAGACCTTCATGTGGTTATTGACCATTCACACACATATCAATTTGTAAAGTATCTGTTCAAATTGCCCATTTTTAAAAATTGGTTGGTTTGGCTTCTTCTTAAGTTGTAGGAGTTCTTTATATAAACATGATACCAGTTCTTTGCCACATATATATTTTGGGAATATTTTTTCCCAATTTTTCCTATTCATTTTCATAATGGTGTGTTTTGATGAGCATAAGTTTTAATTTTAATAAAGTATAATGATAATTTTTTTCCTTTTTGGTTATCATTTTCTGTGATAAGAAACTGTTGCCCACTCCCAAGTTAGGAAACTGTTCCATGTTTTCCCCCTAAAAGCTTTATGGTTTCTTAGTTGATGTTTGGGTCTATGCTCTACCTCAAAGTTATCTTTGTGTTTGATGTGAGGTAGAAGTTAAGATTCAGTTTTTTTCCATACGAATATGTAGTTATTCCAATACTATTTGTAGGAAAAAATTTCTTCCCCCTATTGGATCACTTTGTGTTTTCATTAAAAATCCCATAAATGTAAGTCTGTTTCTGGGTACTCTTTTCCACTGATCTATTTGTTGATGCTTAGGTTAGGACCATACTGTCTTGATTATGGTGGGTTGATAACATGTCTTGAGATCAGGTAGTATAAGTCATCCAATGCTGCTCTTTTTCAAGATTGCTTTGGCCATTCTAAGTTCTCTGCATTTCCATATAAATTTTAGAGTCCACTGTGAATCTCTAGAGAAAAGTGTTGCAATTTTTATTGGGATGGCATTCAACCTGTAGATGGATTTGCTGAGAACAGACATCTTAACAATATTGAATATTCCACATCCTCTGAATTTTTACTTTTGGTAATTATATAAATTCACCTGGCCATTTTTGTTTCTCTAATTATTGGCTTATTTGTACTCAGTCTTTTCTTTAAATATTTTACTTATATATTCGAATTGGATAATTCAAAATATAGTATTTGAGCATATAAATCTGCTGTTGGTTGTTTTGTTGACACTAATTCATACTGGCTCATTTCCTTGGTATTTGGTCATTTTTAAATGGTGAGTTCATATTTTATTGAATTTAACCTATGGATATCCTGATTGCCTAAATTGGGGCTGCATTATTCCAGAAAGGATTTACAATGGATTCTTCCGGAGGTGAGGGTGAGGGGCATGTTACTGAATAGGGATTATTCCTCTTTTAGTGTCCTAGCCTAATGCAAAACTCTCAGGTTCAAACAACCCTCCTTATGGAGGCCAATGCTTAATTGTGCTCACAAATTTAGTTTTCCCTATTTGTTCTTTTTTTGAAAACAGAAGAAGGGCCTATTGAAAATTTCCTTTTCTTCTTAGAAAAAACAATGTACCAAAATCACATGGGTATTTAAAATTTTTTTTTTTTTTATAATTTTCTAAGATCTATTTCTACTATACTAGTGGGAGGGCTCCTCGTAGCATGCAGCTGTGGCTTTTATTTAAAAAAAATTTTTTTTTAATGCTTATTTATTTTTGAGAGAGAGAGACAGAATATGAGTGAGGGAGGGGCAGTGAGAGAGGGAGACACAGAATCCGAAGCAGGCTCCAGGCTCTGAGCCATCAGCACAGAGCCTGACGTGGGGCTTGAACTCATGAACTGTGAGATCATGACCTAAGCTGAAGTTGGACGCTCAACCAACTGAGCCACCTAGGTACTCCCCTCACTGGGCTTTTAAATTATAACTTATTGTTAAAAAATTTTAGCTATGATCTTGACACATATAAAGTTTTAATCATGTATCTGCTAAAATGAAGAGTTAAGGTCATGACAGTTTTGGAGAGATTTATAGTAATCTTAGTTATTAAAAAAAACCCCAAATACAATTAGTTATTTGAAATGAGATGATAAATAGAAATAATCTATAACCTTTATGAACTTTTCCTTTAAAAAATTTCCTTGGCATTGAAAGAACCTAATAAATAAAATAATCCCCTGCAGTACTCATGTTCCACTTAATTTTCCCTTGAGGAAGGGGAAAGACAGAATAACTTCAAAATCACGAAAAGCAAAAATTTAACTAAAGTTTTTGCATTGCTAGCTAAAAATTAGTTCATTTAGTTAAGGATTCTTTCTTAAAATACCGACACAGATGTCTGGCCCCTCTGCCTTGAAATTCTACGCTTTTGTCAAAAATGTTCAGAATGTCATGTTAAATCCCCACAAGTAACATTGTTGTAACAAGAATATAAATACTAATAAATCCCAAGTTAGTAATAAATAACCCATTAAAATAAGACTGTCACATGTGAGCTCATTTATATCTGAGAAGAGCCTCTATATAATGTTAAACAACAGCGTGTGCTGGAATAAGGACAGGATCTATTTTTATGTATTCATGAAATACTGAATTATAAAATAGTAAGTGCCATAGTCCCGGTGTATTTGAAAGCAGGAAAAAAAAATTGCCCATGCCTTTTTCTCCCCAGAAATGTGATTATTCAAATGAAAAAGGGAAATATTCATAGCCTGAGGGTACCTGGCTATTCTATAAATGCCTAATTGGTATATGCTAAAATTAAGTTGAAGAAAGCCTTAAAACTTAGTTCCTCAGTTAATAAGCAGCACAGAAATGGGGAAAAAGCTCTATAAAATAGTTTTTGTACTTTTATCAGCAATCATAGGGTATCAAGAGATTACCTAACTGTAGGGCTTCTAGAGACCTTCACGTATTAATCAAATTCCTTTGTTCTCTACAATGATAGTATCAAAGTAACTGCAGCAAAGTAACAAAAGATATGGCTTTTTTTAGGTCAAATTTATTGTGTTTTATTCTTTTCATAAAGGTGTTCAATGATTTCCTTCCTACCAAAATGAGAATCTTTTTTAAAATTATAAAATACATGCTTGCCATGTTTTACATAATTTAACTGTGCCTGTCTCTGTGTGTGTCTAATCCATAAGCCAGAATAATTATTGTTTGGGACTTACTACAAATATCTTTATATCTATATATGTATGTATAATATATATATACATATATTATATATATACATATATATATACATATATATATATACATATGTGTGTGTGTGTGTGTGTATACTTTTAGGTAAAAAATAGAATTATATTAACTTTATGTAATTTCCCACCTACCAACATATATATAATGGAAGGTTTTCCATATGAGCACATGTTATAGATCTACCTCTTTTTATTTAGTAGCTGATCACTATTCTAAACAGTTGTACATAATTAATCAATATCCGAATGGTAAACATTTAGGTTGCTTTTTTAAAAAATGTTTAGTTTTGAGACAGAGAGAGGCAGAGTTTGAGCAGGGGAGGGGCAGAGAAAGGGAGACACAGAATCTGAAACAGGCTCCAGCCTCTGAGCTATTAACACAGAGCCTGATGTGGGGCTCGAACTCATGAACCATGAGATCATGACCTGAGCTGAAGTCGGATGCTTAACTGACTGAGTCACCCAGGCACCCCTAGGTTGCTTTTAATTGTTGCCATTATAAACCATTATAGCTAGTCTATTATACTTTAAAGTAAGAATGTATTCCAGTAAAGATAAATTCTCTCTGATCTCATCAATTTGCTTAAATAAGCTACAAAGTGCTTGTTATAAGATTACATTTTGATGGTAAATTTTAAATTAGAATTTCTTTTTTTAAATTTTTATTTATTTTTGAAGGAGACAGAGAGAGAGAGAGAGAGAACATGAGTGGAGGAGGGACATAGAGAGAGGGAGACACAGAATTCAAAGCAGGCTCCAGGATCTGAGCTGTCAGCACAGAGCCCAACGCAGGGCTCGAACTCATGAGCTGTGAGATCATGACTTGAGCTGAAGTTGGACGCTTACCTGACTGAGCCACCCAGGCACCCCTTAAATTAGAATTTCTGAGAAAGATATCCTTTGAAATGGATTTGAAGAGAAAAATATGCCCTGTAGAAAAGCCCAATAGCAGTACCCTAAGATATTAATGTGTATAAGTTATAAGGTTATAAAGAATAATGACACAATGAACACTCATACAACTGGTTTAAGAAATAGAATATTACCTTTACCATCAAAGATCTCTATGTTCATCTGCCCTTCCTCTCTAACCTTTGAGGTAACTTTCTTCAATATTTTGTTTATTATTCCCTTGATTTCCCTTTTTCCCAGTTTTATCGAGGTATAATGGACAAATAAAATTGTAGTGTACAATGTAATGATTTGATATATATATGTATACAGCCTTGCTTTTCTTTATAGTTTTACCATATACATGTTGTATCCCTAATTTGCATATTTCTAAATAATACATTACATGCTTTGACTTTTATACTAATGGAATCATATTGTAACTGAATTGCCTTTTTATTTTTGTGCAAAATTATCTTAAGATTCGTCCACATTGTTCCTTGTAGCTACAATTCATTTTCTCTACTAAAAAATATTCTAACATAAAAAGGGGCGCCTGGCAAGCGTCAGTTAAGTGTCCGACTTTGGCTCAGCTCAAGATCTCACAGCTCATGGGTTCAAGTCCTGTGTCAGGCTCTGTGCTAACAGCTCAGATCCTGGGGCCTGCTTTGGATTCTGTGTCTTCCTCCCTTCCTGCCCCACCCCTGTTTGCATTCTGTCTCTGTCTCTCAAAAATAAATGTTAAAAAAATTTTTTTTAAAACCCCATAATTTATTTATTCATTCTACTGCTGGTTGGCATATTAGTTCCTTTGTTTTCTGCTATTTCAAACAATGCTTCTATGAACATTTTTGTGCATGCCTCTTGGTGTATATGG
The DNA here is from genome assembly GCF_027475565.1 of Acinonyx jubatus. NCBI lineage: Eukaryota > Metazoa > Chordata > Mammalia > Carnivora > Felidae > Acinonyx > Acinonyx jubatus. Next base: position 48,094,621 of record NC_069390.1, on the reverse strand, counting down.
GTAAGAGCTCATCTGAGAGTGGAATCACTGGGTCAGAGAATATGTTCATATTCAGCTTTACACAAAAATGACAAATTATCTTATTTCCTACTATCTTATATCTTACTAAATTTTCTAAAGGAGTTTATATTCTAACCAGCAAAGTTTAAAACTTCCGTTTGTTCCATAATTTCACCAATATTTGATATGATTTTTTAATTATTCCAAAATAGTGAATGTAAAAGGCTATAGCATTATGGTTTAAATTGACACTCTCCAATTATTGACATAGGTCCTTTATTTCTAGATAATCTTTCTATACACCTACTGACCAAGTGGGTTTCCTTTTTTCTGAGATACTTTTTTTAAGTCTCTTGCCCATTAAAAATTTGTCTTTTTCTTATTGATTTGTACGAGTTTTTATTTTATTTATTTTATTTTAGAGAGAGAGTGAGCATGAGCAGGGGAGAGGGGCAGAGAGAGGGAGAGAATCTTAAGCAGGCTCCATGCTCTGCATGGAGCCCAACATGGAGCTTGATCCCATGACCCTGGGATCATGACGTGAGCCAAAATCAAGTTGGATGCTCAACCAACTGAGCCACCAAGGTGCCCCACTTGTAGAAGTTTTTATAATCTGAGCACTAATCTGTTGGCAGTTATATTCTTTGCAAACATCTCTCACCCTGAGGTATGCATTCACTCTATGGTATTTTTTGATGAAGAAAAGTTCTTAAGTTGAATGTAGTCAAATTTATCAATCTTTTATTTTAAGATCAGGATGATTTGTAACTGGCTTAACAAATCTGTTCCTACCCCAGAGTCATAAGGATATCTCTTTTAAGGATTGTTTGGAAAATTAGATAGCCTGGCTTTTCATATTTAAGTCTTTAATCCACGTGAAAGTGTTTTTAGTGCATAGTGTGGTACACATACATTAGTGAAGTTGTGTACATTTTCACCTAATTGTCCCGGCACTATTATTGAATTTTTCATCATTTGGTCACTGATCTGAAATGCCCCTTTTTTTTTTTTTGAGAGAGAGTAAAAGTGTATTTGTGAGCAGGGGTGGAGCAGTGGGAGAGGGAGAGAGAATCTTAAGCAGGCTCCAAGACAAGTGCAGAGCCTGACATGGGGCTCAATCTCACAACCCTGAGATCATGACTTGAGCCGAAATCAGGAGTCAGATGCTTAACCCACCGAGCCACACTGGCTCCCTTGAAATGCCAGTTTTGTCATAAGTCACATTTCCATATATGTGTACTTCTGTTTATTATCTGTTATCATCTGTTATGAACATTCTGTTCTAGGGGTCAATCTAACTACTATATAGTGTCTTAATTACTACAATCTTAAACTAGTCAAACATTATTTTAAGTTTTATTGAAGTATAATTGATAAATAAAATCATAAAATATTTAAAGTGTACATCATGATGACTTGATGTATACATACATCATTAAAGGACTCCCACATTTACCTGTTTTATTGTTTTTGTTTGGTGCAAATATTTAAGTTCCACTTTCTTAGCAAATTTTGAGTATGTAATACAGCTTTATCAATTACAGTCACCACATTTTACATTAGATCCTGAGGCCTTGGCCTTATAATAGCTAAAAGTTTGCACCTCTTACCAACTTCTCACTATTTTCCCCACCCCTCAGGCCCTGGCAACCACTTTTCTACTCTTTGTTTCTAAGAGTTAGACTTTTTTTTTTTTTAAGATTCTACCTATCAGAGATAACATGCAGTATTTGTTTTTGTCTGTCTGGCTTATTTCACTTATCATGATGCCTTCAATGTCTATCCATGTTATCACAAATGGCAGGATTTCCTTTTTTCTCATGGGTGAATAATTCCATTGCTTATATATAACACATCTTTTTCTATTCATCTGTTGATAGACACTTAGATTGTTTTCATATCTTGGCTATTGTTAAAAATGCTTCATTGAACATGTGGGTACAGACACTTCTTCAATATCCTGTTTTCCTTTGGACATACTCAGAAATGGGACTGTTGGATCGTATGTTTTAGTTTTAATTTTATGTTTTTCATAGTAGCTGTATCAATTTACATCCTTACCAACAGTACACAAGAGTTCCCTTTTCTCCACTTCCTCTCAACACTTGTTATCTTTTATCTTTTTTGATAATAGCATTCTAACAAATGTGAGGTGATATCTCATGGTGATTTTGATTCCTATTTCCCTGATGATTAGTGATGTTGAACACATTTTCAGGTGCCTTCTGTACATTTGTATGTCTTATTTTAATTGTTTATTTATTTAGGTATGTCTTCTTTTAAACTAATTTTTGATCTGACAGGACCAATTCTAAAGTTGTTGTTGTTTTTAGGAGTGTGTTGGTAACTGTTGTTTATTTATTTAATTTTTAGAGAGAGAAAGCACACAAGCAGGAGAGAGGGGCAGAGGGAGAGAGAGAGAGAGAGAGAGAGAGACAGAGAGACAGAGAGACAGAGAGAGAGAGAGAGGAGAGGGAGAGAAAGAGAAAGAGAAAGAGAGAGAGAGGAGAGAGAGAGAAAAATACAGAGCAGACTCCATGCTCAGCATGAAGCCCCACACAGGGCTTGATCCCTTGACTCTGGGATTATGACCTGAGCCAAAATCAAGAGAATGCTCAACTGACTAAGCCACCCAGGCGCCCCAGGGGTGTGTTGGTAATTCTTAGGTTTTTTTTCTCTTCTAGTTTGGATTCTGATAGAAATTGCATTGCCTCTATTGATTATTATGGGGAGAACTACTATCTTTATCTTCTAATCCATGGGCATGGTATATCTTCCATTTAATTAGGCCTTCTTTCATTCATAAATTTTATTATTAATTATACCTGGTAATTCTCATCTTCCAGTGTAACAGAATTTAATATCCATTTTGTTTAGTTTCTCTAGAGTCCCACAGATAGTCTTTGAATTTTAATATTTAATAACATTTTTCTCCTTGTTCAAAAAGTTTGAAAAAAGAAAGTTTGAGAAATAATTTTTGTATCACCTGTAAAGAATATAATGCCAATGTAATAAATTATCTAACAAGTGAGACAGGATGGGGTAAGCAGATTATTTGCTTCTCTTAAATTGGTATCACTATTTTGTGGGAAGTTTATTTCTGTAATATAATATATATATTTTTTGAAGCCAAATGGAAGTATGTTTTGGCTTTATATGCATAGTGTTTAGCAAATACTTTATTGAGTAATTCATTTGTAATTTGGATTATCCATCATTCATTACCCTCTACCTTAATAGCACAACCAAAACCTGACAATGGCATGAATAATTAAGTAGTAATTATTAAGTAATCTGACATTAAGTAATATAAAAATGAATGTTTTAAAGATGACTTTTCATTTTCAGAAAGCTTCCTTAGAGAACAAGTAATATAACCTACTATTTTTCAAGAGAAAATAAAAATGTTTATGCCAAGTAATAAGTGTTTCTGTCCAAAATGGTATGGATATTGGTTCTTCATCTTATTCACTGTGGAAGGCTCAAGAACTTGACATATCAGTAATTACAGAATCTCCTGGGAAAATAAAAAGTAGTCTTAAATATTAGGAATAATCTAAAAGAACTAAAAATTACCTGTAGAGTACAGTTCATCATCCTTATTATGTAGTCAAACTGTTGGTGGTCTAATATAGCCCTGTTTTGCTGGACATGCAAACCCAGCTCATCAGTGAGACACTGTCTTGCTGCCTTTCCTTTAAGGGCTCTCAATGCAGCAGGAAGGGTCTGAGGACAAGAGAGGCAGAAGTGAACAAAAGGAATCAATGCAAAAAAGTACTTTCAATCACACTAAAAATTCAAGTGCACCTTATCTATAAACCATTTAACAAAGTTATTAGAATTAAACTTCTAGCTTCTACAAGAGTTGATTTGTTATTAAGAACAACTATACATAAATATATGGGTTAACAGTTAATTTTATTTGTAAGCCAGCATGAAAAAGAAATAGAACTGATTCATGTGATAAGTTAAAAAACAAAAAACAAAAAAACATTAACTTCACCTAAAAAAAAAACAACAAAAAAACTCAACAAAACTTTGGTTACCAAAACACTCATGACACTTAGACACCTCTTTTAATAACTGGCCACATCTTCATGGCAAGAATAGAAGGAAAAATTTAATGAAAATAAACACAGGTGACTTTATACCTTTAAACTGGTTATTTAATCAGTTCTTTAATCACAAGTCAGTTTTAATTTATGACTAAAAAATTCTAAATCTCCCTTCCTCATTTCAGTATAACAAAGGACTCAGATCAACAAATAGAAATGTCCAGATTTATGTATTAAAACTCTTTCATTTCATCACCCAGAAGAATGTCTCTTCCAGTTTATGAGAGCCTAGTTAATGTATTTTATATAAAATAGTAATATTGAGAGCCTAGTTAATGTATTTTATATAAAACAGTAATAAGCTTATTTAACTTTGAAAACCTAAAAAATACAGAACAAAGGAGCAACTAAGAAGGAAGGGAAGAAGTCTGAGAGAAAGAGGGCACAGTATTATTATAGGCAGGCACAAGAAATAGGATGGAAACCTAAAGCAAGAGAAGCAAAAGGAAGTCTGTGATACTTCAAGCATAAGAGAAAATGGAAACCAAAAAAAAGTCAAAACCTAGAAAGGCTTGGGGTCATTTACTATAAGGGTAAAAATGTTACTCTTTTCACGCTTTAGCCTCCTGTAATAGATGTTCAGAGCTACAATGAGTCACTAAGAAAAGATTACGTTACATTTAGCATGTTTTATTTAAAAAGTCAAGAAAATGTGTTTTTTTAAAACACTGTTTTCAATAGCATCTCTTATGTTTATTCCAATAACATTATTATACTGGGAACACTGTAAACACTATGATTTTTTTAAGTTTATTTTTGAAAGAGAGAGAGAGAGAGAGAGAGAGACGGAGGCAGAGAGACAGGGAGACAGAATCTGAAGCAGGCTCCAGGTTTTGAGCTGTCAGCATGGAACATGACATAGGGCTTGAGCTCACAAACCATAATATCATGACCTGAGCTGAAGTCAGATGCTTAACTGACTGAGTGACCCATGAGCCTCAAGAAAATGTGCTTTAATAAGACCCATTTAAATTGAATACCACTGTTTCTATAATTCATTACTTATTCTGACTAGATTCTTTGCAATAAATAAAATTATACTTAAAATGTTAAATTTCTAAGTAAAATAGGATTTAGTGAACAATGTTTAAAAGTTTGAGGAAAAAAATGACTATTAGTATTTCTCTGGTAGCCACATAACTAGGCTTGGCTAAGATTTTAAATCTTAGACTTGATTCACTTAAAATGATCAAAACGATCAAACGACACTCAATAAAGACAAGAGATGGAATTAGAGGAGAGGTCATTTGGCAAGCTACACATGTAAATCTGAAAGGGAAATGATGAATGCTTACTTGGGAAAGATGGAATTTTATTACCTTTTCAGTCTCCAACGTTTTATTTTCAAATATGAAAGAGATGCAATTTCTAACAACTTCCAATCTCTGTGCACTGTTGAAAACTGTTGTCACCTTATCCATTATGGAGACTAATAGAGGAATATAAAGACAACACAAACAAATTAAACCTCTTTGGCAACTACAAAAGCAAGAGGAATATTAGTATTTACAGTTTATATGACTATAACTATTTACATGACCAACATTTAGAATTTATTCTTTTCCCTGGTTACATGGCATTGGAGGTATTCCATTTTATTACTCTGATTACATATTTAGGTTTTGAAGTGTCAGGCTAGTCAAAGGCTTATAGAGGATAATATCACAGGATAGCTTCCAAAGATAAACTGAACTATTATGCAAATTAATTGATACTGCACAGTACAATTGTATAAGCAAAAGTAAATATCTATTTTTTTAAGTTTATTTATTTTGAGAGCGTGCCAATGGGGGAGGGGCAGAGAGGGAGGGAGAAACAGAATCCTAGGCAGGCTCCATGCAGCCAGTGCACAGAGCCTGACACAGCAATTGAACCCACACCAAATGCCCCAATTTTTAACTTGAATTGTAAACAAACCGATAAAGTTTGGAGTACAGTATCATGAAAAAAGTAGCTAACATTTATATATGAGAGGACTACTAACAAAAAAAGAAGCTGATATTTCTAAGATATTACCAAAGGAAAACTACATATGACAAAAAAATCAGATTCTACAAATCTGGGTAGAGGGGAACTGAAAAGACACCACACAAAAAGAGAAATGATTATGGCCCAAGAATTACTATATGAACTTGGGAGTAACTTTTTACTCCTATGAACTACGTACCAGTCACCTTTACCATAAGATTGAATAATTCTAGTCTAATACACTGGAAACCATCAAAACCCCAGAGGAGAAAGCAGGGAACAACAATCTCTTTGATCTCAGCTGCAGCAATTTCTTGCTTGACACATCTCCAAATGCAAGGGGATTAAAAGCAAAAATGAACTACTGGGACCTCATCAAGATAAAAATCTTCTGCACTGCAAAGGGAACAATTGACAAAACGAAAAGGCAACTGACAGAATGGGAAAAGATATTTGCAAATAACATATTGGATAAAGGGTTAGTATCCAAAATGTATAAAGAACTTACCAAACTCAACACCTAAAAAACAAATAATCCAGTGAAGAAATGGGCAGAAGATATGAATAGACACTTTTCCAAAGAAGACATCCAGATGGCCAACAGACACATTAAAAGATGCTCAATGTCACTCATCATCAGGGAAATACAAATCAAAACCACGCTGAGATACTACCTCACGCCAGTCAGAGTGGCTAAAATGAACAACTCAGGAAACTACAGATTCTGGCGAGGATGTAGAGAAATGGGAGCCCTCTTGTACTGTTGGTGGGAATGCAAACTGGTGCAGCCACTCTGGAAAACAGTGCGGAGGTTCCTCAAAACATTAAAAATAGAACTACCCTATGACCCAGCAATAGCACTACTAGGAATTTATCCGAGGGATACAGGAGTGCTGATGCATAGGGGTACCTGTACCCCAACGTTTATAGCAGCACTATCAACAATAGCCAAATTATGGAAAGAGCCTAAATGTCCATCAACTGATGAATGGATAAAGAAGATGTGGTTTATATATACAATGGAATACCACTTGGCAATGAGAAAGAATGAAATCATGCCATTTGCAGCAATGTGGATGGAACTGGAAGGTATTATGCTGAGTAAAATAAGTCAGTCAGAGAAGGGCAGATACCATGTTTTCACTCATGTGGAACTTGAGAAACTTAACAGAAGACCGGGGAAAGGGAAGGGAGAAAAATAATTACAGAGAGGGAGGGAGGCAAACCATAAGAGACTCTTAAATACAGAGAACAAACTAAGGGTGGATTGGGGGGTTGGGGAGAGGGGAAAATGGGTTATGGACATTGAGGAGGGCATTTGTTGGGATGAGCACTGGGTGTTGTATATAAGCGATGAACCATGGGAATCTACCCCAAAAACCAAGATACTTGGTGTGTACAAGTATCTTTACACACTTTACACACTGTATGTTAACCATTTTGACAATAAATTATATTAAAAAAAATCTAGTCTAATACATAGGCTAAAATTACTTAAAATAAATTTACCTTATGAAAAGAATATTAGAAGGATATAAACCAAAGTAGTATTAGTTAAGAATGTTAATTTCACAAAGTACTGTATCATTGGTACAAATGACGTAGTAGCAATCATTCTTAAGCCAAAAAGAAAGACCCCTTATATATTTTTTCTTTTTATTTATTTGAGTGTAGTTAGTTTCCGGTGTACAATTTAGTGATTTGACAAGTTTATACATTATGCTTTGTTTCCAAGTGTAGCTACCATCTGTTCCATTACACTGCTATTACAATACCAAAGTTCCATTACACTGCTATTACAATACCAAAGTTCCTTATGCTGTGCCTCTTATTCCTGTGACTTATTCATTCCAAAACTGGAAGCCTGTATCTCCTGTTCCCATTCACCTATTTTTCCCAACTCTCCCCACTTCCCTGGCAACCATCAGTTTGTTCTCTACATTTATAGGTCTGATACGGTTTTTTGTTTAAGAGCCCTTATATTTTATGGTTGCTCTTAGAATCTAAAGGCATAATCCCTTTACTTCCCCTCATACTTAAGAAGAAAGACTATCGTATCTTACTTATTAGCATCCCTTTCATTTCATCAATACAAAATCTTTTATCTTTCAAATCATTTTTTAAACTTTTTTTTGCAATAATTTTAAGCTCACCAAAAGTTACAAAATAGTATGGAGAAGATTCATGCATTCCTCAGTCAGCTTTTCCCATTGGTGACATCTTGCCTAACTAGAATGTATTATCAGAATCAGGAAATCAATTGGCACCATATAATAGACAATAAAACTCAAATTTTACTAGTTTTTTTTCAATTCATTTTTAATCATATGACACTGATATTCTTCATGACCATGATGGTTAAATAGATTATTACACATGACTCTTCTATGAAATGCTCATTCTTAAGTGTGTGCTCTGGTGCTTCCCACACATGTAGGTCAGTGGAATAGACTGAAATAGAAATTGTTAAGTAGGAAACTTCTTAGAGTCTCCAAATAATACCACATACTTTATTGAGCAACATCTTTAAGCTGTGTTTATAAACTTTTAATTCTAAAATCTCTTCAGCAACATTTTAAATTTTCTTTAGGACAAGCCATTAAAACATCCCACGTTTTCTGATAATAAGTCTGTTACCATGTGGGAATTATTGTTTTCCTTTGAGACTATGACTTAGTTCACTCAGAGAAGAAAGCTCTTCACTTGGAGTTACTGATACTTCAGACTGGCCAAACCCCCAGTTGTGGCGTTCTAATACTAGCTTTCTAACGTCTGATAACAACTCTGGTTTGTGGGCACTTGATTCCCAGGGTTTCCTTTGTAAGGCTTTGACTTACCAATGCTAGTTCTGGCTCCCCTGAGGAATAGCTCGAAACTAATTAACCTCTCACAATGTGAATGCCTCCTAAGGTGACAGCAATTTTACACTCATGAAATGAGTATCATGTAAAATGAAACTTTCATACTGTTTAATTTTAGTACAAGGGAAATCCCGACTCTTATCAACTCAAATGAACCAGAAAGTTGGACAGAGGCCCCTGCATTCATTCATTCGTTCGTTCATTCAGATTTTACATGCAGGGCCAAATACTGAGTCATGTGTACCTCTCTCACTGATTACAGTGATATACTCCACATGCATCTAAAGAATGAATTTGATGTGGATTAAAAATGAAGAGAGTAAAGAGATCAAATGAGGATAATATTGAGACAGTTAAGGCTACAATTAAAGCAAATTAAACTTTATCAAACTTCATGTGGGTATTTAAAGAAAGAACTTGGTGTGCCTGGGTGGCTCAGTCAGTAAAGTGTCTGACTTTGGCTCAGGTCATGGTCTCACAGTGTGTGAGTTAGAGCCCTGCATCAGGCTTTCCGCTCTGAGCTCGGAGCCCACTTCCAATCCTCTGTCTCCCTCTCTCTCTGTCCCTACCCCACTTGTGCTTTTTCTTTCCCTCTCTCTCAAAAGTAAATAAACATTAAAGAAAGAACTCAACTAGCTTATGATTATTAAAATAACCTGACTAATCCCTTCAAAAGGTAATTATTCACCCTAATGTGTCTACCTTCTCCCTCTTCTTCTCTATGTGAAAGTTCAATCAACACTTGAGTAAAAGGTATTCTTAGGAAAATAATGGCAAATTAACATTACTAAATAAATAAATAATAAAAGTAGCATTAATATTACTATATATGTAATATAACATTAATGTTAACAATGTGTAATTATTAAGCTTACTATGTAAATATACAATGACTATACGGTTATTCATTGATAATAAAACCACACTTACTTCCAGGTATGATAGAACAGTCTGTAGCAAACTAAAATTCCTACAGGAACAATTATAAAAGTCAGATAAAATGCAAAACGATCTATTTAAATGTAACAGATTGCTACAGAAGCACGAGGACTAGAGGACCTAAAATTCCAGAGAAGGAGAAAAAAGTTGGAGAGGTGAGTTAACACACACATCCAAATTTTCCCTAGGCGATCTACCAATTTTGGGTACAGACAGAAGACTACTGAGAATCCAGGCTTGAATCTGGCATATGGCTAGGCTGACCAAAAGTTTCTGGTGAAAGCTGAACTGGCAAAAGTAGATGTGTGTCATGGTCTGCAGGTAAACCTCTAAAAGATCAATAAGCAAATGTATAAATAAAAAGTTAACAGAGATAAATTATGGAATAAGAAAAATAGTTTATTAATCCAAAAGAAAGCAAGAAAGCAGGGGAAACATAAAACAGGAAGATTAAACAGAAAAAAAACAACCAGTAAACTACATTAAGGCCATTACTATATCAGTAATTATATTTACATAAAGATAAATAGTATATTAAGTAATATAAGTAATATACTAAGATAGACTGGCTAAAAAAAAAAAAAAAACCCACCACATGCTGTTTACAAGACGTATACATTTTTTTTATGTTTATTTGTTTTGAGAGAGAGAGAGAGAGGGTGAGCAGGGGGAGGGTCAGAGAGAGAGAGGGAGACACAAAATCTGAAGCAGGCTCCAGGCTCTGAGCTGCCAGCACAGAACCCAACGTGGAGCTCAAACCCACAAGCTGAAGTGACCTGAGCTGAAGTCAGACACTCAACTGACTGAGCCACCCAGGTGCCCCTATAAGAGGCATATATTAAACATAAAGCCCTAGAAAATTTGAAAATAAAAGGATAAAAAAAGATAAACCATACAAACACTAAGCAAAGGAAAGCTGGCATAGCTATATAAATATCAAAGTATACTTTAAGGCAAGAAGTATTACTAGACACAAAGAGGAACATTTCATAATGATAAAGGGATCAATCACCAGGTTGCTATGATATATCAAATATATGTGGATCCAACAAATCATCTCCAAAATATATGAAGGAAAATATGGATAGAATTGAAATGAGAAATAGGTAAATTCTACTATTATCCTAGGAGACTATAACACATTTCCCTCAACAGCTGAAGAAGAAGAGATAAAAATCAGTAAAGAAAGACAACCCACAGAATGGGAAAAAATATTTGCAAATTACATATCTGATAAGGGACTTGTATACAAAATATATACAGAACTCTTATGAATCAATAATAAAGAGACCAGTAGCCCATTTAAAAATGGACAAAGGATCTAAATACACATTTCTCCAAAGAAGATATAAAGAATGGTAAATAAGTAGATGAAAAGATGCTCTATAACATCAGTGTATATAGAGAAATCAGAATGCCCCATACATTGCTAATGGGAATGTAAAATGGTGCAGCTGTTTTGGAAAACAGTCTGGCAGTTTCTAAAACTATTAAACATAGACTTACCATATGACCCAGAAATTCCACACCTAGTGATATACCTGAAAGAACTGAAAACATATATCCATACAAAAACTTACACATGAATGCTCACAGCAGCATTCTGAAAACAGTAGTCAAAAAGTAGTCAAAAGTAGGCAAAAGTAGAAACAACCCAACAACCCACCTGTTGGTGAATGGACAACAAAACATAAATATATATACTTACATATACATATAGATATACATATACATATACACACATACATGTATACATATATGTATATATCCATACGATGGAATATTATTCAGGTATAAAAAGCAATGAAGTACTGTTACATGCTACATGGATGAACCTTGAAAATATTATGCTAGATGAAGTCAGTTACAAAAGATCATATACTGTATAATTCCATTTATATAAAATGTCCAGAATAGGTAAATCTATAAAGATATAAAGATTATTGCCTAACGGTAGAGAGGAATGGTTTTGGTGGAAAATGGGGAGTGACTACTAATGGGTATGGGTATTTCTATTTGGCATAATGAAAACAATCTGATATTATGTAGTGAAAATGGTTGCACAACTCTGTGGATATGCTAAAAACCACTGAATGGTGCACTTACTGAGTTTTATGGTGTGTGAAATATAACTCAATATAGCTGTTTTTTAAAAAGAGAAGATTCTATAGTATAGCAGTTACATTAATGGTTACTGTTTGTGAGAGACAGTGAATGGAACAGTGTTTCTGGGTGTTAACAATGCTCTAATTCTGGTTATACAAGTTTGTTTACTTTGTAAAAATTCGTCAAGTGGCACACTTTCATTTTTGTGTCTTCTATCTTGATAAAAGGTTTACTTTTAAAACAAACAAAGAGACAGATACATACCAACAGGTGGACCTGCTGGCACAACACATTTCTTTTCCACTCGTGAAGCAGGAGGCGCATTCTGGTTCTTAGCAAGATTTTCCTGTATTAATTCCTGTACCCGAGTTTCATTAATTTTTGGGAAAGGCAGAATATGAACTCGCAAGTGGGATCCTTCTGTTGGGCGTGGAACTTTCTGGAATGCCATATGAGGGTTAGGATTCTCCTGCAGTATCAAACAGGTAAAATTAGTCAGAAGTTGAAATACCAATGGAAGATTGCCAGGCAGAGAGTGGGAGCTCAAAGGGACAAAAACTGAAGTCAGACAGATGAGTGATTATATATACATTCAGATACATGCCATAAAAGAGAGTACCAGAATCTTCTTAGGGGATCTATCAGCAGCATCTGATAATATAGCTGATCACTCAAACTCCTTTTCTATGAATACTTTCTCCATGTGGTTTCTAGGTCTTCTTGCTATATCTTTGTCTATTTTTTTATCTGCCTAATCTCTTAACTATGTAAAAACACCAGGGCTCAGACTTTGGGTCTCTTTTCTATCTACACTTATTTCCTTGGGGACAACTTCCATTCTCAATATTTCAACCATAAAAACACCAATGATCCATAAATTCTTTCCTCCAACTGAGCTTTCTCCTGAACGCCATATACGTATATTCAACTGCCTGCGCAGAGTATTTCCATTTGGATTTAAAATAACTTCTTGAGTCACCTGGGTGGCTCAGTCGGTTAAGCATCTGCCTTCGGCTCAGGTCATGATCTCATGGTTCGTGAGTTCAAGCCCCATATGGGGCTTTGCAATGACAGTGCAGAGCCTGCTTGGGATTCTCTCTCCCTCTCTCTCCGCCCTTCCCCTGCTTGTGCTCTCTCCCTCTCTCTCTGAGTGAATAAACTTAAAAAATTAAAAAAAAAATAACTTCTTAAATAGACGTCCAAATGGCGCAATTACTCTTCCCCTCCTCCAAATCTGCTTTCTATAGTCTTCTCCACTTCAGTAAATGGCATATTTATTTTTCCTCTCAGGTGAAATGCTTAGCTATCTGTAATGCCTTTCTCCAACACTCAATCATCCATTCCTCTGCAAACTTTTTGGACTTTGCCTTTCAAATATGTTCCTAATCTGACCATTTTTCAACAACCCTAAGGTTCAAGGCAACATCTCTATATTACCACAGAACAACAGTCTCCTGACTGGTCTCTCTGCTTCCATCCTCATTCCCTCCCTCCCTCTATTCTTAATACTGCAGACAGAGTGATCTAGTTAAAAGTATGTCAAACTATCACCTCAATACTCTGTTCATTCAAGTAGCTCTTTATTTTACTCAGAGTAAAATCCAAAGTTCCTAAAATAATTTACAAGGCCCCACAAGATCTGGCTTTCCTATAGGACTGTCCTGCTACTGTTTTCCTTCATTCTGCTCTAGCTATCCAGGCCTTCTTGTTCCAGCCTCAAGGCCTTTGCACTTAACTGTTACTTCTGCCTATCCCCCTACAATTTCAACAGCATCCTTTATTCCTTCCTGCATTTCTTTGCTCAAATGCTACCTTTCTTGCCCACCTTATCTAAAGTTATACCAATACACTCCCTATCCCTCTTATTATATTTTCCTCTTTAGCACTTACCATCTTCTCACATATTATAAATTTTATTTAACTTGCTTATTGTCTACCCTTCTCTTACTAAAATGAAGCTCCGTGAGGGCCAACATTTCAGCCAATCAGAAAAATATTCTTTGCCCTCTGCTGTATACCTGTTGCATCTAGAAACTGCCTGGCACATAGCAGGCACCCTAAACTACTTCCCACTATTTCATAATAAGTGGGACACAATGTTGAACGCATACTAGGACTGCAATAATTGAAGTAAATATATCAGCTAATATTTTCATAGATCCTTAGGGCTGGCATAAATTTTTATCTAGCCACCCAGTTAAGGAGGATTATATTTCAAACACCACAGGTAGAATGGAATTCATCTTTTAATAACGTTCTCTAGGGAAAGATGTTTTACTGCCATTCTTAGACCAATTCTAGCATTTATTATCCTTTGCAACCAGAAAATTCCCTTTTCTTCTTGAACCTGTTATTTGTGTTGTAGATTAAGCTCAATACTACCCTATACTTTCTCCAGACAGTTAAAATGGATATCTGTCATCATCTACTAGAGCTACTCCCCACAATTCTTTATGGTTATATGGTCCAGACCCAGATAAAGAAAAGGTTCAGCCATGGCAGATGACATAGGTAGCATATCTCAGCAACACAATAATAATTAATACTCTTTTAAGTGTAAAAAAGCCCGAGTTCTAGTTTTTGTTCGACTCATGTGTGACGCTGGGAAAATAACTTTGCCTGAGGGACATCTTACAAGGTTCCTGAGAAGGTGAAATTAGTTATAAAATTTGTTCTTGCCAAAGTAACCCTTATATGCACTTTGCACTTTGTGTTTTCCCTTTGCATTGTTAGCAAAGGCAGGGGAAAATATATAAATAAATTCCTATGCCAAGTCTTCATGATCACCACTTTCTAAACTATATGCTGAAAAAATTGTTCTAAAATTATGCTTGGATTAACACCAACATCACTGGTCTATAGTTTCTGCAACTGTCCTTTTCAAAAGTAGTATGCTTGTTTTTGTTTTTCTGTTTTTTAGTCACAATGTCTAAGATATCTTCTCAAAGTTACAAATATCAATTTTCTAAAACTCACTGGCAGATTTTTTTTTTCAGGCTGGAAAGGTAATTCATGTGGATTTTGAGGTCAGAATCAGAATCATTTATGTACAGTCTTCATTACTTCTGTTTCTATTTATACTTATTTTATTTATAATAAAATAAAAACTTAAAATATATTTTCCATGATGTAAATAATATTCATTGTAACAAATTTTAAAACATGGAAAAATAGAATTAAAAAATACATCTTCTTAGTTATCTTTCCTAACTATATTTTATCTTTCTCTTACTATATATTCTTTTATCTTGTTCCGAAAATGACTTAAGGTCATTTAGAAAAATAAAGATACACATATTATTTCTACTTAAAATCCTGCAATGTATAAGTTCATCCTAAACCTTATATGGAAGAATAAAGATACAAAAATAGTCAAGGCAATTCTGAAGAAGATTAAGTGGAGAAGTCAAAGTTCCAAGATCTCAAAACTTACCTAAGCCTATAATAATAAATCTAGTATGGCAACTGGTATTAGTGAAGGGTTAAAAAGGCTAATGGAATAAAGGCCCAGAAACAGGACTCTGTGTAAAAACGTGATAGAGACAGGTGACACTACGATTCACAGGGAATGGTTGGACAATTCAATGAGACAGGTAGTATAACAAAGTATTTTTAGTGCCTGGTCTGTGATGCCAGACCTTCTGGGTTAAATTCCAGCTTAGCCACTTATTGGTAGTGTGACCTGGTACGGTGTCAATTCACTCACCACTTGTGTTTTAGTTTCCTCACCTGTAATCTAGATAATGGTACAGTACCTACTTCATAAGGTTCTTGAGAGGACAAAATGAGTTGTTACAGGAAAACTTTTAGTGCCTGTGTGCACTCACGTGTGCACACACATACACACTTTCCCAGAAAATATGAAAGCTGTTTTCTAAAAATTTAGAGTACATTCATGTAAAAAATATTTATTCACTGCATATTCTATAGCATGACACCATACCTCTAAAACTCAAACCATGTCTTTCTCCCACGAATCCCATCATATCACCAGCTACTTACATTTTAACAACAACAACAAAAATCATAGTCAATAAGAGTTAAAACAGAAATAACTTATTAAAGAAAAGATATTGCTATTAGTCACCAGTAGTGTTATTCTTCTCATAAGCAATATGAAATATTATAAACCAAATCTATAGAATTAAGATTAAAAAGCATTTTTAATCATTTTAAAACAAAGCTCAAAGATGAGGCTATCCTGCAGTTGTATAGACATTATACATAAAATTCATATTATGGGATAAAGTTACAAATTATAACATATTCAATTGTGTTCAGAAGATGCAAAAAAGGCTCATGCCTGTGAATCAAAGTGCTTGTTTTTTCTGGATGCTGTGTCTGTATACTGCTGCCCTCTAACGGGCACTGTGGTAAATATAAAGAAATACATTTGCTACTTTACACCCAATTTGGTCACATAATGGCTTTCAAGAAGACAGAAGAAATGAGAGGAAATTTAAGGCTCACTGAACTCTGCATATTCTTAGAAACATCTGCTCTTACTTGGAACTTCAGCTGCATTTGGACTGTTCCCTTGAAGATTACTGAGCTCATTAAAAACCGCAGCCTAATTTTGTTGTTGAATATCCTTGTGGAAACAAGGAAATTCATTATTTTCAATAGAAGAAAGAAGCTGCCAAATTTTCATCTTTGATTGCAGAGAAATGCAAATATAAATTAATTACCAAGAATTCAGGCCACTAAACACTATGGTGAACATGGTAACAATTTTGTTCAAGGCAGCCAAGATGAACTGCCCACAAAAGCCAGCAAAATGCACTATTGTTTAGAGGGAATTTTAAAATTAGATAATGGTTTTCAAGAAATGGGCTCTGTAATCCTGCTTTGAGAATGTATGATAGTAATGGGAGGTACAATGATTTTCTCAGACTTGAAAAAATGACACACATACCATCTGGTCTGGAAACATGGATTTTTCTTTTTTTTTTTTTTGGCAAGCGAAATGAGAATATGCCTAGGGCTTATGGAAAACAAGGCTGAGAATGCACTTCGAATAAAAGCAAAGCAAGCAAAATAAAACAAAAAGCCCCAAACCCTACTGGAAATACAAAGTAGGCAACATTGGGGAAAACAATTTCTTCCTACACATTGGTCTCAGCAGTGAATGACAAATCGATGTGACCTTGTTGGTGGCTACCAAGTTTCCCATATTAATTTAGGTATTTAATAATTATTTAATGTGCACCAATTATTATAGAGCCATGTGGGAGAGCAAGTTACACAAAACCTTCCGAACACAGCTGAAATCAATACTATCACTGGACTAAATCATTAAACACTGACAAAATATAACTGGACTTTTTAGGGTTGCCTAGTTATGCATACAATATTGATGAAAGGAAACATTCTCAACTTTCCATCCTCACAGGACTTTCAATGATCACCCAGATGAATTAAAGCTGCATCCTTAACACAAATAAGTTTGGTGTATGACTTTAATAACTAATATGCTGATTCCCCTAATCCAGGGTTTCTGTACCATGGCAATTTTAACATTTTGAGCTAGATATTTCTTTGTTTGGATGGGGAAGTAGTGGGTGTCTTGTAAATTTGTAAATTGTAAGATGTTTAGAAGCATCCCTAGCATCTGCCTACCAGATGCCACTAGGACACCCTCCTCAGCTGTGACAAACAGAAATGTCTCCAGATGTTGCCAAATTTCTGGAAGGGAGGGGTTACCCCTGCTGAGAACCCCTGCTCTAATTCATAATTCTAGATGGAGGTTTCATATTCTAGGACAAGTACTCTTTTCACAAGTGCCAAGAGAGGACGCATCAACTAGGTAAGAGACCCATAC
This sequence comes from Acinonyx jubatus, assembly GCF_027475565.1. NCBI lineage: Eukaryota > Metazoa > Chordata > Mammalia > Carnivora > Felidae > Acinonyx > Acinonyx jubatus. The sequence goes on along the minus strand of NC_069390.1, from coordinate 48,076,811 downwards.
TTTCGCTCACCTGCTGACATGCAAATTAAAACTATAAGATACCACCGCATACTTATGAGAATGGCTAAAAACAAAATAAGACCAAACAAACAAACAAACCTGAGGATACAAATGTTGGTAAAGATGCAGAACAAATGTAACTCATATATGTCTGGTGGGAATGCAAAATGGTATAGACTTTTGGGAAAATAGTCTGGCAGTTTATTATAAAGTTTACATTTTGTTACCATATATCCCAGCATCCTACTTCTAAATATTTACCCAAGAGAAGTGAAAATTTATGTTCACACAAAACCTGTGCAAATGTTCTAGTGGTTTTGTTCATAACTGCCACAATTGCCCTTCAGTTGGTTAATAGATAAACAGAAGTTTGAGGCATCCATGCAATGGACTACTACTCAACAATGAAAAGGAATAAACAACTGATCTATGCAGCATAAAGGAATCTGAAATGCAGTATGCTAAGTGAAAGAAACCAAATTCAAAAAGCTACATACTGACATTACAAAAAAGGCAAAAACTAAAGAGACAGAAAACAGATCAGTTATTAAGAGTTTGAGGTGGTACGAGGAAGTGATTATAACAAGGAAAGGAATTTAGGGGGGTTGTCAAAAATGTTCTGTCCTTATTGTAGTGGTGATGGATTATACAGCTTCATTCATTTGTTAATATCTACAGTACATTTTGATGTTTTTTTTAATATTTATTTTTGAGACAGAGCATGAGCAGGGGAGGGGCAGAGAGAGAGGGACACAGAATCTGAAGCAGGCTCCAGGCTCTGAGCTGTCAGCACAGAGCCCAATGCAGAGCTTGAACTCACGGACTGTGAGATCATGACCTGAGCCGAAGTTGGATGCTTAACCAACTGAGCCACCCAGGCGCCCCTAGAGTACATTTTAAAAAAGGTATATATTACTACATGTAAATTATCTCACAGTAAATGTGACTTAAAAATGAACAAATAGATCAGATAAGATAAGGGAGAAGTCTGATTTTTATGCTTTGGGGATCTCATTTCATCACAATAATCTAAGTAAGCTGTTTATGTTTTGACTTTTTAAGACTAAAGATGATCACAGTATTTTACATCCTTCCTATAACAACAACAAAATCCTTTTATTCACAGTTGGCAAAGAGATAATAACATCAGTGTAGGTTTAATTTGGATGGTAGTGAAATTAACTTTATGTTGAAATGTAAAGGGTATAGACTTTATGTGATTTATAATGGATATTCCTGTATTTGGACTTTGTTCTCCCATTAGGATTTTAATACCTAGTCACTGCAATGCTAGGCAATGAAACATCCATGAGGCACAAATAGAAATCTCATATTATTCTATAAGAAGGTCCAAGTTTTCTCATTTTTCCTTTAACTTTTAAGAAAACTATCAAACAAATTACACAGTCTAGCAAATATTTATATACCATTACAGATGCAAAACAAATTAGATAAACTGCACTATGTAAAACAGTAAAATACATATCCAACTGATACCTTGATGCCTTGGAATGGAGGTTTTCTAAATTTCTTGTCTTGGCCTATCTTAACATTCTCATTTTGTGTACAGTCAGTGGTCCTTTATTAGTATATATGAGAATCACAGAGATAGAGCCAGTAAGTAGATAAATGTGCTGTCATATAGACATGGAAGATTCTGAAAGCCAAAGTGAGCAGACCCAGATCCAGTATTATCAATTGGGAATGGAAAGAAAAGCTGTATAGTGAATGGCCAATAATCTTCATGGTATAAACCTTGCCAATGCTTAAACAATTTGTCTCTAATGGAGTTATTCCCTTCCTTCTCCTTCATGTCTCCTTCCCATTCCTGTCCTCTACGTAAGTCACCAAATTATTTCCTTAATTATTTAAGAAGCTCCAGAAAGTTAAAAGAGCACCCAAACACTGTTACAATCCATCCTACTCACGTCTCCTCATATTCTCACACACCAAAAAGCAACACAAGGGAGTAGTGAGAAGAAACAGAAATTACGGTTCGTTTTTGAGGTACTTCAAAGGGAAATGAAGCAGAGAGAGTAGGCACACATACCAGACTTCACTGCAACAAAGTATTTACAAACATCTAAGTGGAATCACCAGGTCTCAATTCTAACCCAATAATAAGGAAACAGCCAAATTATATGGTTGGTTCTTGCTGACCAAAAGAGAATTTAGAATGTGATAAAAAAAAAAAAAACTGACTAGTTAAAAATAGAACCATCTGGATTATTTTCCTTGCATTGAGACCATCCTTCCTCCCTCCCCTCAACTTCCTGCATGACCCAAGAAAGTAACTTTACCATCATACTCTGCCTTTTAACTTTGTAACATATTTACTTCAGGAATGTTGGGACCATGTGGAGTTTAGAATCTTACAACTAGACAGAATCTCAGAAAGTCTGAGGACAATCCATGGAGATATTCTGAAATTCTCACTCATCACGTAGATATATCCTCTTTCGAAGGATCTATGGGAATCGTGTACCTAGAAAATGCCTGGTGCTAGCAGACGCTTAATAAATACATACTGAAAGAATGGAATGGATAAAATTAAATGGAATAGGATTAGATTGGGGGAGAAAAGCTCAATAAGGGCTCAAGAAATGCAGAGTACATTTGAAGGGTGATTTCCATCTCTGACCTAGTCATACAAGTCCCTCATGATGATCACTTTAAAAGTACTGTTTTTAAAGGATAGGTGTTGATGTGGGGAAACAAAAGCAAAAAGAAAACAATTAAATTTCCTTACCACTAACAGCCCATTGACAAGTTCTTGAAACAGGCAGAGTGACCTTCCTCTAGGAACTCAGCTGCCTCCATGCTGACACTTTGCTAAGGGCAAAAGGCAATCTTAGCCTGACCCCTCAGGATCCTGTGAGTCTATCTCAAACATATAGAAATTCCTTTGGAAGCTTCCTTTATCTCTATCCACCAAGATGTATATTGACAAACATACTCGAAGCATAAGGCCTACTGATACACATCTGAAAGGTCTCATGACTAAGTTTTTACTAAACAGTAATAAATGACATTTTCTTAAGAATAGCTAGCCCCCAACAGGGTCCTGGAAACCTTGTTTTCAAAACTCCTTGGAGGTTTGTGCTATCCCTAACCCCCTCCCAACCTAAAAGTATATAATCAGTCACCTGTCATAACCTCAGTGCAGCTCTTTCTGTCCATGGGTCCTATTGTTCTTGTGCTTTAATAAAAACACCTTTTTGCAACAAAGATGTTTCAAAAATTCTTTCTTGGCCCTTGGCTCTGCACCCCACCACCCAAACCACATCAGCCATTGTCTGTGTTTTCCATTTACCTTTAATAATGTATAAAAATTAGCTGCTTGTGCCCACCCTGCACTGGTCCCTCGCAGACTGGGAGTGCTCCAGGATGGGGAGTACTGGTGCTGGGGCCTTACCCCCAGGGCGGCAGTGGGCAGGAGCCTGCAGCTGGAGCACTGGGAGAGATTTGGAGCACAAAAGGACAGATTTCCTCTCTTGCGGGAATAAGACGCTCTACTGGACACCCATGCCTCAATGTGTTTACTCAAAAAAAAAAAAAAAAAAAAAAAAGATGGTTTCATCACCCAGCAAGCAGAAATCACCATCTCTGCATTGGTCAAGAACATGGATGCCAACATGGATATTGTCTACAAGGATATGGTCACCAAGATGCAGCAGATCACTGTTCAGCAATATAATGTCCCAGACTTCTAATGTGAAAAAAGATATGATTATTTTGGAGAACAGTGAGTTTTCAGCCCTCAGAGCAGAATATGAGAAAATAAACCTTGAACTACATTGGTTAAAAGAACCAAGTAACGGATGAAGTGATCGAAGTCTGAACAGATAACCAAATTAGGCTTCGTTCCAGAAAAGAGCAGAGTGTAAGAAATGTGTTCGCTGAAATGAAAGGAAGCTGCTGGAAATGAGGACAGAGATGGTGACACTGCATGCCCAGCAAGATAGAGCTGTCACCAAGACAGGTAGGAAGATAGACACTGAGGTCACCAGCCTCAAAACCATGCTGGACATCGCAGAAGCTTGGTAACATTAAATATTTAGCAGGGTCTGGATTTACCTAATAGTAGCTCTGGGATTTTATTGCCTGTGGATATAATAAAGTGTCTATTTAAAGAGAAAAAAAAGAATGTATAATTATTACTTATTTTATTGCAGTTTTCAGTCTTGTGTCAGCTTAGTACAAACTATGTATCATAAAATTTAAGTTCTAGGATGGCAAGAAGGGAAATTACTTTGTTTTTGCATCAAAGTGACTTGGCACACTCCCTTACATACACACTGTGTACTCAGTCATGTAATAGAGACAAACCTGTGTCAGAACCCCAGCTCTGGTCACTTACAGGCTACAAAATTCTGCAGTTCTGGAATAGTCTTGTAAAGATCTAAGAAATAAACATTCAATTATTCAAGGGATCAGTTCCAAAATCTCAAACACTGATTTCCATTTGATGTTTTGCTATTTTTTGAAATCCATCAATAAATCACTCCTAGTAGCCAAGAAAAAAGACTTTCTACCTTTGGTTTCCCACATATCAACAACTGCCCTATTTATCTCACAGGGTCATTTCCAAGATCAAATGAGAAAGTATGTTAAAGTGCTTTAAAATGACAAAGTATAAAGTCAGTCATTGAAAATATTACTATTTTTCAAGTTGGAGATAAGCCAGTCTAATGGAGGGAAAGAAAATAGGTTTAGGGATTCGATAATTGAAAGTTTCTGAATTTAAAATCTGGATTCAATCACTTAATAGCCATATGATCCTGAGCCAATGATCCTCAGTAAAATAGGGATAATGACACCTATCTTAATATTGTTGTTATGAAGATTAGAGATGATGTATGTAAAGTGCTTAATCCCATGTCTGGTACATTGTGTTAAGCATTCAATATTTATTATTATTATTACAGTCAATCAATAGAAATTTCTCATGTGGTCATGCTCTATATTAGTTCTACACAGCCATCATAAATGGTGAACACCAACACAGAACACACATTTTTCTTCTGACAGAATTCTTTTTTTTTTTAATTTTAGCATACTAACCAAGAAATAGATTTAGTATACTGGACACAGTTATGTGTGGAGTTTAGGGTATTAGTCAAAGGGATAAATTTTAAAATAACTTCAGAAACAAAATTCATAAATAATTGAATAACATGAAACAAAGAAACACAATTTAGCATTCTTGTTTTTATCCAGTTGGGTCTCAGATTTCAAATGGGTGTGACAAAGCACTGACTAATGACCCACTGTCCAAAAACACCCATCTATTCAAGTAATTAAGTTAAACAATACTAGGATACCGATCACAAATCCTTCTTCACTGTATTTCCTGAAAAATATTATCTTCCCTCAACTCTCCCCTGGAAGACCATACTTCCCGTTTACTTTCCTTTTCTTAGTAAAAGGATTCAACTCTGCAAGGCTTCACAGGTAGGAAGAATGACTAGTAATCATTAGCCAAAATCCATTTTTCTGCATGCATGTAATGACACTGTCATCTTAGGATCTCTTTTGTTTTGGTATCCAGGCGATTACTTCACACTTTATCACATCCCACTCTTTAGAATTTATTGCATTTCTTCTATACACAGGGAATATTTCCACCCTTGAGTTTCTGTGCTCACTTGACAATTTGGTTTCTTCCTTTCAGCTTTTCACTCCCTGTCTGCTCAAAACAATACAACTCAATTTTCCTGATCCAGATGACAATCACTGGACCACACTAAGCAGAGCACATTGGTTAATTCTAGTTCTGGTCTCCAATGAGTTTAATCTTTATGTCTTAAAAATGCACAATATGCTCTTTTTTTTTTTTAATTTTTTTTCAATGTTTATTTATTTTTGGGACAGAGAGAGACACAGCATGAACGGGGGAGGGGCAGAGAGAGAGGGAGACACAGAATCGGAAACAAGCTCCAGGCCCTGAGCCATCAGCCCAGAGCCTGATGCGGGGCTCGAACTCCCGGACCGCGAGATCATGACCTGGCTGAAGTCGGACGCTTAACCGACTGCGCCACCCAGGCACCCCAAAAATGCACAATATGCTCTTAAGAAGACAGGGACCTAAATGAAAATCCAATGAGGGCACATAACAAATTGGGAAACTGTGACTGAGGTGTTTTCATAATATAGTTGGTTAACAGGAAAATCACTTTGAAAAATGAGGTCTGTTTTGATGCACATATCTTATAACTTATAATCCTAAAGGTTTTAAGTCAGAGCAAAAAGATTATTACTAGAAAGATGTAGTTTCTTTAAACAAAATAATTACATACTTTTAAAATTAATGACTGTCTAAATAAATATACTTACTTACATTTTTGAACAGTTGCTCGGCAAGTTCTCTGACATGCTTTATTATCTTCACTGGGTTATTTTCTTCAACCTTAATTCGCTCTACTTCAAAAGCTACCAACTTGGAAAAAGAATCAAATGGCAAAACATCAACTCCAAAAATGCTAAATTAGAAAACAGTATGATAATTTCATACAATTTGCAAACCAAAAAGCATCTAAAACATACGCTACTATTAAAACAAAATATTTTACATTTTACTGCATTTCACCTCTATTCTAAAGTTACAGAGTTGATTGAGTCCTTGGATGGTCTGGTGGTCTCTCCCTGATTATTCAGGGCCTTATTTCTTCTTGGGGAAGAAACTGAGAGAGACCCACTCATTCTCCAGGCCTCATTCATAAAATGCTCTCAGAGAATTTCAGACAGTCAGGAAGTCTCCAACATTTCCCTAGCTTACAAAACATGAACCAAATGTTCAAGTCAGGTCACTCAGACTTTAGTTCTAGCTCTGCTGACAGTGATTTGGAACAAGTCACTAAAACTCCCTGAGCTTCAGTCTCTTCATCTCTAAAATCAGATGGAAAAACAAAATGATCTGTGGACTCCTTCTAGTTCTTACAATATATAACTCTAATCCATTTCCCCATGAAACTAATTTACTGGGAGAACTGTGTTTTAAAAAAATTTTCTTTAATGTTTATTTTATTTTTGAGACAGAGGGAGACAGAGCATGGATGGGAGAGGGTTAGAGAGAGGGAGACACAGAATCTGAAGCAGGCTCCAGGCTCTAAGCTGTCAGCACAGAGCCCAACGCGGGGCTCGAACTCACAGACCATGAGATCATGACCTGAGCCGAAGTCAGAAGCTCAACCGACTGAGCCACCCAGGCGCCCCAAGAGAACTGTGTGAATATATCCACTTGGGAGTGGAGAAAGAGTACAAAAAGGAAAAAAATGGGAAGAAGGATAAATAGATGAATGATTTCTTTAAAAAGGGTATAAGATTTTTCCCTCTAGAAACTAACAGATTCACTGGAACAGACAACATTCAGAAAGATTGTCAAACAAAGACAAACATTCCTTTCCTTCTAACAGGCCTATTTGATTGGAGTGTGGGGACCAGACAACACACAATGCAGGCCGTCTCTCAAAGGCTCATTAAGTCTTGGGTATGGTAGGCTACCCTGGGTTCAATGAAAACAAGGATCCCTTTCCTAGGAGCAAATGCTATTTTCCTTTAAAAGCACATTCAAGCAAATGAAATGGCCCAAGAAGGGTGGAAGGAGGGGGATGCTTGGGTGGCTCAGTCAGTTGAATGTCCGACTCTTGATTTCTGCTCTGGTCATGATCCCAGGATTGTGGGCTCAAGTCCCACGTTGGGCTTCATGCTGAGCATGGAGCCTGTTTAGAGTCTCTCTCTCTCTCTCTCTCTCTCTCTCTCTCTCTCTCTCTCACTCTCTCTCTCTCTCTCTTTTTCTCTCTCCCCCTGCCTCTTTCCTCTGCTTACACAGCTCTCTCTAAAAACAAACAAACAAACAAACAACAAAAAAACAGGGGTAAGGAGAAATTACTTAGATCTGGTATCTCATTCGTTCTAGGCCTTTGACTGAAATATACGAAGAACAACTGGCTTTCAAGTAACAACATCAATTAGACACTAAAAATTGTAACTGTAGGCAGAACACAGAACTGGATGACCACTCAGGGGAGATTCAGTAGGAATCAGTCCTTGTCTTACCATTATTTCCAATGTATATAAAGGTGTATAATAAAAGGTAAGTTGCCATATAAAGTTAGAGACCTAAAATAAAGCTTAATGCAGACTAAGTGGCTCTCAAAGTCACTTATTCTAGGAAAGTTTGGAGGAGGTGGTGAGATAAGAGCAGAGTATGAGAAATGGGAGGTCATGATTAGATTGAAAAGTAGAGGGAGGATACTCTAGGCAAGGGAAGGATTTACAAAAACAGTGAGAGGCTGTGGCAAGCAAGTTTTCTGCAAGTAATCAATCTGACTTACTAGCTGTGATAATGCTGCCAGAAGGAGTTACTAAGAGAATTAGATAGAAAAAAAAAAAGGGAATATATAAACTGATGTAACTATTCAAAATGCTTCAGAGATTAATAAAATATGGGGTCTAGAAAGGATCTTAGAGAGCATCTAATTTAACTCCATAAAACATTATGTATAGATTACTTAATTCAGGATCTAACAGCTGATATACATTAGTATTAGATAGTCAATGATCCATCATATTAAATGTTGGTATTAGGGAATCAGTGATTAGTAACTGATTAGAAAGAATTGCTCACCACAGGGCAATCTCTCCTAAGTCTTCATATGCTTTGTGTTATTAACTGAAGTATTTGGTGAAGGTCTCCATACTCAGAACTATAACATGTGCCTCTTCTTTCATTCTTATCTGTGATTACTTAACTATCTTTACAGAAAATAAAAGATCACTCTCTGAACTGAGGATCTTTAACAACTTGAGTCCTATCTTCTCTATACACAATAAAATGACCTGTGGCAAAATATAATCACTATTACTATTCTCCACTATCTTGGGTGCCAGAAGTGTTTTCCTTTTATAGACTTCAAGGAACCTCTAGATTTATTGGTTCCAATACAGTGTTCTTTTAGAAAATGAAATGGGAATAATATTCATTGTTCTATCCACCAGAATGAGCTGCTATAAAAACGTAGCTAAATGATAAATGGAAAATGTACTAAAATAAACTAACACAAAATAGCATCCTTATTTTGAGTCACATTTGTCTTAATTTTCCCTTTATAAGGCCAATTCCTTGAAGACAGAGACAAAATCTGTCTTCCATACATTTAAGATCTCCTACAGGAGACAGACAAATGTTGATTATTGATTAATAAGAATGCCATTAAGCCAAGCTATGGTTCTATGACACTAATAGACTAAATGTAACTGTAGTTTGAAATCACATATCTATATATTAAACTTAGACTTTTATCTCTATGAAACTTATAAAGGAATCACTGTATTATTGCCTTTAAAAATAAGTTTTTGTGGTGCCGGGGTGGCTCAGTCATTTAAGCATCTGACTCTTGATCTAGGCTCAAGCCATCTGCCCTTCCCCCGCTTGTGTTTTTTCTTTCTCTCTCAAAATAAATACACAAACTTATAAAATAAGAGTTCTATTTATATAACCACTGTTACTTTTTCAAAAGTATTTTAATGAACTATTTAAATTCAGGTGTTCAAGATGTTTATACTTCTGTAACATCCTATATTTTTCTAATTTTCCAGTCCACATTATAAATACCAAGATTTAATAAGCATAATAATAAATAACATTTGGATTATTTGGTATTTAATTTATAATATATTTAGGATTTTGATTAAAACACTTGTCCACTTTTAACTACTGGTCCAATTTTGTCTGTAAATATGCATTCATTTGATAAGAACTATACCTCATCAAAGAGATCACAGGATCTATAGGGTGGACCTCTTTCTGAAACAAAACCTGCAAATGCCATTCCATTGAGCACTTTAGTGAGGAAATCATTCTCAACCAAACCACGCTGCCCCAAGAAAGCTGTCTGTAAAGAAAGAAAAATTGAAATGACTATCTTATCACTTAGTAATAGATGAATTGTCAAAACAAAAATAGAAAGATCAACACTTGAATAAGTATCTTTATGTATAAATGTGTTATAAGATACATTCTCTCAAAAAGGGCTTTTGATATTAGAAATACTACATGTATTGGAAAAAATAAAAATGGGTCTGTCTACAAAGCAGGAGAAACAAAAAATTAACACTCAATTTTAAAAGAAAAACCAACTTAAAATTAACAAACTCTAAAGACAAACATGTCAGTTCCATAGCGTTATTAAAAATTACCATAAAATCACACAAAGCAGAGATTGAAGAATGACCTTCGTTTAACAAACTAAGGTCAAAATACAAGGCTAGAAAAAGACAACCAAGTTGTTTCATTAAATGAGAGGCTACATTTCAGACAGATACAGCATTTTGGTACTGTATCATCTTACCTTGTGAAAATGTATTACCGGTTCTGCATGAATTCTTATAAGTTGTAGGCATGATCTATATCCTTGGAAAAGTTGTGCAAATAATCTAAGAAAAACTGCACGTACTTCTTTATCCTGAAAATATAAGACGAAACAAGTTAGGTAACTGAAATTTCTTTAAAAAAATGCAGTATCACAAAGACAAAAAGTTGAAAAGAATCTGAGAGGTTATTTAATAAATCTGTCTGTGCTTCCTACACATAAGTCTTATTTGTGGCAGCCCTGAGTGGTGGGCATCTAGCCCATTCTATTGTTGAACAAAGTAGGCTATTAAATAGTTCTTTTTACAAGTGAACCAAACAAAGCTTGCCTCCTAGTGTATCCAATTTTCCTCTTGGAAAAAAGTCACAAAGTCTAACCCTTTCACCATGTTAGAGAAAGACATATTTCCTAAGTCATTTGATTTTTACATCCATCAAAAGAATTACAGTCACAAATATAAAAGAAAATAATCTCAAAAGACTATATTTTAAAAGCTTATGAAATTCTTCCAAAGTTTATCCAATTTATAAAAATCTATTCCTATATTAATAAGGTATGACTTAAAACTATGTTTTGATAATTGAGGTTTTAATAAAATCATAGTTTTAGAACTATAAGGAAACTTACAGATTTATTTGGTCAATCCTTTATTTAATGGATGGAAATGCTAAAGAATGCTTAAGTAACTTATCAAAGGTGTCCAGTTCTATAAGGCTTCTTCTTGGCCATAAAGCTCAACTCTAAGAAATGCAATGGGCAAAATTTAAAAGGAGACTGTATTATATACTAACTCTTCCATGGCTTCTAATCGAAACTATTTTCATCCACTCACTCTTCAAACTTGATTCTCTCATTGTCAACAATATGTGTATCCATTTTTTATAAGCTTCCCCCTTTTATCCTTGCCTGACCCTTTCGATTTGATACTTGGCATAGTTTTCCAAGTCATAACCTATGTTCTGATTTTTTATCCCACACTTACTCTTGCCTCCTCAGGGCAACAGTCTCAACTCTACTCCCTCCAGGTCAATGTGCCACCCTGTGGCTCCTCAGAGAGCAGGTCACAAGATCAGTCAGTGACAGTTCTAATTCAGTACACTTTTTACAAGGCTGTCCATCTGACTCTCACTATATTCAGCTTCTTTAACAGCCATACAAATAAAAGTACAGCTCTGTTTAAAAGCATCAAATTTAAATATTAAATTTCTTACCAGCATTTTTGAATGGGATAAAGCTGTTCGTGGAGGGGGAAAAGCATGATCTGCTACTTCCAAATCTGGGTGTAGAATCTAAAGCAAAGAAATTTGATTATATACAAAATCTTAATACCAGTAAAAGCTATTAATTAACCTACTTGGAGCATTAAGATGAAAAAGTATCAGTACATGAATTACAATATATTTCCCTCTATGAAACACAATGCAATTAGCTGAGGCAGCTCTGCATGTACTATTGTGGAAAGATCTCTAAGATAAAATATTTGATGAAGAAACATATTCTAAAAAAACACACACAAGTAGGGTCTCATTTATTTGAAAAGAAAACAAACCTTAAACTGTATATACACACACTGATTAAATATACAAAATGAAAATGTAAAGTTCTGAAAGAATATATACTAAACTATAAAATATTAGTTACCTCTGGGAAGGGAACAGACTAGGGCAGAGTGATTTGTCTATATAGTTGATAATGTTAAGCAAGCATCTGTTTTTAGGTTTATTAATGTACTTAAAATTAATTAATTAACAGAAATACTGAGGGGAAAGTGAATAGTTGATGAACCTCACAGTCGAGAGGGGGTAAAAATATAATGCGACGTGCAAGTACTACAAATATATGTAGAAAAATATACGAAACATAAAGTACAATTAATTCAACCTAGAGAAAGCTCAAAACAGGGTAATATTTGAGTTAGGCTTCAGAGAAAAACAGGTTGGGGAGCAGGTAGGTAAGAAAGATCTATGAAGGACTTAACACAGAGAAAAAGATGAAATCACATTAGTAGGCAGCAAATTTTTGTCTTTACAGAATCATTTCCAAATACTCAGGTTTTGGTAGTATACTTATAATTGATGACAAGACCCATAAAAATACTTAAAAATGATGCTGAAATATTGACAATATTTATAACCAATAACCCAATCATTACTGCAGTATAATAATACAGTATAATTCATGTCTAGAAAATCATCCATGGTTATTACTCAGTTCAACTGTGTTGCCCTTTGATTACAGTTATTTACTAACCAAATGAAGCTCATATTCTTGTGTGTCAAAGCTCCCACTCAGTTAATCAAATGTGATTTTTTTGGTTCTAGCTTGACAGTACACTGTGTTCTCATGTCTTATTTATGGTACTACAGGGTACCACCCAATCCACCACTGTGCTTGACAACCACAAAAACAGGTATACACAGCTTTACCAAAAACAAGTTTTACTCACTGATCAAATTTGGTGGCACAGGTGTTGCAGGTTAAGGTATATCAGTGTGCAGCAGAATTTCTATCAGGAGCCATTGACTTAAGAACTAAAATGTTAGTATTTGTTCATTTTGGTACTTCATCCCTGAATAACTATTAATATTATTATTAAGTAATCATATATAAGATTTAGAAACTTAATTATGATTTCTAGAAACATTAAACTTTTTTTCAATCACTCAAATACTACCTTCTCATCATCTGCTCTATCCATATACCACCAATGTACTTAGTACTTTTCTTTCAATTGTCTTTAAATCAACTCACCTATTGAAATCTAGTATTTTATTGGATAATATCATCTATGAAAACATAGGTTTTATATGCTATTTTTAATACATATTATGATAAATACATAACTATTAAAATAACAAAGGTTGCCACATATGATCCCAAATCATATCCATCCTTGACTTTGGTAAACAGTCATTTAGGCATCCTGTGCATACAACATTCTCCTACAGAGACAGACCAGGAAACAGGCCTAGAGATGGAATGTGATTTGCCCAGTAGTATCAAGTGGTAAGATGCAGACTGGACTCTAAGTCTCCGGAGTCCTGCACTAGTACTCTTATTACTCTATCACATCTTGTATTCTAGATTACACTAGGAAATGTCAGTCTTCTCTAAATGTTCACATCTCACACATACCAGTTAACAATATAAGGATTAATACTAATTTGACAATATTCTAAGAATAAAATACTTCCTGGTAATCCTAGACTTCTGAGTTCCTATTTAAGGGAAATTTTATTTTAAACAGCTCAGATTGGAATATTATTCAAGAATATGAAGGCCTTAGTTCTAGTAATGGCTTGAAAGTAATGAAGAATTTCTAAGTTACAATTTTCTGATGATGAATAAATTGGCACCTAAAATTTTGTTGGTAAAATAAAATGCCATGCTTTTAAAAATCAACTAAGGGGTGCCTGGTTAGTTTAGTCCATAGAGCACACAACTCTTGAGCTCAGGATCATTGGTTCAGGCCCCCTGTTCAGCATGGAGTTTACTTTAAAAAAGTTGAAAACAAAATCAACTAAAGTAAAATAACTACAAAAACATAAATGTGTCGGTGAGAAACACCAAAGCTACAAGACTTATTAAAACTTGATTCCAAAGAATGCTGGATATTTAATCTATCAATAAGTTACATTTTTCTGTAGTAACTTGAAAATATTGGCAGGACAATATCACACTGTTTTGCAAGTAGCACATCTACCAAAGGAATGGGATGTCAATAAGGAGGCTGAAGGAAAAAGAAGTGCTATCTTCCAATTAGAGGCACTAGGGAAATCAGGGATTCTGAGGCAGAGTCTGGTCTTATTTTCACAGGTGTGTTGGTGTGTTTCCAATACCTAACACAGTATTCAGTATATACTAACTACTAAATAAATATGCCGAGTGAAACAGTGAATGTAAAACAAATGAATAGTCAGGATTTAAAGTATATTCTTCAGAAAATATCCAGTAAAGAATTCTATTCTAAATATTCTGAGGATATATTCATGTTTTAAGAACACACAACTCTTTTTAAAGTAATTACACTGCTAATGTTATCTAATTCCAATGATCTGAGTTTACATTTACATCAAAAGAAAATTACTGTTAAAAATGTCATACCAAAGAAAGAGCTGCTTGAGTCTGATGTAGAAGTGGTTCCGGGAGGGAAGAGAGATGAATACATTCAGGAATTTTAATAGTGCCTCCATCCAAATCTGCTATGATTACATCTAGCTAAAGGAGATAAAAATTAATCAATAATTAATAAAATGTATTTGTTGTTAAGGAAATTAATTTGGCCTTCATTAATTCAAAATAAGAAGAACCAGGTGTAGAAGAGACTCTTCGTTGTCCATAGGAACAGAATGTTGGGTTCATGACTTCCCAGCTACCATGTTTTCTTAGCTGCCTTTGAAATTAGGTGTGGCATGTGACTAAGTTTCTGATGATGGAATGTGAGAAGTGATGTGTACACTTCAGGCATTCAAAAGAGGGGGAGTAAGGCTCTCCTTTGCTCTTCTTTTCCTTCCTATGGCTGAAACTATGAACTGGTTAACAACCCAACCTTGAATATTCAGATTATGACAATGCTGAGGGGATTTTTGGTGTACAAACAAGAGGGAAAGAAGCTTAGAACGTGAATGAGTTCATGGAATAAGCTGGTCTGGCATAATGGAATACCACTAGGGACTGCTGCCTAAGTGTTAAGTAAAATTCCATTTTGTTTTAACCACTGTATTTTGGATGCTTTGGCATAGTAGTTTAGCCATATCCTAAATAATACAGTACTTATTACAAGAGTTAACAAACAAAACAATTGGTATACACCAAAATGGTACCATTTGGGTGCTTCAGAAAGAAACTGATTTTTACATTTTACAACAGTCTATTTTAAAATAACTTACATAAAAATGTAATAGAGAAACCAGCCAATACTGTTGAAGTTCTTATGCTGACAAGAGGCTTAAAATTCATCCTAATTTATACATTAAAAGTTAATAAATTTATTTTTGGAAATACTTGGCTTGTCCTACCTCCAGAAACTGTTTATATTTAGTGGGAAAAAATGACCTTCAACCAGATCAGTATGCTTCTAGTTAGTACTAAGTAGGTTTTACTGATTATGTTTATTGATTTACACATATTTTCATATGCTGATATCACAGCGAAATAGGAAATAGATACCAACATATAAAGAAAGGAAAAGTAATTAATATATGAATGAGGGTCCCGTTTATAATTACAGTGTTGAATAGTACTTTATCAGTTTTAATGACACCTATACTTTGACTACAATTGTAACTATATGTAAGTACCAACAGAGTTTGCATCTTTGTTGGCATTTAAAACTAAAACAAAAGTAGGATTACAAAATCTTAAGAAGCTGTGGATCATAGATATCATATAGCCCAACCTTTCAGTAAAGATATTTTTCTTAAACTCCCTGAAGTGTCATGGAATTTGTTCTTTGCACTCCACTTACTGTGCTTGAGCATACATTCCTCACGTAAGGCACCCCATTTTTCATCATTGGTCAGCTCTCATAGTTGAAAACTTTTATACTAAGGAGAAATTTCTTTTTATATCCACTATACCCATTGATTCTACTTCAGCCTTTTAGAGCTACAAAAAGTGAACCTTCCTACAACAGCCATTTAAATATTTATCTTTAGCTATCAAACAGAACCAGGATATTACCTGAGAAAATTTAATGGTCTCATAGGATATGGTTTCTATACTCTGACAATCCTGGATGTTCCTCTCCGAAGCACATTATTTTCTTATAATCCCTCTTAATTAAGTTCAGTACAGAGAAGTAAACACAATATTCCAGCACTGGCTTAAATATACAGTATTTCTTTTCTTCTTTGCTATTTCTTTTCATATGGCATTAAGAATAGAATAATTTGGTGGAGCTCATACAGAACTTGTATTCCACTAAAAGCCTTCACTCTTTTGCAAATACTTTTTGCTTTTTAGCTACTAGCCATTCAGCATTAACCCAGACCTCACTTCAAAACATGAATATATTAAAGCACTCATGACAAAGTATAAGTAAAATACTAATTAATGGATTATTTTATCTCCCTTTCTCATATGTAGGATGAAGAATACAGAAGATAAAATTAGTATGCCAAAAAGGGGCATTTTAAATATGAATAAATTCATTTTGTAGATCTTCCATACTTGCTATGAAAAAAAATTAATATTTATATTTTTCAGTGATGCTTTTTCTTCCAGCCAATCTTTTCTATTGGGAATGTAAGAGATCTGAAAACAGAAATCAGGTGAAATGTTATAGGATTCAAATAAATATGATAAGCTTTTAGTCTCATTAACTGGCAATTTAAAGATGAATACTTACAAGTTCATGGATATCAGTTTTAAAGATAGAATGTACTCCAATAATGAAAGGTGTTGGGGAACTTAGAACTTCTAGTAGCTGAGCCGGGAGAATGGGAATATAAGGATAACTGGAAATAATAAAAGAATATGTGAGATATATTTGTTTTTCTGTAATATGAACGTATTTTCTTTTATCTTTATGCAGTATGAATTTTAGATTACCTACATTATCATTAATATTCTCATGGTTATTAACATTAAATTTTTAAAAAGAAAGATTTAAACAAATTTTCATGTGAAAGAGATGATCAGGTATAACAAGATATAAAGTAAACGGAACCCAGGACAGCTTCCTTATCCCTTATCCCTCTGAGGTAAGCAGTCTTTTTAGGTTTATTCATCTTGCTTGAAAACATTTTTCCTTACATAAAAATCTGACATCAGGAGGTAACAGTGACTCCCTTATGGGCTCTCCCCCTCAATAATGATGATGATTTGTCTAAACAAAACAATCATTCAAATCCCATTTTTTGTACTTGATGTTTGAATTCAATCAGAATGGCAAAGTACAAAAATTAAGGCATAGAATGCTCTCTTATCTAGGGGTTAAGAAAGGCACATAGTAAAAAAAAAAAAAGAAAGAAAGAAAATTTTTTTAAATAAAATATGGAGGCAGTCTAAATTTTTTTCTAGTTTGTATGACTTAAGATCCTAAGTGTTATGAGTATCAAATTGATAAACAGTATATTAGAATAAAATATTTTATTCATAACACTATCAAGCATCACTGTTTAGATTGTTTTGGTTTTTACTTTTTACTATGGAAAGTTTTAACGTGTCCCCCAGAAAATAAAGAGGAAAAAAGGAAAATGAAACCCCATGTATCCAATCCAGATTTGACAATTACCAATGCATGGTTACATGTATGTTTCTACCCATTTTCATTCTCTCCCCTACTGTATTATTTGAAGCAACTCCCAGACATCATATCATTTATACATAAATACTTTAGTAGATATCTAAAAAAAGGTAAGGTATCTTTTTAAATATACATAATACCATTATAACTCCTAAAAATTAATAAGTCTTTAATATCAAATAACCAGAACTAACTTAAGACTTTTATCACCAATTGTATTCAGAGAGAATTAAATGTTGCTGACAATACTATGCAAGTTATTTTTTCCACTAAATTAATCAACATTCAGTAATGAACAACTTGGAAATTTTCCAAATTCTAGGTTAGATTTCCATCAGAATCATGTGTACAGTGTAACTTTGTAAAATATGCCCTTGTGGTTCAAAACTATTGATTGTGCTATGACATTTCAACTAATCATCAATAAGTAATGCAGAATTCAGAATAAATTAAAGTACCAAGTAGAAAACCTCACCTATATTTAAGAGGAAACATTAAAGATTCCAGGGCTCTGCAAGCATCACTAAGTCTCTGGAAACTTGCAGAATGGAAGAGAACCTTATTTTCTGTGAGAACTGCACAGAAGAGGCTGAGGACATTTTGAATTCCTGAAAACACAAGAGCAAATGCTTACCAAATGCATTTAATTTTATATGTGATGCCAACAAACAGACAAAGAATGACATGGAATGAAAAAGCCAATATTTTTTAAAGCTCTAAAGAAAACTATTTGGTTAAACTATAAACTCCTACAATCTATGGGTATTTGTTTTCCCAAACTTTCATTTTGTCTTTATTCTTCAAATCAGTGTAACACTCAGTGAACATATCAGTTGTTTGGAAATACACTATTACCTTCTTTTCAACTTCATCTCCAAGGACTGTACTTAAATCCCTGTTTTAGATTCTGGCAATGTTAAATAACTTTTTTCCCCTTTAAAGTCAATTTGTCTGATGTTAATATAACCACACCAGCTGTGTTGTTGAAATTTTCCTGGTATGTCTTTTTCCATCTTTTCATTTCAACCTTTCTCTACTTCTTGTAAATACAGTTGGCATTAAAAAAAAAATCCATTCTGACAACTTTTGTCTTTTAAAGAGATCATTTAATTGACTTATATTTATTGCAATTATTTCTATATATACATATAATATCTTATTCAATACTTTTTATTTGTTCTACCTTTTTTTACCATTTCTAAATGATTAATAGAAATGGACCTTCTTTTATCCCCTTATAAGTCCCCAGAATTTATAAGCCCTATTTTTTCTAGTGACAATGCTAGAAAATACAGCCTCAAACATACCAAATTGAAGTTAAAAAACTACATCATTTCTTATTTTCTTTTTTATTAACAAATCATCCTTAAATTAACAGTTGAACCTTAATTACATGGGCCCACTAAATCAAGAGTTACCATTAGTTTTCTAAGGTAAAATACTTCCTCTATCTCCCTTTACTACAGCTTGTCCCTTCACATGAGGCATGCAGATATCTTCTTAGCCCATTAGTAACTGCCCATTATCCTCTTTTATCACTCCCAGCTTATCCCATATGATACACCTGAACTTATAGTTCCATTTTAAATTTTATCTCATTTTGACTAATGTAAAAGTTTCATAACTAGTTTCTCTAATCCAGTCCTTATTCATTTCAAATCTATTCTCCGGCATGATGGACATAAAATACAAATCTGATTATGTCACTTTCATGCCTCAATCTCTTTGGTATCTTCCCATCCTTTTGGGTAGTGATTTTCAAGTATACTCTGTTCCACAGAAGCAATTTATTAAGAGAAGCTTTGCTTCAGTTTTATATATTAATCTCTGTGAACCTCAGTTGGTAAAATGAGGATAATTTCAAAACCTATCTTATAGGGTTGCTATGAAGAAGAAATGAGATAATACATAGAGTTCTCAGCATGGCACCATGGTAAATAATATATAGAGATATATTAGCTGAAATTATGATTATTGTTGCAATTACTATTGTAATTATTATAGTTGTTACCATTAATTTCCTTTGAAGTTAGGATTCCGATGCTAAAACTGTTTGAAGACACCTGACGTACCAGACTAGGTCTGAGCTCCATGCCAAATTGTCTTTATGGTCTTACTTCCAGATTTCCAACCCAGCTACTGCCTCCCACCTTTGTGTGATCAATATTAAACTAACCCAGCTCTCAGAACACTTCTTTCAGTTTGATATCTCTGCTTCTTATATTCATGTTCTTTTTTTTATGTTTATTTATTTTTGAGAGAAAGAGAGAGAGAGAGAGAGAGAGAGTACACAGGGGAGGGGCATAGAGAAAGGGAGATAGAGGATCTGAAGCAGGCTCTGTGAGGGCTCAAGCTCACAAACCATGAGATCATAACCTGAGCTGACGTTGGACGCTTAACCCACTGAGCCACCCAGGCGCCCCTGTTCGCTCTTTTTGCCCCTTCATTAAAATGCGAGTCCCTCAAAGATAATACTGGGCCTTATACATTGCTATACCCCTCCTGCCAAGAACTGACTATATAGCAGACACTCAAAAATGTTTCACTGAACTGACAAGCTCTCTTGGTGACTCTATGGTGACAGGAGTCACTATAAAAAGATGTTAAAACTTTCATTAGAAGATATCAGAGAATATCTTTATAAATTCAGATAGGGAAAGTGTAAAACACACGTCATAAATTAAAAGATTGATAAATTCAATAATTTTAAATTGAGAATTTCTGTCAAAAAATAACAAAAAATGAGGACAAGTCTCAGACTGAGAAAAATTACATAGGAAGTATATAAATGTGAAAAAATGTTGCCAAAAAATATGTTGCCCTTGCTGGAGGAAACAAATCCAAAAATACAGCTAAGACCAATTTCAAAGAACTTACTGCCTAATTTTTCTTCTAGGAATTTTATGGTTTCTAGTTTTACGTTTAAGTCTTTAAACTATTTGAGTTTTATCTTTGTATGTGGTATAAGAAAGTGGTTCAGTTTCATTTGTTTGGCATGCAGTTGTCCAGTTTTCCCAATATAATTTATTGAAAAGACTGTCTTTTCCCCCATTGTATATTCTTGCCTCCTTTTTTGTAGATTAACTGACCATATAAGCATGGGTTTATTTCTGGACTCTAGTCTATTACATTGTTCTACATGTTTCTGTGTCAATACCAGACTATTTTGATTGCTATAGCTTTGTAGTATAGTTTGAAATCAGAAAGTGTGATACCTCCAGTTTTGTTCTTTCTCAATACTGCTTTGCCCCCAATAATGTTCTTTAGAACTGTTTTCTCTACACTCATAATTTGTTCTGGAATCAGATATTCCAATTAGTTGTTGCGTTTCTTTAGTCTCATTCAATATGGAACATTATCACAATATTAACAAGTTTTTTTTTTTTTTACTGAGGTAGAATTCACACCATAAAATAACCATTTTAAAGAGAACAATTTATTGATTTGCTTATGTTGAAACATTACTGCATTCCAGGAATAAATCCCCTTTGACCACAGTATATGATCCTCTTAACATGTTGTTAAATTTGATTTACTAATATTTGTTGAGCATTTTTACCTCTATATTCATTGAGATTTGGCTTGTAGTTTCCTTCCTTCCTTCCTTCATTTCTCTTTTTCTCTTTCTTTACTTCCTTCCCTCTGTCTTTCTTTGCTTCCTTCTTTCCTTCCTTCTTTCTCTTTTCCTTTCTCTCCTCCTCTCCCTTTCTTTCTTTCTTTCTTTCTTTCTTTCTTTCTTTCTTTCTTTCTTTCTTTCTTTCTCTTTCCTTTTCTTCCTCCCTCCCTCCCTCCTTTCTTTCCTTCCTTCCTTCCTCCTTCCCTCCCTTCCTTCTTTCCTTCCTTCCTTCCTTCCTTCCATGTCTACATCTGGCTTTGATATCAGGGTAATTGTGGCCTCATAAAATGGGCTTGGAAATGTTTCCTCTGCTTCTACTTTTTTTGGAAGAATTTGAAATGAATAGGTATTTTATTTTTCTTTAAATGTTTGGTAGAATTCAGTAGTGAAGTCAGGTGGTCCTGAAGTTTTCTTTCTGGGATGTTTTTGATTACAGCTTCACTCTTCTTACTAGTAATTATTTGTTCAGATTTTCTATTTCTTTATGATTCAGTCTTGGTAGGTTGTATGTTTCTAGGAATTTATGTGTTCTTCCAGGTTATCTAACTGTTGGCATGTAATTATTCATAGTACTCTCTTATGGTCCTTAGCATTTCTGTGGTATCAACTGTAATGTCTTTTCTTTCATACCTGATTTTATTTGCAGCTTCTCTCTTTTTTTTCTTAGTCTTGTTAAAGATTTGTCATTTTGTTTTTCTTTTCAAAAAAAAATCAAACAAACCAGATCTTAGTATCATTGGCCTTTTTTATTGCCTTTTTAACTCTATTTCATTTAATTCTGCTCTGATCTTTGTTATTTCTTTCTAACTTTAGGATTAGTTTGCTCTTTTTCTAGTTCTTTGGAATGTAAAGTTAGCCTGCATATATTTGAGATCTTTCCTTTTTCTTAATGTAGGTATTTATTGCTATAAACTTACATCTTAGATATGTTTTTGCTGCATCCCATAAATTTTAGTATGTTGTATTTCCACTTTCATTTGTCTTATGATGTTTTTGATTTCCTTTTTGACTTTTTCATTGACCCATTGGTTGTTAAGGAGCACATTGTTTAATCTCTATATATCTTTGAATTTTCAAATTTTCTTATTAATTTCTAAGTTTTATACCATTATGGTTGGTTGGAAAGTATGCTTTACATGATTTTGATCTTCTTAAATTTATTAAGACTTGTTTTGTGACCAAACACATGATCTACCCTGGAGAATGATCCATGTGCACTTGAGAAGAATGTGTGTTCTGTTGTTGGATGAAAGGTTCTGTATACACCTACGAGGTCCATCTGGTCTAACGTGTCATCTCGGTCTTATTTTTCTTAATTGATTTTGTTTGCTTATAAACCCATTGTTGAATATGGAGTACTGAAGTCCTTTACTATTATTGTTTTGTTGTCTATTTTTCCCTTCAAATCTGCTAACATTTGCTTTATATATTCAGACACTCCAATGTTGCATACATAAACATAATTGTTATATTCACTTGATGAGTTGACCACTTTGTCATTATACAATGACCTCTTTATCTCTTATTACAGTTTTTGGCTTAAAGTCTATTATGTCTAATATATCAGTATAGCTACCCATGCTTTACTTTTATTTCTATTTGCATGGAATATATTTTTAGATACTTTGACCTTCAGTCAATGTGTGTCTTAAATGCTGAAGTGAGTCTTTTTGTTTTGGGCTCTGGTAAAGACAGCAGCGGGCACCTGAAAATGTGCTAATTAGAAGCTGAATCTCCAGACAGGTACTGGTAAAGTAGCTGGGAGAAACAGTGGGAGATGGGCATTTTTGGCAGCTCCCTCTGCAATGAGTTCTGGAGGGATAGTCGCTGTGAGTGCCCAGAACTCCATTAAAAACTGCCTGTGTGTTTACTATAGTCCTGTGAGACTCATGAACAAAAGCTCTGCTGACTTACAGAGTTAGGAATTTGGAAGACCCATCCCTTGGGCAGGAGCCTTAAAAGTTGGGGTACAAGATGTGTGATCCAAACTCCTCACTCTTCAAGTTGTAGTTGGGAGTTGAGATTTCTCTCTGTGATATATAGCATTCTGCAAGGAGTGCTGTTTATGGCAAAAATGTATCTTAATCTTTCCTACCCATTTCAATGTGTGTATTTGTCAAGGGCCCAATGTATAGGAGTTACTCAACCAGTTTCTGGATTTCTCTCAGAGAGAATTGCTCTGTGTGTAGCTGTGCATTTGATGTATCTGTGAAAGGATTGAATTTAGGAGCCTCCTCTGTTGCCTTCTTGGTCCAGAGTCTCCAGGTAGGCCTTCTAAGACTTATTTTCAGGATTTCTCTGTTAAATTTCTGGCAGGTGTGCCACTAGTCCCAAATAGGATTGTAACTTAGACAAGCAGAATTAGAGGGTTTTTTTGCCTTTCATTTCCTACTGTGTTCAATACTACTGTTACTGACAATGATGTGGATTTAAGCTTTCCGTCCTATTTGGCAGCAAAGCTGCTGGTTATATGGCCAGCTCTGCCCTGGAAGAAACTATCATTCTTACTGACAGAGCTGAAATGTGAGGGAGATGGTAGCAACTTCAGCTAAGAATGCTGCAGATTTTTACTGTTCTTACCCAAAATACAAGCGTGAATAACTGCTTCTAAATTTGTTTTCTTCTGGTCAATTTTTAGAGCTCTGAAATAGTTGTATTCAACAATTATTGTCTAGTTTCATACTGGTTCTTTGGGGAAGAGATTTGCTCATCTCTTTATACTGCTATAAGCAGACATGTGGTCCTTGGTGATGTCAGTTTTGCTTACCTAAATTTTTACTTAATGTTGTCCAATTTTTCTAATGGATATTTCACATTTTTCCTTGCAACTAACAAGCAATCTGTGGTCTGACACTTTAGGCCATGCAAGTATCTTGCTCCTCACCAAAATTTCTGCCTAGATTTATTTTTTATTATTTTTTAAAATGTTTATTTAGTTTTTAGATTGAGAGACACAGCAGGGGAGGGGCAGAAAGGGAGGGAGACAGAGGATCTGAAGTGGGCTCTGTGCTGACGGCAGAGAAGCCAATGCAGGGCTGAAACTCATGAACTGGGAGATCACGACCTGAGCCGAAATGGGACACTTATCCAACTGAGCCACCCAGATGCCCCAAATTTCTGCCTAGATTTCACATCTACTGATAATTACTGCAAAAATCAGACTTTGCTATGATGATTATAAAATGATTTTCCAAATCCAGCACTTCTTCCACATCCACCAGTTAGCACCCAACATTCTGCAATTAGTAGACTCCTCATTTATCCCTCCCTAACATGCTTATTTGTGTATCCCCTATCAGTTTGAACTCATGAATTCCTATTTTTAATCCCAACATTCTATAAAGTCATTACTAACTTAACTATTTTTTGTGCTAAACAAGTCCTAGATTTAGACAGTGGGCATGACTTTAACCTAGTTCTTGTGCCCTGTGACATGAACCCACGTTTTTTTCCTAGTTTTTTCTTACTTTCTGGCTTAACAAAACAATCCAGGCTCATATTATAACTACCTTGTCCCTGCCCTAAGGTCAGCAATTTCTCTAAGAAGTCCTGGCACTATTTTGTGAGGTATGGTATTAAAGACCAAGATCCTGAATTAGTTCCTTCACGTTTGCTATTAATTGTGTTATATATTTGGGTGCCCCCATGCTGGATGCATTAATATTTACAATTGTTATATCTTCTTGTTGGATTGTCCCCTTTGTGATTATATAATACCCTTCTTTGTCTTTTATTAAAAGTCTTTGTTTTAAAGTATTTTGTTTGATATAAGTATTGCTACTTTGGCTTTTTTTTTTTCTTGACATCCATTTGTGTGATAAATGATTCTATACCCCCTCACTTTCAATCTGCAAGTGTCTTTAGGTCTACAAAGAGTCGCTTGTAGGTAGCATATAGATAAATCTTATTGTTTTACCCATTCTGTCACCCTATGTCTTTTGGCTGGAGCATTTAATCCATTTACATTCAAAGCAACATATATATATATATATATATATATATATATATATACATATACACATATATATGTATACACACACACACACATATATATAGCCTTTTTTAAATTATTATTTTACTGATTTTGTCATTCTTTCTGGAGATTTTTGCTAATCATTCCTTATCTTTGTCACTTGTGGTCTCTACTTTGCACTTAAAGAGTCCCCTTTCATATTTTTTTGCAGGGCTGGTTTAGTGGTTACAAACTGTTAGTTTTTGTTTGGGAAACTTTATTGCTCCTTCTATTCTGAATACTGATAATAATACAATAATAGTAGGGGACTTTAACACCCCACTTACATCAATGGATAGATCATCTAAACAAAACATAAACAAGGAAATAATTTGGGTTTTTTTTGTTTTTAGTCTTTAGGTTTTTGTTTTTGTTTATTTGTTTGTTTGTGTTATTTGTTTGTGTGTTTGCATGTTTTTGTCTCCTGTTTGTCTGTTTTCCTTTACAGGGCTACTCCAAGGAACAAATCAAAGCACACCTGGTGGAGGGTACAAAATATTATTGTGAGTAAGGTAATAAAATAACCAAAGTCACAACAGAGAGCAAGTAACAATCCCCGAAAAAACACCTCCTGAGGGCCAGGCTCTAGACAGTGTATGACCCTCCTTGAATATAACAGTGCTCACAGGTGCAGAGCACACAAGCTTTTAAAACGCATAAGGGACAGAAAACTTGCGAAAATGAGGAAACGGAAGAATTTTCCTCAAAAAAAATTCCAGGAAGTAGAGACAACTAACGAATTGATCAAAACCGATTTAAGCAATATAACTGAACAAGAATTTAGAATAATAGTCATAAAATTAATTGCTGGGCTTGAAAAAAGCATAGAGGACAGCAGAGAATCTATTGCTACAGAAATCAAGGGACTAAGAAATAGTCGTGATGAATTAAAAAATGCTATAAATGAGATGCAAAATAAAATGGAGGCAGCCACAGCGTGGACTGAAGAGACAGAGGGGAGAATAGGTGAATTAGAAGATAAAATTATGGAAAAAGAGGAAGCTGAGAAAAAGAGAAATTAAAAAATCCATGAGTACAAGGGGAGGATTAGGAAACTAAGTGATGCAATCAAACAGAACAATATCCATATCATAGGAATTCAGAGGAAGAGAGAAAGGGGCTGAAGGCATACTTGAACAAATCATAGCTGAGAAATTCCCCGATCTGGGGAAGGAAACAGGCATTGAAATCCAAGAGGCAGAGAGAACTCCCTTCAGACGTAACTTGAATTGATCTTCTGCACGATTTATCATGGTCAAACTGGCAAAATACAAGGATAAAGAGAGAATTCTGAAAGCAGGTAGGGATAAACGGTCTTAACACACAAAGGTAGACACATAAGGGTAGTAGCAGACCTATCTATTGAAACTTGGCAGGCCAGGAAGGAATGGCAGGAAATCTTCAATGTGATGAACAGAAAAAATATGCAGCCAAAAATCCTTTACCCAGCAAGTCTGTCATTCAGAATAGAAGGAGAGATAAAGGTTTTCCCAAACAAAAACTGAAGGAATTCATCACCACTAAACCAGCCCTACAAGACATCCTAATGGGGGACTCTGAGTGAAATGTTGCCAAGACCACAAAATACCAGAGGCACCACTACAAGCATGAAACCTACAGATATCACAATGACTCTACCCATATCTTTCAAAATAACACTGAATGTAAATGGACTAAATACACCAACCAAAAGACATAGGGTATCAAAATGGATAAAAAAACAAGACCCATCTATTTGCTGTCTACCAGAGACTCATTTGAGACCTGAGGACACCTTCAGATTCAAAGTGAGGGGATGGAGAACTATCTGTCATGCTATTGGAGGTCAAAAGAAAGCTGGAGTAGCCATACTTAAATCAGAAAAACTAGACTTTAAATTAAAGGCTGTAACAAGAGATGAAGAGATGTCAGCTGTGCTGACAGCTCAGAGCCTGGAGCCAGCTTCGGATTCTGTGTCTCCCTCTCTCTGTCCTTCCCTGGCTCACACCTCTGTCTCTCTCTTTCTCTCAAAAGTAAATAAACATTAAAAAAAATCTGCTAGAACTGAAACACAAATTCAGTAAAGTCCCAGGATACAAAATCAGCATACAGAAATCTGTTGCATTTCTATACACCAGTAAAGCAGCAGAGAAATTAAGGAATCAATCTCATTTACAATTGCACCAAAACCAATAGGATAGCTAGGAATAAACTTAACCAGAGCATTGAAAGAGCTGTATTCTGAAAACTATAAAACACTGATGAAAGAAACTGCAGGTGACACAAAGAAATGGAAAAACATACCATGCTGCTCATGGGTTGGAAGATCAAATATTGTCAAAATGTTTACACTGCCCAAAGGAATTTATACATTTAATGCAATCCCTATCAAAATGGGAATTTTTCACACCATTTTCCACAGAGCAGTCCTAAAATATGTATGGAATGACAAAAGACCTCGAATAGCCAAAGCAACCTTGAAGAAGAAAAGCAAAGCTGGAGGCATCACAATTCCAGACTTCAGGTTATATTACAAAGCTGTAGTAATCAAAAGAGTATGGTACTGGCACAAAAATAGACACATAGATCAATTGAACAGAACAGAAAACCCAGAAGTGAAGTCAGAACTGTATGATCAATTAATGTTCGACAAAGCAGGAAAGAATATCCAGTTATCCAAGAGAAAGCCAGTCTCTTCAAAAAATGGTGTTGGGAAAACTGAACCATAGTATGCAACAGAATGAGATTGGACCACTTAATTACACCATACACAAAAGTAAATTTAAAATGGATTAGAGACCTAAATGTGAGACTTGAAACCATAAAAATCCTAGAGGAGAACAGGGGCAATAACTTCTTTGACATCCAGCTGGAGCAACTTCTTACTAGATATATCTCCTGAAGCAACGGAAACAAAAAAGCAAAAATAAACTATAGGGACTTCATCAAAATAAAAGCTTCTGCACAGCAAAGGAAACAAGCAACAAAAGTAACAGGCAACCTGCAGAATGGGGGATGATATTTGGAAATGATATATTTGATAAAAGGTTAGTATCTAAAATATATAAAGAACTTACAAAACTCAACACTCAAAAATTAATAATTCACCTAAAACATGGGCAGAAGACACGCATAGAGAAGTGAAATTAGTCAGTCAGAGAAAGACAAAAATCATATGACTTCAGTCATATGAGGACTTTAAGAGACAAAACAGATGAACATAAGGGAAGGGAAACAAAAATAACATAAAAACAGTAAGGGGGACAAAACAGAAGAGACTCATAAATATGGAGAACAAACTGAGGGTTACTGGAGGGGTTTTGGGGGGGGGATAGGCTCAATGGGTAAAGGGCATTAAGGAATCTACTCCTGAAATCATTGTTTCACTATATGCTAACTAATTTGGATGTAAATTTTAAAAAATAACGCTAAAAAAAAGAAGACACACAGATATTTTTTGAAAGAAGACATCCAGATGGCCAACAGACACATGAAAAGATGCTCAACATCACTCATCATCAGTAAAACACAAATCAAAACTACAATGAGGTATCACCCCACACCAGTCAGAATGGCTAAAATTAACATAAGAAACAACAGGTGTTGGCAAGGATGTGGAGAAACGGGAACCCTCTTACACTAGGGTGCAAACCGGTGCAGTAACTCTAGAAAAACAGTATGGAGGTTCCTTAAAAAGTTAAAAATAGAACTATCAGCAATTATATTACTAGGTATTTACCCAAAGGATACAAAAATACTAATTCAAGGGATACATGCACCCTGATGTTGATAGTAGCATTATCTATAATAGCTCAATTATGGGGAAAGCCCAATATACACTGATAAATGGATAAAGAAGATGTGGTGTGCATATCATACACACACACACACACACACACACACACACACACACACACACACACACTGGAATATTACTCAGTCATGAAAAAGAATGAAATCTTGCTGTTTGCAACAACATGGATGGAGCTAGAGAGTATTATGCTAAGTGAAATAAGTCAGAGAAGGACAGAAAGATATAATTTCATTCATATGTAGAATTTACGAACAAATGCACAAAGGGAAAAAAAGATAGAGGGAAGCAAACCAAGAAACACTCTTAACTACAGAGAACAAACTGGTGGTTACCAAAGGGCAAGTGGGTAGAGAGCTGGGTGAAATATGTGATGGGGATTAAGGAGTGTACTTGTGATGAGCACCGGGTATTGTATAGAAGTGTTGAATCACTATACTGTACATCTGAAATTAATATTACACTGTATGTTAACTAACTGGAATTTAAACAGGAACATTAAAAAAAAACAAGGACCAAGATTCTGAGTATTAGGGTAATGTTAGATCATTTTTACTGGGAGTTTTTGTTCCTGAGTCACTTCAGTAGACAAACATAAAAAATATATCCATGTACACATATATATATGCACAAATATATAAACATATATACATGCATATAGACAGATACATATACATGAAAAATCCTGTGTCCACACCATTACTTTTAATTCCAATCCATTCCTACAGGGTCTCCCCACTGACTCCAACACATATTTGTGTGTGCCTTCCACCAGTGAGAACCCTGGACAGTAATAACATACACATATTTATCCATTTGCTAAATCTTATATTACATATAAAGTAGTTGCAAAATTTCCTCAGCCATTCTAACTCAAAACACCACACCACATGATTTGTATGTAATTCTCTCCTCAAACCTGTCCAAAACTGAAGTTAATCAAAACTGTGTATGCAAGTTACTTTAATTAGTTTTTCTTTTCAGTGTGGCTAGGTTCTTCATTTGAAAGACAGTGGAGTTTGTTTCCATACACTTTCAATTTTAATATATTTTTTTTGTTTCTTCCATCATGACTGATTTAGTATTATGTTCTGAATATGTAAGACCTACATATACTTCCAGAAGTGGAATCTATATAAAAAGTCTACTCAGAGAAGTGTCACTCCTTCCCTGAATTAATAGTATTGTGCCCAAATCAATTTCCTCGTTGTTATAATGTACTATAACTACATAAAATATTATTTGGGGAAATATGAATGATGTATACATGAGGCTTTTCTGCACCACTTTACTGCATCTGTTCTGAGTCAAAGTATTTAAAGACAAAAAATCGGAGTGCCTGGGTGGCTCAGTTGGTCACGTGTCCAACTTTGGCTCAGGTCATGATCTCACAGTTTGTGAGTTCAAGCCCTGCAATGGGCTCTGTGCTGACATCTCAGAGCCTAGAGCCTGCTTTGGATTCTGTGTCTCCCTCTCTCTACCCCTTCCCTGCTCGTGCTCTCTCTCTCTCTCTCAAAAATAAACATACATACAAACATACATAAATACAAACAAAAATTTTTGTTAAAAAAACTCTGTGGTCGTATCAGTTTTCAATGGTTGCTGTAACAAATTACCACAAACTTAATGGCTTAGAACAACACATATTATCTTTTATATTCTATTTTTTTATGTATAATAAGTCACTGTCATTAAGTGGTTGTCACTTTGACATGGAGGAAGTCCACATTACATGCTGTTCTTTTCTAGTAACAGGATATTCCTTACTAGTTTTGTCTTGTTTATGGCACCTAAACTTTTCAGAGTTTATCTGGCAAAAGGAAACATTCCCATTTTTTCCAGGAGACATTTCTGAAATCTTACTTAAGCACATTGTCAGTTTTATTACGAAGATGTTTCATATTTTAGCCAAATATTTTTATAGTAAGAATTCAGAATTATTTTAATCATTAAAATGGTTTTATAATATGGCATATGTCTCCTACTTAACAGATGTTTATTGTATAGCAAACTGAATGTCATGACATTTTATAAGGCTCTCATTGTCAAAACCTTTAATAAAGTGAAAAGGTACTAAATGCTCTTTTCCTTGATACCATTGCATCTGTCTACATTTCATGATTAAATGAATGCTTTGCAAAAATATTAGTCTCTGTACTGTAAATAAAACAGGGGTGAGGATGGTGCAGGGGAGGCTGTTTCTTAAAATAATTTCTTTATGTTAAGTCAGTGCTTAAGAGGGGGGCTGTCAAGTACTTAGTCATCCTTCTTATGGTATTAGGTAATACAGCTTTTCAGAAAGCTTAGATCTGAATTTGTTATGAATAAAAATACTAACAGATACTTTATATCTGTGGGAACAATTTCAACCAACTCCTGCTCACTTTTCAAGAAAAACTCTTTGAAGCATATTAACCATTAAATGTATAATACTTATTAGCTCAGTTTTTCTTGGTTTATGGAAACATTTATATAAATGTGAAAATAAGTAATTTAGAATTATGATTAAAGTATGCATTTGCTTAAAAAACACAAACATATTACTATGAAGTTCAGCAGGTCTTAATGTTCAGAAGTCCTATTTTGGGGTTTTCCAGTTTCTAGCAAATGCCCACATTCCTTGGCTCATGGCCTCCTTCCATCTTTAAAGCTGACAAAAGCCAGTCAAGCATTTCTCATTTATGTGATATCAGAATGTACCACTCTAACACTGGCTCTTTTATCTTCCTCTTTCATCTTTCACAGATATCTATGATTTATACTGGGCTCACCAAAGGAACCGATCCTTGAGCTGGATTTTGAAGAATAAGCAGAAGTTAGTTAGGGAGACAGGAGAAACAGGCTTTCAAAGCTGACAGAAAACCATGTGCAAATAAACAGGGCTGAGGAGGAAAAGACAATAAGACCAATAAGTAGTTCTCTCAAGGGCATGTTCAAAAAGAATCTGAATACCATGAGAAGGAATCCGGCTTTCTTTCCTGAAGACTCTGGGGAAGAACTTTTGCCTCTCCACTCCTATCTGAACTCTCTGCAATGTTCCCCCCATCTCCCACAAAAAGAATCCGTTCTGATCATCAGAAAATAAAATTCATAGTCAGCATCATTTAGTACTAGATAAATCGTGAAGAAAGCAGGTATTCAGTTTTTAAGGGACTTTAACCACTTATATCAGTAAAAACAACCAGTTTAGGACACCAAGGAGGAAATATTACACTATACTTACTAACACAAGATTTATATTAGGATTTACATTAAAAATGAGTTAGGGACAATACTCTAGTACTTAAAGGGGAAGTTTTCCATTATCCAGAAAATAATATTGTGTATATGTACAAATAATTTACCCATCCCTAACTGAAGTATTACTTAAATTTTGTATTCTTGGGGCATCTGAGTGGCTCAGCTGGTCAAGCGGCCAACTATGACCTAGGTCATGATCTCCCAGTCTGCCATGCATCGGGCTTGCTCCTCTCAGCATGGAGCCCGCTTCGGATTAATTACTCTCTCTGCCCTCCCCAGCTCATGTGCTTTCTCACTCTCTCTCTCTCAAGAAATAAAACATTAAAAATTTTTTTTTGTATTCTTGAATATCACATGCTTTCTTAAATTCAGATAATTAACAATCTCAAATATTTTAAGAAATTGTTTTTAATCCTAACTAGCAATGTTTGTTGCTGTGTTTATAGCTGTGTAATTATTTAGAAATTCAAATTTCTTTGAACTACAAGTCATAACCAGTTTGCTACATAGTCTTGAATTGATTCCTCGTCTTTAGTAGTTAATGTCCATCTAAAGCTGCACAATAACAGTAGAGAAGACAAACAAATATTCTAGTGATAATTACTACTGATTTCAGTACAATGGTTCACATACATCCTGTTGATTATTCAAATAGTAAAACATTCTGAAAAATTACTTCCTGTTCTTAACTTTTCTTTAGGGGTTGAAGTTCTAGAATTCATAGCATCAAACATTAACAAATCTATTTGTTTCCTGTTTTGAAGAAAACACCAAAAAATTTTCTCCAGAAATTATCCCCTTCTCTGAATAATAATATGTTGCATAGGTAGAACACTATGTCTCAGCTTTCAAATGGCATATTGAGGAACTGAAGGCTGTGGTTTAAGACAGAATATATTTCAGGAAACCTTAAACAATTTATTACAGTTCTTTTATATAAATCCACAACGGAGAAGACAATATAATAATGATCCTGACTTAATAAAAGTCAAGGAAAGGAGATTTCTCATTTATTTGATCAATATTTGTCAAGAATCTACCATGTTCCAGGCACTGGGAATATAGCAGTAAAGAAAAACAAAACTGCTACCTTCACAAATTAACTAAAGTTGTATATAGGTTCATATATGTTAGTTTATAACTATCACTGAGAGGCAATGTTTAATACATTACAAATAGTACATTATTTCCAAATATGTTAGAAATGAAAATCTTCTAAGTAAAAAATGGTTTAAAAATGTAACTGAATTGGGCAACCATACATGGGACATGGGTATATTTTTAGTGGTTATGAACATAGGATTACTCCCTTAAGTGTGACATGAATTAAATATACTTTACAGGCTTATAAATAGAGCTTAGCAATGTGGTAATCTTTAAATATAAGAAGTGAATTAATAAATACATATGACCACAAATAATTCAATTCTAAAACTGTGAATATCCCAAGTAACAATACATAAATGACCATTTCAACCAAAACTGTAAAAAGGTACAGCACATTTCTTTTCTTTATAACCCTATAATTGATTCTGAGACTGGGGTAATCACGTCAGATTACTCCAATCCCAAGTGGCCCAGATTCCCAGTCTGTGCCTGTTCTGATAGATCAAGTTTTAAAATCTTTTTAACGTCTAAATTTAAGAAGCAGGAAGCAAAAGGTGTCTTGGGAATAGAATAGCAAACAAAGGGGAAGGATAATATATTGAGTAATTGCAGAACAAAATAAAGCAAGGATCAAGCAGGAAGGAATTGCCTTGGCAGAAATAACTCTTTTAATTAAAACTTCTTCCTTTCTTCTCCTTTTTCCTTCTTTCCTCCACTATTAAGCCTTTATCAAGCTGCTGAGATATATAAGAAATTGCAAACTCTAGGGATGGACAAAGAAATTTGAGGCAGGCTGAAACAGGGGTTCACAGTTCAGTGAAGATGGTAAGTAAATAATTAAAAGTAACAGAATATAGATATGTACAAAGTGCTACAGAGCACAAAAGAGAGGGTAATTTATCCTGCCATCATTCGTAAATTGCATACTTAAATGCTGGAGTAGCCAAAGAATATTAAATCTCTGAGTGCTAAAAGAGTAAAATGAAATTTTAGACAAGAGAACTTCATGACAATGAAGGATAACTCTTAGTGGCTATCTTGCCTCAAAACATTTACACTCATTAAAGGATAACTAAATACAAAGATAGAGATTACTATTTAATATAGCATTTAAACACCATAAAAGGAAAATGGAGAAGACATTTTTGAACCAGGATTCTTCTGAACTGTCCTCAAATTATATCATGTAGCCACCACATGCTTTATTTATGTGTAATTCCAGCAAGGGTAGTACACTAGTCAACAAGCACTCCATTGATCACTGACTATCAGTCTTTGGTAACCTAAAAATGGCTTCCTTTACAAAACTAGCATAAATTTAATCTTTAACTTTCAAAAGAAAAGCAATCAATTTCCTGATTAGAATCTATTTCCTACAACCCTATACTCAAACTTCATCAAACCTCTTACTATTTCATGAAGACATTTTATGGCTCTATACCATTGCTTATGTTCTTCCTTCTACCTGGAATGTCCTTCATCCTCTTGTCTAGCTAGTAAGGTATCTCTCTAGGTATCTCTCTTAGTTCTTGGTATTCCTATTATTGCATTAATTATACTGTAATACAGTTTTTAAAATATGTATGTTTCTCCATTAGGTTAAAAGTATATCTAGGTAAGGGCTATGACTTTTTTCATCTTTATATCACTTGTGACTAGCACAGAACCTGGCATATGTTACTGACTTTGTAAATATTTAATTAAAAAAAAAATACTCCTGGGGCACCTGGGTGGCTCAGTCAGTTAAGCATCTAACTTCAGTTCTGGTCATGATCTCGCAGTTTGTGAATTCAAGCCCCCTGATGGGCTCTGTGCTGACAGCTCAGAGCCTGTAACCTGCTTCAGATTCTCTTTCTCCCTCTCTCTCTGCCCCTCCC
The DNA here is from genome assembly GCF_027475565.1 of Acinonyx jubatus. Lineage (NCBI taxonomy): Eukaryota > Metazoa > Chordata > Mammalia > Carnivora > Felidae > Acinonyx > Acinonyx jubatus. The sequence continues at coordinate 48,041,547 of NC_069390.1, read as the reverse complement.
CTGCTCACACTTTGTCTCCCTCTCTCAAAAGTAAATAAACATTAAAAAAATTAAAAACAAATACTCCTGCAGGTAAGCATTATAGGGACTTTATTCTTTGTGCTATTTATTACAAAAAATTAAATTTGAACTGTTTTCCCGAAAGATCCTAAGGCCTCTGGAATAGACTACACATGGTAAGTAGTTCCTTCAAAAAACTGCTCCAGAACAGATCAGTGAGAAGATTTAATTTGTTTCAAATCCCCATGGAAAGGAGTTGATATTCAAACTGTCAAAAAATGATTAGTCATAGATCTAATAAAACATTAGATCTCCTAATTCCTCCTTTTCCATATATAGAGCACAATATGCCATTCACAGTAATGGTCTAAACTCTTGTGTGTTCAAATTCTCCAACTATTCTTTTTAACTACATATATTGAGAAAGAAAATGACTACTTAACTTCTTGCCATTATAATTAAGAAGACAAAAAACAAGTAATAATGTTACATGAATAAACTGAAAAAAATGAGTGAAAACAGAAACATAATCCAAGGTACTATATTTCAATCACTTAAGGTAAAAAGACAAAAATCATTCCACAGTTGATGCATAAAATATATGGTTTGTAAATTAACCAATCAACATATTCTTTTTATTTAAAATTCTTAAAATGTTTATTTACTTTTGAGAGAAACAGAGTACAGGCAGGGGAGGGGCAGAGAAAGAGGGAGACACAGGATCTGAACAGGCTCCAGGCTCTGAGCTGTCTGCACAGAGCTCAATGCAGGGCTTGAACTCACAAACCACGAGATCATGACCTGAGCTGAAGTTGGATGCTTAACTGACTGAGCCACCCAGGTGCCCCTCAACATATTCTTAAAGGTATTAATGTAAAAATAATATTTTGTACAATCTAAACTTTCATTATTTCCTCTGGCATTTCATCTTTCTATTTCAGGAACATAAATTATTTTTGATATTCTTGTAAAAGTTAATGTCACTTCAGGAATAATTATATAGCATTATAGACAGAAGCTTTTCCAGGGGAAGACAAAAGAGAATACCAAAATTTTCCCATTAAAGTATTTAAAAATAGGGGCGCCTGGGTGGCTCAGTCGGTTAAGCGTCCGACTTTGGCTCAGGTCATGATCTCACGGTCCGTGAGTTTGAGCCCTGCGTCGGGCTCTGTGCTGACAGCTCGGAGCCTGGAGCCTGTTTCAGATTCTGTGTCTCCCTCTCTCTCTGACCCTCCCCTGTTCATGCTCTGTCTCTGTCTCAAAAATAAATAAATGTTAAAAAAAAAATTTAAAAATAGAAGTAACTTTCTGAACCAAAAGTTACAGCTATAATCAAAATTTTAAGGATGTGTATATACAAAGTAAAAATAATGTTTATAAGATAAACTGAAGAAAAAACTCTGGCTATTTTAATAATTTTTTAATAATGTCGATATTTAGTATTAGAGACAATCAACATAAAAACTGACCTAATAATAGTTAATGAAAAACTGGCTGAGGTTAATTTGGGTAAGCAAAAAGAAACTATGCATATAAAAAAGCTTATACCAAGGCTGACTCAGGAGGAAATAGAAATTTCAAACAGACCAATAATACGTAAGGAGATGGAAACAGTAATCAAAACTTCCCAACAAAGAAAAGTCTAGGACTACATGGTTTCACTAGTAAATTCTACCAAACATTTAAATAAGAATCAATACTAATTCCTCTCAAATTTCTAAAAAATTAAAGAGGAAGGAACACTCCCAAACTAATAAAGGCCAGCATTATCCTGATAACAAAGTCAGATAAGGACACTATTTGAAAAGAAAACTACAGGCCAATATCCCTGATGAATGGATGCAAAAACTCTCAATAAAACATCTGCAAACTGAATTCAGCATCACACTAAAAGGACCACACACAATCATCAAGTGAGATTTAATCCTGCATGTAAGGATGGCTCAACATACACAAATCAATGTGATACACCACATTAATAGAATGAAAGATTTAAAAATCATGACTGGGGCAGCTGGGTGGCTTGGTCAGTTGGGCGTCCAATTTCGGTTCAGGTCATGATCTCATGGTTCATGGGTTTCGGCCCCACATTGGGCTCTGTGCTGACAGCTCAGAGCCTGGAGCTTGTTTTGGATTCTGTGTCTCCCTCTCTCCCCTCTCCCCCACTCATGCTCTGTCTCTCTCTCTTTCTAAAATAAATGAAAATTTAAAAAATAAAAATAAATAAAAATCATACGATCATCTCAATAGAAGCAGAAAAAAGCATTTGACAAAATTCAATATTATTTCATGATAAAAATTCTCAACGAATTGGGTATAGATGGAATGTACCTCAACATAATAAACACCACATATGACAATCCCACAGCTAACTTCTTACTCGATGGTAAAAGGTTGAAAACTTTCCTAGTAAGATCAGGAATAAAACAAAGGTACCCATTCTCACCACTCTATTCAACAGAGTACTAGAAACCCTCATCAGAGCAATTAGGCAAGAAGAAATAAAAGGCACCCACATAAGAAAAGAAGTAAAACTGTATCTTTTGGCAGATGATATGATCTTATATAGAGAGAATCCTAAAGACCCTACCACAAAGCTATTAGAACTAATAAACTAATTCAGTAAAGACGCAGATACAAAGTCAACAGTAATCAAAAATCAGTTGCATTTTTATATACTAACAAGAAACTATCTAAAAAAGAAATAAAGGGGGCGCCTGGGTGGCTCAGTCGGTTAAGCGTCTGACTTCGGCTCAGGTCATGATCTCGCGGTCTGTGAGTTCGAGCCCCACATCAGGCTCTGTGCTGACCGCTCAGAGCCTGGAGCCTGTTTCAGATTCTGTGTCTCCCTCTCTCTCTGACCCTCCCCCGTTCGTGCTCTGTCTCTCTCTGTCTCAAAAATAAATAAATGTTAAAAAATTTTTAAAAAATAAAAATAAAAAAGAAATAAAGAAAACAATCCCACTTACAACAGCATTCAAAAATAATTTCAAACTCAGGGATAAATTTAACCAAGACATGAAAGATCTATATGTTAAAACCCACAAGACTGATGAAAGGAACTAAAGAAGACACAAATAAATGGAACGATATCCTGTGTTCATGAATCAGAAGAATTAATATTGTTAAAATGTTACTACCCAAAACCATCTATGGATTCAATGCTATCTCTATCAAAATTCTAATGAAATTTTTCACAGAAACAGAAAAAAATCCTAAAATTTATATGGAACCATAAAAGATCCCAAACAGTCAAAGCAATCCTGACAAAAAACAAAGCTAGAAGCATCATAATTCTTGATTTAAATCTATATTACAAAGCTATAGTAATAAAAATAGTGTGGTACTAGCATAAAAAACACACAGATCAAGGAAAGATAATTGAGATCACAGAAATAAACTCATAAGGTCAACAAATATTTCATAAAGGAGCCAGGAATATTCAATGAGGAAAAGATAATCTCTTCAATAAACAGTGCTCGAAAAACTGGATACTCACATGCAAAAGAATGAAATTGGACCCCTAAGTCACATCACTTAAAAAACAAACAAACTCAAAATGGATTAAATATGTAAACATAAGAACCCAAACTATAAAACTACTAGAGGAAAACATAGGGGAAAGCTCCTTGACATTGGTTTTGCAATGATTTTTTGAATGTGACACCAAAAGAAAAAATAAACAAGTGGGACAATATCAAACTAAAAAGTTTCTGCCTAGCAAAAGAAATAAGTCAGCAAAATGAAAAGGCAACCTACAAAAGAGGAGAAAATATATGCAAACCATCTATCTGATAAGGGATTAATATCTAAAATATATAAGGAACACATATAACTTCATAGCCAAGAAAAAAGACCTATCTGATTAAAAATTGGACAAAGGACTTGAATAGACATTTTTCCAAAAACATACAAATGCCATGTAGAGTATATGAAAAGATGCTTAACATCACTAACCATCAGGGAAATGCAAATCAAAGCCATAGTAAGTTATCATCTTACATTTGTTAGAATGTTTATCAAAAAGATAAGAGATAACAAGTATTGGCAAGGTTATGGAGAAATGGTATCCATTGTGCACTCTTGGTGGAAATGTAGATTGGCGCAGCCATTTTGGAAAACAACGTGGAAGTACTTCAGAAAATTAAAAATAGAACTACCATATGATCCAGCAATTCCACCTCTGATTATATATCCAAAAGAAATGAAATCCCTATCTTGAAGAGTTATCTACACTCCTATGTTCATGACATTATTCACAACAGCCAAGACATGGAAACAACCTAAGTGTCCTTCTATAGATGAATGAATAAAGAAAATAATTGTAATACAATGGAATATTTTTCATCCATAAAAAAGAAAGAAATCCTGCCTTTTGTAGCAACATAGATAGACCTTTAAGGCATTATATTAAGTTAAACAAATTAGAAAGAGAAAGACACTCTATGTTCTCACTTACATGTGGAATCAAAAAAAGCTGAACTCACAGAAATAGAGAGTAGAATGGTGGTTGCCAGGGGCTAACGGGTGTGAGAAATGGGGAGACGCTGGTCAAAGGGCACAAACTCTAAGTATAAGATGAATAAATTCAGGGGATCTAATGTACAGCGTGGTGACTGTAATAATACTGTATTATATACGTGAAAGTTCTTAAGACAGTAGATCTTAAATATTATCAGCACACACATAAAAATTTAGAATTATGTGAAAGGACAGAGGTATTAGCTAATCTTACTGTAGTAATCATTTCACAATATATATCTGCATCAAGTCATCACATTGTAAACCTTGAACTTACATAAGCTATGCGTCAATAATACATCGGTAAAGCTGTGATAGAAGTATAAGCACGGATGATATAAGACTATTGTAGTTTAACTATGGAAATTGACAATAGGTGAGGGTCCAAGTTCATTTTAGTACGCAACTTAAAAAATGTAGTATACATTTTTAAGTATACTTTAAAATAGGATACTGTAAAAACTGGGGAATAAGTATTCTAAAATTAGCGTATTTGCAGTTAAAATCCAAATTATAACTAAACAGATGGCAAAACATGTCATGAAAATTTCACAAAATTATTTGGGTTAAAGAGGGACATGTGAGTTAAACAGCTATGGATTAAACAAACAAACAAAAAAATCAGATGGGCTATAAAAACCAGTCCTGTGAATATAGTCTTACTAACATTAAAAAAACAAAACATCTACAGTTTTCCACAAATCTGCAGGTAAACAAAAATAGTTCAGATAGGCTACAAGGAACAAATAAATAATACAGGAAGTAAGAGACGAAGGTGATTAACAGGAAATTATGGGGAATGAGGTGGGTGATGGTAGAAGTCCACATAATTATTTCAGGCAATGGCAGAGACCTTTCAAACTGTGAAAAACAAATTCATTATCGTAACAATCCATGGAGAGAAGAACCAAGGAAATGCTATCATTACATTTAGACCTTCCACAGGAAAACTGGTCAAGGCTACAAAAGAATCTTACAGTCTTATCTGCTTCCTGTCTATGCTTTATAAAATCCACCACCACCATCTCACCCCCAACCCAGGTAGTGAACTCTGATAATGGCCTTCAACAACAGTCCAACCAAAATGACTGGTGATAAGAACATGCCTTTAGACAGAATTATCAGTGCCGCATGCTCTGGAAACTACAACTCTGCACACAGCACTTAGAAGCATCCTTCTCTCTCCTTCCCTTTCTTATCTTTTCCTTATTTTTTCCCTGAAAAATTAAATTTTGAATATGTAAGCAAAAGATAATTCAGCTGAAAATACTAGAGAGTAAAATAATGAAATCTGATCTTCAAATGACTAATTGTCATACATTCCGACACACTTCATCCACACATAGAACATCATCTAATAAAATAATGATTGCCGTTTTCTTCACGGCTAATGTATTCATTCATGTATTCAACAAATATTAATGTTTTTTGAGCCTAAGGTACTATGCCAAATACAGAGGACACACAGAATAAGAAGAAGTTCTTAAAGCTCACAGTCTTGTAAGGGAAAAACCCCTTATTAATAAGTAAGGAAAAACTATGGAGTAGAATTTCCATACCATCCCTGAAGACAATCGTGAGTCAACACATCAGCTCTGTACTGCCTACCTCTAGACTTTGTTATCTGAGAATAAAATCTCTAATGTGTTGAAGTACTATATATTTTTAAATAAAATATATACATGTAAAGAGTTAGTTTTATAAGTTTTTTAAAAATATTTTTATTGAAAGATTAAACACAAATATAGAAAACCATACAAGTAAAATGGGTGGCTTAGTGAATTATCCTAAAGAATTAAGGAACACTACCTAGGCTGAGAAAGAGAACTTTGCCAGCAACCCTAAAGGCCCCTTCCCTGTGCCTCCAATCAGAATTCTCTCTCTACTGCCATAAGTAACCATTATCTTGATTTTATTCTATCAATCATTTTCCTTTTTTTCTATAGTTTCATTGCCAAAATGTGCATTCCTAGACACTATAGTTCAATCTCACTCTATTAAAAATAGGGTATGTTATAAATCTCTTTTAACCTTGAAGTTATTCCTCCATTCCTTTCCTTTCATTAAAATTTATTTGTTAAAGAACCTGGGACAGGGGCACATGGGTGGCTTGGTCAGTTAAGCGTCTGACTTCGGCTCAGGTCATGATCTCACAGTCTGTAAGTTTGATCCCTGTGTTGGGCTCCGTGCTGACGCATGGTGCCTGGAGCCTGCTTTGGATTCTGTGTCTTCCTCTCTCTCTGCTCCTCCCTTGCTTGTGCTCTGTCTGTCTCTCTCAAAAATAAATAAACATTAAAAATAGTAAAAAAAAAAAAAAAAAAAAAGAACCTGGGACATTTGACCAATGATTTTCTGTGAACCCAGACTTTTTAAAAGTTTACTTTAATTCCAGTATAGTTAACATACAGTGTTATATCAGTTTCAGTTGTACAATACAGTGATTCAACAATACTATATATTACTCAGTGCTCATTATGATAAGTGTACTCTTAATTCCCTTCACCTATTTCACCCATCCCCCCACCTACCACCCCTCTGGTAACCATTAGTTTGTGCTCTATAGTTAAGAGTCTATTTCTTGGTTACTCTCTTTTTTTTCTTGTGCTCATTTGTTTCATTTCTTAAATTTCACATATAAGGGAAATAGTATGGTATTTGTCTTTATCTGACTTATTTTGCTTAGCATTACACTCTCTAGCTCCATCCATGTTATTATAAATGGTAAGATTCCATTCTTTTTTATGGCTGAATAATATTCCATTATGTGTGTGTGTGTGTGTGTGTGTGTGTGTATAACACACACACACACACATTATATACATACATACATATATATACACACACCACATCTTCTGAGAGCCTAGATTTTGACAACTGCCATCTTTTGGTGCATTTCAATGTGTTCCCCTGTCTTCTGTATTTCCTGAAATCAGACTCAGATTAATCCCTCTGACCAAACTACAGGTAGTGTGTGTGGCAAGGCTAGATATATAATACCTGCTTTTTTCCTTCTTATAATAACACTTATTGATTATCAGATCTTCATTTACTAAAGACTGTAAAATGATGATGTTCTGTTACTATAATTTTTTCATTTATTGATAGAATACTTTTATTTATTATTTTTATTTTTTTAAGTTTACTTATAATTTTGAAAGAGAGAGAGAGACAGAGAGAGAGAGCAGGGGAGGGGCAGAGAGAGAGAGAATCCCAATCAGGCTCTGCACTGTCAGCACAGAGCCCGATGCAGGGCTCAAACTCACAAACCATGAGATCATGATGTGAGCCGAAACCAAGAGCAGGATGCTTAACCGACTGAGCCCCCAGGTGCACCTTGACAGAATACTTTTAAACAGACACAATTCTCCTCATCTACTATTGGGTTGTCCTGTATTATATAGGCATATAAACAAGGCAGAATAAATGCTAGATTCTTTTCCTTTATTTAAAAAACTATTTTTTTTAATGTTTATTTTTGAGAGACAGAGTGTGAGCGGGGGAGGGGCAGAGAGAGAGAGAGAAAGACACAGAATCCGAAGAGGATCCAGCGCAGAGCCGGACACAGGGCTCAAACTCACAAGCCGTGAGATCATGACCTGAGCCGAAGTCGGACGCTTAACCGACTGAGCCACCCAGGCGCCCCTCTTTTCCTTTACTGATAAGTTTTCAAGATAACAAATTAGTTCCATTATGTTCTAAGGTAATAATTTTTCATTTAATATTATTATGAATTCATGGATTTAAAAATATTTGCTGGGTTTCAATCAATTGCAATTACCATCATTTATGAAGCTCAAATTATACCATCAGATCAGTTGCAAGCCTCTTCAAGATGGCTTCTGAATTCTTCTGACAAGAAGTTTTTCCTTTATTGAGATATAATTCATATACCATAAACTTGCCCTTATAATGAATACAATTCAGTGGTTTTTAGAATAGGCTTAGGTTGTAAAACCATCACCAGTCTCTAACTCAATTTCATGACCTGAAGAGAAATCCCATTCTCCTTATCAGTCACTCCACTGTCCCCTCCCCCACCAGTTCCTGGCAACCTTTAATCTACTTCCTGTCTCTATGGATTTGCCTGTTGTACACATTTCATATAAATGGGATCATACAATATAAGACCTTTTGAGTCTTGCTTCTTTCACTTCACATAATGTTTTCAAGATTTGTCCATTTGTAGCACATATCAAAAATTCATTCCTTATTATGGCTCAATAATAATCCATTTATATAAATATACCAAAATTTGTTTATCCATTTATGAGTTGATGGACCTTTGGGTTGTTTCCATTTTTTTGGCTATTATGAATAATGCTGCTATGAAAATTCATGTATAAGCTCTTGTATGAATATATATTTTTAATTCACTTGTAGAATTTGATATACTTTGACATATATATGCATACCTGTAAAACCATCACCACAATCAAGATAATGAACACAACATTCCAAAGTTTCCTCATACTTGGGGTACCTTGGTGGCTCTGTTGGTTAAGCATCCAACTTCGGCTCAGGTCATGATCTCATGGTTTGTGAGTTCAAGCCCCACGTCAGGCTCTGTGCTGACAGCTCAGAGCCTGGAGCGTGCTTCAGATTCTGTGTTTCCCTCTCTCTCTGCTCCTCCCCTGCTTGCGCTCTGTCTCTATCTCTCTCTCAAAAATAAATAAACATTAAAAAAAAAGTTTCCTTATATCTCTTTGTAATCCTTCTTTTCTCACCCCCAAAGCAACTATTCTATTACCACAGAGACTGCATTTTCTAGAACTTTATAGAAACCAAATCATACAGTATAAATTCTTTTTTGTATGACTTTTTAAATTCAGCATAATTATTTTCAGATTAATCTATGCTATACCATGTCTCAATAATTCATTATATAGCTTAGTAGTACTGCATTGTATGGATATACCAGATTATTTATGTATTATCATCACCATTAACCACTGCCACTGATCCAGACTGAGCTTGTTCCTAGTTTTTAAAATATCCATAAAAATATGGAAATGAACATTCATGTACAAATATTTTATGGACAATGTTACCATTTTCCTTAGGTAAATGGAGTAGAAGGTTTAAGAGTAGAATGGCTAGATTATTTGGTTTATTTAACTTTTTAGTAAATCAAACTGTGCTCCAATTCACATTCTCATCAGCAGTGAATTAAAGTTACAATTCCTCTACAACTTTGTCAATATTCAGGCAGCTCTCTGAAAAGTTAGACTGCTGTTTTTCCTCTTCCTCCTTCCCATGGGATATACCCCAAGTTGTGCTTCTTCTCCACCTGTGACAAGCAATGATGGTACAGAAAGCTACCCTTTACTCTTCTTTGTTCTCAGTGGCATCGAAACCATGCCAATCCTGTCAGTGCTCCAAAAGAGGTAAGACAGGGACCAGTCTCACCCTCAGGCAGCCCTCCAAAAAGCTGGAAAATTGAATACATACTCTACTCTTCTCCTTCCCTCTCCCCCAAGGAGCTGCAAGCTGGGGCGTCCTCTCCCTGTGCTGAGCTGCGCAAGCTTGGGGGAGAGGCTGACAAGAAAAAGTGACGCTGGTCTCCTTACCCATTTTAACGTGTCTGTCTGTACTCAGCTGTGTGCTCACTGCAAATTCTTAGCTGGATTGCATTTTGAACGGTACATCATTGTTAAAGCAATGTTTCTGTGGAAGAAGGACTAGGACTTCTTGTTCTAACATCTTGCTGATGCCACTCCCCAAATTCTCACTCTTGACTGTTTATCTCCTTCAATATTTAAGCACAGTTATTTTAATATGTGAATCTGGTAACTATTTTCTAGGTGCCCCTGTCTATGGTTTCTTCTGTATTTCTTTCATATAGGATTAGTCCTCTGTGTTTCTGGCTAGTTTTGGTTGAGTGTTGGGAATATTTATATATAAAATTTTACAGGTATACTTAAGGCTTAGAATGCAGTTATCTTGCTCCAGAGAGGATTTTCTTTTACTGGTACTATATAGCTATATACTATAGTAGCATCAAGGATCAGTAGAATCCATTTTAAGGAACTAAAATGATCTCAAGTTCCACTTCAGTTCCTCAAGGGACCTTATGTAGACCTTGACTCATTCCTCAGCTGTGGTCCTTTGTAGTCTCAACTCAAAGGATGACAGCTTTTAAAGAAATGTCCCTTGGTAAACCTGAACTCAATTTCCCCCATCCCTACGGGATATCGATAGTGTGTGGACAGCTTTTCAGTTACTTCTTCCAAAATCAACTGATGCTCTGGGAAAAACTGGTCCCAAATGTCTGGCTCACTTCTCTAGGTTTCCTTCTTTTCTTGGACCATGGTTTAGTCACCTTTACTGCTTCTGATACTTTCAAGAAGATGATGCTTATATTTACATAGCTTTTCTAGTAGTTATTGCTAAGAGGGTTAGTCTAAGTTACACAGACCACCATTACCTGAAGAGAGATACAGGTTTTATAAATTTATACTTTATTGTAGTTTTTCTCAGTGGGAGTGCTACCAGTGTTTTTGAAGTAAAAACTCTTCTGGTGCACATACATCATGCATGAGGGATGTTTAATATCCCTGGTCGTGGGCACTGAATGTCAGTAACATCCTTCTCCTCCCCTCATCAAATCATTGTAAAAACTCAAAAACATGCGAGGCTTGTAAGGCACTCATTAAGATAAAAGGTAGCATTTGGGAATGTGATATTATTATATTTGTGTCATTATTATTCTATTCCTCTTCATGGTAAATCTTTGCTTTGATTGACCCTTTAGAGGTATACAGCCTCTTCTAAAAGTAAAAAAGTCACAGGAATAGTGTTTGGCTAAAATCAACTAAGTCAATGGTTAGGAGGGACCATGGACAGGCTGCAGGTAGTCCATGAAGCCCCTAAAATATTTTCTAAAAGTATATGGCAGGAGGATTTAATAAATAAGATATTCTTTAGGGAAGTAAGTGCCACCAGTGAGAGATTATATATTTCATACACTTAAAAAAAAAAAGGTTTAATTAAATTAGGACTTCACTGAAATGACTGAGTAGAATCTTTCAGAGGGGAGAGAAAAAGAGATAGGTGATTTTTTAGTGTTTGAACTTCTGAAAGGAAATAGATGTAATGGGAGAAAAACTACTACTTGGGGATTGGTATCACCATTCATCTTTATTAGGATACTATAAAACTCCGCATATATTTTTACATTAATTTCTTCTGAGGCTTTCTAAATTTGACAATTGAAGTCACAGCAGAAGAATAAGGATGGGGCCATTCATGAAAAAGAAGGGATAAGTTATAGAGCTGAGCAAGCAGCAAAATTCAGCATGATATAGAAAGGAAACAAGAGGGCAGGAGTTTTGTATAAGGAATAATTCCATGGGGATGCAGAATATGAGCCCTAAGGAAGGGAAGGTTCCAGTGTAACTAAAAAAAGACCCAAAGACAGATGGAGAACACTGACAAAGACTGAATCAAGGAGAATGGGACACTCATATGTAGGCACATATAAAGGACAAGTAAGAGGTAAACAGGAATCTCAGGCAGCCGTGATCAGAAACATCCTCACTTTCAAGTTATACTATCTACAACTATATGGTCAACTAATCTTCAATGAAGCAGGAAAGAAGAGACTCTTAAATACGGAGAACAAACTGAGGGTTGATGGTGGGGGCGGGGGTTAAATGGGTGACAGACACTAAGGGGGGCACTTTTTGGGATGAGCACTGGGTGTCATGTGTAAGAGATGAATCACTGGGTTCTACTCCTGAAGACAAGACTGAACTGTATGTTAACTAACTTGAGAATAATAATAAAAAAAAGAATATCCAGTAGGAAAAAGACAGTCTCTTCAACAAATCATGCTGGGAAAACTGGACAGCAAGAGAAGAATGAAACTGGACCACTTTCTTACACCATACACAAAAATAAATTCAAAATGGATCAAAGACCTAAATGTGAGACAGGAAACTATCAAAATCCTAGAGAAGAAGAAGAAAAAAAAATCCTAGAGAAGAAAGGTAACAACCTCTTTGGCCTGGTCCAGAGCAATTTGTTGCTAGATATGTCACCGGAGGTAAGGGAAACAAAAGCAAAAATGAACTATTGGGACTTCATCAAGACAAAAAGCTTCTGCACAGGGAGGGAACCAATCAACAAAACCAAAATGCAGCCTATGGAACAGGATAAGATACTTGCAAATGACATATCTGATAAAGTGTTAGTATCCAAAATCTATAAGGAACTTATCAAACTCAACATCCAAAAAACCCCCAAATAATGCACTTAAAAAATGGGCAGAAGACATGAAGGCACATTTTTCCAAAGAAGACATCCAGATGACTAACAGACATATGAAAAGACACTCAACATCACTCATCATCAGGGAAATACAAATCAAAATCACAATGAGATACCATCTCACACCTGTCAGAATGGCTAAAATTAACAACATAAATAGTAAGTGTTAGCAAGGATGCAGAGAAAGGGGAATGCTCTTGCACTGTTGGTGGGAATGCAAACTGGCGCAGCCACTCTGGAAAATAGTATGCAGATTCCTCAAAAGTGAAAAATAGAACTACCCTACAATCCAGCAATTGTATTACTAGGTTATTTACCCAAAGGACACAAAAATACAGATCTGAAGGGGTACATGTATCCCAATGTTTATATAGCAGCATTATCAATAATAGCCAAACTATGGAAAGAGCCCAAGTGTCCAATGACTAATGAATGGATAAAGAAGAGGTGATATATATACACAATGGACTACTACTCAGTCATCTAAAGGAATGAAATCTTGCCTTTTGCAATGACATGGCTAGAGCTAGAGAGTATTATGCTAAGCAAAATAAGTCAGAGAAAGACAAATGCCATGAGATTTCTCTCATGCGTGCAATTTAAGAAACGAATATATGGAAAGGGGGAAAAAAAGAGACGGAAACAAACCATAAGAGACTCTATTAAAAAAAATTTAATGTTTATTTATTTTTGAGAAAGAGACAGAGCATAAGCAGGTAAGGGGCAGAGAGAGAGGGAGACAATCTGAAGCAGGCTCCAGGCTCCAAGCTGTCCGCACAGAGCCAGACGCAGGGCTCAAACTCACGAGCTGAGATCATGACCTGAGTTGGACGCCCAATCAACTGAGCCACCCAGGCATCCCAAATCATAAGAGACTTAATGATAGAGAACAAACTGAGGGTTGATGGAGGGAGGGGGGTGGGGGATTGGCTAGATGAGTGATAGGCATTAAGGTAGGCACTTGTGTTGAGCACTGGGCGTTGTATGTAAGTGATGAATCACTAAATTCGGCTCCTGAAAACAATACTACACTATATGTCAACTAACTAGAATTTAAATGAATTTTTGGAAAAAAAAATTAGGATGTCTGAGTGGCTCAGTTGGTTAAATGTCTGACTTCTGCTCAGGTCATGATCTTGCGGTTCATGAGTTCATGCCCCCATCAGGCTCTATGCTGACAGCTTGGAGCCTGGAGCCTGCTTCAGATTCTGTGACTCCCTCTCTTTCTGCCCCTCCCCTCCCCTGCTCATGCTCTGTCTGTCGGTCTGTCTGTCTCTCTCTCAAAAATAAATAATGAACATTAAAAAAAAAAGAAAAAAAATTTTGAAAAAAATTTTTATACTACTCCCTAAATGAAGTACAAGGTATCCAATGGATAGAGGGTACTTTTTGTGATGTCCTCCCCACAATTCTTCAGCCTTGCCATTGCTAGAAAATTGAAGATAAAGTCCTGATCCAGGTGATAGATTAGAAGAATGGGACTTTTAGTGCCATCTGACAAGGATTGTACAAAACTAATTCATCTAAGGAAAAGCAAACTATACTATCTATTCATTTTTGAAAGCATAAAGAAAATCTGCCTATCTTCTAAAAGTCGAATTGACTCCAGAGCAAAAGAGGCCAGGGTTAAAACTTAAAAAAAAAAAAAAAAAAAAAAGAAAGTAAAGAATGAATACCATTTAAGATTAAGACCCATAAAATTATATATTTTATATATCAGGTATTTAATCATTAGCTTTTTATTTTCTTGATTTATGTCAGGTGACATGAGTTTCAGATAAATCTTTTTTTCATAGGCTTCTACAAGAGGACACTGACAATGGGAGAAAAGACATACCCAACTGCTGGAACAGGAGAGCCACACTAGTGCCTGTGACAGGAAGACTGTCATGCAAAGGAGTCTGGATCAGCTGTCTGTCTCCTGCACCCAAGGAGAACAGCTTCTGCAGAATGGGTGAAAAACACACATACACAAACATAAATGATTTCTCTCATTTTCTTAAAACAAAAAAAATCCTTTGAAAGTTCAAATTTATTTAAAAAAATGTTTTTTGGGGGGAAGCCTGGGTGGCTCAGTTTTGTTAAGCATCTGACTCTCAACTTCGGCTCAGGTCATGATCTCGAGGTTTGTGAGTTTGAGACCCATATGGGGCTCTGTGCTAGCAGTGCAGAGCCTGCTTGGGATTCTATCTCCCTCTCTCTCTGTCCCTTCTCCACTTGCTCGCTCTCTCTCAAAATAAAATTAAAAAAAAACTTTTTGGGGGGGTGCCTGGGTGGCTCAGTCGGTTAAGTGTCCAACTTTGGCTCAGGTCATGATCTCACGGGTCCATGGGTTCAGGCCACGCATCGGGCTCTGTGCTGACAGCTCAGGGCCTGGAGCCTGCTTCGGATTCTGTGTCTCACTCTCTCTCTGCCCCTCCCCCACTTGTGCTCTGTCTCTCTCTCTCTCTCTCTCTCTCTCTCTCAAAAATAAAAAATATGGGGCACCTGGGTGGCTCAGTTGGTTGAGTGCCCAACTTCGGCTCAGGTCATGATCTCACAGTTCCTGAGTTTGAGCCCCGCATCGGGCTCTGTGCTGACGCTCTGCCCTTCCCCCACTTGTGCTCTGTCTCTGTCTCTCAAAAATGAATAAACGTTAAAAAATTTTTTTAAATAAAATAAATAAATAAAAAATGTAAAAAAAAAAACAACTTTTTTTTGAAGTCCAAATTTAGAGTAATGATGAGCCTATAAGATCCAATTAATAGATGCAAGAGTAACGATGAAACCAAAAATATTCAAATTACATTGTGCCCAAATGAATATGGTATGAGAAAATTCAGTAATTAGAAAGCTGAAAATTTAATAACAATGGAGAAACAAAAATTAGTGACAATCATACTTAACTAAAAAATAAGAAAATATTAAAGTCAACATTTTTATGCCAATTATATGTCAATAAAACTTGGAAAACAAAAAATATGTAACATGAACCACATATGTAATACTTTAAAACGTCTAGCAGCCACAATAAAAAGTTTTTTAAATTAAAAAATAAATTAACATAATAAAGTCAAAATAAATCCCACATGAGAAAGTTCCATAAAATAATTCCACAGCTTTAAAGTTTAGGTTCATTTGTAACCAAACTTACATCTTCTATTCTGCCTTTGTAGTAAGGGAAGAAGAATGAGGGAGGAGGGAATAGGAGGAAGACAAGAAGATAAAAACTTAAGAGTAACAGGACACCAGGTAAGACCAAAGAGTTAAAAGAGAAAGAACTGAGGGTTGATGGGGGGGGTGGGAGAGAGAGGAAAGTGGGTGATGAGCATCGAGGAGGGCACCTGTTGGGATGAGCACTGGGTGTTGTATGGAAACAAATTTGATAATAAATTTAGTATTAAAAAAAAGACAAAAGGGGGCGCCTAGGTGGCGCAGTCGGTTAAGCATCCGACTTCAGCCAGGTCACGATCTCGCGGTCTGTGAGTTCGAGCCCCGCGTCAGGCTCTGGGCTGATGGCTCGGAGCCTGGAGCCTGTTTCCGATTCTGTGTCTCCCTCTCTCTGCCCCTCCCCTGTTCATGCTCTGTCTCTCTCTGTCCCAAAAATAAATAAAGAAAAAAAAAAAAACGTTGAAAAAAAGACAAAGGGCAAGGGAAAAAAATGTCAGTTTCATAGCAAGTATCGTCTCTGTCAGACTGAGGAGGATAAAAAATGTAATTTTTAGAGGGCTGTCCTCTTCCACAACATTACACAAGAATAAGCAAAATAAGTGAAGGAAGTCTTTTTTTTTTTTTTAACTATGGTGCCCTGGAAACATTGAGGCATAAAAGCTCAGGTTCTTATTTTTCGACTGCAGAGATGAAAATTAAAATCTTAAGACAAACAAGATGACTACTCTGAGAAATTTTTATGTCAGTAAAAGAATTTAATGTCCTCATATGAGGCTCAAATATGACAAAAACCTTGGGAAATTTTAAGGGATAGCTTATACTTTCCGGAAAAGATTTGTGATTTTGGATGGTCATCAACATTAATATTTCTAAAGGTAGTTTAGAGTTTTTCTAATTTTTATCACTAAAAAACATTTTGATATAAGTTAATGAAATGAGCCACAGCTGTATAGAGGAGTAATAAAGGTAGAAAGGAGACATTTTAAATGTTCAGCTTAAAACGAATATTTCCAAGAAAACGTAAACTAGAGTTCAAGTTACACAAAATATGACTTCTAATTATGCTATGTGAAAGGTGAGCCCTGTGTTAAAACTAACCTTATGACCTAAGAAGAGAATGGAATCTTGGGTCTCTAGAAGGCAGACCATAGGGACAATGCTTAACTAAGATCTTCTTTAAAATGAAAATATTTAAGGAATTCCATTTTTTTCTGTTCTTCAAAAATTAAATTAACTGGAGCAGAGGAGAAGAGGAACAGGCCCTCTTCATCTCCCTTTTTATTCTATTTACCTGAGACCCTCCAGCCGCTGGGACAAGGCACGCACACAGGTTTGCAATGAGACTTTCCAAGGAGACATTCAAACTATCCACATATACAGTGTAGATCAAACCTAGGCAAGCCTACAAAGAGAAGATGAAAGAAGAGATTACTTTTTCATGGAAAAAATAAGCATTAAAAAATAAATTGCTGTGACATCTGCTCTTAAGGAAATTTCTTTTTGAAACCAGTAAAGTATATTCCACAGTGACCATGGAATAAGTTTTAAGCAGCAAATGTTATTAAGTTTATTAAATTTTCCTCCTCGACCAGAAGCTCTAAATGAGCTTTTGCGATGAGTTTATAAAAAGCAGAAACATAATTTGTAAAACAGGTGTTTGTGCTGAGATAAACACTCTAGCAAATTTGTAGGGCTTAAAACTGTTGTGGTCTCAGCCTACTTTGCAAAAAGTCAAACTTCAAGATAAAAATTTCAAAATGTTATTGCTTTGTGATTCTTATAAATTCAGAATATTTGTTCTACAGAAAAAAATTTTGTAAATTATCAGAGGTTAGCAAAATAGAGACAAGATATAATTAACACTGTAAGCTCAGAAGAAGGTAGGTGGTAAAATGGAAGATAAAATGCAATCTTTATGAATCTTTCAGTTTATTAAAATTTGTGACTATGAAAAATTAGTAGGGATGCCTGGGTGGTTTGGTCTGTTAAGCGTCCAACTTCAGCTCAGGTCATTATTGTGGTCCATGAGTTTGAGCCCCGCATCGAACTCTGTGCTGACAGCACAGAGCCTGGAGCCTGCTTCAGAATCTGTGACTCTCTCTCTGCCCCTCCCCTACTTGTACTCTGTATTTGTCTCTCTCTTTCCCAAAAATAAACATTAAAAAAAAAAAAGAAAAATTAGTATTTGTTAGAAGTTACCCATTGTCATTGAAATCTTGACACTAAGTTAATTCTTCTAGAATATATATAATCTCAAGAATATGGAAAAGTTTTCCAGAAATTATGTATTAATTTCCCAAGTCCTTCAGAAATTTTAAGGTATATTTTTAAATTTTTAAAAACCTTTATTTATTTTTGAGAGAGACCGTGCGAGTAGGGGAGAAACAGAGAGAGACACACACAGAATCCAAAGCAGGCTCGAGGCCCTGAGCTGTCAGCACAGTACCCGGCGTGGGGCTCAAACTCACGAACCGTGAAATCATACCTGAGCCAAAGTCGGACACTTAACTGACTGAGCCACCCAGGCGCCGCAGAAATTTTAAGGTATATTTTATATATTTTCCAAAGACATCTGTGATTTCGGACAATAATCAACATTACTATTACTAAAGGTAGCAACTGAAATAAGAAAAGTAAGCCCTCTTCTTTCAAAGCTTAAATGTATAAAAAATTTTTTTTGCATTTAAAAATTCTGAGTGTCTCAAAGAGACAATATCTGGAAGTAAACAATATTTTAAAGCTATGTTGGAGACCAAAACTATTTGAGATTTAGATATTCAATCTATTTACTGAGCCTGGTCTCCTCAAAAGAAGGTAAATAAAAACACAAAGTTGTTATACTGCTAATACATTTTAAATTTGCTACAGGCAATCAAATGATTTCTTTTAGATTCATAAATTTTGGAGTCAGTAGCCATGGGATCTATTTAAAAATAAACACTACATCCTTATAAGTTTAAATAGTTACATTAATCTAGGTATGTATTTCATCCAACATGAATACATTTTTTTCTATTAACACTACATTTATTTTATTGATGAACCTCTAAATCAATTCAAAGATATTTTAAATACAAAATCTTGTTACCATGATTCACTCAAAGCAGATTCACACAATAATACAAATCAATAGTGACAACTATGAGTTCTTTACCCTAAAAATTTCTGGATAATCTAATCTGGATACCAACACCAGGCTTTTGGGAGCAAATACTTCTGCGGGCTGAATTAAACCAGACCCTTCCACTTCACCTTCAATCTCTTCCTTCTTTGCTCCCTAGAAAAAGATGCACTGAAATGAACAGACAGAATTTCTAGATTTATAATTCACAAAAGATAGACATATCACACATTTTCATGTAATTTACAAAATCCAAAATTATTTATAAAATATAATTTATAATATAATTTACAAAACTCAAACTAAAAATAAAGATACATACTTTAACAGGAATCTAAGAAGCAAGTAAGTAGACAAAGAAATTATAAAGGAAGCCATGCTTATTTCAATTTTGAAAAGCTCCTTATGCTCCAGATATATACCACAACTTTATGTGAGCATTTGGTTTCTATGTGAGATCGGGAATCAAAGGTAAAGAAGACACATTAACATTATTTTAGATAGTGACCCAAACAACTAAAAATGATACTCACTTAAATGGAGAGTCAGTTTTTAAGAAAAGATCTATTTTAGAAGGCACTAATTTTAATTCTTGTTTTTCTACTTGTACCAATCTTTCAAACAAAAGTGATGCTCATTTAGGATTCTAAGGCTTACAGAATGCTCAGTGCTCTTAGAAGTGAAACCCAATCAGCTCTAAATTCCTTCTGCTCATAAGCAACTATGTTGACTTTTTTGAGAAGAGAAAATATCTTTCTACACAAAACTAAGTTTCAGAATGTACTTACTGCCATGGAAATGTACACTTAATAATGGTTAAAATGGCAAATCTATGTCATGTACATTTTAGCACAATAAAAACATCTATAATAAAAAAATACCCTACATTACAATGACTAAAAATACTGGTTAATGAAATAAACTTTGAAAACTTTTGTTCTCATTATGTGTCAACAAGTATTTCCTGTGCACCTACTGTTCCATTATACTATATGATGCACTATAAAACTTATAAATAAAATTTAAAAAAAGACAAGGTAGTAAAGCATTCAGATTAATTTCTAGATGATATTCTAAGATGCCAGGACATTTTCCCTAACTAGAATGTTCTTTCTTTTCCATTAATCAAATTTGCAGCTCAAAAATCTGTCTTGCTTCCTGAAGCCTTGCCTTTACTTATTTTTCTTTTAATTCTTAGCACAGTTCACCGATATATCACACATCCTCCAACTCATTTCTCCCACCAACCTCTCCCCAAAATGCCAAATCCAATTGCCTGCTTGACCTGTCCACTTAGATGACTAACAGGTATCTTAAACATGTCCAAACCATAGCTCCAATCTTTCTCCTCAAACTCCATTCCTCCTACAGTATTGAGTCTCAGTTAATGGAAATCCTACCTGTCCATTTGGCAAATCAAAACTCTGGATTCCTCTCCCTTCATGCCCCATATCCAAACTGTCAGCAAATCCTGAATGCTCACCACCTCCACTCCTACCACAGTATTATGAGCCACCATCATTGCTTGTCTGGATTATTTTAACAATCTCCTTCAGTCTCTCCTATTCCTCCTTAGCCCCAGTTTGCTTCCTTGTTGCTCTTCAAACATGCTGGGCATGCTCCCAACTAAGGCTCTTAAGCACTGTCTGTTATTCCTTTTCCTGAAATACTCTTCCCACAGATACTCTAATGATGAATTCCCTCATCTCCATTAGGTCTTCGTTCAAGTGACTTCTCATCTGTTAAGACTTTGCTGGCACCCTAATTAAAATCCCAATTCACTAACATTCTCTATTTTCTTTCCTTGCTTTATTTTTCTCCTTGGCACTTGTTACCATCCAACATATTAACCTATTTCACTTATCTTGTTTTTTTTTTAATTTTTTTTAATGTTTATTTTTGAGAGAGAGTGCGAGTGCAAGTGGGGAACAGGCAGAGAGAGAGGAAGACACAGAATCCGAGGTAGGCTCCAGGCTCTGAGCCCGAAGTGGGGCTTGAACTCACAAACTGGGAGATCATGACCTGAGCCAAAGTTGGATGCTTAACCGACTGAGCCACTCAGGTGCCCCACGCTTATCTTGTTTTTTGTTTGTCTCCTCCACTAAAATATGCTTAATGAAGCCCAGGATTTCTGTCTTGTTCACTAGTAATTTCCCAGTTCCTAAAACAAGAGCTGGGCACATGGCTGATACTTTATTAATTTTTGTTCACTGCATACATGCAGGAATGAATTTTCTTGGGATAACTTTCTGGCTAGTTCACCAAGGAAAGTCTCTCCCCCGCCCCCCTCACTTATAGAGGCCAAAAACTATATTTTCTATCTCCGTTGGAGCTCGTATATTTTCTAGTACAGTGAAATATAATCAAGTATTAGATGTCTATGGAATGCACATATCCAAAGGGAACTATCTGTTTACTTTTTATATGTGTCATAAGGTCCCTATGCTCTTGAAAGATTTTCATCTGTTATAAAGCAAAAGCTAAAAGGTTGGCTGGTTTCTAAAATCCTTAGAAATAATAAAAATGTGATGAATATGAATTTACCAAATATTTCCACACATAATGAATCATATTCTTCATGGATTACTAACAAATTTGAAATGACAAAAGAACGACTAAAATTCCTCAAAAAGATAAAGCTATCCATTTTATGAGATTGTGATAAATGCCCTAGAGTACCATTAGAAGTCAGCTTGACTAAGTAGATAACCATTTCAAATAAATAACCATTAACTTTGGTACTTTGACCAAAACACAAAATAGAATGCATTGGTCTTTTCTTAAAGCTATTCTTTAACTAAACATTCACTAAATGGAATAGTTATTAACAAAAAAGAAAAAAAGCGCCAGTATAGTGTAAATCTGTATTAAGTAAAAACAATTCCATTTTTATTTATATCACTTTTTATTACAGAGGTTGGCTTTTACTTCATAACTGTATTATAAATCATAAGATGTTGTTATTCTTAATTCTAACAGCTCTCCTATAAGTATACAATGTCACAAGTTTAGAAAAAATTCATACTCCACTTTTCAAAGCAAAATGCAGTACTATGGTTAAAAAAAATTTTTTTTAATATACTAAAAAGACTAAATTGCACACTTTAAAAGGATGGATTTTATGGCATGGTAATTAGATCTCAACTCAAAAAGTAATGCAGGGTATTGAGGAGGGCACCTTTTGGGATGAGCACTGGGTGTTGTATGGAAATCAATTTGACAATAAACTTCATATATTGAAAAATAAAATAAAAAAAAAAGAAATGTCCAAAAAACGTAATGCAAAATACTAAGGGCAATTAACATCCATATTATGTAATAATTTTATCTTTTTAATCAGAGATTTTGCAATATATTAAGATTTTCTGATTTCTGGTTGAAGTAAATAAGCACCAAATTCTAATTTTAGTTTGGTTATACTTTTTGCTTATAGATTACCTGGCAATATTTACCTGAGGATATATATCTAGTATATCTTATGTCATCATTAAGATATACTTTAGAATAAAAACAACAACAAAAACCCAAAACCCAAAAGTGAAATTATATACAAACTTTACTCCTTATATATTTTAATAAAAGATGAATCCCAAGGAAATAAAATATGATGAAGCTCTACTACTTATGATCATAACTTTGAGTTTACTATAATACACTGATATACTATCCCTCTTAGTGATTTTATACTATAATAATACACCAGGTTTTCATGCTTAATTTCAAAGACTGTTTTGTGTGTGTGTGTGTGTGTGTGTGTGTGTGTGTGTGTGTGTTTGTGTTCCTTAAATCTAGCTTTCATCATCCTTTTAAAATACTGAATTCTCCAAATCTCTGTTGGAAGACTGGAATTATTTTTAATATTTATTGCTTAATTGTTTTTATTAAGTCAAATTATGAATTAAATATCAAAATTCTTATTAAAATACTTCATTATAATTAATAAACAATGTTTCTACAAAAAAAGAGAATATAATGTCACAAGTTTAGAGAAAATTCATACTCCTCTTTTCAAAGCAAAATGTAGTACTAAAAATGTAGTACTAAAAAAACTTAAACCCCAAAACTGCTGGTTAAAATAAGGTTTGTTCCAAGAGACAGTAATGTGGTAGTTTTGATAAAATTTTTCTATAAATAATTTATCATTTAAGGGAATACTGTTTATTCATTACAGCAGCTAGAATATCTTTTGTGTAACAATTACGTATTTCACATGCTGAAAAGATGTGAGAAATCTAAAAATAAGCAGGAAATTTAAAACAGGCTATGAGTGTAACAGATGTTATAATAATGCTTTGAAATTTTATATTTTATAGTAGAAAACATTTTCACATATTTTATCTCACTGAACAGTACTTGCAAGCCTTTTTCTAACCTAAGATTATTCCTAATTCTAGTAGATGCCATTAAAGATACAAATTTATCTTAAACACTAAGTTTACTGAATTGTCTCACAATGACTTGCAGGGTCACCTTATCTCTTATACACACCATAAGCACATGCTACAACTTGCCCACTTATAGATTTTTTTCCTACTTATTTTTACCATGGACTACATGTGCCAGTGGGATTCCCAGCTTCTACGTAATTTACGTTCTATGTAGGTCACAGTCTCTGTGCTTCAATAACATGGGATAAATTAGTACTTACCATATCAATTTTCCCCAAAAGCACTATTGCTTTTTAAATGTATCCTGAGACAAAAATGCTAAAAATTATTAGATTACTGATTTTATGGGATGACTCCATACTCAAAATATTTAGGAAGTTCATCTTTTCACTCAGGTTGAATATGTCAGCCTCATCTTTGTGCACTCTTGATGCTTGATTCCTGTCTCTTCTACCTTGAAAAGACTTGTATCCAATATCCAAAATGTGCCAAGCTCATTTTCAACAATAGTATTTCACACTAAAACTCTTCCTACAGTATTTCTTTAAATATTCTGCTTAAAAAAGGATAAAAGGAGGAGCACCTGGGTGGCTCAGTCAGGTAAGCATCCAACTCTTGATTTCGGCGCTGGTCATTAGATCAAGACCAACAACTGGTTCTGCAATGACAGTGCAGAGCCTACTTGGGATTCTCTCACTCATTCTCTCTCTCTCTCTCTCTCACTCTCGCTCTCTCCCTCCCTCCCTCCCTCTCTCTCTCTTTTTCTCTCCCCTGCTCACTCTCACCCTCTCTCTCTCAAAATAAATAAACTTTAAAAAAGTAGTATACAGTGTGTTTGTGTGTGTGTGTGTGTGTGTGTGTGTGTGTGTGTGTATTTTGTGTTAAATACGTTTACATTTTTAATATGGAGGAGAAAAGGCCTGGAAGGTTATATACCAAAAGACTAGCATTTGTCTTAGCATTTGTCTCTGGGTCATGGGATTACGGTTTTCACATACCATATAAAAATATGTGCATATCCAGAGAAAAATAATTTGCTAAAATGTTTACTCTTGCATTATCTTTATAACAAAAAGTTTAAAGTTTTAAAAAGTAAATAGTAATGTATCAGTATGTGTTTATTTATTAAACATTTACTAAGTGGCTGGACACATAGCATGTGTCACAGAAGGATAAGGTGCAGTTCTTTGTGTCAGGAAATTTATAATCTAGCTTAAGTGCTAAAACCAACACAGGTGAAATAACAGTAATAAGTGCAAAACAAAATTGTAACATTTTGAAGTTCATATTTACAGTGTTGAGAAACTCTGAGAAGGGAAATCAGTGAGGTCCACAATAGTGAGCTGGAACTTAATAAATAGGACAGTCAGAGGGAAAGGGAAAGGGAAAAGAAGAAATCCAACAATGAGACAAGTCAAAGCATCCAAAGAAAATGCCTTAGAAAAAGGCAGTATTCTGGGGTGCCTGGGCAGCTCAGTCGATTAAGCGTCTGACTTCGGCTCAGGTCATGATCTCGCAGTTTGTGAGTTCAAGCTCCGCGTCGGGTCTGTGCTGACAGCTCAGAGCCTGGAGCTTGCTTCAGATTCTGTGTCTGCCCCTCCCATGCTCATGCTTTCTCTCTCTCAATAATAAATAAATGTTAAAAAAAAAAAGGCAGTATACTATGTACATACCAGCTTGAATTGTAGTATTTATCTATCCTGCCTATTTCATTTTCCTAATTTTAGTTCTTATATAACCTTTAAAAATATGAGCTAACCACTAAATTTTTAAGCTAGGCATACTTAACTAAAATTCATTTCCTATGTTCACACTATTAGTTGGTAACATAATTTATAATATACTTTTTAATATAAGAAACATGAGAATGATAATTTATTGAAGTTTTACCTTTTGGCATCTTTTATTTCAGTAATTCTTATTGCATATCTTCTTTAAAACACCTTTTACCCTCCAGTTAATATATAGTGAATAAATCACAGTTAATAAATTAATCATCATAAACTGAAGAATATGGTCACTGGCACTGAAATATGTTCATCTTTTATCCCCAAGACATAATTAACTCAAATCAACTGTTAGATAGTACTCAAGAATTCTCTGGTGTATCTTATAAAATGACTAAGAACATCTAGGACTGACTTACAATATCAACATTATGAGAAATACTATTAAGCTAAACCTTATCTCTGAAGAAAATGAGATAATGAGTACAAACTTCTGTATGAAGTGGGGAAACTACAGATAAGCTTCTTGTTTGTTTCCTTTCTAATAGGTTAACCAACTCAAAATTACGTTCTCATAAATTCAAGAAAATTATTTTGTGAACCACCAAAGTCAATGGTTCTTTTCAAAGTCCTTTCCCACTATGTGAAAATTGACGAAAAAGATTAGAAATGATAAAATATCATTTTTAGATGAAAAATTATATTAATATTATTTGGTGAGTTATATGATCATAGAAATTAAGCTTACAATTTCATAGGTTAAATAAAATGTACTTCCATGGAATCCCTAATTTAGAAGTTTATATGGTGAGCACAAAGACTCAAGATTTCAGCTTTATTTTCTCAAAGAACACATGTTGAAACCTTAATGATCATGTAACATGGCATACTGAAACATTCCATAAAGATATAGGACATATGGTTATATTGAACATAGTGGTCTAAAAAGTATGCCTTATTCAGATGACTAAGAATAGTATCCTGTGGATCATAATTTGGGTAGAAACTTTGTATCTACTATGAGAAAAATTAAAATGTATCTTTAAAATCAGATGTGCCTGGAGCGCTTGGGTGGCTTAGTCAGTTAAGCATCTGACTTCGGCTCAGGTCATGATCTCACAGTTCATCGGTTCAAGCCCTGCATCAGGCTCTGTGCTGACAGCTCAGAGCCTGAAGCCTGCTTCAGATTCTGTGTCTCCCTCTCTTTCTGCCTCTCCCCCACTTGCACTCTGTCTCTCAAAACTAAATAAACATTAAAAAAAATTAATATAAAAAATAAAATAAAATCAGATGTAGTTATTAATATGATAGAATAATAAAAACACTATAGTACTAGAAGGTATCTACTTTATTTTACAAACAAGCAATCTCATGCCCAGAGACATGAAATTACTTGCCATGATCATACAGCTCATTAAAGGTACAATGAGAATTAATAAGTCAAGTCTTATAACTCTTGGGCTAGTTTTCTCTTTCCAATGTCTTGTACTCATATACAACCTTTAAAAGAAATAGGTGCTAGTTTAAAGAAACTGTTTAGAACAGATGACATACAAAAAGTTAAACTGTAAATTTGGAAAGACGTTCACACTATTTTCCATTAAGTATATTTGCATGTAATAATCCTTATGTTAAACTGAAATAGCAATAACAGTTCTTGCTGCAGCCTTTCCTAGTGTAAAACTGTCAAAATTTAAGAAAAGGGATTTAATGTTGAAGGACTTTAGGAGCCTGTTCTCAAAAGCTTCTCCTGTTGTTTTAATGTCTCATACTATTTTAAGCATATAACACCAATCAATCATATCTAATTAAGTGAAATGTTTTCCCTACAGAATGTATCTGCGATGGATGTCAGGGAGACTGTTAAGATTCAGCATTCTGTCCATTAAGCAATTCTCATTTTAAAAGGGGGGGGGGGCGCCTGGGTGGCGCAGTCAGTTAAGCGTCCGACTTCAACCAGGTCACGATCTCGCGGTCCGGGAGTTCGAGCCCCGCATCAGGCTCTGGGCTGATGGCTGATGGCTCAGAGCCTGGAGCCTGTTTCTGATTCTGTGTCTCCCTCTCTCTCTCTGCCCTTCCCCCGTTCATGCTCTGTCTCTGTCCCAAAAATAAACGTTGGAAAAAAAAAATAAAATAAAAGGGGGAAAGGATGGAGATAGGACCCTTTCACAAAAGGCATAATCTCCACCATTCCTACTATATCAAGAATCCTATGTGGATAATTGCATATGCTGCAAATTATCAAACAAACATTAGAAACTCAGGATGTATGTCCCTCAATTTTGATCACTGTCTGAATTGTTACTTATGCTACTTTTCACTAGACTCTCTTTGTTGAATGAGGTCTGAGGATTAGTCTCTAGATACTATCAAGTATAATGCTGACTGTATTACTAGCAAACCCACTTCTCACTTTCTCTATTTGTAATTTCTAATTCAGTGAGATAGATAATCACGGACAAACCCTCCTTGGCAGAATCAAGATTATTCCAAAGAGATATTCATCACAGTGTTATTCATGATATTGACAAAAGGGGAACTAAATGCCTATTAGGAGATGGATCAAGTATACTACATCCATATGGTCAATTAATGTGTAGACATTAATTAGATCTACATAGAGTTTTAGTTTTTAAAAAACCCTTAATATTGAAACAAAATATATCAAACTGTAATTTTTTTTCTGTTGTCTTACTTTTCTCCCAATATGTTCTAAATTTTCTACAATAAGCACAATTTAGTAGCTTGATAACCAGGAAAGGGAAAAGAGAAAAAAAGAAAAAATGACTAGTCTATTCTTCAGATAAATCTATTGAATGTTTTATGTGATTTCCCCTACTGCTCCAAGTTTTGCCAATAAGAGATCAGTTTAGAAATCCATTTTTATTACTTCATTTTTCCAAATAAATTACTCAATCATTTGGAATTGTATTTTACTATGAGCATTTCAATTTATTTTTTTCTCACAAAGTTCAATAACTATTTAAATAACACTTGTTAAAATGTACAAACTCCATTCATTTGTAATGAATGTTTCCATAGTCATATATTGATAATAAATAATAAGACCAGTTCTGGTCTTATTCTTGACAATTCTTCTTGAACCAATAACACACTGATATAATTTTTGCAGCCTTGTAATAGATGCTTTAGTATTTGATATTGGTATTTGGTCTTTGGAGACAGACAGATTCAAGCTTTTTGACTTAGTACTTTAATGTCCCTGGGTAAGTCTTTTAGCCTCATCCATAAAATTGGAACGTTAAAACTTACCAAGTGCTGTTCTTGTAAGAATAAAATAAACTACATGTGAATTAAATAAAATGGAATAAAAGTGCTATAAAACTTTTAGCATAGTTCCTGGAACATGATAAGCCCTTCAATGTATCATAAACACTATAATCTTTTTTCCTATCCATAAGCTTTTTGCCTGGACTGCTCCATTTCCTTTACTCTAAGCTTTCCTTAGCTCTTGTTTTCTAAAAGGCCACTGAATCCTTGAAACTCGGTAAGACTTATTTCCACTGCCCTGTCTTTAATTATTAAGTCTATCATTGAATCAGTGCTTAACATAGGTACTTTGGAGTATCTTTATATTTAAATTTTGATTTTGCCTCACACTAGATTGTTAAGCCAATTGAGATGAAGAAACAAATCCTATTCCTTCTATGTACTCCTTCTTTATTCCTCATCTTACTTCTCCAGTGTACCCTCAATCATTTCCCCCTCCCTTTCTTTGATGACAATTTATTTGCTGACATGCCAAATGTCTTTACTGTAAATTGCATCATTATTATTGGTTCATAAACACATTTTTCAACCCACTAAAAATACTTTAAAATGATACAACTAAATAAAAAATTTAGACAGGTCTATCATTTTTTAGAGAAGTAATATAAAGCAACCTTACATCTGTTGTATTTTACTCATCCCTGAAAAAAATCTACAATTATATTTAGTCAAATAATTTTGGGAACCCATTTTCGAAAGTTTAATGAAAAGGTTTTGCTTGTGATTACTGATAGTATTACTGTATCTTGGAAAGATAAGAGCCAACATTTTTAAAGTTGCACAATTATACTTTGGATGATGTGTCCCTAAGTTCCTCCTCTTCAGGTTTCCAAATAATGTGTCATAGTATATTTGGTCTGAAGTAATTCAGACCAAATGAGAATTAAAAAGATCTATTTTTGAACTGATGATATGATCCAGTAACAGAAGAAAAACACATTTTTAAAAAAGAACATAGTTAACTTCACACCAAAAATGGGAAAAACATTAATGATGACCTAAAAGGAACA
This sequence comes from Acinonyx jubatus, assembly GCF_027475565.1. NCBI lineage: Eukaryota > Metazoa > Chordata > Mammalia > Carnivora > Felidae > Acinonyx > Acinonyx jubatus. The sequence goes on along the minus strand of NC_069390.1, from coordinate 48,012,071 downwards.
TCATCTGAGTTTTAATATTATTTTTAAAAATCCTACCTCATTGTCCATGCCATTTTTTTAGACCAATTCCAAAAAACATTAACTTTCTTTGGTGAGCACAGAAAAGCTGTCATACAATTCTGGCTAATACCTAACTACCTAAGTGTAATTCTATAGGAGCCAGAACTCTTACAACTTATTTTTATTTTCAGAATCTTGGGAAAACTCATAAGAAGCAGAATCTAACCTTCTGTAAGTTGACTATAAAACTAAATAAATTATAATATTTCATTCACTTAAAATGGAAAATGAAAAAATATCTGAACTTAAAAAGAAAAAAAACTTTTTAAACACTGATTCCAAATACATAAGAACCTACATCTTGATTTCTAATGTTATTCTCTACTCAAATTAGCCAGGGATCCTTGGGAAAATGGCTGATTTCAAGGCCAAGGGCAGGGAAGAATATGATGAGCCTGGATCAGCTTGTTACGATAAAGAGTTAAAAAAAAAATGCCTTAAAAAATGCTGGGGCCTTATCAAAAGAATACAGGAACCAACCTGAAGGGTACAAATCTATGACAATTTGTGCAATAAGACAATGAAAACCATTAATTAAATAGTATTGAAGAAAAAAGAAAGTGGAGTAAGTGAGTCTCTAGCTCAGATAGACAAGACAGGAAAGCTCTTGCTTAGTGCAAAATGTCAACTACCAACTGGTAAAGGTAGAGGGTGTGTGGGGGTAAGAATCATTTTGCAGCCATCAAAATAAAAATTGGAACAGGCAAGAATCATCACTAATGCTAAATCTAGGGGTGGGCATGATTAATGAGTAATAGAATATTTGCATAGTCTCAAAGTATCTTCCCACAGATGGCATTTTAGTTGCAAGACAAAAGACAACAACTAGACAATGGAAATATCTGACAATCACCTGACCAAGTTACCAAAATTAACATGGACACCAATGGAAACCAATATAAGGAACACACAGTATTTCAATTGTTGGCAATAATCCAACTGCTGATGTATAACCTGAATCTAAAGATGAGAGACATCAGAAAAAACACACAATAATGGACAGCCTATTAAAAGAGGCCATGGGACCTGCATTATTCAAAAATGTCAATGTCACAAGGCAAAGAAAGGGTGATCAACTATTCCAGATAAAAAGAAACAAAGAGAAATGATAATTAAAAGCTGTATGTGATTGTGAACTGCATCCTATACTGGAGGACAAAAAAGGTAGATCCGTAAAGAACACAAGCAAATATTATATTTACTTAGCTGCTCTGCTGTTGGGTATATAAATATTTACAATTGTTATATCCTCTTGATGAGTTGACTACTTTATCATTATATAATCACCTTCTTTGTCTATTATGAGAGTTTTTAGATTAAAGTCTATTCTGTCTGACAAGTATAGCTACTGTAGCTTTCCTTTGGTTTCCATTTGCAGGAGATATTTTCTTCTACCCCTTCACTTTCAGTCTGTGTCTATCCTTAAAGCTAAAGTCTCTGGTGGGTAGCATTTAGTTGGGTCTTATTTTTTAAATCCTTTTAGCCACTCTAAGTCTCTGGATTGGAGAATTTAATTTGTCTATATTTAAAGTAATTAGTGATCAGTTTATATTTACTAATGCCATTTTGTTCCTTGTTTTATGGATATTTTGTAATCTGTTGTTTCCTCCTTCCTCTCTTACTCTCTTCCTTTGTGATTTCATGTTTTCTGTAGTGGTATGCTTAGATTCCTTTATCTTCATTTTTAGTGTATCTACTATAGGTTTTTGCTTGTGGTTACCATGAGGTTTACATAAAACAATTTATAACAGTCTATTTTAAGTTGATAACAGTTTACATTAGAATATATTCTATGCTCTACATTTTATATCTCCCTCACCTAATCTAAGTTTTTGATGCCATAATTTATATCTTTTTGATCATGTGTATCCATTAACAAATTTTTGTAGTTACAGTTATTTTTACTACTTTTGTCTTTTGGTCCCTTCATACTAAGCTTTATAAGTGATTAACCCACCATCTTTTACAACATTAGATATTTTTTACAAGTAAGATTTATACTTTAATATGTTTTCCTGTTACTAATTAGTACCTTTCATTTAGGCTTAAAGAACTCTTTTTAATATTTCTTATAAAGCCAGTCTAGTGGTGATGAACCCCTTTAGCTTTTGCTTGTATGGAAAACTGTTTATTTCTCTTTCAATTCTGAAGGACATTTTTGTCAGGTGGAATATGTTAGATTGACTGTATCTTGACACTCCCTAGTATCCCACAAAGTTTCTGCTGAGAAATCTGCTCATAAGTATGGGGGTTTCCTTTTATGAACAAGTTGCTTTTCTCTTGTCCTCACCTCTTGACACTTCAATTATAATGTATCTTGGTGCTAGTCTCTTTGAGTTCATCTTTATTAGAACTCTATGGGCTTTAAGGATCTGTGTGTCTGTTTCCTTCCCCATGTTAGGAAAGGTTTTAGCCATTACTTCTTCAAATAAGTTTTCTTCCTCTTTCTCTCTCTCTTCTCTTTCTGGAATACCTAAATCACGAACATCGGCCTACTTAATGTGTCATTTAAATGCTTAAAGCTATGTTTACTCTTTTTCATTCTTTTTTCATTTTTGCTTTTTTGATTGGGTGATTTCCACTGCCCTGTCCTCAAGTTCACTGATCCCTTTTTCTCCTTCATCTAGTCTGCTGTTAAATCCCATTATGGTACATTTCAATGCAGTTATTATATGCTTCAGCTCTGACTTTTATTGGTTCTTTCTTAAGTTTTGTTTGTTAAAATTCTACCCTTGTTCATTCATTCTTCTCCTGAGCTAAGAGCTAAGTGAGCATCTTTATGATCATTATTTTGAACTCTTGATCAGATAAATCTCTTATCTCCATTTCTCCTTTTTCTGAGTTTTATCTTGTTCTTTAGTTTGGAACATATTCTTCTGTCTCTCCACTTTCTTGACTCTCTTTGTTAGTTTCTATGTATTCAATTAAACAGCCACCTCTCCTAGTCTTGAAGAAGTGGCCTCTTGTAGGAGGATGAATCTTATCATTTAATCTTGCCGTAGCTCTTGGCTGTCTCTCAAATCTTTGTAATTGTCCACAAACAGCCTACCTTATTCTTAGTGCTTCCTGTAGTTGAGGGTGTGCCAAGACCTTTCATTGTCCCAAAGAGAAGGACCTCAGCAACTAGATTCAGACTGACTGAAAGCCAGACTCTCAGGAAGCAACCTTAATGTATGCAAATATACCTCTTCCATTGAAAGACTTGGAGATGGGTGTTTCTCTCTGCTCCTTCTCACTGACTCCTGGGTGGAGATGGCCAGTTAAGAACTTTCTTTCTTTGCTACAGTCCTGTAGGAGTTGACAGCTTTAAGCTCTGCTGACCACCAGAGCCAGGAGATTAAAAGGGTGCATTCCTTGGGCAGCAACTGCAAATCTGAAGTTCCAGACATGTGCATAAGTTCTTTCCAGAGAGAAACTGGTAAAGTAAAGTGGGCCAGAGAGACAACACAGAGATGGTACCTGCTAGCTTCCTTGGTCTCCAGTACGGCCCCTAGAAATATGCTAAATTAGAGACCTGACCCTAAGGCAGCTTTTAAAGTATGCAAACAGGACTCTTTCAAGGAAAGACCGAGAGGTGGGCATTTCTCCCTGTTCTTTCCATGCTGAGTCGTAGGGGCACAGACACAGTGAATTCTTATGAACCTGTTAAGAACTCTTTCTTTGTTTGCTATAGTTGATGGGTCTCAGGGACATAAGACCCATTATTTTCCAAAGTTAGGTGTTTTGGGTGTCCATCCCTCAGTACTAGTCTTTAAAGTTGAGGCTAGATATTGGGTCCAAATCCTTTACGACTCAGGAAAATGCTAATAGTTGTAAATTCCTTCCCAATCTCATGTTGCTATGCCAGGGGTAGGGTTTATGGTGAGAGTTTGTCTCAGATTTTCCTACTTATTTCAGTATGGGTATTTTCTTGTTTGCAAAATGTGAGTTGCTAAACTCATTTCTAGATTTCTTTCAGAGGGAATCACTCCATGTAGCTGTAGATGCGGGAGGAACTGATTTCAGGAGTTTGCTATGTCACCATAGACAGTGCAGGACCCCCCTACACTGTCTTAATGTATTACTTTTCTGTCAGTTATTTTGGGGCAAGAAGGGTTTGTAATGAAGGAGCAAGGAGGAAGACTTAAATAATCAGTTTCATTGGACAATTCTAGGGAGTTGTAAAGAGGTACTGTCAAGAATACGGAAATAAAATAAAATACTGCTACTGCATTCTCAGAACCAACTTAAATTCCAAAGATCAACATAAAAATGAAAGGTCACCTAAAAGACATAGGTAAGCTCTTGGCTGGAGAATACTTTTAAACTGAATTGATCAAAAATGGGAATATGATTAGTTATCTGTCAACAACATCCACTCAAACACTATCCAAAACAGAAATGGCTATTGTCATCAACTTCTAAGTTTTCTGTCCCCATTGACAACATAGAAACAATGGGCTAATTTCAAATAGAAACAATGGGTTATGTTAGTCTAGCAAGCATTAAATATTTGACATGGGGTGCCCAGGTGGCTCAGTCAATAAGCGTCCTACTTCAGCTCAGGATATGATCTCACGGTTTGTGAGTTCGAGCCCCGCATCGGGCTCTGTGCTGACAGCTCAGAGTCTGGAGCCTGCTTCAGATTCTGTGTCTCCCTCTTTTTCTGCTCCTCCCCTGCTCACACTCTGTCTCTCTATCAAAAATAAATAAACATTAAAAAAAATTTTTTTTAAATATTTGGCATAAAGTATTCCTTAGTTTGATTCCACGCCAAAATGCTTCAGATTTTGATATGGCTTCCCACAATGATCTGACAACAAAGAAAGAATGTATTGATAATATGTGATGCATATTTTGTTCTATGTAATCTTTTAATTTATCACTGTAACTTAATAAACTAGCAAGCTGGTTTTAATACATCAGTCTAATGAATGTGGATAATGTGAGTCTGTGTCAGGAAAGATGATTTATCTTCTCTTGTACTGCAAAATCAGATTTCTGCATCTAGAAAAGTCAGATATTAGGGTTTAATTAAAGTAACCCAAATGACAAATGCTCTTTTGTGAGGCCATTTTAGAAAAGCCAGTCCTTTTCCATGGCAGTGATACTCATTCACCTGCATGTAGCAGAAAGTACTGCAGATAATGCTGACTGGCTCCGTCAATATCCTCTGAACCTTTTTATAGTTTCCTTCTTGTACTATAGAGCTTTGAAATCAAAATAAACAAACACATAACAACAAAGAGTTTTTCTGATTCCTTTGCAGGGGGGTGGGATCTGTATGCAACTTGATGTCCACAAGGAAACAACACATATGAGAAAGCAGAAGTCACCAGTGTAAGATAGTGAAACAAGCTGTACATGACATTAGATTTTTAGGGTAACATATAAAGGTTATATTGTCTAGTACCCAACATTGTAAGTGACAAGTGGTCAATGGGAGAAAAAGTATCTACTAAAATAGACTCAAACCAGGAAATTCCTAGTATCCAAAGTTGGTTCCCTGTTTATTTCTTACCCATGAAATTACATAACCTCTGCAATTCATTGTCATAAATCCTTTTATGCATAGAGAAAGTAGGTCCAGTTGTCTGAAAGTAAGAACCCCAACAAATACTTTTTGAGAAACCTAGTATTTCTTGTTTCAATGGTCTAGCCTATGAATTTCAGTCATGTTGATACTCCCGCCATTAACAATAATGAGTTGACATTTACTTGGGTGTTTAAAAAATAATATCAAGCATTGTGATAGGTGATTTATGAACATTCTGATTAAATGCTTTACATTCTGTGAAAGATTGCTCAGGAAAAGGAGAGAAAAAATCACACCTTCTACATGAGGGGATATACATCTTCTTAATACACCAATTCATGAATATGCTATTATTAGAAATATTCAGATTCTGATCAATATTTTAAAGGAAAACAATTAAGGGGAGCCTGGGTGGCTCAGTCAGTTAAGCATCTGACGTCAGCTCAGGTCATGATCTCACAGTTCGTGAGTTCAAGCCCTGCATAGGGCTCTGTGCTGACAGCTCAGAGCCTAGAGCCTGCTTCAGATTCTGTGTCTCCCTCTCTTTGCCCCTCCCATGCTCACACTCTGTGTCTCTGTCTTTCAAAAATAAATAAACATTTAAAAAAATGATTAAAAAAAATAAAAGAAAACAAAGTATACTTTCTTTCTCTCTTCTCCAACAGTTTAGTACCTCAGTCTTTTTAAAGTAGCCCAAAGAACTTAAACTTACAGTTTAACAAAAACAAATATGGCATTAAAAAAAAGATTCTTAAATGTTGTTCATTTGTAGTTTGCCTAGAAGAGTGGTTGTACCTGTAGATTGATTTCTGCCTCATAGAAGGTTAGGCATGAGCAGTAATGTCGATCTGAGTCAATATCTGTCAGGACCACCACAAAAAATGTTGGCTGCTTCCTCTCTCTGGACAGCTGCCACCCACCAGGTTGACAAAACTAAAGGGAATAGAAAAAAATTGTCACATTTTAAAAGCATAATGAAAATTTATTATTTATAAATCTTTCTGAAATGTTACATATCACCCCATTGTAAAAAAATTTCCAGCTAATGTGATATGTTATCTCAGCCACTGTATTTTTAAAAGTAGATTTATAACGTAGAACACTTTATCTAATGTACATATACATTTTATGAGGACAGCCCCTAGATTTTCCACAGATGCCCCTCGTTCTGAGACATAGATTAGCATATGTAGGAACAAATCACATAAATGAAAAACTTGCCCACTTCAGAACAAATCATGAAATGAGTTGAAGATAAAGAGCTAAGTATCTATTGCTGGTAGGAAACAGAATTATTTCAAAATTCCTTCATCAATCTAAGAGTCTTCAATTCAATTCAATGAAAAAGATATCTTATTCATCAAGATAAGCCACATTATAGGCTATTTACATGTATTTAAAAGAATAGAAATCATACAATGTATGCTCTTAGACCACAACAGAACTGAACTCGTAACAGAAAGATAGCTGAAAAATTCCCCCAAAATTTGAAGATTAAACAACACACTTCTAAATAACACACGGGTCAAAGACAAAATCTCAAAAGAAATTAAAAAATATTTTTAAATCAATGAAAATGAAAATACATCTTAGCAACATTTTTCGAGATTCAGCAAAAGCAGTGCTTAGAGGAAAATTTATAGCATTGTATGTATATATTACAAAAGAAGAAATATCTAAAATCAATAATCTAAGCTTCTATCTTAGGAAACTATAAAAAAAAGAGCAAATTAAATTCAAAGTAAGCAGGTGAAAAGAAATAATAGATTAGAGTAGAAATCAATTAAATTGAAAACAAAATTCAATAGAGAAAATCAACAAAACATAGCTGGTTTTTTGAAAAAAAAATTATTAAAATCAACAACCCTCTAGCCAGCTAACTAAGAAAAAAAAAAGTTACAAATTACTAACATTGGAAATTAAAGAGGCAACAGTACTACAGATCCCATGGACATTAAAAGATAATAAAGAAAGGTCTGGGGGAAGATGGCGGTGTAGGAGGACGCTGGTCTCACCGCGTCCTGCTGATCACTTAGATTCCACCCATATCTGCCTAAATAACCTAGAAAACCGCCAGAAGACTAGCAGAATGGATTCTCTGGAGCCAAGAGTAGATAAGAAGCCCATGGAAGAGGGCAGGAAGGGCAGAGAGGCCTTGCGTGCTACACAGACTGGCGGGAGGAAGCTGGGACAGTGGAAGGGCAGCCCACCGGGCAAGGCAGAGACCCCAAGTCTGGCTTGCAAAAGTGGAGCGGCCGGTCGGAGTGTGTTCTGACAGCCAGAGGGACTTAACATCTGGAATGTTATAAGTCAACAGCTCTGCTCGGAGAGTGGGAGGGCCAGAAATCAACGGGAGAGGGGTTGAGACCCGGAGGACAGAGCTCAGCTTGGCAGGGAACAAAGGCACTGGCCAGCGTCATCTCCCTCACCCATCCCGCAGCCAAAATCCCAAAGGGAACCACTTCCCCTCATGGAACTTGCTTAACCGCAAACACCCAATGCTGTGCTTCTGTGGATCCATCCCTCTGACCTCCCTCCCGGTGCCACAGGGCCCCTCCCGAAGCAGGCCACCAAAGGCAAAGTGACCTGAGTCTGCCCCTCCCACCCCTGTGCACCTTGCCGACCCACCCGGCTAATACGCAGGTTCCCATCAAAGCAGCACCACAAGCCTGGCAGTGTACAAGTAGCCCGGACAGGGGCCACACCACTCCACAGTGAGTCCTGCCCCTGGGAGAGGGGAAGAGAAGGTACACACCAGTATGACTGTGGCCCCAGCGGTGGGCTGGGGGCAGACATCAGGTCTGACTGTGCCTCCGCCCACCAACGCATGCTAAGTCATACAGAGAAAGACAGATACCATATGTTTTCACTCTTATGTGGATCCTGAGAAACTTAACAGAAGTCCACGGGGGAGGGGAAGGAAAAAAAAAAAGCAGAGGTTAGAGAGGGAGAGAGCCAAAGCATAAGAGACTCTTAAAAACTGTGAACTGAGGATTGATGGGGGGTGGGAGGGAGGGGAGGATGGGTGATGGGTATTGAAGAGGGCATCTTTTGGGATGAGCATTGGGTGTTGTATGGAAACCAATCTGACAATAAATTTCATATATTAAAAAATATATAATAAATAATTAAAATATTTATTGTTCATCAAGGGCATTTTAAACTGAAACTGGCTTTTTTTTAGAAAAAAACCGCAAATGTGCAGCTATGAAGAATACAATGACTACAAGTATAGTTTGGGGCTTGCTGCATTCGTTTCTATTAAGGTGCCAGCAGTTTTACCCACCATTACTTTTGCACCATCAATGTAAATGTCAACAAAGTGAAAGAAACCACTAATTATTAGTATTATTATTATGAAAATAGTTTTGACCTCTGGAACTCTATGATTCTGTGTAACACACTTTGAGGGCTGCTGTTCTGGAATATGAAATCCTTTTGATGGCCACAAGAAAGCTTACGACATATGGTCATGGAATTTGGATAGATGGACTGATGAAGAGAAATATACACATAAAGAAAATTACAAGCCAACTTTTCTGTACCAAATTGGTAGAGTAGATGATAAGTTCTAGGTAAATAGATAAGAAGAGATAATTAATTTATTAATTATTATTTTTTAAATGTATAAAATGGCTTTGGAACACAGTAGAGAAACTTCATGATTCTTGGGTCTGTAGGGTTCTGGATATACTGGGAAGTTAAAGAGAAGTCTTCATAGAATAAATGCTATTCAAGTACTCAGTAAATATTTGTTGGATTAATTACTATTTTGAAATAAAAATGTAAAGAAAAATGTTTTCACTTATTTGCTTATTAGTGTGTTTTTAAGTTTGTCATGCTATTCCTATGACATCTGCTTATGGAAATGAGTCTGGTAGAATTTTTCCTTTGGTAGAAAAGCTCTGAACACGATGACTGTCTCTGTCCAAATGTAAGAAACTATCCAGATCTCTTTTTTTGATGTCTCTTTAGACTCAGTCAGGGAGGCAATGAGGCAATGGGGCAATGTAAGGAGAGGCAACATTAAAAAAAGGGGTGGGGGGAGCCTGGGTGGCTCATTCAGTTGAGCATCTGACTTCAGCACAGGTCATGATCTTGCAGTCTGAGTTCGAGCCCCACATCAGGCTCTGCTGACAGCTTGGAGCTTGGAGCCTGGAGCCTGCTTCAATTCTGTGTCTCCCCCTTTCTCTGCCCCTCCCTGCTCACACTCTGTCTCTCTCTCTCTCTCTTCTCTCTGTCAGAAAAATACCTAAACATTAAAAAAAAAAAAGAAAGAAGAAAGGAGGGGCAGGTTTTGGAAGAAATTGATACAGAGGAGAAAGAAACTGTTGTAGATATGATGACAGAAATAGGTTAGATCCCAGTGGGTTAAATTCACAAGAAGTAATGTTTACTTCACTGAATTATATGGCAAGGGCTATTCTGAGCACATTGCATGTGTTAACTCATGTAGACTTCTCAAGAAAACTAGCAGGTAGGTACTAATAGTCTACCTTTTACAGATGAGGAAACTGAGGCACTGAGAAGTTAAATAAATTGCTCAAGATTACACTTATTAAGCAGAATAACAGAAGGTAATCTGGCACAGAAAGCTGCTATATTGGTGAGCTCATTTCTGTTTTTTTTCCATCTCTTGAATAATACTGCTAATCAACATATATACTTTTTCAGATTTTTGAAAATGGACTTTAATTTTTAAAGCAGTTTTAGATTCACAGCAAAATTGAGCAGAAGGTACTAAGAATTCCTATATATTCCCTGTTCCCAAAACCAGCCCCTCACACTATCAATATCCCCAACCACCATGGTGCATTTGTTAAATTGATGAACCTATATTGATTGACACATCATTATCACCCAAAGTCCACAATGTACATTAGCATTCACTCTTGGTGTTATACATTCTGTAGGTTTTGACAAAAGTATAATAGCATGTATCCACCAATATAGTATTATACAGTATCATATGTATATAGTATTATATAGTATTATAGAATTATACATACATTTTCATGCAGTATTATACAGGTTCAATGTCCTTAAAATCCTCTGTATTCTGCCTATTCATGTCTACAATGCCTTCAGTTTCAGGTAAACTATCTTTTTTGCTGCCTCCACAGTTTTGCATTTATCAGAATGCCATGTAGTTGGAATCATACCATATTGTAGCCCTTTTGGAAAGTGGTCTCTCACTTAGTAATACACATTTAAGGTTCCTACATGCCTTTTCAAGGTTTAATAGTTCATTTCTTTTTAGCACTAAAGAATATTCTATTGTCTTGGATATCCCACAGTTTATTTATCCATTCACCTACTGAAGGACATCTTGGTTGCTTTCAAATTTTGGCAGTTATGAATAAAGCTGCAATAAACATTCATGTGTAAGTTTTTGTGTGAACATATATTTTTAACTCCTTTGGGTAAATACCAAGGAGCACAATTGCTGGATTTTATGCTAAGAATATGCTTAGTTTTGTAAGAAAGTATCATACCATCTTCCAGAGTGGTTGTCCATTTGGCATTCCTACCAGCAATGAATGAGAGTTCTGTTGCTCTACATCCTTGTTAGCATTTGGCATTATCAGTATTTTGGATTTTAACCATTATGATAGATAGGTAGTAATATCTCATTGTTATTTTAATTTGCAATTCTTTAGTGACATAGGACGTTGAATTTCTTTTCATATGTTTTTTTTTCTTGTGTATCTTTAGTGAGGTATCTGTTCAGGTCTTTTGCCTATTTTTTGAGTTGTTCATTTTCTTATTGTTGACTTTTTAAGATTTCTTTGTATATTTTATTTTATTGTTTTGAATTATTTTATTTTTTATTTTAGAGAGGGAGAGGGAGAAAAATGTTTTTTTTTTAATTTTTTAAATGTTTATTTATTATTGAGAGACAGAGCATGAGCAGGGGAGGGGAAGAGAGAGAGGGAGACACAGAATCTGAAGCAGGTTCCAGGCTCTGAGCTGCCAGCACAGAGCCCGACGTGGGGCTGGAACTCACACACTGCAAGGTTATAACCTGAGCCGAAGTCGGACACTTAACTGATAGATTGAGCCACCCAGGTGGCCCGAAAGAGAGAGAATCTTAAGAAGGTTCCACACTCAGCACAGAGCCCAACGTGGGGCTCAATCCCACTAACCTAGGGTCATGACCTGAGCCAAAATCAAGAGTCAGATTCCTAACCAGCTGAGCCACCCAGATGCCCCAAGATTTCTTTGTATATTTTAGATACATTATTTAGTATGTCTTTTGCAAACTTTTCTCCCAGTCTTAGGTTTGTCTTTTCATTTTCTTGACAGTGCCCTTTACACAGCAAATGGTTTTAATTTTAATGAAGTCTAGCTTATCAATTATTTATTCCATAGTTCATTGGTTTGGTGTTCTATCTAAAAAGTTATTGCCAAAACCAGAAGTCATCTAGAGTTTTTCCTATATTCTGGGAGTTTTATAGTTTTTTATTTTAACATTTAGGTGTATGATCAACTTTGAGCTAATTTTTTATGAAGAGTGAAAGGTCTGTCAATGTCTAGATTCATTTTACGGTTATCTGGTTATTTCAGCATCACTTGTTGAAAAGACTATCTTTTTTCCACTGCATTACCTTTGGTCCTTTGTCAAAGTTGACTTTGTGTATACTATTTCTGGTCTCTCAATTCTATTTGATTGATCTATTTGTCTTTTCTTTCACGGATCTCACACTGTATTGATTAGTTAGCTTTATCGTAAGTCTTTAAGTCAGATAGTGACTTTGGTCTTTGGCTTTATTCTTATCCAGTATCATATTGGCTATTCTGGATCTTTTGTCTCTCCATATAAACTTTAAAATCAGTTTGTCATATCTACAAAATAACTTGCTGTGATGTTGACTGGAATTGCATTTTACTATTGATCAAGTTTGGAAGAACTGATACTTGGAATTATTGAGTCTTCCTATCTATGAACATGGAATATCTCTTTCTTTAGTTCTTTTTGAGTACTTTTATTAAAGTTTTTATAGTTTTCCTCATGTAAATCTTATATGTGTTTTGTTAAATTTAACTTAAGTTAATTTGGGGGCAGTGGTAATGTAAATGGTAATGTATTTTTAATTTCAAACAGAACTTGGTCATTGTTGGCATGTAGGAAGGCAGTTGACTTTTGTATATACACTTTGTATCCTGGAATTTTGCTGTAATTGTTTATCACATTCAAGAGTCTTTTTGTTGATCCTTTCAGATTTTTTGTATGGGCAATCATGTCATGTGAACAGACAGTTGTATTTCTTCCTCCCCAATCTGTGTACCTTTTATTCCTCCCCACCCTTTTTTTTTTTTTTTTTTTTTGGTCTAATTGCATTAGTTAGGACTTCCAATACAATTTTGAAAAGATGCGGTGATAAGAGACATTCTTGCCTTGTTATTAGTGAGAAAGCTTCTAGCTTTTTACCATTAAGTATGATGTTAGCTGTAGGGTTTTGGTAAATGTTCTATATTGAATTAAGGAAATTCCACTCTATTTTTAGTTTGCTGAAGTTTTTATCATGAATGGCTACTGGATTTTTTAAAATGCTTTTTCTGCATCTATTGATATGGTCATGTCATTTTTTTTTCTTATCTGTCTTCTTGATGTGTTTATTAACAAATGTTAAAACAGCCTCATAACTGAAATCAATTTTATCTGGTTGTAGTTTATACTTCTTTTCATACATTGTTGCATTCAATTTGTAAATATTTTGTTGAGGGTTTATGCATCTATGTTCATGAGGGGAAGTGAACTGTAGTTTTCTTATGATTTTTTTTTTCTGTTTTTGCATTTGGATAATATTGGCTTCATAGAATGAACCAGGAAGAATTACCTTTGATTCTATCTTCTGGAAGAGATTGTAGAAATTCTTCCTTAAATGTTTAGTATTTTCACCAGTGAACACATTTAGGCCTAACGCTTTCTGGTTTGGAAAGTTATTAGTTATTGATTCAATTTATTTAATGGATATAGACCTATTGAGATAGTTTATTTCTTCTTGTGTGAGTTTTATCAGATTGTGTCTTTCAAGGAATTGATACATTTCATCTAGCCTGTCAGATTTGTAGGCATAGAGATGTTTGAGGTATTTCTTTGTTATCTTTTTTTTCTATATCAGACAAACTAGACTTTTTTTTTAATGTGAAATTTATTGTCAAATTGGTTTCCATACAACACCCAATGCTCATCCCAAAAGATGCCCTCCTCAATACCCATCACCCATCCACCCCTCCCTCCCACCCCCCATCAATCCTCAGTTTGTTCACAGTTTTTAAGAGTCTCTTATGCTTTGGCTCTCTCCCTCTCTAACCTCTACTTTTTTTTTTTTTTTCCTTCTCCTCCCCCGTGGACTTCTGTTAAGTTTCTCAGGATCCACATAAGAGTGAAAACATATGGTATCTGTCTTTCTCTGTATGACTTATTCCCCTTAGCATAACACTCTCCAGTTCCATCCACGTTGCTACAAAGGGCCATATTTCATTCTTTCTCACTGCCACATAGTACTCCATTGTGTATATAAAACCACATTTTTTTTATCCATTCGTCAGTTGAGGGACATTTAGGCTCTTTCCATAATTTGGCTATTGTTGAGAGTGCTGCTATAAACATTGGGGTACAAGTGCCCCTATGTATCAGCACTCCTGAATCCCTTGGGTAAATTCCTAGCAGTGCTATTGCTGGGTCATAGGGTAGGTCTATTTTCAATTTTTTGAGGAACCTGCACGCTGTTTTCCAGAGCGGCTGCACCAGTTTGCATTCCCACCAATAGTGCAAGAGGGTTCCCGTTTCTCCACATCCTGGCCAGCATCTATAGTCTCCTGATTTGTTCATTTTAGCCACTCTGACTGGTGTGAGGTGATATCTGAGTGTGGTTTTGATTTGTATTTCCCTGAAGAGGAGCGACGTTGAGCATCTTTTCATGTGCCTATTGGACATCTGGATGTCTTCTTTAGAGAAGTGTCTATTCATGTTTTCTGCCCATTTCTTCACTGGATTATTTGTTTTTCTGATGTGAAGTTTGGTGAGCTCTTTATAGATTTTGGATACTAGCCCTTTGTTGGATATGTCATTTGCAAATATCGTTTCCCATTCCGTTGGTTGCCTTTTAGTTTTGTTGATTGTTTCCTTTGCTGTGCAGAAGCTTTTTATCTTCATGAGGTCCCAATAGTTCATTTTTGCTTTTAATTCCCTTGCCTTTGGGGATGTGTCAAGGAAGAAATTGCTGCGGCTGAGGTCAGAGAGGTTTTTTTCCTGCTTTCTCCTCTACGGTTTTGATGGTTTCCTGTCTCACATTCAGGTCCTTTATCCATTTTGAGTTTGTTTTTGTGAATGGTGTGAGAAAGTGGTCTAGTTTCAACCTTCTGCATGTTGCTGTCCAGTTCTCCCAGCACCATTTGTTAAAGAGACTGTCTTTTTTCCATTGGATATTCTTTCCTGCTTTGTCAAAGATTAGTTGGCCATATTTTTGTGGGTCTAGTTGTGGGGTTTCTGTTCTATTCCATTAGTCTGTGTGTCTGTTTTTGTGCCAATACCATGCTGTCTTGATGATTACAGCTTTGTAGTAGAGGCTAAAGTGTGGGATTGTGATGCCTCTGGCTTTGGTCTTCTTCTTCAAAATTACTTTGGCTATTCGGGGCCTTTTGTGGTTCCATATGAATTTTAGGACTGCCTGTTCTAGCTTCGAGAAGAATGCTGGTGCAATTTTGATTGGGATTGCATTGAATGTGTAGATAGCTTTGGGTAGTATTGACGTTTTGACAATATTTATTCTTCCAATCCATCAGCAGGGAATGTCTTTCCATTTCTTTATATCTTCTTCAATTTCCTTCATAAGCTTTCTATAGTTTTCAGCAGACAGATCTTTTACATCTTTGGTTACATTTATTCCTAGGTATTTTATGCTTCTTGGTGCAATTGTGAATGCGATCAGTTTCTTTATTTGCCTTTCTGTTGCTTCATTATTGGTGTATAGAAATGCAACTGATTTCTGTACATTAATTTTGTATCCTGCAACTTTGCTGAATTCATGTATCAGTTCTAGCAGACTTTTGGTGGAGTCTATCGGATTTTCCATGCATAATATCATGTCATCTGGAAAAAGTGAAAGCTTGACTTCATCTTTGCCAATTTTGATGCCTTTGGTTTCCTTTTGTTGTCTGATTGCTGATGCTAGAACTTCCAACACTATGCTAAACAACAGCGGTGAGAGTGGACATCCCTGTTGTGTTCCTGATCTCAGGGAAAAAGGTCTCAGTTTTTCCCCACTGAGGATGATGTTAGCTGTGGGCTTTTCATAAATGGCTTTTATGATCTTTAAGTATGTTCCTTCTATCCCAACTTTCTCGAGGGTTTTTATTAAGAAAGGATGCTGAATTTTGTCAAATGCTTTTTCTGCATCGATTGACAGGATCATATGGTTCTTATCTTTTCTTTTATTAATGTGATGTATCACATTGATTGATTTGCGAATGTTGAACCAGCCTTGCATCCCAGGAATGAATCCCACTTGATCATGGTGAATAATTCTTTTTGTATGCTGTTGAATTCGATTTGCTAGTATCTTATTGAGAATTTCTGCATCCATCTTCATCAGAGATATTGGCCTGTAGTTCTCTTTTTATACTGGGTCTCTGTCTGGTTTAGGAATCAAAGTAATACTGGCTTCATAGAATGAGTCTGGAAGTTTTCCTTCCCTTTCTATTTTTTGGAACAGCTTGAGAAGGATAGGTATTATTTCTGCTTTAAATGTCTGGTAGAATTCCCCTGCAAGCCATCTGGCCCTGGACTCTTATTTGTTGGGAGATTTTTGATAACTGATTCAATTTCTTCGCTGGTTATGGGTCTGTTCAAGTTTTCTGTTTCTTCCTGTTTGAGTTTTGGAAGTGTGTGGGTGTTTAGGAATTTGTCCATTTCTTCCAGGTTGTCCAGTTTGTTGGCATATAATTTTTCATAGTATTCCCTGATAATTGCTTGTGTTTCTGAGGGATTGGTTGTAATAATTCCATTTTCATTCATGATTTTATCTATTTGGGTCATCTCCCTTTTCTTTTTGAGAAGCCTGGCTAGAGGGTTATCAATTTTGTTTATTTTTTCAAAAAACCAACTCTTGGTTTCAGTGATCTCTTCTACACTTTTTTTAGATTCTATATTGTTTATTTCTGCTCTGATCTTTATTATTTCTCTTCTTCTGCTGGGTTTGGGGTGTCTTTGCTGTTCTGCTTCTGTTTCCTTTAGGTGTGCTGTTAGATTTTGTATTTGGGATTTTTCTTGTTTCTTGAGATAGGCCTGGATTGCAATGTATTTTCCTCTCAGGACTGCCCTTGCCTTGCTGCATCCCAAAGCGTTTGGATTGTTGTATTTTCATTTTCGTTTGTTTCCATATATTTTTAAATTTCTTCTCTAATTGCCTGGTTGACCCATTCATTCTTTAGTAGGGTGTTCTTTAACCTCCTTGCTTTTGGAGGTTTTCCAGACTTTTTTCTGTGGTTGATTTCAAGCTTCATAGCATTGTGGTCTGAAAGTATGCATGGTGTGATCTCAATTCTTGTATACTTATGAAGGGCTGTTTTGTGACCCGGTATGTGATCTGTCTTGAAGAATGTTCCATGTGCACGCGAGAAGAAAGTATATTCTGTTGCTTTGGGATGCAGAGTTCTAAATAGATCTGTCAAGTCCATCTGATCCAATGTATCATTCAGGGCCCTTGTTTCTTTATTGACCGTGTGTCTAGATGATCTATCCATTGTTGTAAGTGGGGTGTTAAAGTCCCCTACAATTACCACATTCTTATCAATAAGATTGCTTATGTTTGTGAGTAATTGTTTTATATATTTGGGGGCTCCTGTATTCGGTGCATAGACATTTTTATAATTGTTAGCTCTTCCTGATGGATAGACCCTGTGATTATTATATAATGCCCTTCTTCATCTCTTGTTACAGCCTTTAATTTAAAGTCTAGTTTGTCTGATAGAAGTATGGCTACTCCAGCTCTCTTTTGACTTCCAGTAGCATGATAGATAGTTCTCCATCCCCTCACTTTCAATCTGAAGGTGTCTTCAGGTCTAAAATGAGTCTTTTGTAGACAGCAAATAGATGGGTCTTGTTTTTTTATCCATTCTGATACCCTATGTCTTTTGGTTGGCGCATGTAGTCCATTTACATTCAGTGTTACGATAGAAAGATATGGGTTTAGAGTCATTGTGATGTCTGTAGGTTTCATGCTTGTAGCGATGTCTCTGGTACTTTGTCTCACAGAATCCCCCTTAGGATCTCTTTTAGGGCTGGTTTAGTAGTGACGAATTCCTTCAGTTTTTGTTTGTTTGGGATGACCTTTATATCTCCCTCTATTCTAAATTACAGACTTGCTGGATAAAGGATTCTCGGCTGCATATTTTTTCTGTTCATCACATTGAAGATCTCCTGCCATTCCTTTCTGGCCTGCCAAGTTTCAGTAGAGAGATCAGTCACGAGTCTTATAGGTCTCCCTTTGTATGTTAGAGCACGTTTATCCCTAGCTGCTTTCAGAATTTTCTCTTTATCCTTGTGTTTTGCCAGTTTCACTATGATATGTCATGCAGAAGATCGATTCAAGTTACGTCTGAATGGAGCTCTCTGTGCCTCTTGGATTTCAATGCCTTTTTCCTTCCCCAGATCAGGGAAGTTCTCAGCTATGATTTCTTCAAGTACACCTTCAGCACCTTTCCCTCTCTCTTCCTCCTCTGGAATACCAATTATGCGTAGATTATTTCTCTTTAGTGCATCACTTAGTTCTCTAATTCTCCCCCCATACTCCTGGATTTTTTTATCTCTCTTTTTCTATAACTTGATCTTTTAATTCACCTATTCTCTCCTCTGCCTCTTCAATCCGAGTGGTGGTCGCCTCCATTTTATTTTGCAGCTCATTAATAGCATTTTTAGCTCCTCCTGGCTGTTCCTTAGTCCCTTGATCTCTGTAGCAATAGATTCTCTGCTGTCCTCTATACTGTTTTCAAGCCCAGCGATTAATTTTATGACTATTATTTTAAATTCACTTTCTGTTATATTGTTTAAATCGATTTTGATCATTTTGTTAGCTGTCACTATTTCCTGGAGATTCTTTTGAGGGGAATTCTTCCGTTTCGTCATTTTGGATAGTCCCTGGAGTGGTGCGGAACTGCAGGGCACTTCCCCTGTGCTGTCCTGAATAACTTGCGTTGGTGGGCAGGGCCGCAGTCAGACCTGATGTCTGCCCCCAGCCCACCACTGGGGCCACAGTCAGACTGGTGTGTACCTTCTCTTCCCCTCTCCCTGGGGCGGGACTCACTGTGGGGTGGGGTGGCCCGTCTGGGCTACTTGCACACTGCCAGGCTTGTGGTGCTGGGGATCTGGCGTATTAGCTGGGGTGGATCAACAAGGTGCACAGGGACGGGAGGGGCAGGCTCAGCTTGCTTTTCCTTTGGTGATCCGATTCCGGAGGGGCCCCTCTTCCGTGGGCCTCTTGTCTACGCTTGGCTCTGGAGAATCCGTTTTGCTAGTCTTCTGGTGGTTTTCTGGGTTATTTAGGCAGGTGTGGGTGGAATCTAAGTGATCAGCAGGACATGGTGAGCCCAGCGTCCTCCTAAGCCACCATCTTTCTCTCGCTTAACAGACTGTAAGATGCCAGTCCCCTGCTCAGTTTCAATTTTGCAATTATCACAGTCAATATTTTGGACTTTTACACAGCCAGACCCTGATGACTTGGCATTCAAATCTCATCCACAGGCCAGTCTCACCACCAGCCAGTCAACTTGACTACTATGCCTACTCAAGTCAAAGGGGGTCGTTTGAGAGGATTTGTTGAAGCAAGAGCAAGACTGCTCACTTTCTCTGGCAATTTAAACCTCAATCGCACACGCCTCACAGCAAGTTGAAATTTCAAAGCTCTAAGTATCCTATTTTAATTTAATTATAACTTGACCCTTGAGTATACAACTTTTTAAATATCCTGTGTTTCAAATAGTATATATAAAGAACTTTTGCTGCATAAAGAAGTATGATAGTTGTTTAGAGAAAAACTACTTGTGTAACTGTTTAAGTTGTGAGCTGAACTAGCTGCCTTTTTTTTTTTCAAGAACACCCTTTTTTACTGGAAAGAATAACTGACAGACGAATATGCTTATACAGATTTATGTATTTGGCAGACATTTTCTCAAAACAAATGAAGTGGGTGGGCCTGTCATTTTAAGAGAAAGATCTGAAACTATGTGTTACCAATGATAAATGAGCTTTTAAGCACTGTCATGAGTCTCCTAGCTTTTGCACTTCTGATGAATGTGACAGTAATATTAAATAATGTAATATTTAAAATATTATATATTAATACGTGTCAATATTTGGAAGATCTGCGTAACTCACTGATTTCATATCACTGTAAAATGACCAAGGTATAATATTACAAAATCATGCATGGTTAAAAGACCCATTCAAAGTGCTAGTCAGACCAGCAGACTGTTTTTATTTTTTTACTTATATATAGAGAGAGATACTGCACACATGCGAGCGGAAGACATGGGCAGAGGGAAAGCGAGAATCTTAAGGCTCAATGCTAAGCACAGAGCCCGATGCAGGATTCAATCCCACAACCCTGAGATCATAACCTGGGCTGAAATCAAGAGTCAACCAAATGACGCACCCGGCACCCCTCAACAGATTTTAAGGTAACACTATGAAAGGTTCATTGATGTGTTTACACATTTCACACTGCATCTAATTTAAAAAAATTACTATTGGTTGAGCTTTGGTATAGTATTCAAGTAAGAGTTTCCAAAATTATATGAAAAGGCTATTAAAATATTCCTCCTTTTTCCAACTACATATCTGTAAAAAACCTGACTTTCTTACTATACTTTACCAAAACAACATATTGTAAGAGCTTGAATGCACAAGCAGGCATGAGAATCCAGCTGTCTTTTAGAGCCAATATCAATGATATGATATTGACAAAAATATAAAACAATACTACTCTTTTCTCTATTTTTTATTATGGAAAGTATAGTTATTTTTCCATAAAAATATGCTATTTAATATGTGATGGCTTATTATGATTTTAAATGATTAAATTGTTTAAAATTTTCTAGTTATAATTTTTTTTAATGTTCATTTTTTTAAATGTTTATTTATTTTTGAGAGAGAAAGAGACAGAGCATGAACAGGGGAGAGGCAGAGAGAGGGAGACACAGAATCTAAAGCAGGCTCTAGGCTCTGAGCTGTCAGAGCCTGATGTAGGGCTTGAACTCATGAACTGTGAAATCATGACCTGAGCCAAGGTTGGACACTTAACCAACTGAGACACCCAGGTGCCCAGAAACTAACGTTTCTTTATTTTGAGAGAGAGAGAGAGAGAGAGAGAGAGAGAGAGACACCTGGGGAGGAGCAGAGAGAGAGAATCCCAAGCAGGCTCCAAAATGTTATCACAGAACCTGATGCTGGGCTTGAGATCTCACAATGGTGAGACCATGACGTAAGCTGAGGCAAAGAGTTGGATGCTTAACCAACTGTGCCACCCCGGCGCTCCTCTAGTTATAATTTCCAATACATAAATGAATAGATAAAAACTACGTAAATAAAACTTTTTGGGGATACTCAATAATCTATAAGAGTATAAAGTGTGAGGCCCAAAATTGTGAAACCTCCTATTTTAGTGAAATGGGTATTAACATGTAACTAACCTTGGCTGAAGCTATTTGGATAGCAGAAAAGTATACTCCTTGGTGGAACTAGGGAGTCTTCTCAGGTTACAACAAAACTCAGAGGTGTCTTTCAAAATCTTCTTGCTCTTTCTCATCAAACTTCTTTTCAGAATTAGGTACATCATGTTCTCTTTTTTTTTTTTTTAATGTTCATTTTTGAGAGAGAGAGAGAGAGAGAGAGAGCAAGCTGGGAGGGGCAGAGAGAGAGGGAGGCAGAGGATCCAAAGCAGGCTCTGCACTGACTGCAGACAGCCTGATGTGGGGCTTGAACCCATGACCTGTGAAATCATGACCTGAGCCCAAGTTGGACACTTAATCAGCTGAGCCACCCAGGTGCCCCTAGGTACATCATTTTCTAAAGTGAGTTTCACAGTCAAGAAAGAAATGTCTGAGCCTGGGTGATAAAATAATATCAGGATACTGCCTGAATTATCAATTCCACTTGCTCAACAAACAACTCTTCTGACACAAAGTGAATATGTTCTGTGAATTAATAACAAATAGAACCATTATCTTAGAGGTCAGTAATTCATTATCATTAGCTGCTCATTAGGCTTGGTAAATGACATTAAATGCCATTCACTACAGAATGACTACATATTTTCACAAAACTTAAATGAAATTATAGGTTTCCAGTGAGGATTAAGCATAATCTCTTTATGTTATTTTTAACTCTATCACATATACTGACTTTTCAATTCAAAGGTACCAGTCATAGAGCACAGTTCACAAATAACTTTCATAAGCAAGCAGGTCTATTACTTAAATGAACAAATATTTGCTGCTTAAAACTAGAAGCAATTCTTAACATACCCACTTTTCTCAAGTACTTTATATAAACACAGAATATAATGAAAATATTATAGAATAACCCAAAATGTCCATAGTACTATTTTGATTAATCTGACTGATCTCTCGAAGGTGAAATATTATAGAAGGTTCTTTGGAGAAAAGTTACCCTTAACATTTCACAAGACCTTCATCCAAATCTAAAATTTATAGCTCACTGAGACACAGTTTTCTGTGTAAACTTTAATTTAAAAACTTAAGTGGTGTCCCTTTAAAACATAAAATCTGTAAGAAAATTTCTTCTTCTAACAGAAATAATAAATATAAAACATCCAGAAGGAGCATATGAAAGCTTGGATAGTAAGACCTCCTTAGGTACTTAAATGGCCTCATTGTTTACATTATAAAGGGCATTCTGTTAAATTCTGATGAGAAAAAAGGTATTAATGATAAAACTTCTGGGAAATTCCAAGGATCAGTTTTCAGATTCAATAAGTACTTCTACAAAACTAACTTAATGTGACCACAATTAAGATAGTAATGGTAAGTCATGGCAGGCCTGGTCAGATATTTTTTACTAAATTTTGCACAAAGATGCTGTCAAGATAGACACTGGTTATATCTGAGATCTCCTATTTCACATATATAATTACAGCAATAAAGGAATTATTTTATATTATGCATTTAAAAATATGAGTAGAATAATCTTGATAGGAAATTTTGATGCTGTATTCTTGAACAAAATGAATATAAAAATATTCAGAAAATAAGCAAGAGCTCACACAACTGAGTTTATAGAAATGTTTTTTCAAAGGATTTAAAATTTCAAGAATGTTAAAGGTTTTTGGAGGTTTCAATTTTCAAAGGATTTTAAATTCAAAGGAAATTTAACCTCCAGTTAAAATGTCTACTTTTTGGGGCGCCTGGGTGGCTCAGTTAGTTAAACGTCCGACTTCTGCTCGGGTCATGATCTCACGGTTCGTGAGTTCCAGCCCCGTGTTGGGCTCTGTGCTGACAGCTCAGAGCCTGCATCCTGCTTTGGATTCTGTGTCTCCCTCTCTCTCTGCCCCACTCCTGTTTGCACTGTCTCTCTCTGTCTCTCAAAAATGAATAAACATTAAAAAAAAATGTCTACTTTCCAAATTCCACTGTATCATAAGATTAAGCAATAACAGAATTTGGGGTATAAGAGATGATCCTGTTATTTAATGAGAAGTATTACTCATAGGATTTGAATTAAAATATAATAATACTAGCTGGTTCACCTACTTCAAATCTTACTAAAAGTATGCTGAGGAAGTAATAAGCAATGAGGGAGTGGACACTACAATTCTTGAACCTGAGCTCAAGTCACATTTCTGACAGGAATGTGAGAAAATGTTTAGACAGCTGGAAACAGAACAGTCACTAAAAGACAGTAAGCAAAATGATAAGCATTGAACAAACAGGATAAAATCAGGAGTTTTCTTTCCCCAGTGTCTTTATTGGCAAACAGAAAAAAAAAAATGCTATCACAGGTGCAAAATCTAAACTGTTTAGAATTGACTGTCATAACCAACTGGCCTATATTTTGCCCTCCTTTTTCAAGTCACTAAGGAAACACATCTATTTAGGGTGATACTATCAATGAACACACTATGTAAGTTGACAAATAATATTTTCATACATATATGACTATATTTGCAGCAGCTTGTTTTTGACTATATGTTTTGACTATAAACACCTGACCCCTCATCATTTCACACAGATCATGCTCATACAAATTTTGCAACATACAAGAGGCAAAACAGATGAACATAAGGGAAGGGAAGCAAAAATAATATAAAAACAGAGAGGGGAACAAAACATAAGAGACTCTTAAATACAGAGAACAAACTGAGGGTTGCTGGAGGGGTTATGGGAGGGGGGGATGGGGTAAATGGGTAAGGGGCATTAAGGAATCTACTCCTAAAATCACTGTTGTACCATATGTAACTAACTTGGATGTAAATTTAAAAAATAATTAATTTTAAAAAAGACAATCCAAAACAATTTGCTTTGCTTTAAATGAAGCTTAATTTAAAATAGGTCACTTAAATAGTTTTTAGTAGAAATTTACATTCAGATATTTTATTACTACTACACATTACACTGTCCTCACCAGTATAATAAAATTTCTTACTATGCGTAAAAAAATATGATTGTCTTCTTGGAGAATCCAAGAAAATTGACTACACATTGTTGGAATTAACAAGAGTTTAGTTACATAGGGAGATATAAGAACACATAAAAATCAATAGTTTTCTCTGATACCAGCAATAAGTAATTAGAAAAAAGATCCTATTTATAGTCTTAATGTGTTGTCGAAGCCACATGATGAACTAACCTAACCTCTCAAGTTTTAAATAATTTGTCATGTCACTCTCATAAAAATACCTACATATTAAGTCTTTATACACAAAAATTTCAAGAAGCAAACACCAAAGAGAAAATGAACACTTGGAATAGCTTCTAACTTTCAAGTTTTGAGAAACTACAACTGTATGATTTACCAATTTGAAACAATTCCAAGATGAAGAGCACAAAAGAAATGTTATTAATGACTTCTGGTTAAGCATGGCAGATTAAATAAATGTGTTTACTTCTAACACCTCCTGAAAATCCTCTAAAATTGTAATTAAAAAAAAAACAGCAAAGTAAAGTGAAAGGAGACAACACGTTTAAAATGTTGACAAGAATTTGGAAGCTAGTAAACTGGTTTACAATTTCCTGGAAAAGATAACGAATGGGAGGTATCAGGTATGTATGAATGTCACCAAATATGGAAGACAAAAACAAACAAAGGGAACTCAGTGGCCATAAAGACAATGCAAAGAGATGCAGAAAATTTCAAACAGAGGAGAATGAAGAAGAGATAAAAATATTAAGAAGAGGAATTTATATATCAGAGAACATTTACAAAGCTAGAGGAATATAATAAAATTTTAAAATAAAGAAACTAGAACATTGTCCCAGTAGGTATCCAAAAGGGACAAATGGAAAAGGAAAGAAAAGGAAATTAGATCACTGTAGGAGTTCTAATTTTTAGGTAATAGGAAAATAAAAAAATTAATCCAAAGGAAAAATTTACAAAAAAACCCAAGGGGAGCCTGGGTGGCTCAGTCAGTTAAGCTTTCAGCTCAGGTCATGGTCTCCTGGTTTGGTTAGTGGGATCAAGCCCCTCATTGGACTCTGTGCTGACAGCATGGACCCTGCTTGGGATTCTTCCTCTCCCTCTCTCTCTCTCTCTCAAAATAAATAAACATTAAAAAAAAAAACAAAACCCCAAACCAAAAAGCCACTACAGCCCTCTCCCCCACAAAAAGGCCCAGAACCTTAGGAGAGAATTACATTTCCATATGCCTAGCATAATTAGTTAATGTTTCTTAAAATCCATTAACTTTAGCACATGATTACAAAATTTAAGTAAATGAAAGATAAAGAAAAGATCCTAAAGGAAAAACAATGAAAAAGATTTAAAAAAAAACCAGGTTTATGTATTCTACAATAGGTTAAAAATAAAAATAGTAACAGAATCTATTAATATAATTAATCACATCAATAGATATAATCAGAAAAGTAATAAAATCAACTGCATAATTTAAAAAATAGGACAGGGGAACCTGGACAGTTCAGTCAGTTAAGTGTCAGACTCTTGATTTTAGCTCAGGTCATGATCTCATGGTTCATGAGATCAAGCCCTATATCAGGCTCTGAGCTGTCATTAAAAAACATAAACAAATAAAAACTAAGACATAATTCAATATAACATCCATTCTTTTTAAGTTTATTTATTTTGGGGCACCTAGGTGGCTCAGTCAGTTTAGCGCCTGACTTCAGCTCAGGTCATGATCTCACGGTTGGTGAGCCCCATGTCGGGCTCTGTGCTGATAACTCAGAACGTGAAGCCTGCTTTGGATTCTGTGTCTCCCTCTCTGCTCCTCCTCTGCTCAGGCTCTGTCTCTCTTTCTCTCAAAAATAAAAAAAATAAACATAAAAAATTAAAAAATTAATTAATTAAAAAAAAGTTTATTTATTTTGAAAGAGAGAGAGAGGGAGTGCATAAGCACATGGGTGGAGGATGGGCAGAGAGAGAGGGAGGAGGAAAGAATCCCAAGCAGGCCCAGCACTGTTAGCATGGAGGCTGACATGGGGCTCGATCTCAGGAACCTTCATACCATGACCTGAGCCGAAAGCAAGAGTTGATGCTTAACCGACTGAGCTACCCAAGAACCCCCATAACACCCATTCTTAAATAAATTATATATTGAGGGTCGCCTGGGTGGTTCAGTCAATTAAGCATCCAACTTCAGGTCAGGTCATGATCTCACTGCTCATGAGTTCGAGCCCAACATCAGGCTCTGTGCTGACAGCTCAGAGCCTGAAGCCTGCTTCCAATTCTGTGTCTCCCTCTCTCTCTGTCCCTCTCCCACTCCCACTCTGTTTCTTTCTCTCAAAAATAAATAAATGTTAAAAAAATTTTTTTAAATAAATTATTTACTGAGTTCCATTATCATTGATATCATTTACTGGACACATTAGCTGAAACACTCACACCGAAGACAGAACTTAAAGATAAAAAAATTGGAAGGAAAAATTGTTATCTCCCAATGACATGATAGTATAACCTGGAAAATTGAAGAGGATCAACTAAAAAAACTACTATAACAATAAGAGAATACAGTAAGGTAATTCAATATAAAATTGATAGAGAGAGATGACTTTCACTTTGTGCCAAGATTTATCCTAAAAATACCATAAAAAGCTGCACAAAATGTATGAAATAATGGTTTGCAAGATACTAGATATAAGGCAATGAAGGACAAAGATCCCTGAAAGGAGGAAACAATGTGAGCTCCACTACTGGCCCTGCTTTCTGCCTTGAGAGAGTTTACAGGCTATGGTGTAGGGAGGAGGAAATGAATGCAGAGTTGAGAGGACTCCGCATATGAGGAGGCAGAGCAGAAACTCCTCGAAGAAAACCAGAAAGGACGGAGCTACACAGAGAAACAATGTGGGAGATCTGCAGAGGGTTCCTCTCAAGAATTCAGCAAGGTAGTGATCAGTGCACGTGTGTGAAGAAACCACCTGAGGCTGGCAGAAGAGCCATCTGCAAAGTTTAGAAAAAACAGTGCCCATTGCTTAGGCATGGCTGGGAGAAATACCCACTCCCATTATCCAGACTGGAAAAATTCATAGTTCTCCAAAGCTTGGATACAGTACACAGAAAGGTCTTGCCTCAGCAGTGGATGTAATTAGTCCTAAACTGGATCTGCTCAGAACCCACATAACAAATCATAAAAGCAAGACCCAAAAAGATCAAACTGTTTACAAGTAACTGCATCTCAGAACCTCAAGAAGATTTATAGGAATACAAAATATCTACCACCCAACAAGATAAAATTCATGATGTCAGACATCCTACTAAACATTAACAGGTAAGAGGCACCTGGGGGGCTCAGTTGGTTAAGTGCCTTACTCTTATTTTCGGCTTAGGTCATGATCTCACTGTTGGTGAGTTCAAGCCTTGCATCAGGCTCTGTGCTGACAGTACACAGCCTACTTGGGTTTCTTTCTCTCTCTCTGCCCCTCCCCTGCTTGCTCTCTCTCTCTCTCTCTCTCTCTCTCTCTCTCTCTCAAAATAAATAAATAAACTTAAGAAAAAAAACATTAACAGGTATCCAAAGAGATAGGGAAACACAAACCCTAATGAGAATAATCAAACAATACTGATCTGGAACTGACAGAGATATTAGAATGAGCAGAAAAGACACAGAGAGAGGTGTTATAACTGATTTTCATATGTTGAAAAAATTAAATGGAGGCATGGAAAATCTAAAAGACTCAAATCAAACATCTAAAAGGAAAACTACAATGTATGAGATAAAAAATACACTGGATGGGATTTACAACATATTAAATGTTACAGAAAAAAGATTAGTAAACTTGAATCCATACCAATAAAATTCTCTAAAATGAAATAGAGGGGGTGCCTGGCTGTCTCAGTTGTAAGAGCATGCAACTTATGATCTCAGGGTCATGAGTTCAAGCCCCATGTTGGGTATGGAGATTACGAAGAAAAAAGAGAAAGAAAAAGGTAAAGAAAAGAAATACAGAGAGAGAGAAGAACCCTCCAAAATGAAATGAGCAACAGTGAGCTCTAGGACAACCCGAAGCAGCCTACCATATGAGTAATAAGAATCAAGGAAGTGAAAAGGGGGAACAGAAAAAAATCATCTGAAGAAATAATGGCCAAAAATAATACCAGATGAAAATATGGATCTGTACAAAACAATGAACAACACCAGAAGTAGTAAGTATATGGGTAAATACAAAAGATTTTTTGTATTATTGAAATCTCTTTTAAAGATAATTGACTATATAACAAAATAACACTGCAGCATGGAGTTTAAAGCATACATAAATGTAAAATGCGGGGGGGGGGGGTGGTGAGCACTGGATAGCTCAGTCAGTTATACATACAACTCTTGATTTGGGCTCAGGTCATGATCTTGTGGTTCATGTGATTGAGCCCCATGTAGGGCTCTAAGCTGACTGCAGACAGCCTGCTTGGGATTCTCTTTCTCCCTCTTTCTCTGCCCTTCCCCTCCTTGCGCACTCTCCTGTGTGCATGCTCTCTCTCTCTCTCTCTCTCTCTCTCTCTCAAAATAAATAAATAAACATTGTTTTAAAAAGGAGGGGTACTTGGGTGGTTCAGTTGGGTGGTTGTCCAACTCTTGATTTCAGCTTGGGTCATGATCTTGCAGCTTCGTGAGTGCTGTGTCAGGCTCTGCGCTGACAACGTGGAGCCTACTTGGGAGTCTCTCTCTCTCTCTCTCTCTCTCTCTCTCTGCACCTCCCCTGCTCGCACACACTCTCTCTCTTAAAATAAATAAACTTTTAAAAAATAAATACATAAATGAAATATTTTTTTGAAAAAAAGTAACATGGATGTCAACAATTGCTCAAGTCAGGAGAGGAAAATGGAAGAGTACAGTAGTACAGTATGGTTCACACATTACAGGAAAAGTGGCATAGTGACACTTGAAGCTAGAGTGTATTAAGTTAAACACACCATAAGCTAAAGATATATAAGCCCCAAAAAATGACAAAACAAAGAGTTAAAACTAATAATCCAACAAAATAAATAAAATGCAATGACCAAGAAAAATAATCAAACTAAAACAAAGCAGAAAACAAAGATGGAAGATCAATGAAATAGAAAACAAGTAATAATATACTCAAGCCAAAATATTTAATAATTACATTAAATGGCAGAGATATCAAGTGTGGATAAAAAAGCAATACTCAACTGCAAGCTACCTATAAAAAAACACTTTAATTACAATGTTCCAAAGAAGTCAAAAGAAAAAGGATTGAGAAAACATATTTTACGTCAACATTAACCAAAAGAAAGCTGGAGTAGCTACATTAATGTCAATGTAGATTGCAAAGAATATTAACACAAACAAAAAAGGCCTTTTACATAGGGACATAAATTCCTAAATGTTCGTACCCCTGATAAAAATCTTCAAAATACATGAAACAAATCTAGCAGAACTGCAAAAACTAAGTAAACAAGCAAATAAGTAAGATAAATTCCTCTAGTCAAAGACTTCAAAATTCCCCTCTCAATAATTGACAAAAAAATATTAATAATGTAGGAGAATTGAATAATACCATCAGCCAACTTGACCTAACTGATATTTATAGAACACTCCATACAACAGCAGCAGAATACACATTCTTTTCAAGCATACTTGGAACATTTGCCAAAATAGAGCATATCCTGGGCCATAAAAGAAGTTGCAATAAATTTAAAAGGATTCAAATCATAAAAAGTATCTTCTCATAGCACACAGGAATTAAATTAGAAATCAAAACCAGACCTCTGGAAAATCTACAATACATGGAAACTAAATGACACATTTCTAAACAACTCATGGGTTGAAGAAGAATCAAAAGGGAAATCAGAAGGTATTTGGAACTAAATGAGAATGAAAAGACAACCTTTCAGAATTTGTAGGATGCTACTAAAGCAGGACTTAAGGGGAAAGTTCTAGCACTAAACACTTAAAATGGAAAATAAAAGAGGTCTCAATGACCTTAGCATCTACTTAACTAGATAAAAAAGAGAAAACTGAATTCAAAGTAAACAGAAAAAAGGAAATAATAGGGATCAAAACAAAAATCAATGAAATAGACAATAAACATAATAGAAAAAGATAATGATCAAAAAACTTGATAAACTTCTAGTCAGATTTATCATGAAAAAAGAGAAGGCACAAATTGCCAATATCGAGAATGAGAGAGATATGTCACTAGAGATTATAGATATCAAAAGGATTATAAGGAAATATTATGAATAACTTTTTGCAAATAAACTTGACCATGACATGAAATAGACAAGTCCTCCAAATAACACAAACTACCTAAGCTCACTCATGAAGAAACAAATAAATAGCTCTATAATTCAACAAAGAAATTAAAATTATAGGTAAAAATCTTTCCATGAAGAAAACTACAGTCCAAAATGATTTTACTGCTGAATTCTACTAAACATTTAAGGAATCAATAATAAGAATTCTACACAAAATCTTCCAAAAATTAAAAAGGACTGAATACTTCCCAACTTCATTCTGTGAGGCTAGTATTACCAATACCAAAACCTGGCAAGGATATTGAACACATAAACACAGTTGCAAAAATTCTTTCTTAAATTTTTTTTCATGTTTATTTTTGAGAGAGCGAAACAGAGAATGAGTGGGGGAGGGACAGAGAGAGGAGACACAGACTCTGAAGCAGGCTCTAGGCTCTGAGCCATCAGCACAGAGCCTGATGCGGATCTCAAATTCCTGAATGAGGAGATCATGACGTGAGCTGAAGTTGGATGTTCAACCAACTGAGCCACCTGGGCGCCCCTCAAAAATTCTTTTTAAAATGTTTTTTAGCAAACTGAATTCAACAGTGTAGTAAAAGGCTAATAATATATCATGACCAAGAGGAATTTACCCCAGGAATACGAGATTTGTTTACATTTGAAAAGCAACTGATGTATTTCATCATTTTAACACCTTTACATAAGAAAATAAAACAAACTAAAAAAGAAAAATGATATGATCTTTTTTAAAAAATGTTTATTTTTGAGAGAGAGACAGAGCACGCATGTGGGAGGGGCAAAGAGAGAGGGAGACACAGAATCTGAAGCAGGCTTCAGGCTCTGACACGTCAGCACAGAGCCTGACACAGGGCTCAAACCCATGAACCATGAGATCATGACCTGAGCCAAAGTTGGACGCTTAACCGACTGAGCCACCCAGGCACTCTTACTTTTAAATTTTTTAAATAAATACTTAATGAATTTGTTTTTGTTGTTAAAAATCCAAATAATACAAATGTTTGGAGAAAAAAAGTTCAAATTCTTGCTGCCTACCCAGTGAGATGGACAGTCTACCCTTCACCTCCAGCCGTTACTCATTATTAATACAGAAGTACCCCCTTATCCACAGGGCACATTTTCCAAGACTCAGGCGATGCCTAAAACCACAGATATTAGCAAACCCTAGGTATACTATGTTTTTTCCTATAGTACATGCCTATGATAAAGTGTACTTATAAATTAGGCACAGTAACAGATTAACAATAATTAACAATAAAACAATTATAACAATACACTGTAATAAGTGTTATATGAATGTAGTGTCTCTCAAAACATTTTATTATACTGTAGTCACTCTTCTTGTGATGATGTGATATGATAAAATGCCTATGTGATAAAATGAAGTGAGGTGAATGATGAAGGCACTGTGATGTAGCATTAGGCTACTATTGACTAATGATCTGTCAGAAGGAGGATCATCTGCTTCCAGACTACAAAGGACCACAGGTAACTGAAATTGCAGGACAGAATCCCATTGAAGGGCAGGGGGGTTGGAGGGGGAGCACGTTGCTGGAGAGACTACTATAGTTCTATATGCTTCCTTCCTAATATTGTTGCACCATTTATATACACATGTATGTGTATATATAAATATTCAGGTTTAATTCAATTAGTGCAATCAAACCCATCCATCCTTATCCAGATTCACTGCTAATATTTCACCACAAATATTTAGTTTTGCTTTTTAACATAAGC
The DNA here is from genome assembly GCF_027475565.1 of Acinonyx jubatus. Classification (NCBI taxonomy): domain Eukaryota; kingdom Metazoa; phylum Chordata; class Mammalia; order Carnivora; family Felidae; genus Acinonyx; species Acinonyx jubatus. Next base: position 47,979,840 of record NC_069390.1, on the reverse strand, counting down.
ATTTATCTAACCTCTGAAGTAGAACTTATTAAGACTATAGTTACTAAAGTTGAAATTTTATCAATACTTCTAAGAGAAGATCATTCATATATATTTTTTGTTTCATATATATTTTATGGGAAATAAGATTCTTGTCAGTACTGAAAGTTGATATCTCAAAACCTTTTAGGCTCAACAAATCTGCTTACTTCTGGAAACTCACTGCCTTTAAGAGTCAGAAACACTCAGGTATAATGCCCCATGAAAACAGTAATAGATACACCTTTCACTGAAAAAGAAAATTAACAAGTAAGAATTCCTTGAGTTTTTTTTAGAAAAAATTCAAACTCGAGGTGCCTGGGTGGCTCAGTCAGTTAAGCGTCCGACTTTGGCTCAGGTCATGGTCTTGCAGTTTGTGAGTTAGAGCCCCATGTCAGGCTCTGTGCTGACAGCTCAGGGCCTGGAACCTGCTTCGGATTCTGTGTCTCCCTCTCTCTCTGCCCCTCCCCTGCTCATGCTTTGTCTCTATCTCAAAAATAAATTAAAAAAAAAAACATTAAAAAAAAAGAAAAGAAAAAATTCAAAATCTAGTGTTTAAATAGAGGAAATAAGGTGAGTTCTGTTTCAGTTCCTCTTCCTTTCCAGTTTATAAACATTGTTTATAAACATTGGAATTTTACTAATTTCCTGGATAACAAATGGAAGTAATGCTCTCATTTGGGGCTTTTCCACTTATAATTCCATCATCATGATCTCAAAAACAAAGACCCGGTGGAATCTTGATTTCAACGGACTCCTTCAAAAGGCTTACACGTAATGTGGTTGATATTACATGAAATTTAAACTTCAGAAATTACACCATGTGTGAAATATTCATTTGCATTCTTGTCCTTTCAAGTGATTCATAACAATCCAAGGAAGAAGATAAACTTGAGAATTACCAGTTTTCTACTTAAAGAAAACAGAATTCAAGGGCCTGCCTCTAACACAACCTCATCTAAAGAACAAAAAGAAATGCAAGGTGCCAGACATATTATTTTTAAGGGAAAAGTTTAACAAAACAAAAGGAAAAAGCAGATATCACCTGCCTCCAAGGAAAAATGACTTACTTATTAGCAGGTCTGAACAGGGAAAAATTGCCCAAGGTGAAATCTTTCATAAAATAAAATTGCATAGTGTATATTAAGCTGACTATACTAAAAAACTGGCTTCAAAATAAAGTACACACAAAAAAGCTCAACAAAATATTAGCAAATGGAATCCTGCAGTGTATTAAAAAGAATAATAAATGCAAACAAGTGTAAGAATAATAAACGTAAACAAGTGTAGTTTATCTAGGCAACTTGAGGCTGATTCAATATTCAAAAACAAATCAATATTATCTATCATATAAGAAAAATCACAATATAACATCAATAGAACAGAAAAAGTATTTACCAAAATTTCAACACCCATCAGGATGAAAATTCTCAGCAACCTAGTAATAGAAGGGTACTTCTTTAACCTGATAAAGGGTATGTGTAATTAACCTGTACCTATCATAGTAAATGGTGAAAGGTAGAATACTTTCCAACTATGAATAGGAACAACACAATGATATCTACATTCACTGTTCTGACAAGAAAAGATATATAGACTAGAGAGGTGCCTGCATGGCTCAGTCAGTTAAGCATCCGACTTTGGTACAGGTCATGATCTCACAGTTCGTGCGTTTTAGCCCTACGCTGGGCTCTGTGCTGACAGCTCAGAGCCTGGAGCCTGCTTTGGGTTCTGTGTCTCCCTCTCTCTCTGCCCCTCCTCCACTCATGCTCTCTCAAAAATAAATAAATGTTAAAAAAAAAATTAGAAAAGATATATAGACTAGAAAAGAAGGAGTAAAACTGTACCAATTTGCAGATGCAAGAATGTCTATGTAGAAAATCCCAGGGAATCTACAAAAAAACACTTATAGAACTAATATGAATAAAACTTCAGGTTACAAGGTCAACAAACAAAAATCACTTAAATTTCTATATACTAGAAACACATAATATGAAATAAAAAATTTAAGTTTCACTTATAATAGCTCCTACAAAATGGAAATAGTTAGGTATAAATCTAACATATCATAGCAAGGATGAAAAAAACCAAAGAGTACTTAAATACATAGAGGGACACACAGTGTCAGAAGATTCAACATATTAAAGATGTCAATTTTCACTAAAATGATGTATAGATTTAATGCAATATCAAAATCCATGCAAGGCTTTTTTTTTCTTTTTTTAAGATATAGGTAAATTCATTCTTAAATATTATATGGTAGGACAAAAGTACCAGAATAGCTAAAAGAATTTTTACAAAAGAAAATAAGTTGAAGGAATCACACTACTAAATTTTATGACTTACTATAATGCTACTGTAATAAAGACAGTATCATACCAGCTAAGAAATATAAAATACTAGTGAAGGCAATGAAACAGAATAGACAGTCCAAAGTTAGACTCATACAAATATGGCCTAAGGTGTAAAAGCAATTCAACTAAGACTAGACTTTTTTCAACAAGTGATGTTGGAACAAGAGGTCATCTATATGCATACAAAAAGAAAAATTAACCTCAAACTAAACTCTTTATCTTACACAAAGATTAACTCCAAATGGATCATAGATCTAAATATGAAACACAAAACCATGAAACTTATAGAAGAAAATGTAACAGAAAATCTTTATGACCTAGGGTTAGATGAAGAGTTCCAAAAGCAAAATCCATTTAAAAAATTAGTAAATCAGACTACATCAAACTTTAAAACTTTGAATCTAAGAAAATTCAGTTTTAAAAAAACAAAAAGCCAAGTCTCAAGAATATATAAAGAACTCTGAAAACACAAAAGTAAAAAACAATCTCATTAGGCAATGGGCAAACATTTTAGTAGATATTTCTTCAAAGAATGGCCAGAACACATGAGGAGATGCGCAACATCATTAGTCATTAGGGAAATGCAAATAAAATACACAAGATAACACTTCATACCCATTAGGGATGGGTATAATCAAAAAGACTGATAAAACTGTTGATCTGGATATGGAGCAATTGGAACCCTCATACATTTGCTGGTGGGAATGTAAAATGATGCAGTTATCTTTTGAAAAACAGTCTGGCAGTTCAGTACAAGATGAAACATAGAGCTACCATATGACCCAGGAATTCCACTACCAGTATATACGCAAGCGAAATGGAAACGTGTCCACACAAAAACCTGTACATGAATGTTCATAGCACATTGTTCATAACAGCCCCAAACCAGAAACAGCCCCAAACCTGCCCTTCTACAGGTGAATAATCAAAATACAGTATACCCATATAATGTAATACTAAGTAATAAAAAGGAACAAGCTGTTGATAAGGCAACAACTTAGATGAGTCTCAAATATTTTATGCTAATTGAAAGAACTGAGGACCCAAAGGTTATAAACCGTATGATTCCATTTATAAGTCATTCTCAAAAAGATAAAGCCGTAATAATGGAAAACATAACAGTGGTTGTCAAGGGTTATAAGTGGCAGAAGTGTGACAACAAAGGGACAGCATGAGGAAGTTTGTTGGAGTGATAAAACTGCCCTGTATCCTGATGGTGGTGGTGGTTACTCGGATCTAAACATGTGTTAAAATGTATAAAGCTCTACACTAAACAAACAAAAAGGTCAATTTAATCGTATAATAACTTAAACAATAAAATTTTTTCAAAGAATAACAGACAAAATTCTACTAATCCCAGAAGCTTCCTATGAGAAGTAAAAAAATAAACTTGGCCAAATTGGAGTGTTTAGGGCCAAGTAAATAGGATTTTTTTTTTTTCTGGAGGTCTCTGATTACTTAGAATTAAAAAAAGGTGGTTGTTGAGCGTTTCATAATTTATGTTATAGTTTCCCTAAAAGCAGACCCTGAATAAGAATTTCAGTGCAAGTAGTTTATTTGGGAGATAATCCTAAGAAACTGTGGTAGGTAGAGGAGTAGGGGAGAGAAGGCAGCCATGGTGCACATTAATGAGAAGGCTACAGCTGTGGGCAAGTGGAGCTCAGCCATGCCTAGGAATTCTGAGAGACAGTCAGTGCAGTGCATGCATCAGAGTTAGCTCACTCAAAGGGTAAGGGAGCTAGAAGCTTTTCTCTCAATTTCTGTAAGTCATCAGTTGAAGGATACTCCTGAAGTAGCAGGCATGAATATCCCATAACTTCTAGCCTGCCCATGTTCAGGGGCAGAGCCGGCTCCAAGGGACAAAGCCCTCAAGCTAAAAGTCATAGGTGCTGGCAATCAGATGTTGAGACAATGTACAAAGAATTGCAAGGTGCTGAGGAAAAATGGGCAGGGTGCTGAAAGCATTTGCTCCAATGGGTAAACATGGATAGTTGGACATTAATAGAATTATCTCTGAAATAAAACCCAAGAAACTGTCTCTAGAAAAGACATTTCACTTTTTATCCTTTTTGAATTTTCCACCATGAACATAAATATTACCTTTTCCAGGCTACTGTAATTATTTAAGAGAAAGATGATGGCAGCTAGGATTGTGCTCATGGTGTTGGGGATGGTGAAAAATTAATGAATTATTTTAAAGGTGCAGTTAATAGGATGAATGTTTTATGTGAGGGAAAGATGAGAACCTAAAATGAGATTTAGGTTTGGGGTCTGAGCAATTGCAGGTACTGTAAAGTGAGGTCAACAATAGTCTCTTCGTCATAGGGCTGTTGTGAGTATGAAAGTGGGTTTGAATAGTGTCTACCATGCTCAGTACTACCCAATAAAAGTTACATAAAAAAAAGTATGCTTTTACATACACTGAGTTATATTTATAGGTTTCCCATATTCCTAATGAAACTGGAACAAGATTATTAAGATTATTTTAATTTTTAATTATTTTAATTTTTAATTAAAATTATTAAATTCCTTACTAAGTTGAAATTAAGAGACAGCACTGTCTTTAACAAATGACTTGCAAGGAAGAAGAAACCAACAATTAAAAGCAATATGTGGACCCTGTCTGGATGCAAATTCAAGCAAACCAAAAGACAATGAAAGAGCAATACACATACATAAACAAATGAAGAAATATGAAGATTGTTGGATATTTGGTGATATTTTAAAAAAAAATTTTTTTTAACGTTTATTTATTTTTGTGAGAGAGAGAGACACAGCATGAACAGGGGAGGGTCAGAGAGAGAGGGAGACACAGAATCTGAAACAGGCTCCAGGCTCTGAGCCATCAGCACAGAGCCTGACACGGGGCTTGAACTCACGAACCGCGAGATCATGACCTGAGCCGAAGTCGGACGCTTAACCAACTGAGCCACCCAGGCGCCCCGGATATTTGGTGATACTAAGAATTTATTGTTATTTTTTTGGGTATGAGAATGATACTGAAGTTGTGTTAATAAACAAAAAGAGGTCTTATATTTTAGAAATACACACTGAAATATTTATGAATGAAATGATAACTAAGTTGAACCATATGCAATCATTTTGTAGGTTGAAATTGGATGGATATATACAATTTCATATGGTCCAATTAATATAATTATCTGTGTTTTTTTCAAAATAATCTAGCTGGAAAAGTGTGAGGCTGGTGAGTGGATAAGGCTTATAGCTGAAAAAAGAATGGCCTAGTGGCAATGGTGGTTGTAGCTGAATGAGTGAACAGGAGTTCACTATTCTCTATTTTGATGTTTTAATTTTTTCTGTTTTGAATGAAAAAAAAAAACTGAGGACAAAACCCCGCCTTAAACTGTGCCTTGCCCAATGCTTATTAGCACTCTATATGACACATAGTAAATATAAAAAACATGGATGTTGAAATGATGTCTAGATTGCTAGTCTTCTTAGAAAGGCCCATGTGTAAGAAATGAAGGGCTAACAAAAACACAGCTACCTGTGTAACTGACAAACTAGAGAGGGACTAAAAACAGTATAAACAAACTGGTTAGACTAACCAAGGAAGACAAATAGAAAAACAAAAATTAGAAAGAAAACGTTCTTCAAATTTTGTCAAACTCTCATGTGACTTATTTTGCAACACTTCTTTCTGCATTTTACTATCACTTAAAAGTTATGACAGCTATACATTCCTTACATTACAATCCCTTTTACCTACTTTTAATTAGTGTTTTAATGATTTCATTTAGGCTAATTAAAAAACATTTGCTCTGAATTCCATTACCTATCTCTGTTTCTTAGATACGGATGTAAATATAAACTAGATGAAGGACACAGAAAGTTTTAAATATGTCTAAAAGCTCTCTAGAGTCTTTTATCACATACACACACTAAAAGAGATTTCCTGCTTACCTATATTTATATATATATATATATATTTAAATTTGTATATATATATTTGTGTGTGTGTGTGTGTGTGTGTATATATATATATATATTTAAATTTGTATTTATTTAGGTAATCTCTATACCCAATGTGGGGCTTGAATTTACCACTCCAAGATCAAGAGTCACATGCTTTTCTGAATGCGCCAGTCAGGCACCCTCCTACATGTTTTAAATACAATTTGCTAAATATAGCCAATGTTAGTAAGAATAGACCCATTCTATCTTAGATGTCTCTAGAAAAGTTTACTGACATAATAAGTTTAAATTACAAACATCATATTTCTTTAATATTATGAAAACATTTTAATAATTACAGCTGTCAAACAATGAAATTAATTATCTCCTAGAGAATAAGAACCACTTACTAGACGTATTAAACCAGAAGCTAGATGGCAATTTATCAGACATAGTGAAAAACAGATTCATAAAGAAAGCTGAACTTGATAATCTCATGGCCTTTGGCACCAGATAGAAAGGAACTGAATCCTGAGTCTGGCCCTAATTTAGGTTATGGTTTTGGTGAATTTCTCTGAACCTCAGTTTTTCTTGAGCATAAAACAACTTATTATTTTGCTGGTAAGATTAAGTGATATAATGCATGTGATTATTCAGCATAGTACCTGGAGATAGAAAATGATTAATAAACCCTATCATAGAACCACTGGCCTGTCACAAGCTGGTACTCAGACATACTAGCAATAAATATCATTTTCATTATTACTGCTATTGCTATCATTGTAAAAGGGGAAGGTCACTGATGACTGGAAGAGAGTAAACCTTTTACCTGAGACCTAAAAAGTAGGATAAAAGAGGGAAGAAAAAACCATTGTTGGGGGATAGGATTCAGGTCCTATATATCAGTAATTACTATAAGCAATAGGAGGAGTGATGGTGACTCTGAAGCGGATGGTAATTAATTCAACTAGTTTACTGAACAACAACTTTGTGCCAAGCAATGAAAATATAATAAAAAAGATAAAATCCATGTGGGAGTTTACTTGCTAGTGTTTCTGGTGATTCTGATGATGCACTGCTACTTAAACATAAAGTAATTCAAGACAACACCTAAACCAAAATATGTATATAATAACTGTCTCCTTAGTCAAGAGGACTTAGTCAAGAGGGCTAGAAATAGTTACATCTCTTAAAAGCTTTGCAAAGGAATGACACTTCAAATTACAGCGGTATCTAATACAGAAGCCACCAAATATTAGTTACATAAACCTCACAAAACACCTGTAATGAAATCTTTTGGCAGCCAAGGACCAAATAAAAGTATGTTCCCAAGTATCAATTCAATCCATGGCTGAGATTTCCACGACAAAAACAAGCCAAATTTTACTGTAAATGGTGACTGACTGGAACACTGCACAAGAGCTATCATTCTTCAAAACACAGGATACAGTATAACTTGTGATTTGGAAATAAACCAAAACATACATCAAAAGAAGCTAATGAAATATGATTGAAGCAATTCAAAATTTGTTAGTTTTAGTTCTCATGAGCTTTATAAAAATATGTTTGGTATGAAATGCTAACACTGTTTTTGATAAGACCTGTCTAAACAAGATGAGTACTATTTACCAAAACAGAAAAACAATGTTTTAGCCTGATATGAGTGGTTGGCTAGCTTTGAATTCTATCATCTATCAGTCACCAACAATATTTACTGCTTGTTTACTTAATGCAGCCTTTCTGAGAAAGGCACTTACAGAATATTCACTAGCTGCTAAATATTATTGTTAGAAGCAGCAACCAGAGATGGTTATCTATTTAAGCTGTTTATCTTTGTCCCTTAAAAAATTATAGCAAATAGAACAAAATGTTCTACTGCAAAAGTTGAGTCTAAATGTATCTGGATAATAGCAAAGTGTTTCCTTGGAACTTCAGAGGTAACAATCTCTGAAAAAGCAGCCTGGAGGGAAAATTTTCTTTTCAATTATTGCATTATCAAAAAATAAAGCCTATAAAGAGAAAATTGTTCTTTTGAAAAAGCATCATCTAAATCAGTATTCACAGAAGAGAGAAAGATTGGCTGTAATACCACAAGAGTATGCCTCATCCCAACCATCATGACAAATAAGAATGAAGATTTAATAGCAAGGGCAAACCTACATAACAAACAAAAAAGATAAAGAAGAAATGGCTTAGTGGTCTCCAATCAGATTAGCTCATGGAAAAATATTTGGCATATAAAATAATAGCATTGTCATGTTTACATAGCACCTTGGCATTTTTAAAGCCCGATGGCTTTAAATCAAAGATCAGCCCTCAGTAAAGTTTTTGCTCACTTCCTGAAGCCTAAGTTGCATCTTTCTTTAGGTCGTCTTAAATTGTTGTTTAATATCTGTATTTAAGCATTTATCACAGACTATGCTGTATTATAACTGGTTATAAAACAAGCTGTATGTCCCACTGTATTATAAATAGCCATAGGACTGTGTTTTATTCAATTTCCTTAGAACCTAACTATATGTCTTTCTCCAAACAGGTGCTAAGTAAAACCTTGTTGAATTGAACTCTATCATCTTTTATAATGTTCACAACTATCCCATGAGATAGGGAAAGCAGATATTAATTATACTTGTTTCATAAGGGAAGAAGCAAATATGGAAAGGTTAAATAATGTTCCCAAATTAATCCAGATAGGTTCCAGGATCTCAAGCTTCTAAGCTAACGATGTCTCTTTGTATGACAGTGTTTAGAAGACTTGGGCAGCAGAAATTCGTGGAGAAGTAACTCACAGAATTTAGAATGAAACTAAGTAATACAAGTAACCAATGCTCTATAAAGAAACCACTTCTGTATTATCTATTGCAGAGGACCAAAAGAAGAATAACATTTGATTTATAATCCTGAGTTTTTCTTGTCTTTTCTTATTCACTGAGAATCTAGAAGAGTTAAGCCAGGTATATTTATTCTGAAATCTCCTAACCGGGAAATGTGACTTCAAATCAGAATAGCATAATGGTAAACTTTGATCATTAATTGCACACCAAAAACATGGCCAGGATACATAAAATATATGAAAAGATAACACAAAACACATAGGTTCAAAAACAAGATAAAAATTTCTAGCAGCCAGGGCGCCTGGGTGGCTCAGTAGGTTGAGTGTTTGACTCTTGATTTTGGGTCAGATCATGATCTCATGGTTCATGAGTTCGAGCCCTGTGTCAGGCTCCATGCTGACAGTGCAGACTCCTTGGGATTTTCTCTCTCTCCCTCTCTCGCCATCCCTCCCACGTATGTGCTCTCTTTCTCAAAATAAATACATAAACTTAAAAAAATTTCTAGCATCCTGGGGTGCCTGGGTGGTTAAGTCAGTTAAGCTTCCAACTTTGGCTCAGGTCATCATCTCGCGGTTTGTGAGTTCGAGCCCCACCTTGGGCTCTGTACTGACAGCTCAGAGCCTGGAGGAACCTGCTTTGGATTCTGTGTCTCCCTCTCTCTCTGCCTCTCTCTCTCTCAAAAGTAAATAAACATTAAAAAAGAATTTTAAAAAAATTCTAGCAGCCAGTAGTAAAACAGAAATGGTTAATAAAAAGTAAAGCTGGCTAAAAGCTCAGGCCTTTGATTACAGACCTTAAAAAGGAGTGGCAGTGTTCAGTACCATACCAGCCCTTGCCCTCCAAAACCAAGCTAGTTCAAGAAAGAAGGCTAGGAAACACACACACACACACACACACACACACACACACACACCAACCTCCAGTGAGGGCTTTTATTTTACTTCATTAAAAATTTTTTTTGTCAATGTTTATTTATTTTTGAGAGAGAGACAGAGTACGAATAGCGAAGGGCAGAGACAGAGGGAGACACAGAATCCAAAGCAGGCTCCAGGCTCTGAGCCGTCAGCACAGAGCCCAACACAGGGCTCGAACCCACGAACCGCAAGATCATATCTGAGCCGAAGTTGGACACTTAACCGAAGCCACCTAGGCCTTTTAGGAAAATGTCTGAGGGAGAGGGTGCTGGCATAATCTATTAACATGTTACCAGAAACTGAAGCAAAGTACCAAATATTTCTATCTTATCTCCAATATAACTTATGACAAAAATCAATGAAATTCTGGAATAAGACTTAGTTCTAGATTGAGGACAAGGAGGGTTTAACTGCAAATTAACTGAATACCTAGAAACAGGTATGAGCACACTGGAAAGAAGGGGAGAGAAAAACAACAGCAGAAAAATAACTCCCACCCAAAATGAGCCAGCACACCAATATTCAGAATCATATGGAGAAATCTAATGCTAAAAATTACAGTCAGAAAAATCAATAATCACTACATGAATTTATTCAATATGAAAATAATTTTAAGGAAATAAATATTTAAAACATTAAAAGTAAATTCATACAGAATTTTCACAGGGATACATGAGGGCAAAACTTCAGGTTAAAATGAACAAGAAATAATGAAAACAAAAGAAAGGGGGAAAATGTAGGTATGAAAAGAACCCAATTAGAAAATGTGAAAATATGGGTGCCTGGATGGCTCAGTTGGTTAAGTGTCCAACTTTAGCTTAGGTCATAATCTTGCTTCTGATCCTCAATCTCCCTCTCTCACTTTCTCTCTCTCCCTCAAAAATAAAAATAAACATTAGAAAACAGAAAATGTGAAAATAAAAACTTCGGTCATTGATATAAAAAATCAATAGATGAAACAGACTTTTCTCTAGATACACTGAAGGCAGATGTCTTGAATTAGAAGATAGTCCTGATGCATTCACTGAGAACTCAGCAGAGTCAGAAAAAAATTTTAATTGAAACTACAGCTAAAATTTTTTAATTTTATTTATTTAAGCAAGTGGGGTAGAGGCAGAGAGAGAGAGAGAGAGAGAGAGAGAATCCCAAACAGGCTCCACACTGTCAGCATAGAGCCCGATGCGATGCTTAAACCCCCAAACCATCAGATCATGACTTGAGCTGAGATCAAGAGTTGGACGTTTAACCAACTGAGCCACCCAAGTGCCCCTGAAACTAGAGTTAAAAGACATATAAGGTGGATTGAGAGGCTCCAAAGGGACTGAAAGAATGGTTGAAGAAACAATAACTGCTGAAAAATTGAGAACATGAGAAAAATCAATCTTCAGATTAATAGTGAAACTGAATATTTGGAGTCAGCATCCAGAAAAGACTCCTTGAGATTATTTTTTAGCCTATGATTTTCCTATAGATTTCTCCCCTTCTCAACATCCTACTAGTCTATCAAATTACAATTCTTGTGAAAACTAAGGTTAAGGGGGCCAGTTGGATCAGATGATGTCTGACGGGGTTTTAGGGGTAGTTCTAGTAACCCAACTATAAGCACTAGAGTTAACAGATGGGAGTGGAATATAGAAATTCTACTATCAGGGCTCCAAAGTGAGTTCACTTGACAAGCAGGGAAAATGCAGTCAGATGGTGCCTTTACTCTTCTGCTTTATCTCCCTCTTCCATCCAGTTCAAGTAAACTCAAGTAATAAGTCAAATTTGCAAAAAGCACTTATGGAGTACAAGGTCCTGTACTACATACTATGTAGGGTACAAAAGCTGTCTTCTCTTCAAGACTTTGCCATTTAGATAAGATAAAAATTGAAAAGTAAATGATGGGCCAAGATGCAATAACAGGGAACTAGACTTAATCTCCTGCCAAAACCAATTAAAAAAAAAACTGGACAAAATATATGACTTAACAGTTTTCAAAACACTAGACATCAGTTAATAAAGTACAATGATCTACGAGAGATGAGGGGACCCCTATGATTGCCCCAGTTACCCACACTGAGCTTCCAGGCAAAGACACGGCAGATATCCAGAAAGACTAAGAAGCTAGAGTTTGCAGAGCAGAGTATCACAGAAGAGAGAAATGTTCTGAGATAAAACTCCAGAGATTTGGAGAGAATTCCCCTCAAATATCCAAGAGTATAGATCATAAGCAGAAGAAGATAAATAATAAAGATCAGAGGGATTTTTTTTAAACAGGATATAGAAAGACAATGGAGAAAAATCCATGAAACCGAAAGCTGGTTCTCTGAAAAGCTCAAAAAAACTTATAAAACTCTAGCCAAACTGACCAAAGAAAAAAAGAGAAGACACAAATTATAACAGGAATTAAAAAAAAATTACCACAGATCCAACATTAATATTATAATAAAGGAGTACTTCAAAAAACTTCATGCTCTTAAACTCAACAACTCACATGAAAAAGGTAAAATCTTAAAAAGACACAAAAGAAATAGGTTTCTTGAATAGTCCTGTCTCTGAACTTCTAATCTTCCAACAACAACAAAAAAGTCCTGGGCCTTATTGGTTCACTGGCAATCCAGTTAAACATTTCAATAAAATACAATATTAATTCTCCATAAAAATTTCTTGAAAATAGAAAAGAAAGATTTCCAAACCTACTTTTTGAGACAAGTGCTACACTGAGACCAAAACCAGACAAAGTCATAACAGGAAAACTACAAATATCCCTTGGACAAATATCCCTCGTGAACACAAATGAAAAATCCCCCCAAAATGTTAGCAAATTGTATCCAGTGATATGCAAAAAGAATACATCTAAGTGAAGTTGATCCTGGTAATTTAAGGCTAATCCAATATTTGCAAATTGATTGGTGCAATTCAACGTATCAAGAGACTGAAAAAAACCTCCATATGATCGACTTGATAGAGGAAAAAGCACTTGACAAATTGTGACATCCATTTATGATTTAAAACTTGCAGCAAACTAGGAATAGAAGAAAATTGCCCTGCCTGAAAAAGGTTATCAGGCCCAAACTTAAAGCTAATATCATATATAATGGTGAAACACTGGTTTTTGCCCTCATATATGGAGCAGATAAGGATACTTGTCATCACCACTACTACTTAACACTGTAGTGGATGTGCAACAAGTGCAACAAGATAAGGAAGAGAGGCACACAGATTAGAAGGGAAAAAACAAAACTTTCTTCTTTGCTTGTGACATAACTATCTATGAACAAGTCTAAAATAATCTACAAAAGCTACTAGAACTAGTAAGTGAGTTTAGCAAGGGAATAAAACACAAGAGCTATATTTTTAAGTACCATTTACAAGTGCATCAGAAAACATGAACTACTTAGACATAAATTCAACAAAATATATACAGGATCTATATGTAAAAAACTACAAAACAATAATGAAAGAAATAAAAAAATCTCTCGACAAACTCTAATTCCAAGAGATATATGTACTCCTATGTTTACTGCAGCATTATTTACCAGAGCCAAATTATGGAAGCAGCCCAAGTGTTTTTCGATAATGGATGAATAAGACAAAGAGCACGTGTACACACACGCACACACACACACACACACACACATATATATCTATGTACACACACACACACACATATGTACACAACAGAGTATTATCCAGCCCAAAAAAATGAAATCTTGCCATTTGCAACAACATGGATGGATCTAGAGAGTATAATGCTAAACCAGTCAGAGAAAGAAATAAGCTAGTCAGAGAAAGAAAAATACCACATGATTTCACACAACTTGTATGATTTAAGAAACAAAACAAATGAACAAAGGGGAAAAAAAGAAACAAACAAGAAAACAAACACTTACTACAGAAAACAGATGGTTACCAGAGGGGAGGTGGGGGGGGGGGGGCATGAGTAAAACAGTTGAAAGGGATTAAAAGTACACTTATCTTTTTTTTTAATCTTGATTTTTAAACGAGAGAGAGAGAGCATGTGCATGAAAGGGGGAGGGGCAGAAAGAGAGGGGGACAGAGGATCTGAAGTGAGCTCTGTGCTGACAGCAGAGAGCCAGATGCAGGGCTTGAATCCACAAACCATGAGATCATGACCTGAGACAAAGTCAGATGCTAAACCAACTGAGCCACCCATATGCCCCTAAAAGTATACTTATCCTGATGAACACAGAGTAACACATTGGAATTGTTCCATCACTATATTGTACATCTGAAATTAATATAACTACATTGGAATTAAAATTAAAAAAACAAAACAAAACAGGGCGCCTGGGTGGCTCAGTCAGTTAAGCGTCCGACTTCAGCTCAGGTCATGATCTCACAGTTCATGGGTTTGGGCCCCGCGTTGGGCTCTGCGCTGGCAGCTCAGAGCCTGGAGCCTGCTTTGGATTCTGTGTCTCCTCTCTCTGTTCCTCCCCTGTTCATGCTCTGTTTCTCTCTCTCGTTCTCTCAAAAATAAAGATTAAAAAAATTTTTTTAATAAAATAAAAAAAATAAAGAACTACCATGCTAACAGATTGGGAAATTTAATTTAGTTAATATGTTACTTCTCTCCAAACTGATATATAAATTGAACACAAGCCCAGTCAATTGTAGTAGGATTGTTTTTTATACAATCGTTTCTCGGCCTTTTGGCTGAGATCAAGTGTAGGATTGTTCTTTATACATATCTACAACCTGACTCTAAAGTTTATGTGGAAATGCAAAGGGAGTAGAATAGCCAAAATAATTCTGAAAAGAAGAAAAAGACTAAAAACCTCATAGTACTAGGTTTCATGACCTAATATAAAGGAAGCTACAGTAATTAAGAAAGGATGATAAATATCAATGGAACAGAATGGACAATGTCCAAAAATAGGTGCATACATACGTAAAAACTTGATTTTTACAAAGGCAATTCTACAGAAAAAAGAATATTTTCTCCAAAATGGCACTGGAACAATTAGACATCCCTGCCCACAAAAATAATCTTTGAACCATAACTTGTACAAAATATAAAAATTAACTTAAAATGAGTTGTAGAACTAAATGGAAAGGATACTAATATAAAACTACTAGAAGAGGGGTACCTGGGTGGCTCAGTGGGTTTAGCATCAGACTCTTGATTTCAGCTCAGGTCATGATCCCAGCATCATGGGATTAAGCCCTCTATCAGGCTCTGCACTGAGCATAGAGACTGCTTAAGATCTTTTCCCTCCCTCTGCCCCTCTTCCCAGCTCATGCTCTCTCTCTACAATACAATACAATACAATACAATACAATACAATACAATACAATACAATACAATACCTACTAGAAGAAAACATAAAAGAAAATCTTCGTTGATCTCAGGTTAGGCAAAGCTTAGATATGATGCCAAAAAAAGAGAGAAAATTTATAAAGCAGATTTCACCAAAACAAAAAACTTCTGCACTTCAAAAGACATTGTCCTAAAAATGAAAACATAAACTACAGATTGGGAAAAACATTTGCAAAACATATACACGTATAGAGAGCATATGAAAAGCATTCTCTTATAATTCAATAAGGAAACAACTCAATTTTAAAAATAGGTAAACATTTGAATAGACATTTTACCAAAGAACAAATTTCAGATGACAAATAACCACAATAAATACCAATACACACTTATAGAATGGCTAAAATTAAAAAGATTGAAATCTACCAAGGGTTGTCTAGGAGGAAGAAGAACTAGGAAGTCTTATGCACTGCTTGTAAGAATGCAAATTGATAAAATGTGTTTGGAAAACAGTTTAGCAGTTTTCTTAAAAACGTAAACATATACCTAACATATGATCCAGTCATTTAGCTTTTAGGAATTTACCCAAGAGAAATGAAATCATGTGTAAACATAAAGACTTTACATGAATTCTCTTTCACAGCTTTATTCATAACAGCCAACAACTGGAAACAACCAAATGTCCATTAGCAGGCAAATGGATAAAACTGTGGTACACACATACAATGAAATACTATTACTCAGCAATAAAAAGACACAATTTATTGATATATGCAACAACAAATATGAATCTCAATAATGTTGAGTGAAAGAAGCTAAATCAAAAATGTTGCATGATTCTATTTATATTAAATATTCTGGAAAATGCAAAATGATCTACAGTGACAGAAGGTCTAGGAATGTAAAAGAGGGAAAGAGAAAGGTAACTTGGTAAATGATACATATACATTCATTTTCTTGATTGTGTTAAAGATTTTATGGGAGTACACATATATCACTCAAACTGTATCTTAAATATGTATGATTATACTTCATTGAAAAAACATATGTAAATAAATAATTCCAGAACTCTGAGAACTTGAAATATTTGATTTTCTTAAAGAGTGAAAGTAAAGAGGTGCCTGGGTGGCTCAGTCAGTTAAGTGTCTGACTTCGACTCAGGTCCTGATCTCATAGGTCGTGAGCTTGAACCCCGTGTCGGGTTCTGTGCTTGACAGCTCAGAGCCTAAAGCCTGCTTCAGATTCTGTGTCCACCTCTCTCCTTGCCCCTCCCCCACTCATGTTGTCTCTCTCTCATTCTCAAAAATAAATAAACATTAAAAAATATTTATAATAAAATAAACAGTGAAATTAAATGGCCCCATGATTTTGTATATGTTAAGTACCTAACAAATTTTTGTATTTTTTTGAATATTTATTTTGAGAGAGAGAGAGAAAGCACGAGTAGTAGAATGGCATAGAGAGAGGGAGAGAGAGAATCCCAAGCAGGTTCCACACTGTCAGCACAGAGCTCAATGCAGGGCTCAATCTCACAAACCATGAGATCATGACCTAAGCCGAAATCAAGAGTCAAACACTTAACCAACTGAGCTACCCAGGCACACCAACCTAACCAATTTTTAATGTCTTTCCCCCAATTAAATTTTAATCCACACTCCATCAAAATCATTATAATAGCTTCTCTTGAAAAATAATGAACTAGCTGGTCTATTTCCTGTTCATCTGAAAATTTAACCCACAAATCTTTTAAGAAATTAAGCTACAGAAAATTTATAGGAAAAAAACATCTACTTATAAGATTAAGGCCCTTAAAAGTAAAATTGTAATTTACTAATCTATTAATCATCAGAGCCTAGAATACTACCTGAGACAGAGTAAATTAAATGCCTATTCAATTAATGAATTAATATGCTCAAATCACTTTCTGCCCCTTCTCTTTCTCAATTACTCAACTGGCAAGGTCTAATGCTAAGACTCATTATAAAATGTAATTATTCCACTGCTAAAATATCAAATTCTGACCTTTTCCTCTTCCCAGCCCCCACATTCTCATCTTCTCACAATCTATTACTTTCCCCAAAACTATAAAAGCCACTTCATAGTATCTGCTAGTCTTTAGTCACTCTTTATCTCACAGACCTAACTACTCATCCTAGATCCCAAAGGGATCTCTAGGTCCCTAGATCCTAGATTTATTTCTGAATAAAAGAAACCAAATTCTGTTGTTCAATACTCAGACTTTCTTATTCCTCATTCCTTCATTGCTCCTTATTCCTTCTTTATTTCTAAACAACCCATGTGCTAATAAAACTCCCACTGCTTCCAAACATATCTGGGACTTCCCTGATTCTGTATCTTTCAAAACGTTCCTTCTTTAAATGCCTGTCTCATCCTCCAACTATTCATCAAGGTACTACAAATCTTTCGAGCCTTAGTTCAATCTCACTTCCTCTATAAACGTATTTCTGATTTACTTTAATTAAATTAATTCTATTGTCTCCATGGGTGCCCAGAGTACTTTATGTCTTGGAAGCAAATATTATGTATACAGAGGGCAGTAAGACACCCAAAAAACCTGGAATTAAGAGAAATAAGACTGTTTTCTAAGTTAAAATTTAAAGAATCAATACATTTTAATAGAATAAAGTCACCTTTTAAAGAGATCCAGGTCCACAGGCCAGATCAAGATCCAACTAATGGCATTTTGAGTTATTTAAAGACATCATCTCAAAAGAATTGTATTAACTAGAAAAGAGGTAGGGAGAAATGTGAAATACATGAACACTCAAATAAAAACTTAGTACACCAATGTTCATGGCAGTATTATTCACAATCTAAAAAGCCAACCAAAATGTCTATCAATGCATGAACGGATAAATAAAATGTAGTATATACATATAATGGAATATTGCTTAGCTTTCAAAAAGAATGAAAATCTGATACATGCTATAACATGGATGAAGTTTGAAGACACTATGTTAAGTGAAATAAGCCAGACACAACGGACAAATATTATATGATTTCACTTACATGCAATATCTAGAAAAATAAAATTCATAGAGACAAAAAGTAGGATAGTGGTTACCAAGGGCTGGGGGAAGCAGAGGAATGAGGAGTTATTATTTAATGAGTACAGAGTTTCTGTAAGAGATGATGACAAAGTTGTAGAAATGGATGGTAACAGTGACTGCACAGCAGTGTGAATATATTTAAATGCCACTGAACTGTATACTTAAAAATGGATAAAATTATAAGTTTTATGTTATATATATTTTGTCACAATTAGATATATAAATTGGTGAAAGAAGAAGTGACAGGTCTCATTCAAACACTGATTCAAGTAGAAGGGACCATGTCCACCTAATAGATACACATTACTATGAAGAATAAACACACACACACACACACACACACACACACACACACACACACATAAAAATAAACAAACTATCAGAACTTGATATAATTATAACCCACAAACAACTTCCTGTTTCCTAAGTCTCAAATATTAGGCAGATATGCTAAATCATTCACCTGCTTTTTTTCTCCCCCCTTCTTGAACTTCCAGCTCCGGAAGCTATGAAAAAGGAGCTTCTATGAAGAAACCTAACTTTTATGTTATCGCTGTTCTCCTGCAGGAAAATGCAAGAATGTTGTATCTGAGAAATAAGTACTGGAAATTCATCAACATCCCTTCTAGAGACGATATAACTATGAAATATCACTGAGTACCAACTATATGCAAGATATGCTACAATTAAGTATAATGAAATATAGCACTATCTTCACTTTCCAGGAAGTGAATATAATCTAGTGTGGAACTAGACAGGTAAGTGTTAAAAGGTAAACACAATGAAAAGTAACATGCACGTGGTGCCAAATGAGTGGCACAAACAATAGATCCTTAAGGAGCTAAGAAAGGAAGAAATTTCCAGGTCAGACATAACACTTATCTATAAACATGTCCAGGGCTTTCAAGAAGTGCCAGTTCTCTACTTGGTTACTACCCTCCTGTGGATAGATGAAGTCTTCCCTAATTATTTTAGCTTCTCTGTATCATTTACTATACTACATGTCATATTCTGTACTCAATTTCTTATAAGCATGATTGTCACCCCAACAGTTATATGTCAACAGAAAATATCCATATTGCTTAGCATAATCTATACATAGAGATAATGCTCCATAAAGACTTGAACTGAAATGAATGTTTCCGAATAAGTTAAGCACATAGGAATAATGCCCAGTATACAAAAAAAGCAAAAAATTATTATTTTATGTTTGCAACACAGATAACCTTGGGGATGCGGAAGGTAGAGGGCCTTTATCTCACAATTTCTCCCTCCAGAAAGTATTAGCACTATGAAAACGTAAAACATTCAACAGTTGCTTTCATTTCAGGATAATTCTATACTTTATAGGTGAACCAGTGCATATTTTTGTGGTTTGTTGCAGAAGGAGATACATTTAATGAAGCATGAAATGATCTAAAAAACAAGAAAAATGTCAATTTTGTTGAAGTTTCAGTTCCCAATAGATTTCTAGGGAGTTTTTGGGTTTTGCTTCCATGTTTCTCTTGGAAGAAGTCCAGAGGGAATTAGCCTATTTTGAAATGCTAAAGTAAAAGTTTAATTCAATTTAGGGGTACCTGGGTGGCTCAGTTGGTTAAGCATCCGACTCATGACTTCAGCTCAGGTGATGATCTCATAGTTTGTGGGATCAAGACCCGTGTCAAGCTCTGCACTGACAGCGCAGAGCCTGCTTGGGATTTTCTCTCCCTCTCTTTCTGATCCTTCCCTCCTCATATGAATGCATGCACATGCCCTCCCTCTCTCTCTCCCTCCCTCTCTCTCTCTCTCCTCTCTCAAAATAAATAAATAAACTTCTCTTTAAAAAGTTTAATTCAATTTATGTGTACTGTAATCACCCTTAACTATTTGAAAGAAATTTAAAATAAAAAACTTTAAGACTACCAAATACACACTCAACTATAGTGGAAAAATTACAACAAACATGATCTGAAGAAAATATCTAAGGAAAGTAAAGCAACGAAGTTAGTAATTTCAAGAAACAAAAAAATTAAAATAATAAGTCTCAAGAGAACCATAAGAGTCTAGGAGCCTATAACTACCCATAATTTTTTATACCAAAATTATAGCCAATATCCTACTTTTTCCCTCAGAGATAATGTGTACTAAGTGATTTTATTTACTCCTAGAAAAGAGATAATTTTTATTGCTATATTTAGTTTTAAAATGTCTTATTCTAAAAAGTAGATATTCATGAGTACAGGGCCTAAGTTGCCATTTTTGTAACCTATGTACAGTTGTGATTAGCTGAAGTACACTATAAGTGAAAAAGTGTGGCCTACCCTAAAACAGAACCTAACTTTCTCACACAAACATAAGAAAGAGGTATATTATACCTCATCAGCAGCACTACCATGTAATCATATAACTCTATTATTTATCACAGATCTGCTTTCTCTAATGTACTAGGACTAGAAAATTAATTCTGTCAATTTAACTTTCTATCTGTACCAAAGTCATAATTTCTGCAACAGGTATGAAAGAGGGTATGAGTTAGAAGCAAATAACAATTTAAGATTAGAATAAGTGGATGGCACATACACATGCATTTAAATTCAAGAATTAAAGGAGCTTAAAAAAAAAAGCTAAACGAAATGAGCTTAGCCAACGTGTGTGTGTGTGTGTGTGTGTGTGTGTGTGTGTGTGTGTGTGTAAAAGAGACAGAGACAGAGATGAGAAAGAAAATATAGCATGAATGCAGTGTGGAAAATTCTACCTAATATTCCACTCAGTGATATTATACCCTAGAATATGCATAAAATGAGAAACAAAACCTGTTTTCTACATAGCTGAATTCAATTCAGGAAGGCCTTTTAGGGAAAAAAAAAATTGTATTGTGTATGATTCAAGTAATTAAGCCACAATTCATAACTGTCAATCAACACAAACCAAAAATACACTAAGAACTTCATCCAGTGCTCAGCTGGAAAAAAATCAATTTCTTCCCACACTGAAAGAACCAGCTGCTTTAGATGCAAGACTTAGTTTTATATTACCTCTGAACTGTACATATTTATCAAATTTTAAAAGATCATTTTGGCAACACAAGATTTTTGTCTTTTATACTAACTTTAGAATCTAACTTTCACATATGTAGTCATACTACATATAATTAACATGCTATATTCTTCTAGTGTTATTTTTAAGACCAATAAATAATGGATGTATAACTTCTATTCTCTTAACAAATTAGAACTGTTTAATCATTTGAAAAACAATTTTTGAGTATTTTTTTCTAAACAAAAAATCACCCCAAATACTTGTGAGTAGTCAATAAATGCTAACTTGTGATATTTTGAACAGAGCCAGGTAGAATCTCAGAGAGAGGAAAAACAGTATGTGCTACGGTAAGAAGTACATGTCTGAAAAAAAAGAAAATGTTATCATGTCAATTTGTCATTTCTTAAGTTACTTTAAATAGTTCAAAATATTTTAAAATTTTCTTGAGATTTCTTTTTAAATCATGTGTTATTTAGAACTGCTGCTGAATCTCCCAAGTACATTGGGATTTTCGAACTATTATTGATTTCTAGCTTAATTCCATTGTGGCCTGAGAACAGACTGTATGATCTCCATACTTCTAAGTTTGTTAAGGTATGCTATGAGGCCTAGAATGTGGTCTATCTTGGTGAGCATATCTTGAAAAGAACATGCATTCTGCTGTTGCTAGATGAAGTAGTGTATAGATGTCCATTACATTGAGTTGACTGACAGTGTTAAGTTAACTAACCTATGTCCTTATTAGTTTTCTGCCTACTGGATCTGAATGAACATTTCTGATACAGGGATGTTGAAGTCTCCGACCATAATAGTGGATTCATCTATTTCTCCTTATAGATCTATCCATTTTTGCCTCACATATTTTAACACTATGTCTTTAGATGCCTACACATTAGGGGTCACTATGCCTTCTTGGAAAACTGACACCTTTATCACTACATAATGCCCCTTCTTATCCTGGATGACTTTACTTACTCTGAAGAGTTACCTGCCTGAAATTAATACAACTATTTCTACTTTCTCTTGATTAGTATTAGCATAGTATATCTTTCTCCACCAATTTGTTTTTAATCTCTATATATCTTTATATTTAAAGTGAGCTTCTTGTAGACAACATATCATTGGGTATTGCTCTTCGATCCACTCTGACAATATGTGTCTTCTAATTGGTGCATTTAGACCGCTGCTATTTAATTATTGGTATAGTTGGATTACTATCTACCATATGTTACAGTTTTCTATTTGTTGCCCTTTTTCTTTGTTTCTATTTTTATCTTCCACTCTTTTTTTCTGCTTTTAGTGGTTTTAAACTGAGCATATTATATGATTCTATTTTCTCTTTCTTAGCCTATTAGTTACACTTTTTAAAATTCTTTCCAAGTTTTTATTTAAATTCCAGTTAACATGTAGTGTAATATTAGTTTCAGGTGTAGAATTTAGTGATTCAACACTTACATACAACACCCAGTGCTCATCACAACAAATGCCCTCCTTAATACTCATCACCTATTTAACCCATCTCCCCCATCTACCTCCCCTCTGGTAACCATCAGTTTGTTCTCTATAGTTGAGAGTCTGTTTCTTGGTTTTCTCTCTTTTCTCCCCACTATATTCATTTGTTTTGTTTCTTAAATTACACATGAGTGAAATCATATGGTATTTGTCTTTCTCTGACTTATTTTGCTTAGCATAATACTCTCTAGCTCCATCGACATCAGTGTAAATGGAAAAATTTCATTCTTTTTTATGGCTGATAATAATCCATTATATATACATCTTTATCCATTAATCTGTTGATGGACATTTGGCCTCTTTGCATAGCTGGCTAGTGTTGATAATGCTCCTACAAATATCAGATTATTTTTGTATCCTTTGGATAAATACCTAGTAGTACAATTGCTGAATTGTAGGGTTGTTCTATTTTTAACTTTTCGAGAAACCCCCATACTGTTTTCCATAGTGGCTGCACCAGTTGGCTTTATCAACATCAGTGCAAGAGGGTTCCCCTTTCTCTCCATCCTTGCCAATAATTTGTTTTTTTGTGTTGTTAATTTTAGCTATTCTGATTGGTATGAGGTGACAGCTCATTGTACTTTTGATTTGCATTTCCCTGATTATGAGTGATGTTGAGCATCTTTTCATGTGTCCGTTGGCCATCTGGATGTCTTCTTTGGAAAAATGTCTATTTATGTTTTCTGTCCATTTTTTAATTGGATTATTTGTTTTTAGGTGTTGGGTTATGGAAGTTTGTTATATATTTTGGATACTAACCCTTTATCTGATATGTCATTTGCAAATATCTTCTCCCATTCTGTAGTTGCCTTCTAGTTTTGTTGATTGTTTCCTTCACTGTGCAAAGATTTTTTTATTTTGATGTAGTCCCAATGTTTACTTTTGCTTTGTTTCCCTTGCCTCAGAAGACAGATCTAGTAAGAAATTACCAGTTATACTTAAAAAAAAATTTTAGGGGCTTCTGGTTGGCTCAGTCAGTTAAGCATCCATCCAAATCTTGATTTCACATTGTCAGCGCAGAGACTGCTTGGGATTCTCTTTCTCTCCCTCTCTCTCTACCCCTCCCCTGCTTGTGCACACCTCTCTCTCTCTCTCTCTCTCTCAAAATAAAAAAATAAAAATTTTAGTGGTTCCCCTAGAGTTTGCAATATGTACTTACAACTAATCCAGTCTATTTTCTTTTTTTGTTTTGTTTTTAAGGTTTTACTTTTTTATGTAATCTCCACACCCAATGTGGGGCTTAAACTCACAACCCCAAGATCAATAGGTGCATGCACTACTGACTGAGCCAGACAGGCACCCTTAATCCAGTCTACTTTCAAACAACACTCTATTGCATCATAGGTACTGCAAGTATTTTACGACTACAAAATAATCCTAATTCTTCCTTCCATCACTTGTATTATTGCTGGCATTCAGATTCTGCATAAGCACATATAAGCACACACACACAGCATACATAGTTAAATACAGTGTTGCTATTATTATTCTGAACAAACGGTTATTAGTTAGATCAACTGAGAATAAGAAAAATAGGCGCAGCTGAGTGGCTCAATCGGTTAAGCATCTGACTCGATTTCAGCTCAGGTCATGATCTCATGGTTGGTAGGATCTAACCCCATATCCGGTTCTGCACTGATGGCACGGAGCCTGCTTGGAATTCTCTTTCTCCCTCTCTCTGCCCCTTCCCTGCTCGTGCACGCTCTCTCTCTCTCAAAATAAACTTAAAAAAAAAAGAATAAGAAAAATAAACGTTTTTATTTTGCTTTCACTTATTCCTCCCCCAATGCTCTTCTTTTCTTTATGTAGATTTGAGTTTCTGACCTTTATAATTTTCCTTCTCTCTAAAGAACTTCTTTTAATGTTTCTTGCAAGGCAGGTCTACTGGCAACTAATTCCCTCAATTTTTCTTTGCCTAAGAAAGGCTATTTCTACTTCACTTTTGAAGGATAATTTCACAGGATTCTATGCTTGTGGGCTTTTTTCTCTTAATACTTTGAATATTTCATTGAGCTCTCTTCTTGCTTGCATGGTTTCTGAGGAGAAGTCAGACGTTAATTCTTATCTTTGCTCCTCTATAGGTAAGGCTTTTTTCCCCTCTGGTTTCTTTCAGGATTTTTTTTTTAAGTTTTTGCAGTTTGAAAATGATATGCCTAGGTAGAGTTTTTGTCATTTATTCTGCTTTTGTGTTCTCCGAGCTTCCTGGATCTGTGGTGTCTGACATTAATTTAGAGATATTCTCTGTCACTGTTGTTTCAAATATTTCTTTTGTTCCTTTCTCTATTTCTTCTTCTGGCATTTCTGTTACATGTACATTATACCTTTTGTAGTTGCCTCACAGTCCTTGGATATTCTGTTCTGCTTTTGTTTTCCAGTATTTTTTTTTCTCTTTGCTTTTCAGTTTTAGAGTTTTCTACTGAGATATTCTCAAGCTCAAGAGATTTCCTGAGCCTTGTCCAGTCTACTAACAAGCTCATCAAAGGCATTCTTCATTTTTGTTAGCACTTTTTATCTGTAGCACTTTTTTATTCTTTCTTAAAATTTCTCTGTTTACACTGACCATGTGTTCTTACATGCTACTTTACCTATTAGAGCCCCTAGAATATGGTTTTAAATTCCAGGTCTGATAATTCCAACATCCCTACAATATGTGAATCTGATTCTGTTGTTTGTTTCATCTCTTCTGTGTTTTTTCGCACTTTAGTATGTCTTGTAATTTTTTGTTATAGGCAGGCACAGTGTACTAGATAAAAAGAACTGCTGTAGACAGGCTTTAGTAATGTGTTGGTGAGGTGGGAGGAAGGGAGGAGAAGCATTGTATAGCCCTGTGAATAGGTCTCAGTCTACTAATAAGCCCATGCCCCAGACTGTGAACTTCACAAGTATTTCTCAGCTCCCCACCCCCTGTGGCACAAGACAGCTAGAGTGGGCTGCACAGTTGGGTATTTCCCTCTTCCATGTGAAAAGCTAGTGTCAATTGGGGTTGGGTATTTTCCTTCCCTCAGGTCAGTTAGGCTCTGATAAAACCCCAGTCATTTAGGTTCTTAAACAGATTCTCCTGAGAGCAGACCTTGTTAAGAACAGAATGCCCTGGCATATTCCAAAATGGTTCCTTTTTCCTTTCCCTTGTGAGAATCACAGAGGATTTTTCTCTAATATTCATTGTGAGAACTTAGTAGAGATGCAAGAGGTAAAACTCACAAAAATGTGAAGGATGTCCTGCTAGACTTTTTATCTCTCGGATTTACCTGTATTGAGCCTCTAGCAATTCACCAATGAACAGCTCACATTTCCCTCCCTGACACCATTCCTGTGGAAGTTGCTGCTCTGGTAAGTTGTGACTTTCTGTACTGGATGGACCTTTTAGTCTCTGCAATTTGGGGGGCAGCAGTTTGCTCTGTGAAGAACTACGGACCAAATAAGAGTCGTTGATTTTTCAATGTGTTCAGCTTTTTACCTGTTAGGCTGGATTGGTGACTTCCAAGTTCTTTAAATGCCAGACCAAAACCTGGAAGTCCAAACTACATTAATAGTGAACTATTTCAAAAGTAAACTGAACCAGGAGCCACAGAATGCCCTACCATCTAATAGTTGCATATAAACTATGTCATACTGATTGAACAACAAGGAGGACTTTCATAGACCAATCTGTCTCTATTTTTAAGAATTTGGCTAAATAGATGCCATAGGTTTTAAAAACCAGAAAATTATATCTTCTAAATATGCCAGCTAATTTATCACTGTGTAAGATACAGTCTGTAACCAAAGGTTTAAAACCAAAATTACTTACATAGTAATAAAAAATACCAAGTGAGTAAAATTTTGCCTTTTAATATGTAAGATTTAGTATATAATAAAATAAATATTTTCCCCTGGAAATACATATTTTCAACTATTTATTTTGAATAACCTTATAAGTCAAGGTTCTGTTAAGAGAACAATGGAGGGGCACCTGGGTGGCTCATTTGGTTAAGCACCCGGCTCTTGATTTCAGCTCAGGTCATGATCTCATGGTTGGTGGGATCTAGCCCCAGATGGGGCTCCGTGCTGCAATGTGGAGCCTGCTTGGGATTCTCTCTCTTCCTCTCCCTCTGCCCCACCCCCACGTTTAAGTGCTTGCACATGCTCTCTCAAAATAAATAAAATATAAACATTAAAAAAAACAGCAATGGAATTAGCAAAATGTCTTCATTATATCCTTTATCAAGAGGGTAATCTTGGAAATGTCATCAGCAATCAGTTATTTATACCTAAATTACTTGCCCTCTTCTCCACAAGGCATTTCAAAATAATAATAAAATAGCATTTCTCACGAGCTTTATGATACGTAAGGGAAAGTCATTATCCAAATACAAATAATGGAACTGTGGGTGGTCTGGGACATAAGTCCTTTCAAAGTATTGCCTTTGCACTAGAGTTGAAAGGCAGCTCAGTTGTGCATTGCTGACAGTCATGCTAAACTACTTCATCACCTGTCAATGTGGATCAATGCTTCAGAGAAAAAATTAATTTATAAAGTGCAAAGCAACTTGCTTTCCAAAATGCAGAATTTATGACTATTTTTTTCTGGACTATATTATAGGCAGCAGCAATAGAAACTGGGGCAAAATGGGACATCTAAATAAAAGAAGACTATAGAATAAAGAAAAAAGAAATAAACCAACACATTTACAGCATTCAGTCACCCTCTAGGACCCTAGGTCCCTCTAGCTCCCTCTAGGAACCACTATTGTAATCCAATTTTGTTCTACATTAAATGATTAAACATCAGGCTGTGAAATGGTATTACTTTCCAGGCAAGTGCCTGTTCATTAAGGCTGAGACCACAAAACAAAATAAAGAAACTAAAAAATCTCCTAAACCCATGAAAGAAGAAATTAGTGAAAAAGAAATCCTCACGGGGCACCTGACTAGCTCAGTCAGAAGCACATGCAACTCTTGGCCTCAAGGTTGTAAGTTCAAGCACCACATGGTGTGCAAAGATTACTTAAATAAATAAAAACTTAAAAAAAAGAAATCCTTACAAATTTTTCTGGTAAAGAAATTAAGAATTACAGAATGTAACTTGCCCAAATATGAACAGCATGCAAAGTCCAATATATCTGACTCTCCCATCTTTAATTTCTCTCTCAGCAATATTTAACAGGATTTACCACTTCTCCAGTTTTGCTTAATACCACACTACCTGGGCTTCTGCATATCTCACTGTCAGTTCCATCTCGGCCTTTTCTACCAAAACTCTAAATGTTAAAGTTCACTAGAACTGGATAAGTTCAAAGCCCTCTAAATGTTAAAGTTCACTAGAACTGGATAAGTTCAAAGCCCTCTAATCATCTGTAGGAATACTACAGAAATCATCTAGCTCCAAGACTTGAAGATTATATTTATATATACAGTGGAGATTCTGAAATACATATATCTACTACCACACTCATAAATTCAATTATCTATTTAACATCTGCACTTGGAAGTCTACTAGGCAATTTCAGTGTGGCCCAAACAAAATGATTGATTTTTCCCTTCAACCATGTACCCAGGTCCAAAAACCTAGGAGTCACCAAAGAGTCCTGTTTCTCTCAAATGTGACATCAACTACAGCAGGCAAGTGTTATTGGTTCTATTTTCGTAAAATAAAAGTCTAAACTCATCTCAGCATCTATAACTGCTGGCAAAATATTTTTATAGTATATGTCTTTTGATGTAAAGTGCACACATTTCTGTTCGTATATATGAAGGAGTAAAATTGTTGGGACATAGAGTATGCATACATTTACCCTTAGTAGTCCCTGCTGGTTTTTAAAGTGGTTTATGGGTTGTTCCCATTAGCAGGGTACAACTATTCCATTTGCTTCATTTTTGCCGAATGCATTATTTGTGTAACTTTTGACCCCAAAGTCCAGCTTCAAACAACAAACATTTATTATATCACAGTTTCTTTGGGTCCGAAATCCAAGGGCTTAGCAGCTGGGTAGCTCTGGCTCAGTCTCTCCCAACCCTGTAGTTAATCTGTCAGCCAGGTTGATCTGCTTCCAAGTTCACTCACATAGCTTATGACAGGCCTCGGTTTCTTCCCAGAAGGGCCTCCCCATAGGTTGTCTGATGGTCCTCATGATATGGCAGTTGGCTTCCCCCAGATCCAGTTATGTAAAAGAGAGGTAGAATGAAAAAGCACACCCAAGATGGAAGCTGCAGTCTTTTTAAAACCTAACTCAGAAGTGACAGTCATGTAGACCATTGTTTTGACATTTCAGGTACACATCCTTTGTCAGATATACATTTTGTAAATATATTGTAAATAATTTTGGCCTAATCTGTCATTTGCCTTTTTATTTTCTTAACAGTGGCTGTTGATGAGGAAAATCGTTTAACTTTAAAGAAGTCTAATTTATCAGTTTGCTCTTTTATAAGTATTGCTTGCTCTATCCTACTTATTTGCCTACTCCAAGGTGGTGAAGATATTCTTCTAAACATCTTACAAAAACCTTTATAATTCTAACTTTCAAATTTAAATCTATAATCCATCTAAAATTAATTATTGTTTCTGGCAATCTAGCCTCATTTGTTAAAAAAGATATTCCTTTCCCTATCTGCATTGCTTTGTCACCTTAAAATCAACTGATCTTTCAAGTGTGGGCTTTTTTTCTGGAGTTTTACTCTGTTCCACTAACCTACAGTATTTGCAAATTTTATGCAATACAACGCTGTCTTGAGTACTACAGCTTTATAATAAATCCTGAAATTGCAGAATGTAAGTGTGTCATCGTTTTTCTCCTTCGAGACTTTTCGGTTGTTCTAAGTCCTTTGAATTTCTATATAAATTATAGAATCATCTTGATAACTATTACCAAAAAATTCTGTAGGCATTATGTTTAGGATCATATTCAAACAATAGATTATTATAGGAAAAATAGTGACAATTCTATGAATCCAATCCATGAATATGACTTACCTATTCCTTTATTTTATCTTCTTTAATTTATCGCAACAATGTTTTGGAGTTTCCAATTAGAGGTCTTGTGTGTTTTTTTCTTAAATTAATCCAAAAAGCATTTCGTGTGTTTTCAAACTATTAAATTTGAGATTTACTTAATGCCATCTCCACATAAGGCCACCAGACTACAGAAAGAAAATTTATAATACTAGTCATGTATACTGAGACCTTACTAATTCTACTAGTTCTAGTAATTGTTTTGTAGATTACTTACAAGTTTTTACATAAACACATCATTTGCAAATAAAGATGGTTTACTTCTCCCTTTCTAACCATTGTGTCTTTATCTCCCTCACCTTATTGAACAACACAGCAATGCCGAATGTAAGTGGTGAGAGTGGGTATATTTGTTACATTCCCAGTCTTAGGGGAAAATTGTTTCAGTATTATTCCATTAAGTGGAATGTTAACTGTAGGTTTTTTCAAGACCATTTTTATCAGATTGGGGAAGTTTATCCAATTTTTTTTTATAATAAAAATTTTTTATTATAAATGGGTGTTCAATTATTTCCATTTTTTCCTGCCTTTATTGAAACAACCATGTATGTAGTTGCTTTGTCTTTTATTGTGTTTATATAAAACACAATAAAATTCAAACCAATCGTGCATTTGAATCTTGCATTCATAGCTAAATCTCCACTTGATTATGATGAATCAGGATGTATTAAACTTTTCATATATTGCTACAGATTTCATGTGCAACTATTTGGGTAAGGATTTGTATATCTGCATTCATAACATAGTGGTCCATGTTTTTATTTTTATTTTTTTTTTAAGTAATCACTATACCCAGCATGTGGCTCAGGCTCACAACCCCGAGATCAAGAGTCACATGCCCCTCCAACTGACCCAGCCAGGCACACCTAGTTTTCTTTTATCATCCTCATCTAGTTTTTTTTTTTTTAAATGATTTATTTTGAGAGAGAGAAAGAGAAAGAGAACATGCGAGCATGAGTGGGGTAGGTGCAGAGAGAGAGGGAGACAGAATTCCAAACAGCTTTGAGCTGACACAGCAATGCAGGGCCTGAACTCATGAACTGTGAGATCATGACCTGAGCCGAAATCAAGAATTGGACGCTTAACTGACTGAGCCATCCAGGTGCCCCGATCCTCATCTAGTTTAGGTGTGAGAGTTATGCTAACCTAAAAGAGTAAGTTGGGAATTTTTACCTCATCCTCCTCCCCCATTTTCTGAAACAGTTTGTGTAAAATTAGTATTACTTCTTCTATGTGTATGAAAGAATTCATCACTGACATCATCTGGATGTGAAGATTTCCCTGTGGAAAGGGTTTTGATAATGAATTCAATGTCTATAATAGATACTGGACTAATCAGATT
Organism: Acinonyx jubatus; assembly: GCF_027475565.1. Taxonomy (NCBI): domain Eukaryota; kingdom Metazoa; phylum Chordata; class Mammalia; order Carnivora; family Felidae; genus Acinonyx; species Acinonyx jubatus. Next base: position 47,948,611 of record NC_069390.1, on the reverse strand, counting down.
TCTCTTTCAGTTTATATTTTTGTAAGTTGTATTTTTAAAATTTGTTTCTTACATGTCACTTGTCAAATTCATGGGCAGAAAGTTGTTCATAACATTCCTTTGTTTTCTCCTGAATATCAGAATGTATGGTGATATACGCTCTTTCATTCCTAATACCAACAATTTTTGTGTATGTGTGTGTTCTATTAGTCTTGGAAACAACTTCAATTTTTTGTGGTTATTTTTTCTTACCTTTGTCAATTTTCTATTTTATTGATTTCTATTTTTATCTTTATTAATTACTTCCTTCTATATATACCTTTGATTTAATTTGATTGTCATTTTATATTTTCAGGTAAAAAACTTGAATCCTTAATTTTAAGTCTTTCAGCTTATTACATAATTATCTAAAGGTAAAATTTTTGCTCAAATTTTCCTCTAAGCACAGCTTTCACTGAATCCCAAGTTTTTTAAAAGTTGGTTTTAATGAAATATAATTCCATAAACAAAATGTACTCATTTGAAGTATACATATATACTCATGAGTTCTGAAATTTTTATATACCCATGAAGCAATCTCAATTAATATCAGACATGCCAATCACTTCAAAAAATTCCCTCCTGCCTTGTTGCAGTCAGTTCCTTCTACCCATCCCTGGCCCCTGACAACCACTAATCTACTTAGTGTCACTATAGTTTCCATTTTATTGAGAATTTCATATAAAACCATACAGAATATAGTCCTTTACATCTCATTACTATCATTCTGAATAATGACCTTGAGATTCACTCATGTTGTTTTGGGTATCAATTACACTTCTCTTTTAATAATAGCGTTATTTAGGTAAAATGTACATGCATTAAAACATAATAATTTCAGGTATATAGTTATATGAATATTGCTAAGTAAAGAGTCATGTAAGATGTTTCTTTGTACTCTTTGCAGTTGAATGTCTTTCTTGCCCATAGCCCTAGAAACCACTGATATGATTTCTGTCTCCACAACTTTGCCTTTTAAAGAATTTCACGTAGACAGAATCATACAGTCTCTGGCTTGTAGCTTTGTGTTCTTCCACTGAGTATAAGATTTTTGAGATTCATCATTATTCTAAAATGTATTAACTCTGTTGTATAAATGTACCATATTTTTTTTACCCATAACCTGTTGACAAAAATACATGCTTAAAATACTGACAATTATTCAAAGTGATTGTACCATTTTACATTACCAATAAGAATGTATGAGAGTTTCAGCTACTCCACATGTCCAGGGACATTTGTACTTACATGTATTTTCAATTTTAGACATTCTATTGTATGTGGAAAGATATCTCACTATAGTCTTAATATGTAAATCTCTAATGACCAAGTACTTTGAACACACTGATCATTCGTACACCTTATTTCCTGAAGTGTTGGTACAAGTCATTGCCCATTTTCTAGTTGGATTGGTATTTCTGAGTTGTAAGAATTCTTTATATTCTGGATAAAAGTTCCTTAATCATGTATGTATTTGCAAATATCTTCTGCTAAACTGTGCCTTGTGGTTTCATATTATTAGCATATTGAGGAGCAGAAGCATTTAACTGTAATGAAGTATTATTTATCAACTTTTTCTCTTATGGTTTCTGCTTCTTGTACTCTAAGACATCTTTGCCTAAACCATAATCTCAAAGAATTTATCCTATGCCTTCCTCTAGAAGTTTTATATCTTTAGCTCAAATGATCCTTTTCAACTTAATTTTCGCATATGAGATACTGGTTGTGATTCCTTTTTGTCCTATGAATTTCTGGCTGTTCCAGCACAATTTGTCAAAAAGATTATCTTTTCCCCCCAATGAATTGCCTACGTAGCTTTATCAAAAGTCAGTGGACTCTTTGGAGATATACTTTCTGATTCTCTTTTCTGGTTCTATTGATGTCAATCTTCATGCTGATATCACATTTCTTGATTAATGTACCTTTTTATTAAAGTTAAGTTGGGTAGGTTCTTCTTCTTCTCCTCCTTCTCCTCCTCCTCCTTCTTCTCCTTCTCCTTCTTCTCCTTCTTCTCCTTCATCTTCTCCTTCTTCTCCTTCTCCTTCTTCTCCTTCTCCTTCTTCTCCTTCTCCTTCTTCTCCTTCTTCTCCTTCTTCTTTTTTTACAAATGGATTGGCTAATCTAGTATCCACTGCATTTCCAAATGAATTTTAGAATTAGCTTTTAGCTTGTAAGGTCCTTTACAAAACACACATGCACACACGCACACACACACACAAACACACACACACACCACCTGCTATCATTTAAATATTTAAGTAAGACTGGGTTGAATATTCAAATCAATTTGGGGAGAATGCTCACCTTAAAAATACCAAATGCATAAACATGATATAGCCTACTTCATACCTGCCAGAATGGCTAAAATCAACAACACTGGAAGCAACAGATGTTGGTGAGGATGTGGAGAAATGGAGCCCTCTTGCACTGTCAGTGGGAATGCAAACTGGTGCAGCCACACTAGAAAACAGTACAGAGGTTCCTCAAGAAGTTAAAAATAGAACTATCCTACAACCTAGCAATTGCACTACTGGGTTTATCCAAAGGATACAAAAATACTGATTTGAAGGGGTACATGTACTCCAATGTTTATAGCAGTATTATTAACAATAGCCAAACTATGGAAAGAGCTCAAGTGCCCAATGACTGATGAATGGATACAGAAGATGTGGGATATATATACAATGGAATATTACTCAGCCATTAAAAAGAATGAAATCTTGCTATTTGTAATGACATAGAAGGAACTACAGTGTATTATGCTAAGCAAAATAAGTCACAGAAAGACAAATACCGTATGATTTCACTCATATGTGGAATTTAGGAAACAAAAAAACATAAACATATAGGAAGGGAAAAAGAAAAAAAAGAGAGACACAGAAGTAAATCATAGAAGACTCTTAATAGAGAACTGAGGGTGGACAGAAGGCAGTAGGTGGGGGATGGGCTAAATGGGTGATGGGTATGAAGGAGGGCACTTGTTATAATGAGCACTGGGTATTATATTTAAGTGATGAATCATTAAATTCTACTCTTGAAATCAATACTATACTGTATGTTAACTAACTAGAATTTAAATTAAAACTTGGAAGAAAAAAGCCCATCTTCATTTTTTTAAGACCTTTAAATTAAAACTTCTCTCAGCAATTATCTTATTTTCCCAATATGTTTCTTTATAGATAATTTCTATTTGATGAGACATGGTTATCTTCATTTACTTCTTAAAGCATGATTTCCCATTGTCCTTTGAACTTATTTATAATAGTTGCTTTGACATATTTGTCACTTAAGTCTGTCATCTGAACACCTACACAGGCAGTTTCCATTGCCTGCTTTTTTCCTCCCTGTGTACAGGTCATACTTTCCTGCTTATTTGCCTGTCCCATAATTTTTGGTTTAAAACTGTACATTTTAGATAATATCTTTATTAACTCTGGATAGTGCTCTCTCATCCATCTGTGGATTATTGTAGTTTGCTTTTTTTAATTTCTTTAATGACTTGGCTGGACCATTTTAGTGAAGTCTGTCTCCCTCACAGTGTGAAGCCTCTGATGATATTCCTTAGAGGGCACAGCCTGGGGCATGCACAAAGATACTCTGGGATGACAGTAGTTTGGACAGGGCTCTCTCCTTGTCTTTTTCCCCCCATTTCTGTGTTGTCTGCTTCTGTTGTTATCACACCCAACTGTTAGCTTCCCCTAACTGCCAGTTCATTGCACTGTGGTTTTCAACAGTGCTGCCAGGCATAAATTGCTCTACAGTCTCATTCAGTTAAATCCTGTCCTCTTTGTAGAGGGTGGTCTTTCAAGCCAGTATTTTGAGTTTTGTTCCAAGCCCAAGAGGGCTAGTCTTAACTGTCTCTTTCCCTGGTTTTACCTGGTAAACTTCTAGCTGGTCTAAAACTTATCTTGTTGTGCTCAAGGAACCATCAGCCTTCTCTTAACTGCCTACCACAGTCTGTAAGCATACCTTTAGGTCTGAACTCTCCCACACTTGGTTTCAATAAGGCAATTCCTTTGGGGAGAGCTTCAGAGCTCTCCGCTCTTATGGCCTACCTCCTCCCCACCCTCAAGCAAAACTTTGTATCACTACTCTAGAGCTAGAGACCTAAACAGAATCCAGCTTCTCTCAGGGTGACACCCTTGCTTTGAGTAGGGTGCTGGTTAGGTACAGTCACTCCTAGTCCTCTCATCTTGCCCCTCCCAGTGGGAAACCTCCCTTCAACTAATGAGCTCAGCTAAGGGCGAGTGAAGACCTAGAATTCTCAGCCAACTGTCCCTGGAACAGTGCTTCCTTCCTCCTACTGGGGGGAGGAAGCAGAGGGTCTGGGTAGAGGAAGAGACTCCTAGCCCTCTTACTTGGTCTTGCCTGGAACAGAGCTTCTCCAACATGGATGTACAAAGGAAAGGGGACAAGAAATGCTAGTAGCTTGCCCCATCTGGGGAAAAAAACATCGTCCTAGACTGGGAGCTAAGGGGGTATACTGGGGGAAGGAGCCCCATATGCTTGTCTGAACCCTCTGGGGCAAGGCTGTTGGGAAAGTGAAAAGGGCAGGTCATGACTCAAATGTCACGACTTTCAAGTTTCTCAACTAAGATTTAGTAGATTTTCTTTATTTTTTTTCATTTTCTATTCACATTTTTAATTTATTTTTTTAATATGAAATTTATTGTCACATTGGTTTCCATATAACACCCCATGTTCATCCCAACTAGTAGATTTTCTTAAATGTGTCTTCATTTGCCATATGTCCTTAGGACCATTTCCAGAGACTTTAAATGGCTGGCTGAATTTTATTTATTTGTTTTAACTGTTACTAATTACACTAGTTTTGCTAGGAAGAGGATCTGTGGAACATCTCATGCCACCATTTCAGAAGTCATCTCTGACCAGTTTTTCTTTTGTTGAGTGTTAAACAATCATTGCATTCCTGGGATAAAGCCCATTTAGTCATAGTACATGATCCATTTTATGTATTACTAGATTCAAATTGCTAATATTTTGTTAAGGATATTTATTATCTACTTTTCTATAGATATTGGCTGTTGTTTTCTTTTCCTGTAACATCTTGGCCTAGTTTTAAGATCAGGATAATGCTGGCCTCATGATAAGTATTTCCTCTGCCTCTATTTGCTGGAGGATTTTGTGGATGATTGGAAATAAGTAAATGCTGTTGGCATTCAAAAGAACAAAGAAAACACTGTGTCCCAGTATTGATATGGGTGGAGAATTTGAGATTAGCCTATGAAAGATGGTCTTAGGAGAGAGAAGTGAAAAAAATGGCATAATTAAAGCCACAAATTTGGAAAATTTCAAAACAAACTTAGGGAATAAGTAGCCCCTTTACTAGAACTCAGCAACTTTTGGCATCTTGATAACGAGCCACTAAAACATGATGACAGAAAGAAACATTTTATACAAGGAATTTATATCTCCAACTTTCAGTTCCTTCATGAAGAATCATCACACTGCTACAATCTTATTGAAGAAAATGGGTTGTGCTAGTCTTTGTACAACACGAACATGGTATCACTACATGATAAATACCTTCTGAATGATGGAAGCAGTAAGCATTTGATATTCTTTTAGCCTGCAAAAAATCTGAACTTCCTTCTTATATTTAAGGGAATAACCAACTTATGAGGCCAGACCACTAACATAAGCTGAAAATGCCAAATATTTTCTCTCAGTCTCCACTGAAGCCACAGGAAGGCACATGACCCAACCTCTACTAACCAGTCATCACCCAGTAATACAAAAAATCAAGAATGGGTGACTGGAAAACAACATATACATCCAGTTTTCAGGAACATATTCTATAACTAATATCATACATAATGATGCAAGATTGAATATTGTCACCTTAAAATCAGCAACAAGACAGGACATCTGTTGTCACCACTTCTATTCATTATTATACTAGAAGATCTAACCAGTGCAATCAGGCAAGAAAAGGAAATAAAAGATGCCAGGTTAGAAAGAAAATGATCTTTACTAGTGGACTACATGATCATCTAGGTCACAGGTCAGCACATTTTTTCTTTAAAGGAACAGATAATAAATATTTTAGATTTGTGGGCCATATGATCTCTATCACAACTTTTCCTTTGTATACTAAAAGCATCCATAGACTATACAATAACAAATGGGCATGAGTTTCAAAAAAACTTTATTTACAAAAAAAAAAAAAAGTGCCTGATACATGGGCCTAGCTTTGAGGAAAAGCAGTCTAGCTTGAAAATATGATGAAAACATGAAAAAAGAAGGATAAAAAACAAAATATGATGAAATCTACCAAATTAACCTAACAGAAAGTGACTTTTAAAAGGTTGGAAGAGCTTCTCCAAGGAAGACACCCAGATGGCCAACCAACACATGAAACAATGCTCAACATCACTCATCATCAGGGAAATACAAATCAAAACCACAATGAGATACCACCTTACACCTGTCAGAAGGGCTAACATTAACAACTCAGGCAACAACAGATGTTGGCGAGGATGCGGAGAAAGAGGATCTCTTTTGCATTGTTGGTGGCAATGCAAGCTGGTGCAGCCACTCTGGAAAACAGTATGGAGGTTCCTCAAAAAACTGAAAATAAAACTACCCTACAACCCACCAACTGCACTACTAGGCATTTATCCACAGGATACAGGTGTGCTGTTTCGAAGGGACACATGCACCCCCATGTTTATAGCAGCACTTTCAACAATAGCCAAAGTATGGAAAGAGCCCAAATGTCCATCGATGGATGAATGGATAAAGAAGATGTGTGTGTGTGTGTGTGTGTGTGTGTATACACACACACATACACAGTGGAGTATTACTCAGCAATCAAAAAGAATGAAATCTTGCCATTTGCAACTACGTGAATGGAACTGGAGGGTGTTGTGCTAAGTGAAATTAGTCAGAGAAAGACAAAAATCATATGACTTCATTCATATGAGGACTTTAAGAGACAAAAGAGATGAACATAAGGGAAGGAAAACAAAAATAATATAAAAACGGGGAGAGGGACAAAACAGAAGAGACTCATAAATATGGAGAACAAACTGAGGGTTATTGGAGGGGGTGTGGGAGGGGGGATGGGCTAAATGGGTAAGGGGCATTAAGGAATCTACTCCTGAAATCATTGTTGCACTGTATGCTAACTAATTTGGATATAAATTTTAAAAAATAAAAAATTAAATTAAAAATACCATATGATTTCACTCCTATGTGAAATTTAAGAAATACAAGTGAACAAAGTAAAAAGACCAACTACAACAAAAACCAGACTCTTAAATACAAAAACCAAACTGGTGACTGCCCGAGGAAGTAGGTGAGGAGATGAGCGAAATAAAGGGGAGTAAGGGTATACCTATAAAGGGGCACCTGGGTGGCTCAGTAGTTAAGCGTCACACTTGGGCTAACGTCATGATCTCATGGCCCCATGTCGGGCTCTGTGCTGGAGCCTGCTTCAGATTCTGTGTCTCCCTCTCTCTCTGCCCCCCCCCCCGCTCATACTTTGTTTCTTTCTCTCTCTCTCAAAAATAAACATTAAAACATTAAAAAAAAGAGTATAGCTATAGTGATCAGTAATGTACAGAGTGTATAGAACTGTTGAATCATTATATTATACACCTGAAACTTATGTAACATTGTATTTTAATTATACTTCAATTTAAAAAAATAAAATAAAAAATAATTCCAGCAGGTTTTATTTTTAAAAACTGAAACGCAGATTAGAAAATTTATGTGGAAATGCAAAGGACTTAGAACAGCCAAAACGACTCTGAAAAAAAATGGGGGGGGGGGGCAAAGTCCAGATTTCAAGACCCATTATAAAAAACAATATTCAAAATAGGGTACTACTGACATCAAGACAGACAAACAGGATAGAGAGTGCAGACACAGATCCACAAATATATAGACAATTGATTTTTCTAACAGAAGTGCAAAGGCAAATTCACTGGAGCAAAAAAACTAGTCTTTTCAACAGTCTGGAACAACTGGATTTCCAGGCAAAAAAGTGAACTTTGCTCTGTACCTTTCACTAAATGCAAAAATCAACTAAAAATGGGTCATAGATTTCATTTAAAAAAATCTAACTATAAAAAATTCTTGGAAGAAATAAGAGAAAAATCTTGGTCACTACTTTGGATTAGGCAATGATTCTTAGATAAAACAAAAAAGAATCCATAAAAGAAAAAGGTTTCATGAAATGGACATTATTAAAACTTAAAAACTCTACTCTTCAAAAATAGAATGCCTACCATTAGGAAAATGAAAATACACAGCATTAAAATTTTTTTGCAAATCATATGATAAAGGATTTGTATTCATTATATAAAAGACCACTTAAAACTCAAAAACAGGAAAACAACTCAATTACAATATTTCAAAATTTGTGAATATACACTTCACCAAAGAAGACATCCAGACGGCAAATAACAACATGAAAATATGTTCAACATCATTAGTCATTAAACAAACGCAATTAAAATCATTTGATCCCACTACTTATCTGTTAGGATGGCTAAAATTAAAAAGATGGACCATGCTAACTGTTGATGAGAATGCAAAGGAACTAAATTTCACATACACTGATGGTGAAAATGTAAAATGATATAACCACTTCGGAAAAAAGGTTTAGACATTTGTTTAGAAAATTAAACATACACCTACCATCCAATCCAGCCATTCCATTACTGAATTTTTATTCAAGAGTAAAGAAAGCATATGTCCAAAGAATTCATATCATAAATGCCCATAGCAGCTTTATTTGTAATAGCCCAAAACTGGAAATAATCCAAAGATCCACCAACAGGTAACTAACTAAACATATAGTAGTATATCTATACAATGGAATGTTAGAAGGAAAAAAAGGGGGAATGGATTACTGATACATGATAAAACACAGATGAACTTCAAAATAATTGTGCCGACTGAAATAAGCCAGGCAGAAGAGAGTACATAATAGAATTCTAATTTATATAAAACTCTAGTAATTGTAATCTAATCCACAGTGACAGAAAGCAAAGTGAATGCCTGGCAGAAGGGGATGGATAGGGAAAAATTCGACAGAGAGATTACAAATGAGCAATAGGAAACTATCATGGATGATGAATACATTTGTTATCTTCGCTGTGGTGATTTCATGGCGGTTTTCAAATGTTTTTTTTAATATGTATAGTTTATTCTACATAAACAACACCTCAGTAAACCTGTTGAAATAAAAAAAATAAGAAAACATTTTTTTACATTGATTAGACAACAATCTCTGAGATACAACATGCAAAAAAAATAGTTAATAAAAATTTATACTTATAAAGGAATTAAAAGACCTGTCACAGAGGAGGAAAAATATTTATAAATCATATACCTGCTTAAAGGAATTTTTATCCAGATGGCTTTTTTAAATCTTTAAGTTCAATAAGAAAAAAATCTTTTTTAATCGGATGAAGATTTGACCACATAGCTTCACAAATAACATAAGCAGATGGAAAATGACCACATGAAAAATTGCTCAATATTACACTTCATTAGGGAAATGAAAATTAAAACCATAATGAAATGCCACCGTATAATAGTCCAATAGCTAAAATTAAAAAGACTGACTCTACCAAGAGTTGGCCAACATATAGGGGAACTGGAGCCTTTATATGGTACTTGAAGGAATGTACAATGCTTTCAAAAAAACCTTGGCAGTTTATTTAAAAAGTTAAATATACTCAATCATTCAACTTCTAGGAATTTATCCAAGAAAAATGAAATCATATGTCCACACAAAGACTTGACACAACTGTTCATAGCAACTTTATTTATAATAGCAAGAAACTGGAAATAACCAAATGTTCACCAACAAGTGAACAGATAAACAAACTGTGATATATACATTGGAATATTACTCAGCAATAAAAAGTTAAATTTTAATACATGCAATAACAAAGATGGATCTCAAAATAAATATACGGAGTCGAAGAATCCAGATAAGAAAGACTACATGCCATAAACTCTCTATAAAATTCTAGAAATTAAAAACAAATTATCACAAACTTGGTGGCTTAAGACAACAGAAATTTATTCTGTCTGGGTTCTGAAGGCTAGAAGTCCAAAATCAAGGTGTTGGTAGGGTTAGTTCCTTCAGTAGCTTCTGAGGAAGAATCTATTTTATGTCTCTTCCCTAGCTTTTGGTGGCTGCCAGCAACACTTGACAGTCCTTGGCCTGTGCATCACTGCAATTTCAACTTCCATTAATCACCTTCTCCTCCCTGTCTTCTTTCTCTTACAAGGACATTTGTCATTGGATTTGGGGCCCACCCTAAACCAGGATGAGGTCATCTCCAGACCCTTAATTACATCTTCCAAATAAGGTCATATTCACAAGTTCCAAGTGGTGGTGGGGAGCCACCATTCAACCACTACAAATTTACAGTGACAGAAAGCAAATTAGTGGTTGTCTGGAGATGAGAAGGAATAATTATCAAGGGGCATGAAAAAGCTTTTAAAGGTGATAGATATGTTCATAATCTTGACTGTGGTAATGGCTTCACGGATGTACGCAGATGTTAAAAGTTATTAAAGTACATCCTTTACAATAACACCATTATTTCTGATGTCTGAGTTCAAAATACAACCATCAATGGTACAAAATAAAACCATAAAATTCAAAGTAAAATAAAGAGAAAATTATTAGAAAGGATATGGAATTGAGAAAGAATAGTAGAATAAACTGAGCTGTAAATTACGAATGACAGAGGCCAAGAAGGAGTTCCACTTCCTGAAAGGGAAGAAAGGTAAATCAGACAGCTTAAAATTAGTGCCCTGAACACTGCCTGCTATACAGACCCTCAAGAAATACTTTTAAAATACTTTTAAAATACTTTAAAAGTGTGTGTGTGTGTGTGTATACACACACACAGATATACAAATATACATACACACACACATATATACACACACACATATATATACGCACACATAGATATACACACGCATACATATATATGTATACACACACACACGTACATGCATACACATAGGAAAAGAGCCAATGTACCAAAGAAGTATTCATTCAGAGTTCTCTGTGGTAACTGTAAGATAATATTCATAGACCCACAAAACAAAAAATAGGGACTACAGAACAGAAGGTTGCAAAAGGAAATGGTATTAGATCACTTTTTAAGGTGACTGTATGTACCAATACAGCAAACAGATTTTCTAACAGTAAAAATTGTATAAATATGATAAAAAATTAATGTTTCCACCTTAATTCTCATTTGCCAAGAACAAAATTTTATGTGCCAATGACTACAGTGGGAGAAAAATTGAAAATAGAAGTAAAAGAGGAAAGTAGAAGCTCTCAAGGACTGGCTCCTTACAAGACTCTAATAATACCTACAATTTGATGATGCACTGGAAAATCTGCTGAAACACAAAAATTCTTCCCATATTGTTTAGAAATCACTAAATTAGACACATATGCAAAACACATTTTTCTATTCCACAGAAAGTTCGAAGTTAAAAAACATATAGAAAAGCAAACAGGTATAGATTTATCTACATTTTATTATGTTATTATATGGAAAATATATCACATGTTAAAGGGTGAAAAAGAATCCTTGAAAAAATCAAACATCCTCTTTAATGAGCAACATCCATTTGTTCTAGTGTTATCAAGTTCAATTCACATGACTAGCAGCCTGGTTTGGCAGCCTCAATGCATAAGACAAATAATTCATAAATGTTTGACAATATTATTTTTAGTTCACATGCTTCTTGGATTGAGCCCACAAATGCTTCTACTTTATGCTACTCCAGGGACTCCATTCAGACACAAATACATTCGTTAGCCATTGAGGGAAGACTGAAGGAAGAACTGAGTACATACACCATTATATTTCAAACGTATAGATTGCATTTAGGCAGACATTTAGAGTAATTTAAAAATGGTTGTTGCTGCTTCTATTTTAAATAGAGTCAATGAAGTGTGACAGCATAATTGAGGCTACACTATGCTATGTACAAGAAGTACGTTTCTAATAACAGGGTCACCAGTGATCATGACCTGATAATTTTAACAATTTAATTGATCTCTCTTTCACAAAACAATGTTTGAGAATGGTCCTACAAAATAATCTTGTTAAATGTAAACAGTGTTTACAAGTGCCTTGATATTACGAATCACAAAACATTTGTACTTTTAATAAGGGAGAAATATATCTAAAATTAGAACTTAACACAAACATCTGAATCAATTGTTTCCCCAAATACTTCCAAACAAAATATTTCAAATTCCGTACAAGATTCTGCAAACCCATGAGTACAAACTCTAATCTTGACACTGAATTTGGATAATCTCCATGGAGGAAATCCATGAACCAGATGTGAATTTATTCTTCCAGATGTATTTTATATGTTTGAGGAAAAATAAAACATTTCTCACTGCCTTTTCTGAGGCTACAAAAATACACAAACGTAGAGACAGCAAAAAGAAAATTCTGTAACTCTTGAGTTTTCCACTACTCTAAAGCAGTCTTTCATTATTAATAAATTACCAAAGTACAGGGACAGTTAATACTAATCAAGGGGTATTAACTAGTAATTCAGAATCAATTTAACACTTACAATCCACCAATTTTTCTGTGTTTAGAAGCCATACTAATTACAATATATAAACTGTTCTTTGCGACTCTTGTTTTGACATTACATGGAAGTTACAGAGAAAAATATACCTTTGGCTTTAACTAAAATGTCATGACTTCAACATCTGAGATAAATTTCTACACACAAAAAAATGAAACACAGCAAAATTTAATAAAATTAGTAATATACCAATCTAATTACTAATTATTTAATTACTAATAAAATTAGTAATACACACAATCCAATTGCATGGTCTCAAAGTTTTAAACTATTTTATAATACCAATGGACACAAGTCCAAAAATCAAAAAATCTAATATCACAAAAACCAACCTCCATCATATTAAGATCTCAACTAACTAGAAACAAAAATGGATCCTCTAACACATACATTTCCTTTGTCCTCCACTAGAGATCCTTTAAAAACTGAACAGCTTCTATTTAAGTACTTAACAACAACAAAAAAAGTCTAATTGGGAAAATTAATGATCTTGTTGAAATGCTTAATTCCATCCAGGAAAATATGTGTACACATAATAATTTGTTATGATAGTTGTGCGTGGGTGTAACTTTAATACTTACTTTATATGAAATATAAATATAAACACAAATTAAGCAATACACTAAATAGCAGCTTAATACTAAATAGCAGCTAACCATGTGTAAATCCACATTTTAGAAGTATAAATACATACACAAGCACATGAAACCAACTTAATTACTGTCCACTTTATGGTTTTTTTTTGTTTGTTTATTTTGAGAGAAAGAGAAAGAGAGAGTGGGGAAAGGAGGGGGAGAGAGAGAGAGACAGAGAGAGAAAATCCCAAGCAGGCTCTGCGTTGTCAGCATGGACCCTGATGTGGGGCTCGAACTCACGAACTCGAGATCATGACCTGAGCTAAAGTCAGACACTTAACCAACTGAGCTACCCAGATGCCCCCATCACCTTATGTTTTCAATGATCTAATAAAAAAGTTAAATTTATGTTATCCTGGCATAAAATGAATTAAACTTCATAACTCATTTTAATATACTATAATACAATTTCAGAAGATTTCACGGAAACACTTTATGGTTATCCCAAGAACTTAAATTCTAAGATAAAAGAAGATACTTTTCCAAGTAGGAAACATTACTTAATAATTAGTTTTTAATCTAAAGGGTGGAGATGATTTCCTATATGTGTTAGAAACAAATGTGAAGTAACAGACAAGAATACACGCTGTGGTAAGGTACAAAAAAACTGATTTACTATGTTGTGTACCTGAAACTAATGTAACATTGTATGCCAACTATACTCAAATTAAAAAATTAATTCAAAACAAAACAAAAAAAATAAATACTTAATCACAGACCTTTTTCAGAATAAACTACTTTTCAGTGAATTTTGGAGAATATAAAAAGAAAATAAATATTTTAAAACTATTTAACAACAACAACAAAAATATATGGTATGGGCTTCAGTAAAACTGTGCAATAACTCAAATCTGATAAAGTATTTCTTTTCTAAAACTATAAAGTACCAGAAACGAACCACCCACACATATTTATTTAACACGCAATTTTGGTGTTGTGCCAATAACTCTTAACTTCACTAAGATTTCCTCTTTGGAAGTAACTAACTGTGGTTACATTTTAAATACAAATAAATTAAGAACAAAAATTTAACTTAAGTGCTGTTACAGATGTTTTCTTTTCACTATTAAAAAAAATCTATCAAGCGCAAAAACTCCTATTCACTTAAGAAACCAGTTACAAGTTTTATTTAATTTTCACATTTGAATTTAAATGACATCAAAAGTTACTCTGAATCGCAGAAAGATGAAAAATCTCTGATTTCAAGGAATAAAAGAAGAATGACACTAGCCATGAACAAAAATGTCACATTCCATACCTGGCAAGATTGAATCCTTGATTTCTAAAGTATATCTGGCTTTTCCTTTATTTAAACTCATGAAAGAAAAGCAAAAAACCTGAGAGTAAATCTGGCATTTATCATCAGATAAATCTTTAATAAGATTTATTGGGGCACCTGGGTGGCTCAGTCAGTTGAGCATCCGACTTCAGCTCAGGTCATGATCTCACAGTTTGTGAATTCGAGCCCCACGTCGGGCTCTGTGCTGACAGCTCAGAGCCTGGAGCCTGCTTCAGATTCTGTGTCTCCCTCTCTCTCTGCCCCTCCCCTTCTCACGCTCTGTCTCTCTCAAAAATAAATAAATATTTAAGAAAATTTTTAAAGATTTATTCATCTTTAATAAGTCCTTTGGCAAACATATCTTTGGAGAAAATAGGGTGCAAGAAGTAGAATATACAAGCAAAAGGAATAAAAAGAAGAGGTAAGAGGAGGGAAATCAAATCATTTAAATCTGACATACCTCTTTAAATAATAAAATGCATGAAAGAAAAGAATATATGAAAATATTCCTGTTAAGACAAAACCTTACTAAGTATGCTGAAAACAGGATGAAGGACAAATAGGGAAAAATATATCAAAAATAAAATTTTATACTTATGACGGAGAACAAAAAAGGGGATTTCTTTTGTTATTTCCTTCATTAAATCATTTTTTAAAGTATTGAAGAATTGTTATATCTCACAAACATCATTCTCTAATAATAAACACATTTTAATGATGTGCTTTTTTAAAATTTTTGGCTGGCATTTTCACCAGCTTTATTGAAATATATTTGACTAATAAAATTGTAAGATACTTAAGTATACAAGATGATGATTTGATATATGCATACATCATGAAAAGATTCCCCCCATTAACTTACTTAATGCATCTAAAATGATATACTTTAGGGGCGCCTGGGTGGCACAGTCGGTTAAGCGTCCGACTTCAGCCAGGTCACGATCTCGCGGTCCGTGGGTTCGAGCCCCGCGTCAGGCTCTGGGCTGATGGCTCAGAGCCTGGAGCCTGTTTCCGATTCTGTGTCTCCCTCTCTCTCTGCCCCTCCCCCGTTCATGCTCTGTCTCTCTCTGTCCCAAAAATAAATAAACGTTGAAAAAAAAATAAAAAAAATAAATAAAATGATATACTTTAAAACTCTTATGTATTTTTGTTAAAACCTCATAAGATAAATTTTATAAAGAATAAATCATAAAATATAAAAACATAAGCTTGTTTCATATACAACTTTTCTATAGGAATTATGATAGTTCAAATAAAGAGAATACAATTAAATATTTATAAATATTGTTAAAACAATATTTAATATATTACTTTTCAGTCACGCATTTACTGAGACCTACCAAATGACAGGTAGTTTACTGAATGCTAAAGATGCAGTAGACACACAAGCAAGGCATGATCCTTGCCCTCATAAAGGTTACTTTCTAGTGGGCCAGTGAGACATGTTAGAGATGTGATGAGTGCTACTCAGGAAAATTATTCAACTTTTCATTTCTGGAACATCTCATATAAGACACAGGTAACCTACTAATACAAATTCTGGTAAAATTCACAAATGAAATAACTGAGACTGGTGTTTCTCTTATGTGCACTTTTTAAAAATGGAATCAATTTTTAATGGCTAGATTTCTTTTTAGGTTTTCTATTTCCTTTAGTCAACTTTGGTAATTTACATTTTTCTAGAAAACTAGAAATTATATATTTTATTAAAATTTTTCATATTTTTAGAATAAACCTACTAAAAATTGCTATTATAATTTTTAAATCTCAACATGTACCCTTTATATTACTAACATTATTAGTGTCTACTTCTATTCTTTCTTCATCAATGTTGTCAAGGGAATTCAACCAGTTCAAATTCTGGCACCCACATTTACAAGCTATGTGACTTTTAACTTCCCTGAGCTCAGTTTCTTCAAATTTTAAATACGAATAAAAATAGCAATTTTCCCAAAGGATTGTTGAAAAAATTAAGTAAAATAATGCATGTAAAGTACTTAGAACATGCTTGGTAAATAATAAGTATTTAATCAAGCACTGCTGTTTTGTTTTTTGTTTTTGTTTTTTTTTTTTTTCATTTCTAAGCATTATTTGTTCTGTTTCAAACCTTCCTGTTCCTCTTTCATAATGCGCAAGTTTTCCATTATGGTTCCTATTCCTCTTTTAACCTCTAATCATTTTAAACAAACTTGTTTTATAGTCTTTTTGAGGTTTTTCTATTACCTACAGTTCTTGTTGTATTTACTCTCTTGTTTGTTATGTCTACTTATTCTCTACATGGAAGTTTGTTTCCTCCTATAGAAATAATGTCTACAACCTTCAGCAGAGGTTGCTTTATTCTGTGGAACGCGTGTTTGCCCTGAGCTATATATATAAAAAGACACCTAAAGGACAGGTACATTTTGTTCATTTGTTTTACCAGGCCCCAAGGAATTTCACTGGTCCCTGACTAGAGAGATGGGAAAGAAGTTCATCTGCACACTTGAGTTTGTATGAACTATTTACATATACATATCTTTGTGTGTGTTTTCTATTATTCTTTTAATTATGATATAGATGACTTCACCATTGTTACAGAAATTCCTGGCCTCAGTGAGCAAATAAATATAACATTCTTTTAGATTATTTTTTCTGAAATACTAATACATTCAAATCATACCAGAAATGAATATTCCTATCCCAAGTACCGCAAGTTCTAATCTTTTTATAAAATCACCTTTTAAATAAAGAACTGTAATATACTGCTGTGTATTTTTAGAAATAATAGTGGTAATAATGATAATAAATACATTTGGGCAGCATGTTAAGCGTTTATATAATTCTTTAAGCAAATTTAAAACACAGTGTCTTTCAGTTTGTTCCTCACAACCAACCACACAAGATAGGACAGGATTTACCAATCCCCACCCCCCACTTTAGAAATTAAAATCTGAGGTCCAAAGCCGTTCATATATACACATAGAAGTATACTAAATTCTCACTTACTATTCATTCATAGTACACATATCTGATTTTCTATTATCGGTAACTATTCTTTTTGTCTCCTGCTAATTCTGGATAATTAAATCCTACAATACTCCCTACCTATTTTATTGCTTCAATTATTAGTATATAATACTAATTGAGCCTCCAAATCTCCTAGAGACATATTATAAAAACTTCATATAGTCTCAATTCTAAGATATATCTTTCACATTTAATGTTTTTACAGTCAGGATGGATCTTCCAATTTTCCAAATGTCAAAAGAAACCTGCTGGTGATCATGAAGAAAATCCAGTTATGACACAACTGTGCACATAAAATATCTAACTGCTCATCTGAACATCACTTTGGTTGAGGTATTTAGATTGATAGCACCAAATGTCATTGAATTTTAATTCAAATTTGAATTAAGGTTTTTTTGTCCATTAAGGTTTTTTTTTTCTTGTTGTTATTATTGTTGTTTGTAGTAATTGCTATACCTAACATGGGCTCAAACTCACGACCCTGAGATCAAGAGTCTCATTATCTACCAACTGAGCCAGCCAGGTGCCCCTCTGTTAAGTTTGTTTGTTTGTTTGTTTTTTAAGATAATACTGAGATGCTGCTCTGAAACAGAAAGTAAAAATACATATAAAGTTGATTTTCACATACCAGGTAAAATAATTAAATACAGTAGAAAAGTGTTAACTGTTTAAGAATTGATGGCCAAATTCCAATGCCAGGACAGAATTTATGCATCAGGGAAAACTGTGCTATTCTCTTCTAAACATTCCAATGAAGCACTGCTGATAGAGTAATTTTTTAAAACACTGCTTTTTATCATGTTACTTTCCTGTTCAAGATTCTGCAATGGCTTCTTAGTGCCTCCTCTAATTCAAATACACATTTCTATGCAGACTTCATCCATTATTTGGCTTCATAAATCTATGAAATTTTCATTTTCATTTTTCCCCCACCTCTACCTACCTGAGTCTTTGCATCAGGGGGGTCAGTCTCTTATAGGATGTCTCCACCTTTCTTCAAATTCTGCCTTGATCCGTTCACTAACACCCTCCCCCCATCCTTTTCTTCCTAGCAGATAAAACACTACTCACCCTTTCATCACATTTCAAGTTTTAATCTACTTAAATCTGAGCTCCTGTTGTAGCTAGAGACATTATAAGTTACCAATGGCACTTATCTATTTATTTGTTTCTTAACTGTTCCTTTTTCCTAACTTAGATCTTAAGAGGCTTGGGAATATAGAAAACATCATCCAGCCTTTCTCTTTTCCATTAGAGGAGAGAAATTCTATTAGAAAGAAAAGGAGGGCTCATAACATACAGAGTTGTTGAATTAAGAAAGAAAAGGAAAAAGAAGGGAAGGAAGGGAGGAAGGCAGGAAGGAAGACACGAAGGAAATTAAGAGATAGGAAACTAAATCTCAGAGAAATTAAATAAAGTGTCCAGAACAGAGTTAAATAGTTCAACCTTGTCAAAAACCCAGTTTAGTGATTTTTCTCTTCAACACAGTATTGACATACATGAAGTAAGTAGCAAAACAAAAGGTATGTGTTAAAGCCAGGTCCTATTTGGCTTTTCAGCTTAATATTAAAAAATAAAATAAAATCACAAGCAAAGCCCATACTATACTTCAGCTTCTTGCATGTTAACCCACTGACATTCTCTTTCCCAATTAGACTGAAAGTTTGTGAACTTTCATTAAAGTTCCAATACAAATTAGGTGTGATTATTGGGAGGAGAGAAAAGAGAAAAGATTAGGTATAGACTGCTTAGAGACACAAAGTTGTACTTAAAGTTGGTAAAGCAGCTTTGAGAGTCTCTCTTGGGTGCTATTTACAAAATTTTCTTTTCTGATTACAATCATGCAATATGATTCCATTTGGGATTTCGAGTAAAGCTGGAATGCTTTATTCCCTAAAGAACGAAAAATGTTTAGTTGAAAAAAAAAAAGGAATGTGATACTTCTGGTCAAAAGTTCTGTTTCTGGAATTCATGATAAATGAAAAGAATTTTGGCAGTTCCTATGTCATTCTACATCTCACAAGCAACGTGCAATTCCTCATGTCACTAAAACTTGGTTATGCACTGAAACAACTGATCTTATTACAAAACAAGTTAAAGAAACAAACAAAGCCTCCTTCAGTTCCTGCCTTGATTCATTATTAGAATTCACCTTTCCTTTTACCTCACCCACAATCCCTGATATTGAATGCCAAATGTTGGTCTCACTGAAAGACAGGACATTAGACACTTTAAACATCAGCGAAATAGAATTCAGCTATCCTTAGTCACTGACTAATGACTCTATTCCTATTTGTACATTTTTTAAGTAATACTATGTCCTTCCCGGAAGTGCTTTTTGCATTCCAGATTACGACAGGGACTGAAGTACAACAAAGGAAAAATGCAAAAAGTCAAGTGTCAGGATCAGAGTTGGAAGCATATACACATATGTAGGTAAGTCTAGGTCAAATTCCTGTTCAGTAGGATATTAATCTTTATAAAATATTTTAAAGAAATACTACCTAATTTAGCCTAAAGAAAATTATGCCTAAGTATAAAATTTAAAATGTGACCAGAAAGTATATATATTCTAACATGCGTAAGGGGAAAGTATTAACAAAATATTTTTTAAATTCTGTAATAAGTATTTGATTGCACCATACATCCGATTTTTCTAATGTCATGTGATAATCGAATATAAGAAATGTTGTCACCAATTTTTCACCTCCCATTTTAGAACAGAAACTAAATATATCTGCCCTTCCCCCACCTCCAAAATCAGAGATCATAGTATCAAATTAGTTAAAATTTATTTCTAAAATTTACCCCAAGGAGTTTCAAAAAACAATTTTATAAGAACACTAGAAATCACCAATCTTTAAACAGTTGTACACACAGTATACCTAAATTGACTAGAGTTCATTTAACAAATGACTACTGCCTTCACTTCTACTTCTGATTACCTGCTAGAGCACCACAAACCCCTCCCCCCAAAAAAAACAGAAAACAAAAACAACACATCTTCCTCTGTTAAAGTCACATCTGCAGGAAAAAGGCTACTAAAAAAAGAACAGTCTGCTGTTCCAAGTTAATATCCTGCCAGTAGATATTTTGCAATGCTCAGGACTGGAAAATGTTTTCAAAGAAATAATTTTATTTTTAAGTATTCTCATTTACTTAAGGCAGAAATTCTAGACTTAGAAAATTAAAATGTTAGTTGTATTATTATTATATTTTACTAAATAAATCTGCCATCGTTGTCTGAGTCTCCCATTTTCTGAAACCCTATAGAAAAAAAAGATGGTCTCAGTCAGTATTCTCTGTTCCTCTTTGCCTTTTGCATCAAATACATCTACCGTTTATGATTCATGTGTACATACTAGCAAGTATCAGTAACAAACTGAAGACAAAATTAACTTTTTCAAAACCCAGAAAATGAAAATTTGTATATATGTACAGGAAAAACAATGTCGGGAGGTATAAATAATAACCACAATTCTAGTTAAACTGCACTTAATCCTTCACATAAAGCAAAAGTTTAGGTTAAATAAACATTTAACTGTATGTATGCCATTGCAAAGATGAAAGTAGATTTAAAAACCAAGTGATGTGCTAGTATCTTATAGACATTGGTGAAAACCATTCATAAGACAATTTGATTCATTTGTTTTCACAAATCTCTTCAATATACTATTAAAAGGGTTCTCTGATTTCAACTCTAACGGCCGAATTAATAAATGATTGCTTAGTAAATCAGAATTTATAGTATGTGAACCAAAGAATATTTAATGTCCTAGAATAAAATTATTTATAACATATGATATTATCTACCTAGTAGATATTAACTACCTAGTAGTTTGTCTTACAATCCTTATGTTTTTATCCTTATTTCAGTGGTTCTAAACCTGACTAAGCAGTGGAATCATCCAGGAGGCTTCTAAAACTTTTCTGTGCCAGGCACGCATTGTAAACCATATACATTGGAGTATCTCAGCAGTTAGGCCTCAGTATCAATAGTTTTTTATTTTTGACCATGGTAAAAACACATAAAGTTTACTATTGTAATTATTTTTAAATGTACAGTTCAATAATGTTAACTACATTCACATTGATGTGCAACAGATCTCTAGAACTTTATTATCCTGCATGGACGAAACTCTATACCGACTGAACAACTTCTTACCATTACCCTCCCCTACAGCTCTTGGCAAACATCATTCTACTTTTTGTTTCTAAAAGTTTGACTACCTCAAAGATTTCATGTATGTGAACCTCAAGGTTCATCCATGTTGTATCATGGGACAGGATTTCCTTCTCTCTTAAGGCCAATATTCCATTGTATACATGTGCCACATTTTCTTTATCCATTCATCAGGGAATGAACACTTGGGTTGCTTCCACGTTTTAGCTATTATGAATAATGCTGCTTTGAACACAGATGTACAAATATCTCTTTGAGACTCTGCTTTCAATTCTTCTGAATACGTATCCAGAAGTGGATTGCTCGGTCATATGATATTTCTATTTTTAATTTTTTCAGGAACCACTGTACAGCAGCTGCACCATTTTACATTCCCATCAACAGTGCACAAGGGTTCCAAATTCTCTACATCTTGCTATCACTTGTTATTTTACAGGTTTTTTTTTTTAACAGTACTCACCCTAGTCAGTGTGACATGGTCTCACTGTGGTTTCAATTTGCATTTGCCTATTAGTGATGATTGCCAACTGATGTGAAAAACAAAGGCAAAAGAGAAAACTTAAATTTCCTTAGAACTTGGAGTCCACTGACAAGTCCTTGAGACAGGCAGAGTGATCTTCCTCTAGGAACTCAACTGCCTTGATGTTAATAATTTGCTAAGGGTGAAGGCAATCTTAGCTTAACATTACCCCGACCTCTAGGACACTGTCAGTCTCTTTTAATACATAAAAATTTCTTTGGAAACTTCCATTATCTCTACCTCCCAAGACATATGTTAGCAATCATTCTCTGAATATATGGCCCACTGATATACATCTGAAGGATCTCATAACTAAGATTTCATTAAACAGTAATAAATGACGTTTTCCGAACAATAGCTAGCCCCCTCAAGGTCCTGGAAACCTTGCCTCCAAAATTCCTTAGAGACTTAGGCTATCCCTAACCCCATCTCTACTTGAAAGTATAAATTCAGCCAACCCTCACAACCCAATGCAGCTCTTTCAGCCCTTGAGTCCTGTCCCCAAGCTTTAATAAAACCACCCTTTTGCACTGAAGATATCTCAAGAATTCTTTCTTGACCATTTGCTCCAAATCCCAACATTTCCACATCACCAACCTTCAATAACTGGAGATTATTCTCCAAAGAAATGGAATTGACATTCAGAAGAGAAAATATGCACAGAGAGGTAATGGTTAAAATACACTTAGATAATAGACAAAACTTTCAAGTAAGACTGGTTTGCTTCTTTCATCCCATCTAGCCTGCTTCCTTCCTTGAACCTCTCCCATCTCTTCTTTTCCAACAGAATATTCTGTCTTTCAATCCAATTCTGTTGCTAAGAAAGAATTTAATATGAATTTGGGAATATTCCTAATTTCTCCCCAAGACATTTACATATAAAGTCTTAACATTATTTAGATAGGGAAAGATTTTTTTCACATGGTAAAAAGGAACTTTAAGCCACAACTTCAAAGCAGAGATACTCAGGGCTGGTATTCTCACAAGCCAGTTTTAAAGATGACTATCCAGTAGTTGATCACCCACATCTCTCCAAGATGAAGAGTCACATGCTCCACTGACTGAGCCATCCAGGTGCCCCAATAATACTTTTTTTTAAGTATTCTCTATGTCCAATGTGGGGCTTGAACTCATGACCCTGAGATCAAGAGTCACATGCTCTACTGACTGAGCCAGTCAAAAAACCCTGATGTTTTTTAGAAACAAAACCAACCACCATCGATATAAGAATATACGCTGGTACACACCATGCATTTACTTGAACACTGTAGAATAAACTGTATATTTCTTATGTATTTTAGAGTGTACAGCAAGAACTTAAAGCAGGTCCTGAAAATCTGCTTCAAAGCTGAATCATAAGAATTTTCCAACATCTCATTTGTTCAACACCCTCAATCATTCAGAATACAAACAAGATCCTAAAAATAGGCCAAACAACCAGTTATGGAGTGAAATTAGATCAAAAATCTTTGTTAGAAAGCACTTGGTTTTCCTCATAACTCTCACAGAGTTATTGGATACTATCAGTTTACACTGAATTTTAGCAAATTTAATTATATTATTTTCCAAACAGTAACAAGTACATTTACATTGGAAGTGAAGATGGAGACATGGAAATCTGAACAAGGACATTCATATAGGTTGACCCTTCCACCTACATACTGCATTCTACTTGCAAGTATCTCTTATAGCAGCATATTACAAGAATTGAGTAGCCTTATGTGTCACATATTAAATTACATTAATATGTAACCTTGGGTGCATAGCTGGTAAGGTATATACCTTTGCAGCTGTGGTGCATGTGCACACACGCGCGCACACACACACACACCCCTTGTCTACACCTTTCTTCTCCTTTGCCAGCAGCTCCTCAAACCTTGATTCCTTCATGAGTCACCACATAAGTAGCTCATGACTTTGGTTTTATCCCTCCCTCCCTAGTCTCACCATTCCAAACACCTGACTCAACTGGAGGAAACCCTCCCCTCCCCGTCAGTTTCCCTATTGAAAGCATTCATTGGGATTAGAGTGTCACAAAATACTATAAAATGGAATCCAAGAATGCTCACCTCTGAAAGAGAAAGGCAGGGAGGAAGAGTACTGAGGAAAAGAAATAGGAATAAGAAGTAAGACATGATGGGTTTTTTCCTGGTTTGACTTTTGAGATTTTCTTATTTTTTTAAAGTCTGCAAGAGGATTGTTTTCGATCCATCTGTTCTTGTGTGTCTACCACGTATGCAACCTGTGCTGGTCACTCTGGGGAGTCAGAGATGTATCACAGGAGTTCTCAGAGGGCTTGACAGGTTATTGTCATGGGTACCAGAGACACCAACCAAAACACACACACACACACACACACACACACACACACACACACACGCGCGCGCGCGAAAAGAGAAGAAGACATGAGGCCCAGCTCACAAATACTTGTAATTTATTTGAATAAAAATATTCATTCCCCCACTCTTAGTAGTTCATTTATGACAGACACTTTGGAGTATTACATATTACTAATACTTGTTCTGCTTTCTCCCTCTTTAATATCAATAGGAAAAACTGAAGGCTTTCCCTATTAACTGGGTAGTTTTATAAAATGCCACAACAGGGTATCTCCCAAAGAATGTGATTATTTCAATTTGTGTACTTATATGAAGAATATTCTTTAAAAAATACAATCAAAATCACCTACTCCTACTTGAAAAACAAGTAAAATATTTTATGCCACTAGAATAAATATTCCTATATTTCTTCAGACGTAGCTATAAAGATATACATGTAACAGTTTTTCAAATAAAAATTTGTTATCTATCCACATCTCCTTTTTCTCACTTAATGGTATCATGAACAGCTTTCCAGACAAATCTACCTAATTCTTTTCCATAAATCTGAAACTTGGTCTATATACCTAACCACACACCTACTGAGAAGGTTTTCTGTATTGTGCTCTTTTAAGAAATACCAAAGAACATGCTTGTTGGAACAAATAAAAACCTGATCATTAATGTGTAATATGCCTACACAGTTACCAACTTACAGACCTTTTATAATTTGGCCAATCTGACTGCCAAACTCTTCATTCACTGTTATTTTAATTTGCCCTTTAAAATTATGACTGAGAGTCAGAGTGGCCAAAATGAACAAATCAGGAGACTATAGATGCTGGAGAGGATGTGGAGAAACGGGAACCCTCCTGCACTGTTGGTGGGAATGCAAACTGGTGCAGCCACTCTGGAAAACAGTGTGGAGGTTCCTCAGAAAATTAAAAATAGATCTACCCTATGACCCAGCAATAGCACTGCTAGGAATTTACCCAAGGGATACAGGAGTACTGATGCATAGGGGCACTTGTACCCCAATGTTTATAGCAGCACTCTCAACAATAGCCAAATTATGGAAAGAGCCAAATTATGTCCATCAACTGACGAATGGATAAAGAAATTGTGGTTTATATATACAATGGAGTACTACATGGCAATGAGAAAGAACGAAATATGGCCCCTTGTAGTAATGTGGATGGAACTGGAGAGTGTGATGCTAAGTGAAATAAGTCATACAGAGAAAGACAGATACCATATGTTTTCACTCTTATGCGGATCCTGAGAAACTTAACAGAAACCCATGGGGGAGGGGAAGGAAAAAAAAAAAAAAAAGAGGTTAGAGTGGGAGAGAGCCAAAGCATAAGAGACTCTTAAAAACTGAGAACAAACTGAGGGTTGATGGGGGGTGGGAGGGAGGGGAGGGTGGGTGATGGGTATTGAGGAGGGCACCTTTTGGGATGAGCACTGGGTGTTGTATGGAAACCAATCTGACAATAAATTTCATATATTGAAAAAAAAATTAAAAAATAAAAAATAAAAAATAAATAAAAAAAATAAAATAAAATAATGACTGAGATTAGAGGTAGCTTCTCATGGTTGCCGGCAAAGTAAATTTCTTTTTCAACAAAAAGACAGTTTGTATTCTATTTTTTTGTTGCTGGGTTTTATTATTCATTTCTAGGTGCTCATTGGTTAAGGATATCAACATTTTTGTCTTTTAATTTGGTTTACAACGTCTACCACAGTATGCAGTGCTAAGAAATTTTATCTAAAACTTGGAAATGAAAAAAGAATACAGCACATCTTTTCATTGTCATACTGGAGCACAGTTTTAATAAGCCCACCAAAGGATTATTTAAACTTTTGAGAATATACCTGTAATGGACTTTCTAATTTACTTTAAAAAAATTTTTTTAATGTTTATTTACTTATGGGGGCGCCTAGGTGGCTCAGTAGGTTAAGCATCCAACTTTGGCTTGGGTCATAATCTCGCAATTCCTGAGTTCAAGCCCCCGGTCAGGCTGTGTGCTGACAGCTCAGAGCCTGAAGCCTGCTTCAAATTGTGTCTCCCTCTCTCTCTGACCCTCCCTCCCTCCCCACTATGTCTCTCTTTCTTAAAATAAATAAACATTAAAAAAAAATTAACAAATTTTTGAGAGAGTGGGCACACATCAGGGGAGAGGCAAAAAGAGAGAGAGAGAGAGAGAGAGAGAAGAGAGGGAGAATTCCAAGCAGGCTCAATGCTGTCAGTGCACAGTGCATAGGCCAATGCGGGGTTCAATCCCACAAACTGTGAAGTCATGACCTGAGCCGAAACCAAAAGTCAGACGCTCAACTGGTTAAGCCACCCAGGTGCCCCTCTAATTTACTATTTGATTAAAGCATCTATCAGAATATGGAAGAAGCAATACTGCACACAAATTTGGCAATCAAATAATTCCTGAATAAATTAATGAGAGAACTAATATTTTATAAAGTCCAAAGAGTTTACACAGATACTTGTATCATTAACCACAACCCCTCTTCCATTAAAAAAATTGATTCAAACCTCCTGAAAATTAAAAGGAAAAGTTACATTTGGGAAAGGATCACCACAAAAATATCAACCTATCTGAATCCCAACCCATCTTACAACATGTTCTAATACCAAAAACAGAGAGCCAGATAAAGAATCTATAGTGGTATATCATTGGTTAAAGACTTTGAGGACTGTGGGATTAGATGAAAGTATAGTTACTGAGCTTCAAATTAAAAAAAAAAAAAAACCTACTGTTGTTTGGATTGAAAATGAGAAATAATAGATTTTGTCTGTTTTAAACACAATTTATAGGAAAAAATGCTCAACAAAATAAAAGGTAGTAAATTTATAGAGTTGTAAACCTTTCATCAGTTTTAAACAGATAGGGGAAATAGCTGTGTTTTCTTTCAAACTATATTTTCTAATTATTTTATATTAATAAGTTTATTTTTTATTGTTTTCTTATCTAGTTTAATTCAGCTATCAACACAGGAATTTCCCTCCACCTGGACCAATGCAGATACTATCCAAACAAGCTGACCACAAGCTCAGAGTTCTGTTTCCCATGTACAACTATTTCTTGCTCCTTTGCTTTTATTTCCTTGGTGGTAATAAGCCTTGAGAAAATGGTTTTGTGTTATCTACATGCAATTTCTCTCTTCTCAAAGGAATCAATAGCTATTTATTAAACAGAGAGCCACGGACTGTGCTTAAGTATTGAGAAAACTAAGAAATTAACAGCTGACCCTTGACCAACAAGGGTTTGAACTGCGCAAGTCTGCTTATATGTGGATTTTTGTATTTGAGAAACACAGTACAGCACTGTAAGTGTATTTTCTCTTCCTTGTGATTTTCTTAATAACATTTTTTCTCTAGTTTACTTTATTGTAAGAATATAGTTTCTAATACATATAACATAGAAAATATGTGTTAATCAGCTGCTTATGTTATTGGCAAGGCTTCCAGTCAACAGCAGGCTATTAGTAGTTAAGTTTTGGGGGAACCAAGTCATACACAGATTTTTGACTACATAGGAAAGGGAATATGTGGGCACCCAGTTAAAGGGTCAACTGTATATGAATTTTTGCCTGTAAAAAGAGATCAAAGAAAGGCATAACAGTTGGAAATTTGCTGACCCTCATGATGGAATCCCATGTGAAACAATCTGCAATAAAAGATACTGACAAAATCTTTTGGAATCCAAACTTACAGAAAATGATAAGTAATAAGCAAATATAAGATAGATAAAAACAAAGAAGAAGCAAAACATTTTCTTAGTTTGTGCACAAAATATTTTGATTAAAAAAAAATTTTAAGGCCATATTGACCGAGATAGCACAACTGCAAATGTGTTATTATGATGTGAAAGTTTAAGAATATTTTCTAAATAAATATAATCAAAAATAAAAGTACTCAAAAAATTGAACATAAACTCATAGATGACTTTAGCAAGGTTGCAGGATAACTACAAATCACTGATGAAGGAAACTACAGAACAGCTAAATAAATGGAGAGAAATTATGGGTTCATAGATTGGTTGATCAATATTGTTAAGATATCAATTCTCCCTAAGGGGCGCCTGGGTGGCTCAGTCGGTTAAGCATCTGACTTCAGCTGAGGTCATGATCTCGTGGTTCATGAGTTCGAGCCCCACGTCAGACTCTGTGCTGACAGCTCAGAGCCTGGAGCCTGCTTCAATTCTGTGTCTCCCTTTCTCTCTGCCCCTCTCCTGCTCATGCTCTGTCTCTGTCTCTATCTGTCTCTCTCTCTCAAAAATAAACAAACATTAAATTAAAAATATATATATATCAATTCTTCCTAAATTGATCTATAGATTCAGCGCAATCCCCATCAAATTCCAGCAGGCTTTTTCCTAGATATCAACAAGTGAGTTTTAACAAATCCATAGAAATGTGTATCCCCACTAAATATTTTCTGATCTTGATTTAACCTTCAAGTCTTTTCCACCAAAATCATGTCCTGAATTATCACTGTAACTACTTATTGTATACACATAGCCATGAAAATTTTTAGTGCCCTGCTTATAGATATAAAAAACATTATGGCTTTCTTACTAGATCCTTGTTCTGACTCTATATAATTTCATAAAAACAAATAAATAAGGCTTAATATTAAAAAAATCAAAACTATGATCCTGGCCAAAAGTAGAAGTGTGACAAATGTTTGCTGAGTAAACATATAAGCATAAATGAACTCAAGCCACATTCCAAGATTTTGGAACAACGTAAGACAGAAAGTTCCATGGTCATTTTCTATGATCTTCTATACTCAAAAAATCTTTATGTTCCCATTGCACATACAAAAAAGTTTAAACCCATTAATGAAGTGTTAAAAGCCACAAACAATTGGCTCCTACTATCTTTGCAGCTTTCTCTTCTGTTATGAACATCCCTCCAAATCCAAAATAAATACTAAGCTTCAGACAATTTAACATCCTATCTCAAGACTTTTGCAAACACAGTACAAATGCCTTGATGGCCAACAGGCACATGAAAAGATGCTCAACGTCACCCCTCATCAGGGAAATACAAATCAAAACCACAATGAGATACCACCTCATGCCAGTCAGAGTGGCTAAAATGAACAAATCAGGGGACTATAGATGCTGGAGAGGATGTGGAGAAACGGGAACCCTCTTGCACTGTTGGTGGGAATGCAAACTGGTACAGCCACTCTGGAAAACAGTATGGAAGTTCCTCAAAAAATTAAAAATAGATCTACCCTATGACCCAGCAATGGCATTACTACAAGTGCCTTTTTCTTTAGCATATTCAAGTTCCACTTATCTTTCAGTTACTCTTGCTGTATAATAAACTATCCCAAAACATAGTTGTCTAAATTAAGCACCATTTTATTATGTTCATGGAGTCCATGAAACAGGAATTCAGACAGTGCAGGGACACAACACTATTCTCATGCTCTAAAGAAATATCAGCATATAATATTAAGATCAACAGACAAAAATTAGTTACTTCTCGAGAAGAACATTAGTGATGGAAGAGGGGATATTTTAATGTAAATTTAATAACTTAACATTTACATTTATTTTAAGTTGACTGACATGGCTTAAAATGTTTCAAAAAATAAAAATTTAAGTTTTAGCTACAGTGATTTGTTTCGTTTAAATAGTAAATATATTGGGGTGGCTCCGTCGGTTTAAGCATCTGACTCCAGCTCAGGTCATGATCTCACACTCCGTGAGTTTGAGCCCACTGTCGGGCACTGTGCTGACAGCTCAGCTCAGAGCCTGGAACCTGCTTCCGATTCTGTGTCTCCCTCTCTCTGCTCCTCCCCTACTCACACTCTGTCTCTCTCTCAAAAATAAATAAATATGAAAAAAATTTAAATAGTAAATATATTTTATTGAATGAAACTATCCAGACTAAAAAACCTGTTTTCTAAGCAGTGTAACTGCAAATGCTTCACCTTAAAAATAACTGATCATCTCTTTTAATTCTACTTTAACACAAATGTCCCACATTTTGCACCTGAGTAAAACAGATCAGACTTAACAAACACTTCAAAAAAACATTTATAAATATGGCAGGTATGAAATGGAGGGATTTCGTTCTTGATGTTTCTCCCCCGCCCCCAAGTTTGTGTAAAAAGGTCAACTACTAAGTAAAAACAAGAACAGGCATGACTGGGAGGATAAATAACCAAATAAGGATAAAGACAGAACTGGAGTAATTACCTAATGTATTAAATTCATAATCACATATGACTTATACCTTCTGGAATTGCGGTGAAATCATTATAGAAATACTAGTCAGCATTTCTTGTAAGATTCCTAGATAACTAAAGTGTTCCTCCCAACTTTCTATGTTAAAGGTTGACATGCATCTATCTCCCTTGGAGGAGAACACATTTATACATTATCATCAAATTTTAGATTCTTATATACTTGATCTCACCTTCAAAAGATTCAATAATATTTGAAAATGTCTATATTCAGCTATGCATACACACCACATACTTAATACCTCTAAAAATGTCTACAATCTAGTCCAAATAATCCAGTTTTAAAGAGGTACTGTAATGGTGACAAGAAAACCCCCGGCATACCTTTGCTCACCTAGCTCTGTCTCCTCTGTATCCTTCCACTGACTAGAAAGAAAGACCACAAGATTCCATACACCCACTGATTCCTTTCACTAGGATTCCTTTCCTCCCAAGAAATAGCACACCTGAAAGAGCTTTGAAAAGAGTAAAGCCTATTCAAATGTTATTACTGCACAGAGCTTATTTTCTTGGCTATAAGAACAACTCCCATTCACACAATTCTTTATAGATCACAAGTATACAGCAGGTAATTAGCTCATCAAACAAATTAGTGAAAGAAAGGAATCATAATAAATGATAAATACCTCTGAATTTTTATTTTAACTTGAAACATAAATGTACATCATTTTATTGCAAGGAGAAATTTTTAGGTTGTTTAGAAGAAATATTATTTGAAGGATGTTCATTCTATTGCTTTATGATAACTTAAACTAAGTTTTGAAAATAATATGAAATTATAGATTGAAACAGCTTTGGCTACCACAGAAGGAATTTCTAGCTTTGGAGGTAACTTCAACTCCTCCTCCTCTTCATATTTAGATCCACCTATTTCTGTCACTATGGGTATGATATCTACATCATTCATAATTTTATTTTCCAACTAATCATCAACATTAACTACTACATATCACCTTTACTAAACCATAGGAACATATCATTTTATAGATGTGCAGAATTAAGGATATTATTTTATTAATTTTTTTAAAACCTTTAAATATTGTCTTAATTTCCTCACTATTGAGATCCGAAGAAACACTGAGTAAATACATAAATATGGCACCCATTAAGATATACATAAACAATGAACCAAAGACATAGTAGATTCTGGCTGAAAAAAGCAGAGAAAATACCATAGGTGAGCAGAATTAGCATGAACGTTAAATATAAATTAAGAAGGGAAGAGAAAGGGAATTACAGGGGAAAGGAATAGCCTGATTAAACGTATAGATGTAGGAAATGCCCTCCATAAAGCATTATTGGAAAAGAAAATCGGTTTAACATGAATTGGAATACAGAATGTTTGAAAAGGGGCAGAAAAGGATGACAGTACTAGATAAGGCTTTCTTAGAATAACTTGTGGTCTGATAATGAAAGACCTTGTCTCCCCCCAATAAAGAGAACAAATTTCATTCTGTAGATAATGGGATATCACCAGAGCTTTTGGAAAAACAAACAGATTGGTGTTTAAGAATTATAACTCTAGGGCGCCGAGGTGGCTCAGTCGGTTATGTGTCTGACTTCACCTCAGGTGGTGATCTCATGGTTTGTGAGTTCAAATGTTACATCAGGCTCTGTGCTAAAAGCTCAGAGCCTGGAGCCTGCTTCAGATTGTGTCTCCCTCTCTCTGCCCCTCCCCCACTCATGCTCTGTCTCTCTCTCTCTCTCAAAAATAAACAAACATTAAAAAAAAAAAGCTTCCCATGTAAAAAAAAATGGTAACTCTAACAACAGTGAAATGTAAGCAATGATAATAGAAGTAAGACTGGATGGAAAATTTTTGCAATTACCGAGCATAAAGATTTAAGAACCTCAAACATAAATAGTAGAAGCCAAGACAGACCATATTCTGGGCCATGAAAAAGGCATTCACTAAATTGAAAATTATTTGAGTCACACAAACCACATTCTCTGACCACAATGGAATTAAATTAAAAACCAATAAAAGAGAGATTATCAACTAAGTCCCAAAATAGTAAGAAACACATTCTAAATAACCCATGGGTCAAAGAATAATTTAAAAAGGAAGTTAAAAAATAATTTGAACTCAATAAAAATGAAATATAATTTATTAAAGTTTGTGGGATGCAGTGAAGGCAATACTTGGGGATTCATTTATAGTACTAAACATTTTTTATTAGAAGAGAATAAAAGTCTCAAATCAATGACTTCAGCTTCCACCAATAAGAAATCAAAGCAGAAGAACAAACTCATTGAAAAGACCAACAAAATTAATAAAATTAACAGACTAATCAGCAAAATAAAAGTTTTAGTTTTATATTTTACATAAATGATGCATTTGGAGTTCTGGAGATGTGAAAAGAAGTTCATTTGTTAATACAGTTATGTAATTGTTTCAGCATCATTTGTTGAAAAGATTATCCTTTTTTCCACTGAATTATTTAATTCTGCTAAAAAATCAGTTGTGTATATGTATGTGTGTATATGTGTATGCAAATCTATGTTTGGATTCTCTCTTCTGTTCTACTGATGGAATTAATATTGTTCCAGTATCTATCATGACTCCAATATTAAACTATTTTGGCAACTCTTGATTTCAGCTCAGGTCATGATCTCATGGTTCATGAGACTGAGCCCCACATTGTCAGCACAGAGCCTGCTTAGTATTCTCTCTCTCCTTCTCTCTCTGCCCCTCCCCACTTGCCCTCCCTCAAAATAAATAAGCATTTTTTTAAAAACCATTTTGATCACAGTAGCTTAATAACATGCCTTCAAGTCAATTAGTTTGTCTTCCAACTTTGCTCATACTTGTCAAAGTTGTTTTCCTATTCTATTCCTTCACATTTCCATATGAATTTGAATTCCAATAGTCCATTGCTAATAAACACAAAAACAATTTTTGTATATTGATCTTATATTTTATAACTTCCCAGAATTCAGTTATTAGTTGTGCTAGTGTTTGGAGATTCCTTAAGATATTTTATACATTGGTTCATTTTATCTACTCATTTCTGTACTTTTCATCTTTTTTTCCTGACCATGCAATAGTTTGAAAGACAGTTGCTGACCTATCTTCCAGTTTATTAATTCTCTCTTCAGCAATGCTTAGCTTGCTATTAAGTCAATCTTCTCATTGCTTATTTCAGCTATTGTATTTTTTCAGTTCTTGAATTTGATTTAGTTCTTTTATTAGTTTCAAACACTCTGACAAAATGCCAAATCTTTTATTTTCTTTAAACATTAAGCACAGTTTTGACTGACAGCATTATTTGAATCCCTTGTATGTAAGTCTGTCTCTGTTGTCTATTGTATCTTAGTTTTTTGTCACACTGTCTTGTCCCCTTGAATGTCTGATTACTTCCAACTTAATGCTTGATATCACGTGTTAAAAAAAAAAGGTTGAAATAATTTGAGACTCTGCATGGTGTTATCTTCCTCCAAAGTGAATTTATGTTTCCTTTTAGCAAGCAGCTAGTCTAAAAGCCCTAGAAATAGCAGATAACCTTAATCTAATCAACAGTTAAAATAATTCAAGGCTTGGTTTCAGTCCCAAACTGAACGATCTATTTCTAATTCACCCATATGTCTACAATGTAGCCTATTATAACACTTAGTAATAAACCCAGAAGCTGATTTAAGTCAAAAAGAATGGAAGTTATCCAGGTTCTGACTCCAACAAAATCACAAAATTCTAAATTCTATTTTATTATTGAAAGCTCTGTGAATAACTGAATGTTCTTTCTCTATAGAGCTACATTTGGTGTTAAACTTTATCCAGACTTACTTAAAAAAAATTTTTTTTAACGTTTATTTTTGAGGGGGGGCGGGCAGAGAGAGAGGTAGACACAGAATCTGAAGCAGGCTCCAGGCTCTGAGCTGTCAGCACAGAGCCGGACACGGGGCTCAAACTCACAAACTGGGAGATCATGACCTGAGATGAAGTCAGATGCTCAACCGACTAAACCACCCAGGTGCCCCTCCAGACTTACAGATACCTACAATGTTGGTCACATGGAAAATAAATGCCAGTCAACTTTATTTTTGCTAATAGTTATAACTCAGTAATTGTTTCACTATCACTAAGAGAATTGTTTTATACATTGGTCACATTTAATCCACAATTTATTTTCTCTCAAAATGGAATATTCAACTGTTCGAAAATGTAAAAGTCATTTCTAGAATCATGAAGTTTTGTAACACCATTGCCATGTTCTGATGACACATACATTAAACAAAGTTGAAATAAATAAACTTACAGAGTTTGAAAATGTATAAAGTGTTCTTGGTTCAACATAAGCTGCAATATCATGCTAAAATATATACTGTCCCCATACATTTGAATTTTTCAAAGGAAGATATAAAATGAAACTTTGGGGCAAAGCCAAAAATTATATGTATCTCTATAATCTAGAAATTCTGTATGTCCTTTTGTTAAAATTTCATTTTATTTCTACTTCATTAGAATTGTGATAGAGATTTTAAAAGGTCAAATACCCTTTGTATTTCTGACAATTTTCAACTCCATCTTATCTTAAAATAGAGTAACTTTTTAAATGTCTTCATAATTTTATTTTTCTAGTCATGCCAGTGTTTTCACATTACAGCAACAGTTACAAATAGGGAAAATTGCCAAGCACTTTAAACTGTTTATATCTTTAATAAGATCCAACTTGTCATGCTATCAGATCATTTACTTTACGGAAAGTAACTGAATACCAGAGTTGGCTAGATAATATCTATTTCTATATTGAGTTGACCTTTCAAATCATCAAAGCTTAAAAAAAAAAAAAAGCCAAACCTTTTG
The DNA here is from genome assembly GCF_027475565.1 of Acinonyx jubatus. Lineage (NCBI taxonomy): Eukaryota > Metazoa > Chordata > Mammalia > Carnivora > Felidae > Acinonyx > Acinonyx jubatus. Next base: position 47,912,941 of record NC_069390.1, on the reverse strand, counting down.
GTGATTGGAAAGTAGGCTTTTTTAACGTTAAAAAACTCCTTCTTGCAAAACAACAGTATTTCCTTATATTCATCTAAATATTTTTAGATATAGCCTATCTAAATTTTACTAACATATAAATGCAGGTTCTTGAGGTAACTGCAAACCACCAACCATCCGTAAGCAAACTCCTACACTCCAATTCTAAATATAAACAACTTTTTTAAAGCCCCCCCCAAATTTTTTGTCTGATCTAATTTACTGCTGCTTATAAGCAAAACTGATTTAAATGACCTCACATCCTCTGTTTTGACTTTCCCTTTTTAATACATGGCACTCTTAGATATACATAAGTTAATTCTGTGATACACATCCACCGTCCAAGAGCATTCAGAAGTAGGAAGGAACACTGGGGAAAGATTATACGTATTTTTGCTTTTTCTAGAAATTTCCTTTGCTCTTTGACTCCTTCCCTAATGACAAGGAAAAGTAAAATGGCTGGGTAGAATAGAATTACAAAATTTAGGTACCATATAAGGTTCTCATTTTGGTTTAAAAAAAAAATCAGTTGTTTAAGTATATCATGGGGAAGGTTATCTTGGTAAGCTTTTCTGTAAATAAAACCCAAGGGGAGCAGAAGGTGTGGGATTGTGATCACAAAGTCAATATGCATGTTGGGGCAAGGTAGAATAGATGGTATAAGGAAAAGGAAAAAAAAGGCAATAATGCAACCAAAGCATTAATAGAAGTAGCACGTATCCCAAAAGGGGGAAATACAGTCATAGCTCTGCATTACAACCTCAACATCTAGTTATGTAAGGCACAATTTTAAAAGGAATAGTGCCAAAATAGAGATGCCCAGAGAAAAGCAACCAGAAAACAAGGCACACTCACTACCATCACAGAATATATGACTGAAGACATTGGAAAAACTAACTCTCATGACTTTAATATCCTCCTATGTGACATTCCCCAAATTATATCGCCAGTCCTGACCTATTCCCGGACTTCAATTGCATAACCACATGTCTGCTGAATATACTTACTTGACTGTTTCATACACATTTCAGCCTCAACCTGAAAGTACAGTGGAAAAAGCATGAATGCCGGAGCCAGACCACCATAATTTAAATTTACAGTTACAGCTAATGTAAACCTTGAACAAATTGTGTGACCTCTGTATGCCTCAACTTCCTCATCTATAAAATGGAAATAGTAATACTTACTTTGTAAGGTTGTCATGATATTTAAATATGTAATGTTTGAAAGTTCTTAAAACAGAACTGGACACATACTAAGTGCTATAGGTGTGTATGAAATTTTTGTAAAAACATACCTAATAACCAAATTCAAACTCCCCATCCCCAAATCTATGCCTCATTTATAACATTTATTTCAGAAAATGACTCCAAGACAAAACTGCCTCTTTCTATACCTTAACCTATTTTTTCAGTGAGTTCTTCACTTACTTGCCATATGGGCCAATAAGATCTGACCAGAGAAGGGGAAAAGAGAAAAGAAGAAACAGAAAAGAAGGAAAAGGGAAAAGGAGGGAAGACAGAAGGGAGAGACACTGAGGAATTATGGCAGTATATATACCAAAATTTTAAGAGTAGTTATATCTCTAGTTGAAGAGAATACAAGTAATCATATTCTTTGTATACCTTTCTGTATTTCTGAGATCTTCTAAAAGATAAGAATATACTTCCCTTTTTGTTAGAGAGAAAAAAAAGCCATTTTGAAAACATCTTTAGTGTTATTCTGGATAAAATCTAAGTTCTCTATTAGTTGGTTCCTATACCTCTTGCCACTCCCTACGTGCCTTGTATCCTCTCATATCTGTTCCCCTGCACAAGCAGATATTCTCTATCCAGAATACAATCCCCATTCACCTTCCTCTGGCTAATTCTTGCCAACATAGCTACCATCTTCTCTGCAAAGTTTTCTTGGATCAAATCCTGCTCTCTTCAAACTCACTGTTCCAACCTAGGTTAACCCACTAGGATCTACCTTTAGAACCTAGTGTATACATACAGCATATATCACAGTAGTTCAATAATTAAACTATTTATAAGCTTGTCTCCCTCTTTCCTAGAGATAAGGGAACACACTTATTTGTTTTCCTACTCCAGTATTTAAAACAGTACCTGACACACAAGTAGTGGATCAAAAAGTTTGTTGTGCTAATTACTCCAAAGTCATACTATTTCTAGTCTATTATGTTGCCTCTCTAGAGCAGTATAAAAGTTGAAAAGGTGAATTCCTAAAATACCAGATTCCCAGTCTGGGAGTATTCAAAGTGTGAAACAGAATGCCACCATTCTTGTTCCTTCAGTCAGTTATTTATTCACCAAATATTTATTTACCACCTCATATATACTTGGCAGTGGAGACATAAGGATGAGCAAAAACAATGGGCTTCTCTTAAAATACTTTGAGGTGGGGAGAGGAGAGAGTAAATAATGGCTAAATATGCAAAGCTACTAAAAATAAACACTAGTGAACTGGCCTTGAAATTAAGAAATACATTTCTAATATAACATATAATGAAAGACATCAGCATATTTGGAAAGATCAAAGATTCTTAATTAGAAATGAGATCAGGTTACTTTAAAACAACAGTTTGAAATCTTTTTTTCTGACTGCCACATACATGGATATATCTAGAGTTATGCATTCTTTCAACAAACTAAATAACTCTATTCCTAATGAAGCCTCATAGTGCTTGCCAGTTATATCACCCCTTCTTTAAAAAACAAACTAAAGCCAGGGCACCTGGCTGGCTCAATTGTAGAGCATACAACTCTTGATGTTGGGGTCCTGAGTTTGAGCCCCACGTTGGGGAGAGAATTTACTTAAAAAACAAAAACAAAAAAAAACCCAAAGCAGTTCTTTATGACTTGCAAAGCCAAGAACTTCAAGAGAAAACAATTTTAATTTCCTGGCCACAAATAATTAGTCCAGGGGTGTCTGCTGAAGGATGCCCTATAAGGAGTCTATATTGGAGGATACGGCAGAGATGACTAGCTGCCCACTCAATATCTATTTTTTCTTTCTACCTTATTAGGAGATTTTATTGGGAATGGCAATATGCTCAGCTTAAAAACAAACAAACAAACAAACAAACAAGCGAACCCACCAAAATTTTCTGCCTCTCTTGTAGTTAGGTATGGTTACATACTAGTTCTGGCCAAGGAGATGTAAGTAGAAATCACTGAGCACACTTCTGGGAAAGCTCCTCTTAGGAGGAGGAAGACTCAGCCACATTTTTAATCCTTTTCCCCTTTTTCCCTTCTTTCTGCCTAGAATAAGAACATGAAGATAAGGGTAACATCCCATAAAGGGAGAAATAAAAAATTAAAGCCTGAGTCTTTAATAAAATCACAAAATTGCTATAGTAGCACCAAACCATCTTCCTCTAAACTTATTTTATTTTACAGGGTAGAAAAATACATCTCCACCTCATTTAAGCCACTACTGTTTGGGTTTTCTGTTATTTGAGATTGAATCTAAGTCTAATAAGTGCTGATGATAACTAATGGAACTAAATTAAACTTCTGTCCTTGGGAGCAGTGGAAGAATATAATTCACAAAGACACGTACAGCCAAGAATGAAAAGACACACCCAAATGCTGAACACTCAAAGCATAGTTGCCTGAAATAAGAACTTAGGGTTTAAGCTATCTGAGCAAATTTCTTCCTTGCAACTAGACAGAGCATTAACTAAAATGGCATTGCTTTCTCTTCTGGTCAAGGATACTAGAATGCAGCTAAGAACAATATTATTTTTTAAATGTCCTTAAATAAACTCTTTAAGAATTAAATAAATAAATCAGTCACAAGTTTTGATACATGAATTATCAGTATCAAATTGCTAGGCACATTCCATATTTGTACACATTTATCTGGCATGCAATTAAACAGACAGGCTCATTAAACATTTATCAGAAATGGGTAGGCATAGCTTATTTAAAGGTGATGGGTAGGGGCGCCTGGGTGGCTCAGTCAGTTAAGCATCCGATTTCGGCTCAGGTCACGATCTCGCGGTCCGTGAGTTTGAGCCCCGCGTCGGGCTCTGTGCTGACCGCTCAGAGCCTGGAGCCTGTTTCAGATTCTGTGTCTCCCTCTCTCTCTGACCCTCCTCCGTTCATGCTCTGTCTCTCTCTGTCTCAAAAATAAATAAACGTTAAAAAAAAAAATTTTAAGGTGATGGGTAGAGGGAAATCACAGAGAAGGAAATCCAAACTATATGAATTCCACAGATCCAAGAATAACCAGGGACAGTCCTGTTTACTTGCCAGTCTTCCTCCAATCTGATAACTTTCCTTAGACTGTCCCTTTCATCTGTAATTTCTGAAAAACAGCTTTTCCAGATAAGCCTTTAGGCTAGTTTAAGTTCCTCTGAGAGAGCAAATTGCTTCCTGTAGGTTCCCTGAAAATACTAGGAAGTGTATAAAAACAGAGGTTAGCAAAAACAGTGCAGGATAGTCTAAAAAAGCAGATAAGTTCATTGAAGGACAAAGCTAATGTCACGGAGTAGGGTCTAGCAGAGAAAATGAAATCTGACATCCAAGCTTTGGATTTAACTGAGCTAATACATAGTGTCCAGATGAAAGTGAAAAAGCAGGAAATAAACATCTTCCATATGGCCTTTTAAGAGAATCAAAAGGAACTGTAATTACAGTGACAAAACATTTTCAAACACTTTTTCCAACTCCCACTTCCCTAAAGTACATAATAAGACTAACATGATTTAATAATTAAAATTGCACAATTAATTTTCTATACCTTGGTTCTACAAATGTGAGAGAAAAAGAAAGGAAGGAGAATTAAGTCTCCTGGGATTGCTCCAAGAGAAATAAATCCTTTTTATATCACTAACTTTTATCCCAAAATCACAGTATTATTTTGGAAAACATACCCTAATAATGACAACAGTAGTAACAGCTTAACACATAATGATTACTATGAACCACACACTGTTCTAAGCACTTTATGTATATTAATTCATTTGAACCTCATAATGATCCTATGAGGTAAATACTATTTTTATTCCGATTAGAATGATGGGAAAAAGGCACAGTCTTTAAGTAATTTGCAGTCAAATTCTAGAGTCCATGCTCTTAATCACTCTACCACATTGTCTCCAGGTGTTACAACACCTAAATTCATTTGCAGTCAAACTGGACAGACCTGAAATTATTTCTTCTTTTGCACTATCTTGTCAAGGTACTTCTGTTCTCCCAATCACCCAAATTTGAATCTGTGAGATGAGTGTTGGCACTTAGTGCATTCCATATTCAATTGGTCATCCAACTAAACCCTGTCAATTAAATACCACTCCATTTCCATTCTGAAATCTCAATATGATCTATTGCAAAGCTAGTAAAAAATATTGTCCAAAGATATACCAGAATTGGAATTTTTTTTTTTTGAAAAGCAGAAGGCAACTTAAGATCCTAAGCTTACACTGACACAATATAACATTCAGGATTACATGGAACAACATTCCCATCTTAGTCATGTCAATTAGATTATGTGTCTGAAGTCTCACTCACAGTATAATGTAACTGAATAGGATGATAAGATTCAACATTCTGCCCGTATGAGTGTAAGAAAATCCAATTTATTAGAATAAAAATCCTATAGTATTTGTTCTTTTCTTGTTTGTCTTTAAATAATCTCTACACCCAACTTGCAGCTTGAACCTATAACCCCAAGATCAAGAGTCACATGTTCCACCAACTGAGCCAGCCAGGTGTCCCGAGTCCTACAGTAATTGTAATTTTATAACACATCCAAACATTTTAGAACCTCCAATTTTCAAAAAAGAAATGTGAATATGTATTTAACACAAGTTTAAAGAACAGACTTTTGAGAAAGAAAAAACACAGTATTTCCAAGTACAGTGACAAAAACTGGAATATTAACCTGAATAGGTCAGGTTAATGCTATAAATGTATGGAAAAGAACAAGACCCTTTAAGAAGATACGTATAAGATGATTAAGCTGAATATATATACAAGAGGAAGTTCACCATCACTATAAAAATGCTACTTGTCTGAACATGAAGGCACAGGCCACATCTGTCTTATTTACCGTTGTATTCCCAGCACCTAACAAATTATTCAGCACATAGCAGGCACTAAGAAATTACTTACAAATAAATCAATGGAAGTATTCAATATAAGCTAAAGCCAAATGACCACCTGGCAAGAGTTCTATATACAAACTGATTTAACCATCAAAATGGAGTTTGGAATTGGAATTTGATGAGGAAAACAAAAACTGGAATTTGATGAGGAAAACTTTAAGGATTCCACAATATTTTCATCATTATCCCAGATTTTAAATGAGGTCACACTCTAATAGGAAGAACTTGTAGAGAAATGTCTACCAATAACCAGAGGCAGCCTCATAACCTACCAGTCAGTCTCTTTCTGCAAATGTTTGCCAAGCAGGAAAAAAAGAAAGAAGGGAAAGGGAATCACTAAACATTAGTGGTATCAAAGGACAAATTAACCATCTATCTATCTATATATATACATACACACATACACACACACACAAATATATATATATATATATACACACATATATATATACTAGATAATTATATTAATCTAAAAAAATGACCAAGCCTATGAATTGTATTAAAAGAATAAATACTTATGTGCTGTATTATGTATATTAACAAATAATTAGTAGCAGTAAACTCCCTGGTATGGTATCAAAAGTACATAGAATCATTTTTCTTCCTTACAAGTCCCAAAATGAAAAGTCCCATATCAGTTAAACAACTGCTCAGTTAATTCAGAAAAGCAGAATTTTTATATTTGTACTTACCTTGCTTTAATAATAAATTGTAAATGTGTGACTATCTCTTTACCCTTTTCTTGGCACTTGTAGTAAATACAAATATTTTAGAAAATTTTGTATCATATACAAATAGGTTGTACATTGGGGCACCTGGGTGGCTCAGTTGGTTAGGCGTCCCACTTCAGCTCAGGTCATGATCTCACAGTTCGTGAGTTCAAGCCCCATGTCGGGCTCTGTGCTGGCAGCTCAGAGCCTGAAGCCTGCTTCGGATTCTGTCTGTCTGTCTGTCTGTCTGTCTCTCTCTCTCTCTATCCCTACCCCACTTGTGTTCTCTCTCTCTTAGAAATAATAAATGAATAAACTTGAAAAAAATAATTTAAAAACAAAACAAATAGGTTGCACATTAAGTGTATAACCTATTTGATCACAGAAAATTATAATCATGATCATGTACAACTCACATGTCTGAATAATTCTTGGCTACTTAAAGCCAACAAACTAAAGTCCATCACTATTTCATATTAAAGATATTTTCTTTAATAATTTGGTAAGGTTAAAAGTATACAGTTAAAATTTCCTTGGTAATATCTAAATTCTAAAAGCATTTAACCTGGCTTGTTTGCTTTCGCTAGACTATTTCAGCAACAGGTTGCCTTGGTTATTTACAAACTAAGGAGCGATCACTCTTCCTGTCACTGCCTTTTTATTTTTTAATAGTGCTTATCATCTCTCACATATTTTATGATTTACCTATTCATTATGGTACCAGTTTCTCTCCCTCGAGAGACTTAATTTCTAAAAAGACAAGGATTTTATCTGGTTCACTGCTGTATTTTCAACACTCATCTCAAGGCTTGACACCTAGTAAGTGCTCAATAAATAGTTAAATGAGTGAAATGGAATCCAATTGTAGCCAAATTTTCAAAATATCTATACATTTTAAGGCAGAATTCCAGAGAAATGTGCAAACTACTCAAAAATGTTTTTCCTAAGAATTCATAAGACTGCTCTTTAATGATCTTTTTTTTTAAAAAAAATCACCAGTGTTACTAGAACTGATACACAAATTCAGTAAAGTTACAGAATTAATGTACAGAAGTCTGTTGCATTTCTATACACCAATAATGAAGCAGCAGAAAGAGAAACAAGGAATCTATCCCACTTACAATTGCACCAAAAACCATAAGATACCTAGGAATAAACTTAACTAAAGAGGTAAAAGATTTATATTCTGAAAACTATAGAAAACTTATGAAGGATAGTGAAGATGACAAAAAGAAATGGAAAAACATTCCATGCTTATGGATTGGAAGAGCAAACATTGTTAAAATGTCTATACTACCCCAAATAATCTACGGACTTAATGCAATCCCTATCAAAATAACACCAGCATTATTCACAGAACTATTAACAAACATTCCTAAAATTTGTACTGAGCCACAAAAGACCCTGAATAGCCAAAGCAATCCTGAAAAAGAAAAGCAAAGCTGGAGGCATCATGATTCTGAACTTCAAGCTTTACTACAAAGCTATAGTCATCAAGACAGTATGGTACTGGCACAATGGACACATAAACCAATGGAACAGAAGAGAAATCCCAGAAATGGACCCACAACTACAAGGTCACTAATCTTTGACAAGCCAGGAAGAGTATCCAATAGAAAAAAGACTTTTCAACAAATGGTACTGGGAAAATTGGACAGCAACATGCAGAAGAATGAAATTGGACCACTTTCTTATACCATACACAAGAATAAATTCAAAATGGAAGAAAGACCTAAGTGTGAAACAGGAAACCATCAAAATTCTAGAGGAGAATAAAGGCAGCAACCTCTCTAACCTTATCTAGAGCAACTTCTTACTAGTCACATCTCCCGAGGCAAGGGAACCAAAAGCAAAAATAAAATATTGGGACTTTATCAAGATAAAAAGCTTCTGCACAGCAAAGGAAACAATCAACAAAACTAAAAGGCAACCTTCAGAATGGGAAAAGATGTTTGCAAATGACATATCTGATAAAGAAAGGGTTAGTATCCAAAGTCTATAAAGAACTTCTAAAACTCAACACCTCCCCCCAAAAATAATACAGTTAAAAAATGGGCAGAAGACATGAATAGACATTTTTCCAAAGAAGACATACAGATGGTCAACAGACACATGAAAAGATGCTCAACATTACTCATCATCAAGGAAATACAAATCAAAAATACAATGAGATATCACCTTGAACCTGTCAGAATGATTAAAATTGACAATACAGATTGGGTTGCCGAGCTGGCTCAGTCAGTGGAACACATGACTCTTGATCTCGGAGTTGTAAGTTTGAGCCTCATGCTGGGTGTGGAGATTACTTAAAAATAAAATCTTAAAAAACAACAAACAAACAAACAAATATAGGAAACAACAGGTGTTGGCCAGGATGTGGATAAAGGGGAACACTCTTACACTGTTGGTGGGAATGCAAACTAGTACAGTCGCTCTGGAAAATAGTATGGAGGTTCCTCAAAAAGTTAAAAATAGAACTACCTTACAATCCAGCAATTGCACTACTAGGTATTTACCCAAAGAATACAAAAATACTGATTCAAAGGGATCAGTACATTGGATACATACATCCCAATGTTTATAGCAGCACTATCAACAATATCCAAATTATGGAAAGAGCCCAAATGTCCACTGACTGATGAATGGCTAAGGAAGATGTGGTATATATAGACAATGGAATATTACTCAGCCATCAAAAAGAATGAAATCTTGCCATTTACACTGATGTGTATGGAGCTAAAGAGTATTATGCTAAGCAAAATAAGTCAGAGAAAAACAAATACCACATGATTTCACTCATGTGGAACTTAAGAAACAAAACAAATGAACATGGGGGGTGGAAAGGCAAATCAAAACCCAGACTCTTAGCTATAGAGAACAAACTGAGGGTTGCTGGAGGGGAGGTGGGCAGGGGGATGGGTTAAATGGGTGACAGGTACTGTGGCAGGCATTTGTTGTGAGTAACACTGGGTGTTAAATTTAAGTGATACACCACTTGATTCTACACTTGAAACTAATGTTACACTGTATGCTAACAACGAGAATGTAAGTAAAAACTTGAGGAAAAAATCACCTGGAACCTATATTTAAGGTATTAGTTTCTGGACTCCACCCTTTATTCTTTTTTCATGTTTAGAAAATGGTTCTTCACTTTTAGGACTAGCAGAATCACATCATTCTATTTAAAGTAGTCACTGTCACCATTAGGCAACAAGTTGTTCTGTGAAATAAAATTACACATTCTACCTTGGCAGAACAATATTAATATAAGCAAATATACAATGTAAAATTAAAAAGCATCTTCCAGAAATTTTAAAGAGGCCATATTTAGCTTAAAAGAATCTCTGGTTGATGGAATGAGTGCAAAATATTACTTATGAACAGGGACCTTCCTGTGCCTCTTTTCAATTCAGAACATGTCTCTTCCTCTACTCCTCTGGCCTGTAAGGAAGTAAAACATTTAAAACCAGAATCTAGGACTCTACTTTATCTTATGTATCAGTACTGAGAAGTCTCAGGAAAAGCTGTCTCTGCCCAGGAAAGAGCCCAGTGTGCCTCAAACAATAGAAATTACAATTAATTCAGGGGCGCCTGGGTGGCTCAGTTGGTTAGGTGTCTGACATCAGCTCAGGTCATGATCTCACAGTCCGTGAGTTCAAGCCCCACGTCGGGCTCTGTGCTGCCAGCTCAGAGCCTGGAGCCTGCTTCGGATTCTGTGTCTCCCTCTCTCTCTGACCCTCCCCTGCTCATGCTCTGTCTCTCTCTGTCTCAAAAATAAATAAAAACATTAAAAAATTCATTCAAGAAATTACAATTCATAAATTGATAGCACATCTCATACAAGTTTTATATCTGTTTATTTCTCTTTCCAACGTACATACCACTGAATTTGAGGAAAGTACTGAAGATATTACTATACCCTAATGAAATCTTTCAGTCAGTTATGCGCCCAGTAGTGGAATCCAACTTTTTCATTAGATTTCACATAATCAAAATGATTTCCAAATTCACATATACTATAGGCATTTCTTATAAATACGAGTCTATCTTTGGAGGAAATAAAAACTGCTAACTCCTTAATTAAAACAGATTTGTTGTAACATTAGACTATTCTGATTTCAATGTTAAAACACTTTTCATGTCTTTCTAATGCCAGGTAATCCTTCCTAATTAGAATAAGGCTTATCCTGTTAACTTCTTCATTAAAAAAACAAAACAACCAACCAACACAAAGAATATTTTATTTGTTTTCAAAAAGTTTTAGTAGAGAGTCAAAGAACCAGGATTTTAGTATTATCTCAACCAACAGTTAGGAGCTTTATGACCCTGGGCAAGTTATTAAATCTCTGGATTTCATCATCTTATTTTTAGCATGAATACAGATTAATTTCAGCACTTAAAAAAGTTAACCTACCTAAAACTGTCAGTTTTCTCTTTACCTTTCCAAATCTTGAATTTATATAAATTTTCCCAAATTCTGAAATGATCTGTCTAAATTTCTACATATATTTCAGATTCTGGATATCTGGATAATTCTGGGCTGAACTTGAAATATTTTTAAGTCAGCCAGAATTTGCTGTTTAAAGAAATAGACATTAAGGACTGATCATCTTTATGATTAATTTATGAAATAATGATCCTATTATTTAAGGAGATGTCAGAATCATTCTTACCATCCCCCTTCATTTACACATCTCAGTACAATCTAAATAGTACATTATTGCTGACCAAAGTACAAGCTACATAGAAATACTTCCAAATAAGATACATGTATATAATTTCAAGGCATATGTGAAAAGTAAAGCAAATCTAGTAATGATAAAATTTGCTATAAATTAGTAGAGACAGTCACATCACTGATAGATTTATAAGTGATTAATACGATTTTAGTTCTCAAAGATCAAAAACTTTTCCTAGATAAATCTACTTATATGTGTTTTGTCACCGTATTAATTCTTTCTCCCTAAAATTTTGTATATTGGTGGTATTAGTGATTTTTTATAGACACATGAGTACCACTAGAGGCCACCAAATACTTCACTTTTTAAAAGTGGCACATTTGTAACTATAATTATAAAGAGATGACTGTGCACAGTAATATTCATAACCGAAAGTTCCACAGGAATACCCAAAGCACAAGAGAAACTCAAGCAAAAAATATCTGAACATATTTCATATGATAAATAAGATGTCTGGATCATAGAAGAACTTAATTAGACCCAGAGCTGAGGGTTGGGGAGATGGATAATACCAAATTACTGTTCCTTAAATACCTTTGAAAATAGATTATATGACCTAGGAAATGGATGCTCTCTCTAAATAGCTATTGTCATATATATACATATATATATATATATATATATATATATATATATATATATATATAAAATCACATATGTATATACATGTATATAGGTATATAATACTAACACAGATAAATAAATCCCCAGAGTTCTGTACTCTTTCTTCCATACCATAAAATCTTTCACATATAATAATGTTTGTATATCTGAAGTTTTATATCTAAATTTGGCTACCATCCATAGCAATTAAAACTTTAATAAAGAAGTTCTATTGTCAAAGTCACCCCACATATTTGAATATACCCAAAATTCTGACTTGAAGAAGAAACCCTGGCTTAGAAGCATAGATAACACCTGGGAAAACTCTTGAGTTTCTAGGTGAATTGCTGCATGTCCCCTTATTTCTTTCAGGGTCCTCCTCTTCACTACAGGTAAATAGAAAAAATAGAAGGCTCAAGTAGCAACCAGGTTCTGTAGTTCCAAATAAAATTTATGAAACAAAATGAGAATTCTTGCTATTTGAAGATCTACCTTTTTTGCATACTGATACATTCTTTTTCAAAGGTTTTCGGGTACTCCACTCATGCTTTTGGTGTTCTATCTAAAGTCTTTCCTTAAACTAAAAGTTGCAAAGATGTTCTCTTAAATTTTCTTTTTAAAACCTTTATAGTTTCAGGGTGCCTGGGTGGCTCAGTAGGTTAAGCATCCAATTCTAGATCTGGACTCAGTTCATGATCTCACAGTTTGTGAGTTCAAGCCCTGCATCAGGCCCCACACTGGCAGTGTGGAGCCTGTTTGGGTTTCTCTCTCTCTGCCCCTCCCCAGCTCGCCCTCTCTCTCTTTCAAAGTAAAAAACAAAAACAAACAAACAAACAAAAAAACTTTTACAGTTTCAGCTTATATTTAGTCTATAATCCATTTCAGGTTAATATTTTTGTGTGGCGTGAGGTATGACTAGGATTCAAGTACAGAAGACTGACAGAATAGTAATACCACCACTTCCCAGAGAAAATAAAACACGGAAGGAAGGAAGGAAGGAAGGAAGGAAGGAAGGAAGGAAGGAAGGAAGGAAGGAAGGAAGGAAGGGGTAATAGTAATCAAAGCAGTATGGTACTAGCAAGAAAAGAGACTCATAGACCAATGGAACAGAATAGAGAGCCCAGAAATAAATAAACCCATGCTTATATGGTCAATTAATCTGTGACAAAGGAGGCAAAAATACACAATGGAGAAAAGACAGTCTCTTCAACAAATGGAGTTGGGAAAACTGGACAGCACAAGAATGAAACTGGACCACTTTCTTTACTTATAGTATGTACAATATGACCACTTTCATATACTATGTACTTGTACTATGAACAAAATGAATTAGATTTGAACGTAGGAGCTGAAACCATAAAACTCCTTGAAGAAAACAGGTGGTAAACTCTTTGACATCAGTCCTAGCAATGTTTTGGAGGGACCAGTCTTCTCAGGCAAGAGCAACAATGCTGAAATAAACAAATAGGATTACATCAAACTAAAAAGCTTTGCACAGTGAAGAAAACCATCAACAAAACTAAGAGGCAACCTACTGAATGGGAGAATATTTGCAAATCATATATCTGATTAGAAGTTAATATCCAAAATACTTAAAGAACTTACACAACTTAATACCAAAAAATGGCAGAGTACTTGAACATTTTTTCAAAGGAGACATACAGATTGGCAACAGACCAATGAAAAGATGCTCAACATCACTGATCATCAGGGAAATGCAAAACCACAATGAAATATCACCCCACACCTATCAGATTAGCTATTATGAAAAAGACAAAAAAAAATAACCTTGGGGAGGGTGTGGAGAAATGGAACCCTTGTGCACTGTGGTGGGAATGTAAACTGGTGTAGCATTTGTGGAAAACAGTATGGAGGTTCCTCAAAATATTAAAACTAGAACTATCATATAATCTAGAAATTCTACTTCTGGGTTTTATCCAAAGAAAACAAAAACACCAATTTGTTTTCAAATTCAAAAAGTTATATGTACCCCTGTGTTCACTGCATTATTATTTACAGTAGCCAAAATATGGAAGCAGCCTAAGTATCCATCAATGATCAACGGATGAATAAAGAAAATGTGATATATAAATATATATATATATATATATATGAGATATATATACATGATATTATATATATGTAAATGTGAGATATATTTATCTCAAACCTACGGGTTTGTTCATCAAACTAGCACGACGAAGACTATGTTGCATCTTCTCTGACACCAAAGGTATGTTTTTATTTTTCCAACACCAACTAGGTGTCCAACAATTCAATTCAATTCTGACACTACCCAGAGTTAGTACAGACGCCACAGGTCAGTCAAGGACTCAGGGCTCAGCTTCAGAAGACTGTCCTCACTTCAGATACTAGCTGTAAACTGGTATCTAATCTTATCCACACTTCTGAATGCAGGGGCTTACACTACCACCCACCTGAGGTTCGAGAATTTGCTAGAAAAACAGAACTCAGGAAAATCATTTTACTTATGTTTACCAGTTTATTATAAAGGATACAACTCAGGAACAACCAAACAGAAGAAGAATACAAGGCAAAGTATGGAGAAGGGGGACCAACAAAGCCTCCATACCTTCTCTAAACACACTACCTTCCCACCACATCAATGTGTTCACCAATTCAGAAGATCTCTGAACCCTTTGGTTTAGGTGTTTTTATAGTAACTTTCATTATGTAGGCGTGACTGATTAATTAAATCATTGGCTGTTGGTTATTGAACTCAGTCTCCAGCCTTTCTCCTCTCCCCAGTGGGGCTGAAATTTCCAACCCTCTAATTACAAGATTGGTTCCTCTCATAGACCAGCCCCTTCCTGAAGCAATCTAGGGTCCACTAAACCAATCAGCTATCTCATTAGCATACAAAGGCAATAAATTCCAAGGATTTCAGGAGCTCTGTGCCAGGAACTGAGACAAAGACTAAATATTTACTTTTTATTATACCACAAACACTGAATTAGTGATGTCCAAAATAAAATGGTCACAGAGAATTAAGATAAGGGAAAAGATGTTCGAATTCAGCAAGAATGCTATGGCAGAGAAAAGCTAGTTGTTCACTAAATCTGTTTCACTTTTCCCCTTGGCATACATCTAGGCTTTATTTGCCAAACTCCCATTATAGTTAACTGGGGCCATATAACTGACTTCCGTTAAGTAAAATGAAGTGATATATACTGCCTCCCAGGCCTATCCAATACAATCCAGCCTTACTATCTTCCATGCTTTGTCTTACTACTCTGTCAACTGAATGGTGATACCTAAGATGACCCTGAGAACCACACTCTGAAGATAGCCCACACTCCCATCTATCCCACTGCAATTAATTAGACTTTATGCAAGCAAGAAGAGAAAAAAATTCTACCATGCTATCCACTAAAATCTCAAGGTTTATCTATCATAACAACTAGTATGAATTAAGGAATATATTCATGAATTAAGAAATATATTTGTGAATCAAGAAAATGTTAAAAACTTCAATTGTGATTTCAGAATGGAGAAGACATACACTATACTTCAGAATAAATCCTTGAGATGTGGGTAAGACTGGTATATGAGTTGAGAGTGGATGGTAAGAAATCATAATATTATAATAATTATAATATGTCATATTATAGTTTATTGAAGTATTAATAGACAACCACCTGATAACATCCCTGTAGGAAAAATATTATTATCAGAAAGGGTAAATTCACTTTGCTCAAGGTTTTAAAATTCTTGATACTATATTATTTCCATTGTACCACACGTCTCTTAGAAAAATGGAGACAGCAAATGAAGGAGAATCATTTCAAACATTTTATGATGAAGAAGAAACAGGATAAAAGCCAAAAGAGATGAAGTAAAGTTTTTTTTGTTAGTACTAACCATACTTGAGATCAATGGAAACAGAAGAGTAGAAAAAGGAACTGGAAATTAAGAAGAGTAGAGTAACCCACAGGGTGATACAACAATACATGACAGATGAGTAGCAGTATTCCTTGTAGTAATAAGGTCCAGGCTATTTGCAAACAATGTGAATTTGTAGTAGGTTAGGCCTGTGTAGATCCACATCTTCCTCAGGAAGTTCTCTATGGTCTCAAAGCATCAAGTATGGGAGAACTTGAGCATGGCAAGAAAACCTTGTCCTATGGTGGTTCTGAGAGTAGTACTCTAATAGCAGACCATACAGACTGGGTCAGTGAAAGATTCTTTACCATAACTGAGATTACCAATACATTAGTAAAATAAAGAGAATTATAAGTAAATGAAAGTCTAGTACTATTATGGGATAATAAACCACTTAAGTGAGCATGGAGGAATGTGAGAATAACATTAAGACTGAATATCCTCTGTTTCAGAGATGTTGAGAGAATCTAACAGCAGATGCATGCTCTACACTACATCATGTTCCAACCTGAAATATGGTTTTATTACTTCAAAGAGACAACTGTCTGGGAATAGGAAACAAAATGTGAGTTCAAACCACCACTTACCAGCTTAACTTCCATTTATATCTACTTGCTTTGTCATGAACTAACTTTAAAAGTCCTGTTTGTAGTCCTTAGCATGTTTTAAAAGCCATATATATCTTCAGAGGTGCCTGGCTGGCTCAGTTGGTTAAGCATGTGCCTCTTGATTTCAGCCTGGGTCATGATATTGCAATTGGTGGGACAAGCCCCGCATCAGCAGATGCGCTGGCTGCGCAGAGCCCACTTGGGATTCTCTCTCTCCCTCTCTGCCTCTCCCCAACTTGCACTTGCTCTCTCTTGTGGGAAATCAAATAGCTATGTCCTGGGTTAGAAGGTTATAGGAAACGCATTGAAAGCAGAACACTGCTTTCTGGCTTTGCTGAAAACAACGAGGCAGTATCTAGTTAATGTGTATACACAGGTTGGGTCCTGCCTGTGCTCATGAATCCCTTAGACCGTGTTATGTTATCTATGGAATATCTTATCTTGTTCTCCACCCTGCTTTCTGCACTGCTCTTTTGTAGTCTTGGCAATGCCTTTTCTGCACACTTACTATATGTTCTTACTGGCATGTAGCCCACTGATGCATTGTGCAATGTTTCCCTGAATGTATACTTAATAAATACCAAAGTTTGAGAGCAGCTTGGGAGACTTCCCTTAGCCTCCTTCTCACCTCTCTTGACTTGCATGAAGTCTTGAGTAATCCTTTCTGCTGTCCTCAGCTTTGGTAGACAAAGCCAAAAGCCGAACCCACACTACCTCTCAAAATAAATAAAACTTTTTAAAAAGCCATGTCTTTATACTGCACAGCAGTATTTTTATGTTTTCGGCATCAACTCTACACAAAATCAAAAATCCTTCCACATATTCTGGATACCACCTTTCAACTGAATTCATCACCAAGCGCTCTATGTCAGCACAGTGGCTTGGGACACTACCCATAGTATCTTTCATAAGTATTGTTTACAATTGTGTGTGTGTGTGTGTGTGTATATATATATATATATATATATATATATATATTTTTTTTTTTTTTTTTTTTTTTTTTAAAGCTGCCTTTGTGTATTTCTCAAATCTCTCTGGCTGGAAAATCATCCTGCCCTTCTTTATTCTAAATCATTATACAGCCGGCTTTTTATACTTACATGCAGAAACCTACATTTTTTCCTATTGTCCCAGATTTCATCTTCTTAGCTAATAGCCTATAATTCCAGTGCTTTAAAATCTTCATGAGCCCTGGAGTACCTGTCTAGCTCAGTCGGTGGAGCATGCAACTCTTGATCTCAGGGTCATCAGTTCAAACCCCATGTTGGGTGCAGAGATTATTTAAAAAGGACTAAATAAAATAAAATATTTGTGAGCCCTGATTCCATAGTCCAATATGTACACTACCTTTCTCATTTTCCTTTCATGCATACTCCTCTACAAAGGAGGGAGAATATTCTCTTCTTTCTACACTCAGTTCCCTGACTACACAGTATTTATATCTAGGTCAAATGGACAACTACTATCCTGTATGTTGTGTTCAGTGCATTCTAAACAGCTTAAAGAATTAAAGCATTACATGGTACTTATACCTACTTCTCTGACCACAAATAGCATCCTATACTAAGGTTAATTCTCCTATGTTAAAACTGCAGATTGTTGCATACACAACAATCCTCTTCTCTCCAATCTATACTTACAATTACAGAAAACTAGATTCATATTGAAGGTAGTCAAATCACTAGTCTATATTTTAATAACTGAACTAATTTTTTTTACCAATATGAAACTTAAAATTCTAACTAAATATCTATTACTCTTTTACTCAAGCCACATTTTTCTATCACAGTACTTTATTCTTCTAAAAAAATTAGATAGCTCAGGTGCCTGGGTGGCTCAGTTGGTTAAGCATCCAACTTCGGCTTGGGTCATGATCTCACAGTTCATGGGTTTGAGCCCCATGTCAGGCTCTGTGCTGACAGCTCGGAGCCTGGAGCCTGCTTCAGATTCTGTGTCTCCCTCTCTCTCTGCCTCTTCCCAGCTCGGGCTTTGTCTCTCTGTCTCACTCTCAAAAATAAATAAACATTAAAAAAATTTTTTTTAATTAGATAGCTCTACAAATGCCTTGGTGCAGGCATTCCCTAGTAAAGAATATGACAAATTTTGTGAATAATAGTACAAAAGGATTCACTTCTGAGACAGGACATCTTTAAAAAGATGTAGTGCCAAAAACAATACTATTTTGCTGATGTCCAAACCCTAGCCAATAAAAACATTTGTTCCCATAATCAGAAATAGATCGTTGGCCATAGAATGCCTCTGCAAAACAATTCTTAAATTTTCTTTGAAATACTGTTACTAAAATTAACTGAAATTTTATTTATATGACTGTCTGTGGTTTCCATGTATGCCTAAAAAGCACAAGAAAAAGATAAAAATATCCCAGAACTGGAAAAGCAGTCATTATGCTTGGTTTAGCTTATTTTCATATTTTTATTTTTAAAATCCATTCAAATTAGAGTCCAGCATTTCTCAATAGAAGAAAAGGGGGAAAAAAGGGCAAATTCTTTACATAAAAACAGAAAGAACAAATTCAGTATCCTCTAAATTAAATTTAGGTTTTGACTTATTAGTGAATGGATATCTAAAATCCTTTCCCACAGTCATAAAGTTTAGTCTTCAGGTAAACACAATAATTTGTCATTTAGATTTATATACAACAAATATATGCTGTCTGGAGAGGAGAGGTAGTAATAGAAAATAATTTCAGTATAATGTTATGCTCTGAACCCAGACTTGTCCTCCGGCAAAATAAATATGTAAAGTTGGTTTCTATCCAACACAGCATTCTTTTAACATTTCTGAACCTCAGTTCTTCAAAATTATAGAACCCTGTTTTCAGATCCTGCATTTACACTAAAATACAAATGTTAACCACAGTCTAAAGCGTCACTCTCAGAATATTCTCAGATTTTGGCCGAGACTGAGTCAGTATTTCATGTGGTAATGGACTTACAGCCTAGCTCTGCTGCATTTTAGCTGTTAGAGCCTAGGGAAACTGTTTAAACTTCCTAATCCTCAGTTTACTTATCTTTAAATTAGATATACTACCATCAATCATCCAATTTATGTGAGTTAACCATAGTCTATCAATCCTATACAACTGTAGATATTAACATTAATGTTACATGCTAAAAGTTGTTCCATTACTTTGGAAGGGCTAACATTTTTGGAAAAGGGTCACTATCACCCTGAAATCAACTAACCACTTAGGGACTGAGCCAGATCATTTTCAATTGGAAAAAATTTTATCAGACCTATATGTGGTCTTGATGCTACAGGAGTTACATTAGATTACACAGTATTTCAGTTATTCAAGTTATTGCTATTTAGATGCAGAATGTCTCTAATACATCAAGCATAGCAAAAAGCAATAAATAATAAAAGGACAAGAAAAATTTAAGTTAACAATTCTGTTTTTAAAATGGGCTTTAACAGATGTTAGGTAAACAAATTTATTTTGTACCTGACAAAGCACAATAGACATTAGAGTATTGGAATTTCTATCAATGATGAAAAAATTAAAAAGGAAAAAAAATTTCCAGTGTAATTCAACAGATCAAATATTCTTTAACTATTAACCCATCAAAAAAAGATCTTGAAATGCTTTGCTAAGAATCAGCCAAGATGTCATCTGGGAAACTGTTAGGTAAGGAAAAGATCTAACTCTTAGCACCTCTACTTCACCAGTCAGCAGCACATGATTCTACTTATTATTAGAGATACACTGGTAGCACTTGAACATGGGAGTGTCTGTCACACAAAGGAAAAATACCATTTACTAGGTAATGAACTCAGTATGTGTCTCTCCCTCACTACTGGAAAAACATCAGAAACATCACAGTATCCATTTCCCTGGCTTTCAGAACACAAAAACAATCCCGTCCCAGTCATAGCTAATAGCTCCCATAATATCTGTTGTTCTTGAAACTTATGATGGTGGTTTACTGTTCACACTGTCAAACTGATATAACTGATATAGTTTATATCCGTCCACACTTTGATGTGAGGAATGGTAAGAACTCACATAAGAGTTCTCGATGGTCCCTAGCACTAAAATTTTCCAGTTTCAGTCACCACTAAAAGGAATGCTGAAGCAGAGCTTAAAGGTTTTAATAGTGCAAATACCTGGCTATTCACACCACAAGGCCAGTTACAAGTATTTGTAGGCATGTGGAGGAGAAGAGAAAGGAATACAAGGGCCTCTCCAAAAAGTTACTTTTCCTTAGATCCTCACATTCTTTACCCATTTTTTCAATACAAAACTTCAAGACTTGACCTTTCTGTGTGTCTACAGAACCTGCAGCCCTCTTTGTATAGCTGTAAAAATCAAAATTAAACACTCAGCAATGTATCTTTTATCCTCTATAAACAGAAATGGACAGCCATTAGCTAGAATGAGAAAATGCACAATTTTCAACATCAGTTTTATTCCTAATGGATATTTCTGACTCATGATAGTAAGAGAATGAACAATTCTGCTGAGGGAGTTAGGGGAGGAAGAGGAGATGCTGTAAGATGGCAAACAAACGTTAACAATGATGACAACAACAATCATCACCGTCATTATCAATAAGCTACTTCATTTACTAAGTAAGCTACTTCCACTTACTTTATGGAAGCCATTGTTCTCAACATTTTGTATATTTTTCCCATTTTATCTTTACAACACCCTAGGAGATTAGTATTGCATTATCCTCATTTTATAGATGAAGATGCTGCTGCTCAAAGAAATGAAGTAACTCGTCTAAAGTCACACCATACACCTGGGGATTTCAACCTAGGTAGTCTCCTCCAGAGCCTTCACTCTTCACTATCAAATCATACCAAATGTTCTCTCAACAAGAACTACTTTAAAAAAGAATACTTCTTGGGGCACCTGGGTGGCTCAGTCAGTTAAGCATCCAACTTTGGCTCAGGACATGATCTGATGACACGTGGGTTCGAGCCCTGTGTCGGGCTCTGTGCTGACAGTTGAGCGCCCGGAGCCTGCTTCAGATTCTGTGTCTCCCTTGCTTTCTGCTCCTCCCCTGCTCATGTTCTCTCTCTCTGTCTCTCTCTCTCTGTCTCTCTCTCTCTCTCAAAAATAAATAAAAATAAATAAATAAAACATTTTAAAAAAAGAACACTTCTCATATGTGTGTATGTATATGTATTCAATCACACAATATAGATATATACATACATACACCTACACATACATCCACACTCCACTATGTCTGACAACAAAACTTTATAGCCATATTGCCAAATACTTTAGTGGTCATCTTTCTAGTCCCTCATTTACCACCATAGATACATCATCAGATAGAATGTCCTGGCCATCAAAATTATGCTCAATTATTAAATCCCTTTAAAATAGCTGACAAAAATAAAGATATTGAATTGCACTACTATAAAGCAATCTGCAGACTGTGTAGCTAAAAAGAATTCAGATTTGTGATTTCAAGAGCAAACTAAACATGACTGGTGATCATTAAACCAATCTTTGGGGTGGGGGTGTGGGGAGTTCTGTTTTTGTTTAGTTTTCACCAAAACAATAACCTGAAATTTTTCAGACAAAAATATAATAAGTATTTGTTTAGTGCCACACTCACTGAAGCTACTAGGCTAAAATTTTGACTAAAGAAGCAGAGGAATTTTTCAGCTTCCATGTACATAAAGATCATTAATTTCATCTTTAATATTAGAGAGAAGTTTACATGGAAAAGAATAGCAAAACAGGTATTTCAGAATCAATATATTCAAAAGTTACTGGACTTGAAGGCATGGGGATTATTTCTAGTAATATGTTACAGTTAAATCACCAAATTATTTAACAGTAACTATAACATAAATATAACCATAAATGTAACATAAAAAGAAAAGTATCATTATAAAAGTACAATAAAGCAACACCAACTTACCAATTCAATTCCCTGTGGAAAAGGAGTATCATCCCAGTCCTTCTGTGGAAATCTTTGGATTATTTTCCCCAGACCTGCTCCTGACCCTATTAATAAAATCAAAGTGAATTAGCTACATGGTACCAAAAAATCTTAATACTCATTATATTAATCCTTATTTCTAAATGAATATTTGTTGAATAAATCGATATATTAAATGTTCTCAAGTTTTACACGGTATAAAAGTATTTACCTTCTAAACATAATACTGAAATAACAAGCAATCCCTGTCCCATAGATTCTCAAAAGAGTGACATATATGAAAAGCTAAGAAAAATAAACAGAGATATTGGAATCTAGTAGAGCCTCTACTATACTATGGGAGAACTATCCCTGTTCCCAGTAAGGAAAGCAATCTTAATAGTATCTCTAAAAACACAAAAAAAAAACAAAAAAAACAAAAAACACAAAAAACTCTTCTAGGGAGACAAAGTAATCTTAAGCAACAAATGAAATGGTACTGTTAGCACTAAGTTTCAGTTATGGGATATATAAATATAAACACTATTACAGGTAAAATAAAGATTTTTTTTGAGTGGGCTGAGAACTTGCAAATGTCTAAGCAGGGTTTCTCAACATCAGCACTATTGACATTTTGGGCCGGATAATCCTTTGTTGTGTGTTGGGGGCAGGGAAGGCCTGTCCTGTGTACTGTAGGATATTTAGTTTACCAGCATCCTTAGTCTCAAATCACTATCACCACCATCACCATCAAGTCATTACAACCAAAAACATCTCAAGACATTGCCAAATGTCTTGGGGGGAGGAGGCAAAATTATGTTGAAAACCACCCACCTATAAGATCATTGTTGTTACACAATTATCCTATGATTCTAAATAATGGATCAACTTATAGTTCAACACTGGAGATATAATCTGTGAGTAACTTAGGGAGAGAAAGTACACATTAGATCTAAATTGCTTTTTGCTCTACTTTTTAAAGATCTTCAGGTGCTTGCATATTTTACATGTTGTCCCAGTTCACTGTGAAGTAAAAGTAACATTCTGATTATTTATACACCTAACTTAAGGGAGCCTTTAATACCTGATTCAATTTGTTATTTTTTTAAACAATTATCTACTATCATCTCTCACCCTCTCCCAGTGAACTCAAGTTTCCCCTTGGCCCTCACCCAGAGAGTTCAATCGCTCCATGGCCAAATTTTTTATCTTTAAGAGATAAATAAAAGTTAAATTCATTTAACTGAACAGCTTAGTACTGTGTTCTAAAAACGAGGTCACATTTGAAAAAGGCAAAATGAAAACATTCTCAATTAAATAAACAACTGCTGCAGTACAGTAACTCCTCATATATCCATCATTATAGGGGAATGAAGTATTTCATGAAAGGTAAACTAAATTAAAAGTGGTTTATCACAAGCACTCATTTTTTCAAAATCCACCTCAAACATGACCACTTCTGACATCGCAAGCAGACCTAATTCACCAAATTGTTAAGTCCTGGAGATACACATATGAAAAAGACATGGTCCCTATCCTCAAGACACTCATAATTAATAGGAGAAACAGGCAAATAAACTGATAATGAGTATAGCGTGGTAAGTACGAGGACAGGAGGGAACCTAACTCACTGTAGCAGAGAACACTATGGAAAACTTTCTAGAAGAAAGGAGAGCAAGCTTTTTCTTTCTTTCAGGACCATCTTTGTATCCCCAAGCACAGAGTATATTGAATGCCTGGCACTTAGTTCATACTGAGTTAAATGTTTATTTTAATAAATTTGTTAATATTGACAACTGTTTTAAGCTCATATCTCCCTGTCTTTTCAAAGAGAAATAAATGCATGTTATATGTCTAATCATATTTAACAAGGTGTACATACACTGTTTATTCAGTTCTGAGAGTGATAGCTAATGTACATTAGGCTCAAGAAATATTTTATCATACTAATTTTTACTAATTATAAAAATAAAAAATGGTAACTGCAGAAAAATTTTTAAACACATAAAAATATAAAGCACCCATTCCCACAGGTGGAAATAATTACTGTTAATATTTTAGACTATTTTATCTCAGATTATTTTAGACACGTGTATTTTTTTCTACAGAATTGGGATCTTACTAAAACCTAGCTTTACCTATTCATTTATTACTTGATATTTTACAATGAGCCTTTGATGTTAAACATATTTTCCACTTTCCTGTTATTATAAATAATGCTATAAAAAGCAGTTTTCTATATAAAACTTTACCCTCATCTCCCTTTTCCCCAGAAAAATTCTTAGATATACAACTACTGGGTCAAAGAGAATGAAAAATTTTCAAACTAACACAAAGCCATAGGGCCCACCAGAAAGATATTCAACAGTCTTTTTACACTCGGTAAATTCTTTTTTTTTAACTTAATTTTATTTTTTTTATTTAAGAGAGAGTGAGAGAGCACAAGCAGGGGAGAGGGGCACAGGCAGAGAGAGAGAGAGAGAGAGAAAGAGAGAGAGAGAGAATCTTAAGCAGGCTCTACGCTCAGCACAGAGCCCAGCACAGGGCTCAGTCCCACAACCCTGGGATCATGACCTGAGTCGAAATCAAGAGTCGGATGCCCAACCAACTAAGCCTCTCAGGTGCCTCCATTCTGTAAATTCTTGAGGAATAAGACTGGCATTTTCACTACATTCTTAGCAACAATTGTTATTTTAAAAATTTGTTTTAATTACTGCCAATTTGAGAGATTAAAAGTTCTTCTTTGGGGGTACCTGGGTGGCTCAGTCAGTTAAGCATCCAACTTCAGCTCAGGTCATGATCTCATGGCTCATGAGTTCAAGCCCCACATCAGGCTCTGCACTGACAGCTTAGAGCCCGGAGCCTGCTTCGGATTCTGTTGTCTCCCTCTCTCTCTGCCCCTCCCCCACTCATGCTTCATCTCTCTGTCTCTCAAAAATAAACATTAAAAAAATTTTAATAAAAAATAAACAAGAAAAAAGTTCTTGTCAGCAGCATAACTTTCAAAAGTTCTCCAAAAGCAACATTATTTACTGATTTTATTTTTTTATAATGTTTATTTTTGAGGGAGAGAGACAGAGAGTGAGTGGGGGAGGGGCAGAGAGAGAGAGGGAGACACAGAATGCGAAGCAGGCTCCAGGCTCTGAGCTGTCAGCACAGAGCCCGATGCAGGGGCTCAAACTCACAGACTGAAAGATCATGACCTGATCCCAAGTCAGATGCGCAAACAACTGAGCCACCCAGGGGCCCCTATTTACTGATTTTAAAATTATGTGCATGATATAACATGAAAGCTTAGTTTGAAATACTGATATAACATTTCTAAATGCACACAGAAATATGACTTGTGAGTGCAATAACTTTCAGTTATATGGTAATGTTATTTGAACTGGAAATTAGGTTAGAAAATGACAATAAAAATGGTAAAATAGGGGCCCCTGGGTGGCTCAGTCGGTTAAGCGTCTGACTTCGGCTCAGGTCATGATCTCAAGGTTTGTGGATTGGGCTCTGTGCTGACAGCTCAGAGCTTGGAGCCTGCTTTGGATTCTATGTGTCCCTCTATCTCTCTCTCTCTCACTCTTTCTCTCTCTCTCTGCCCCTCCCCCATGCCATGTGTGTGCACACGCTCTCTCTCTCAAAAATGAATAAACATTTTTAAAATTTTTAAAAGAAAATGGTAAAATAATATTTCACTATAAATAAAATGTGGAACGAGCTATGATAATTTGGTTTCCAAATATCACATATATAAATTGCTGCAACGACCAGCTTTTGAGGAACTTATGAAAGTACCATACCAAAAGTAAATAAACATTTTCTGAATCTTGTTTCTTGATTTTTAAGCATTTAGTCTGAATATTTAAACTCCTTTTCTATACATATTTTATCTGACACTTATTCTTTTAGGCAATACTAATTATATTTAAGAATGCTGAGAAGATGGCATTTTACACTGAAGAATAAGCCATAGTGAGGGAAGAGTGTTCTAGAGTAGATGTCCACTGTGGATTGATCCTTATGTCCAGAAGTGAAGTATGCCGTATCAATCAGAGTCATTGTGGAAGCAGCTCTTATTTGCACTGTGTATTAAATGGCAGACAAAATTGTGACTGTCCACTGCATTGTCCACTGCTAAACCGGCAAAGGAGAGGGAAGTTATTAATCAGTGTCTTCATGTTTTCTTCCCAGTCCCTACTCTCCTACTCTATCATAAAATTAAGAATTATGATGACTAGGGGCACCTGGATGGCTCAGCCGGGTAAGTGTCCAATTCTTTATTTCAGCTCAGGTCATGACCCCACAGTCGTGAGATCGAGCCCCACATCAGGTTCACGCTAGGTGTGGAGCCTGCTTAGGATTCTCTCTCCCTCTGCCCTTCCCCTGCTCACATGCATAACCTCTCTCTCTCGCTCTCTCTCTCAAAAAAAAAAAAAAAAAAAAAAAAGAAGAAGAAGAAGAATTATGATGATAAATGTAGTTACTATATTAAAAAGGGGACACCAGCACATTTGGAAATGTGTTTCTTTGAAAAAAGTATATATGCTACACAAACTGCCCAAAACAAATTTAGGAAGTGTGAGGAAATACTGGTGTGGTCAGGAATACTTTTCTCCTCCTTATATTTGGTAACCCACTTTCCCCTGGGTCCTGGTAGAGCTTTCAGGCTACCCAGCTCAGCCACAGGATTTGCAAATGACCCAGGATAATCCAACCATCCATCACCCCCCTAACAAAGTGACTCTCCTAGCTTTGGCCATGACTCCAGAGGAGCCCACCAGTATTCTCTGGGATTGCTAACTAGAATACTCTAGATGTGACATTGCCAGTAGCTATAAGGAACAACTATATCTGCCAAACTATTGTTTGAGTAGGGATCAATTAAGTGGAAAAATGTAATACACTGCTCTAGACAAAACAGGATGTTTGATATTCGTTGTAACAACTGACAAAAATTAGTTGAGTGCCTTCTGTGTGTGCTTATAGATGTACACAGTATATATCGCTGGGTTTAATACAGGCTTTGAACTTTGAGAGATGCTACTCTAATATATAATTCACTAAATCATTTCCTATGATATGTTTATCAAAACTAGATCAGAGATTATCTACACTACTTGTTTTATGATACCCATGTGCTCACATGCTTTTCTATAAAAAATGGAATCACTCACTGTTCAAGGAAGGGCAGCAGTCACATTCAAGAGCATACGATCCTGCCACTCCTCTCACCAGCCAGAAAATTACTAAATCCTTTACTTGTTTTTACCTACTGTTACTTGTCTGTATCATCTCTCTAAAATGAAAACAGTGGTTTTTGGTTTGCTTTGTTTACCGATGTATCCTAGGTACTTAGGATAATTCCTGGTATTTGTTAGAGAATTAATAAAATACTTGTTGAATAAATGAATAGGACTAGTAAGTGGGCAAGGGCATCTATAAACTGGCAAGCAACTTACGACCAGAATAACCTGGCCATAAAAAGTATGCCAGACAAATCAAATTCTTCTGCTAGGGAATTTTGAATAGAAAAAAATGAGAGACTAAAGCAGTCAAAAAAAAAAAGTACGAAGACTTACTATGATCTAGAGAAAGGTTGGGAAACCACAGGGGTCATGTGTAAAACTAAAGTTACAGGGGCCCCTGGATGGCTTAGTCACTTAAGCATCCGACTTTGGCTCAGATCATAATCTCACAGCTTGTGAGTTTGAGCTCCACAGCCTGCAGCCTGCTTTGGATTCTGTGCCTCCCTCTCTTTCTCTGCCCCTCCCCGCACTCATACTCTGTGTCTCTTTCTCTCTCTCTCCCTCTCTTTCTCAAGGAAAAATTTTTTAAATTTTTTAAATAAATTAAAAAAAGACTAAAGTTACAGAAAAACAGAAACTCTAGTCAGACTTGCCAGTAGAAAAAACAAATTAAGAGTATACACAAATGTAGAAAGAAGCAGAGATGCCACAGAGAAAGGCTGTACAGCTAAGTTCTACCTGTAGTAAATTATGGCAGCACTGTACTGCCTGTCACCAAACTTCTGAGGTATTTTTACAATCTCCTTCCCTCTTAGGCTAGAATACACCTGCATTACTTGTCACAAAGAATCCAAACTAGAATACACTGTAAGAAACACCATGATAGATCAACTTCTTTCAAACTGGTAAAAGGTGTAGAAACAATTACATTAAAGGAGTTAGTAAGAAAACTTAAAAAGGAAAGTAGGTGCACATGTGAGAATATTGTGCTCCAAATATCTGAAGAGCTATTACATGAAAGAAAATAGAATAGAATAGAGCCAAAGATATAATTCAAAGGACTTATCTTTGAGTCAACATAAAGGAAGAATCTTCTAAGAATGACACCTATTCAAAAAAAAAACAACAACAGAATAATTTGCACAGAAAGTAGTGATAATACCTGTGGACAAGCTACCAATTTTTCTGGTCTGGAAAACCACACAGAATGGTGAGAGGCCAAATCCAGAAAAGCTGGCAAGTAGACTATTACAGAAATTCATTTATTCAACAATAACACTATGCAAGGCCTTGTGTTAGGTGCTAAGGAGAAAAGGATAAAACTTGCTGTGAGAATATTTAGGACTTGAGGTTTTTGAAATGCAAATAAAAGGCACAGTATAATGACATTTGAGTAAAGATTAGGAAAGAAAATGGAATTGTTTAGAAATCAGGTCATGAGTCTAATGAAATCAGAGACAGACTAAAAAGTTCCAACCTGAAAAATTCCAAATTTTGGAACAGAGATATTTCTTACTTCTTTTTTGATATACTAGCAGCTTAAGTCCAAAGATGAGAAATACAAGCTTTCAAGAATCCAAATTTAAAAAATAAGTAAGGGAGTATCCAAAAGAACAATCTTAAAAGTGGACATTCCTTCATGGCTTAAAAAGCAATTCAAAATTGTCTAAAAGTGCAGGATGCATGCATAAAGACTTCTCACAATAACTTTTTTTTGATGATTTATACACCTAGCAAACTTTATAATTAGTCCACTTAATACTGCAAAGATATTCATGAAAAACTATGGTAATTTAAGTATGGACTCTCTGACTGGCTAATACATTGCAAAGTAAATTTATTATTATTTACATTCAAAGACAAAAGTATCTTTAAATCTACTAATAATGAAGGGTATTTGTCTTTCTCTGTCTGGCTTTTTCACTTAGCATTATACTGGGAGGTAGGGGAAAATAGGGAGATATTGGTAAACGGGTACAAACTTTATAGTACAAATTGAATAAGGTCCTTTCAACAACCATTTATGATAAAAATGTTGATAAAAATCAACAACGTGGGTATAGAGGGAACGTACCTCAACATAATAAATCCCACAGCTAACAGCATACTCAATCCCACAGCTAACAGCATACTCAACAGTGAAAAGCTGAAAGCTTTCTTCCAAGATCACAAACAAGACAAAGATGCCCACTCTTGCCACTTTCACTCAACATAGTATTGGAAGTACTAGCCAGAGAAATTAGGCAAAAAAAAAAAAAAAAAAAAAAAAAAAGAGCGAGCATCAAAATTGGTAAAGAAGAAGTAAAACTGTTACTATTTGCAAATGACATGATGTTATATATAGAAAATTCTAAAGAGTCCACCAAAAAATGTTAGAACTAATCAACAAATTCAGGGACACTTGAATGGCTCAGTAGGTTATGCTTCCAACTCTTGATTTTTGGCTCAGGTCATGAACTCACTGTCGTAAGATTGATCCCCGCGCCAGGATCAGTGCTGGGCATGAAGCCTGCTTAAGATTCTCTCCCTTTCCCTCTGCCCCTTCCCCACTCACTCACTCCTGCACACATGCTCGCTCTCTCTTTCTCTCAAAATAAAGAACTAATCAAATTCAGTAAAGTTACATGATGCAAAAACAATACATAAAAATAAACTGCATTTCTATACACTAATTTAAAAAAACCACTGGAAAGAGAAATGAGGGAAATAATGCCATTTATAATTACATCAAAAAGAATAAAACATCTAAGGATAAATTTAATCAGGGGGATAAAAGACCTGTATACTGAAAAGTACAAGACATTGATGAAAGAAGTTAAAGAAGACACAAATAAATAGAAATACAGTCCATACTAATTGGAGGAATTAATATTGTTGTAATGTCCATACTACCCAAAGTAATCCACAGATTCAATCAATCCCTATCAAAATTCCAATGGCATTTTCCACAGAAATAGAACAAACAATCCTAAAATTTGTATGAAACCACAAAAGACCTCAAATAGGCAAAGTAATCATTATAAAGAACAAAGCTGGAGGCATCACACTCCCTGATTTCAAACTATATTACAAAGCTATAGTAATCAAAGCAAAATGGTATTGGCATAAAAACAGACATATAGATCAATGAAACAGAACAGAATAAAGAACCCCAAAATAAACCTATGCATACATGGTCAATTAATTTCCAACAAAGGAGCCAAGAATATACCAAGGGAAAAGGACACTCTCTTCAATAAATCATGCTGGGAAAATTGGACAGCTACATGCAAAAACAACGAAACTGGGTCACATCTTACACTATACATAAAAATCCACTCAAAATGGATTGAAGCCTTAAACATAACACCTAAAAAACATAAAACTCCTGGAAGAAAATACATACAGAAAGCTCCTTGACATCAGTCTTGGTAATGACTTGTTTTAGATTTGACACCAAAAGCCAAGGCAACAAAAATAAATAACTGGGACTACATCAAATTAAAAAGCTTCTGCACAGCAAAGGAAACCATCAAGAAAATGAAAAAGGGAGAAAATATTTCCAAATCATATGTTTGGTGAGGGGTTAATATCTAAAATATATAAAAAATCATGCAACTCAACAGAAAATAAAATAATATGATTTAAAAATGGGCAGAGGATTGGAACAGACATTTTTGCAAAGACATACAGATGGCCAAAAGGTACATGAAAAGGTGCTC
Organism: Acinonyx jubatus; assembly: GCF_027475565.1. Taxonomy (NCBI): domain Eukaryota; kingdom Metazoa; phylum Chordata; class Mammalia; order Carnivora; family Felidae; genus Acinonyx; species Acinonyx jubatus. The sequence continues at coordinate 47,881,395 of NC_069390.1, read as the reverse complement.
AACATCACTAATCATCAGGAAAATGCAAATCAAAACTATAACAAGAATCACATCACACTTGTCAGAATGGCTATCATCAAAAAGACAAAAATAACAAGAAACGGCAAGGATACAGAGAAAAGAGAAATGTTGTGTACTGTTGGTGGAAATGTAAACTGGTGCAGCCACTATAGAAAACAGTATGGAGTTTCTTCAAAAATTAAAAATAGAACTACCCTATGACCCAGCAATCCCATTTCAGGGCATTTATCTGAAAAACATAAAAACACTAACTCAAAAAGATATATGCACCCCCAAGTTCACTGCAACATTATTTACAATGGACAATATATGGAAACAACCTGAGTATCCACCAGCAGATAAATGGATAAAGAAAATGGTGTGTGTGTGTGTGTGTGTGTATGTGTGTGTGTGTGTGTGTAATGGAATATTACTCAGCCATAAAAAGAAAGAAATCTTGCCATTTGCAATAAGATGGAGAGACCTTGAGGGTATTATAAGTAAAATAAGTCAGAGAAAAACAAGTACCATGTGACCTTAATTATGTTTAGAATTTTAAAAAATAAACCAAGGTCATAGATACACAGATTGGATTATTTGCCAGAGGCTGGGGGGTGAAAGGGAGGAATGGGTAAAGGGGGTCAAAAGATACAAACTTCCAGTTATAAAATAAATAAATCATGAAGATGTAATGTACAGCATGGTGACTACAGTTAATAATACTATATTAAATATTTGAAAGTTGCTTAGACAGCTAATCTTAAAAATTCTCACAAGAAATAGACTTATTGTGGTGATCATGTCACAATGAATGCAAATACTGGGGCATCTGGGTGGCTCAGTCGATTAAGCATCTGACTCTTGGTTTTGGCTCACGTCATAATCTCACAGTTTCGTGAGTTTGAGCTCTGCGTCAGGCTCTGCACTGTCAGTGTGCATTGGGATTCTCTGTTTCCCTCTCTCTCTGTCCCTCCCCAACTCACACTGTCTCTGTCTCTCTCAAAATAAATAAATAAACTTAAAAAAAAGATTCTCTTCAAAAAATAATGAATATAAATATTGAATCATTATGTTGTACATCTAAAACTAATACAATGTTATATATCAATTATTCCTCAATGATTAATTAATTATAACAGGCAGCATAAAAATAGTACAACTGAACTGGCATGAAAACAGATATAAAGACCAATGAAACAGAATAGAGAGCCCTCATGTATAAATCAAATGATCTCTGGGGCGCCTGGCTGGCTTAGTCGTTTGGGCATCCAACTTCAACTCAGGCCATGATCTCGCTGTTGATGAGTTCAACACCTGTGTCAGGCTCTGTGCTGACAGCTCAGAGCCTGTAGCCTGCTTCAGAGTCTGTGTCTCCCTCTCTCTCTGCCTCTTCCCTGCTCATGCTCTGTCTCTGTCTCAAAAATAAAGATAAACGTTAAAAAAAAAATTTTTTTAAGATCTTTAACAAAGCTAAGGTGGAAAGAATAGGCTCTTCAGCAAATGCTACTGGGAAAACTGAAATATCCACCTGTGATAGAATGAAGATGGACTCTTATTTTATGCTATATACAAAATTTAACTCAAAATGGATTAAAGACCTACTTTACGACCTGAAACTATAAAACTCCTAAGAAGAAAGCATAGAGGAAAAGCTTCATGACACTGAATTTGGCAATGATATCTCAGATATGACATCAAAAGCACAGACAACAAAAGCAAAAACAGTCATCAAAACTAAAAACTCCTGTGCAACAAGGGAAGCAATCAACACAAGGAAATGTATCCTGCAGAATGGGAGAAAATATCTGCACATGTTAAAGGGTTAATGTCTGAAATAGATAAAGAATTCTTACAGCTTAACAACAATAACAAAAACCAAATAACCCAATAAAAAAAAAGACATTTCTGCAAAAAAGAGATACAAATGGCCAACACCATACAAAAAGATGCTCAGCATCACTAATCATTGGAAAAATGCAAAACCAAACCACAATGAGATATCACTTCACAGAAATTAGGATGGCCACTATCAAAATTCCAGAACATAAAAAGCATTAGTGAGGATGCAGAGAAAATGGAACCCTTGGGCATTGTTGGCTAGAACGTAAAATTGTACAGCCCTTATGGAAGTTCCACAAAAACAAACAAACAAACAAACAAACAAAATAGAACTACCATATGATTCAGAAATCCTACACCCAGGTATGCATTCAAAAGAATTGAATACAGGATCTCAAAGAGATATTTGCACACCCATGTTCACTGCAGCATTATTCACAATTGCCAAGAGGTGGAAGCAACCAAAATAACCATTAACAGATGAATGGATACAGAAAATGTGGTATATACATGCAATGGAATACTATCCAGCCTTAAAAAAGAAGGAAATCTTGTCATACGCTACAACATGGATGAGCTTTGAGGACATTAGTCTAAGTAATATAAGTCAGTTACAAAACCACAAATACTGCATGATACCATTTATAATGCCGTATGTATAGTAGTCAAGCTCTTAGAAACAGAAGTAAAAGGTAGTGGCCAGGGGCTGGGGGCAGGCGTGATAAGGAGAGTTGTTGTTAAGTTGGTAAAGAGATTCAGTTTGGCAAGATGAAAAAGTTCTAGGGATATGTTGCAAAATAATGTGCTATAGTATACATATAGTAGTTAACACTACCGTACCATACACTTAAAAATATTTTGGATGGTGGGGCGCCTGGGTGGCGCAGTCGGTTAAGCGTCCGACTTCAGCCAGGTCACGATCTTGCGGTCCGTGAGTTCGAGCCCTGCATCAGGCTCTGGGCTGATGGCTCAGAGCCTGGAGCCTGTTTCCGATTCTGTGTCTCCCTCTCTCTCTGCCCCTCCCCCATTCATGCTCTGTCTCTCTCTGTCCCCAAAATAAATAAAAAACGTTGAAAAAAAATTTAAAAAAATATTTTGGATGGTAAATTTTATGTTATGTTTTTAATCACAATTAAAAAAAAAAAGATAGCACAACCCAATCTCATGGACAACATTTATAACAAAACTAGGTGAAAAGGTGTCTCCAAAAATAGTGCATTTGGAGGAAAACTACTAACATCCGCAAAGTCTGCAAAGTATCAGCATCTGTGCAGAAGTCAGAAGGAAGCAACTATAATGGTTTAAGAACAGCAGACACGAAAACAAGAGAAACCCAACATAGCCCACAAGCTGAATGGCCAATTTGAAAAGAGCAGCTGAAGATAGAAGAGCAAGGACAATACTTCTGCAACAAAGACTAAAATTGTTGGAGTAATCTAGGCCCCCACACTGAAGAAACTGCAGGGAGTGGAATCAAATTGAGCAGAAGAGGACTTATACTTCCTGGCTCAAAGACATAAAAAAGCTATAGAAATCAAGAAAATGTGGTACTATCATTAAAATAAATAAATAAATCATATTAACAGACAATAAAAGGAAAGCTTTATAACTGTCTCAATAAATGCAGAAAAGGACTGGATAAGATATAATATGCATTCATGATTTAAAAAAAACTCAGTGAAGCACAAATACAACTTCTTCTATGATAAATAATATTTATAAAAAGCCTATGGCTAACATCATACTTAATGATTAAAGCCTCGATGTTTACCTACTAAAATTCAAAAAAAGGATATCCATTACCATGACTGCTATTCAATATTGTACTGAAGTTCTAAGTAGTACAATGAAATTAAAATACTATCTTTATTTGTAAACAACTCAAAGAATCCTCAGAAATTTTTTAAAAAGGCACTAGAATAAATGAGTTTAGCAAGATGTCAAAAAGTAGTAGTATAAAATATTGATTACATTTCTATATGCTAGGAATAAAAATTAAAATAAAAATACCATATGCCATAGCATCAAAAACCATGAATATTTAGGGTCATTAACAGGTAAATGAATAATAAACTGCAGTATATCCACACAATGGAATATTATTCAGCACTAAATGGGAAAAAAATTGCTGATATATGCAAGAGCATAGACAAATCTCTATTATTTTGAGCAAAAGAAGCAAACACAGAAGCACCTGGGTGGCTCAGTCAGTTAAGCATCTGACTCTTCATTTCAGCTCAGGTCATGAACTCACAAATCATGAGTTGGAGCCCCACACTGGGCTCTGTGCTGACAGAGCAGAGCCTGCTTAGGATTCTCTGTCTCTGTCACTCTCTGTCCCTCCCTGCTTGAACACTCGCTCTCAAAATAAATAAATAACCATGAAAAATTAAAAAATAAGCAAACACAAATAACTATATATCACAGAATTCCATTCCTATGAAATTGCAGAAGACTAATCTATAGTGATAGAAAGGAGATCAGTGCTTGCACAGGGCTAGGAATGGGTATCAAGGGTTGATTTGAATGAAAAGCATGCTAGAGACCTTTTTAGAGTGATGAAAATTTTATTTTTATCGCCATGGTGTTTATATCCTTCTGTTATCAGAGTTAAGACAATCGGGAGAACTATATCTTCTTTAAATTCTGCCTAGAGGGAGGAGTTAAGATGGTGGAGAAGCAGGGAGACCAGGATTTCCCTCATCCCTCAAACACCGCTATATTGAGTTGGGGACACTAAGAACACCCAGGAAATTAGTCTGCAGAGTGACAGAAAAATCTCCACAGGTAGATGGAGACAGCTTGGCAGGATCAAGGTGTGTGTATGTGAAGTGGGGCAGATAAAACTGCAAGGCAGGGAAGGGAGGGAACCTTCCCTTTGGAAGGGAGAGACAAAAGGGAGAGAAAGACAGAGAAGCTGTGAAATTGCACTATTGAGTTAGCACAAGAGGAAAACGTCTCTGGACCACAAACTGGGGAATGAGAAATACAGAGAGTGACAGTTGCTATTTTGCAAACAGCCTTAGAGCTAAAGCTCAGAGATTTCAAAAGTGTGTGACTTTCTCCAGAATGGAGCCACTGCCATGTGTGCCTACTTGGGGGGAGGGAGATGGTAGGCATCTCAGGGCGCACTGAGAGACAACAGTCCCTTCCCTGAGTACTATGGGAAGAGGGCTTATTGCCTCCCACCTCAAGGACAAAAGACCTTGCAGGTGCCAGCCAGAGGCCCGTTGTCAGCTGGGCAGAGTGGAGCTACCCCAGAACTGGGTCGCCTGGAGCAGGATACTTTAAGGCATTGGGGTTTGAATCCCAGCCAAGTGCCTGGGAGGCACGGGAGACTATGGGGCAGGACAAGCTACCATACCCGCTACTCTGTGAGGGCTGCTTGAACACCATGGTTTGAGACACTGGTCAGGGGAGGAGATATTAGGGTGTGGCCTTTTTTCTGCCCATCACCAACATGGTAGGGCTTCAGAGAACAGGACAGCGGCCCCCAGTGAAGGTGGGACCCACTTACACCAAACCCCACCCCACTGTGGCTGGCAACTGCTTATCTATTAGAGGAGGACTGACACTGAGTGAACCAGATGGCCTCTCCTCCACACCAGCACAGTCAGAAAATCAACAAGGAAACAACAGTTCTGAATGACACTTTGGACCAGACGGACCTAACAGCTATATTCAGAACTTTTCATCCTAAAGTAAAATATACATTCTTCTGGAGTACACATGGAACATTCTCCAAAACAGATTATATACTGGGTCACAAAACAGCCCTCAACAAATATAAAAGGATTGAAATCATACCATGCATACTTTCAGATCACAACGCTATGAAACTTGAAATCAAACACAAGAAAACATTTGGAAAGCCCCCAAATACATGGAGGTTAAAGAACATCCTGCTAAAGAATGAATGGGTCAACCAGGAAATTTAAAAAAATTTAAAAAATATATGGAAGCAAATGAAAATGAAACCACGACAGTCCAAACCCTTTGGGATACAGCAAAAGCAGTCCTAAGAGGAAAATACATTGCAATTCAGGCCTATCACAAGAAGCAAGAAAGGTCCCAAATACACAACTTAACCTCACACCTAAAAGAATTAGAAAGGCAGTAGCAAAGAAAGCCCAAAGCCAGTAGAAGAGAAAAAATAAAGATTACAGCAGAATTAAACAATATAGAATCCAAAACAAACAAACAAAACAGTAGAACAGATCAATGAATGTAAGAGCTGGTTTTTTGAAAGAATAAACAAATTGATAAACCCCTAGCCAGACTTCTCAAAAAGGAAAGAGAGAGGACCCAATTGATAAAATCACAAATGAAAAAAGAAGAGATCACAACCAATACCATGGAAATACAAACAATTATTAGAGAATACTATGAAAAATTATATGCCAACAAAATGGACAACCTAGAAGAAATGGAGGACAAATTCCTAGAGACATCACACACTACCAAAATTCGAAAGGGAAGAAACAGAAAATTTGAACAGATCCATAACCAGAGAAGAAACTGAATCAGTTATCAAAAATCTCCCAACAAATAGGAATCCTGGGCTAGATGGCTTCCTAGGGGAATTCTACCAGACATTTAAAGCAAAGTTAATACCTATTCTTCTCAAGCTGTTCCAAAAAGTAGAAACAGAAGAAAAGCTTCCAGAATCATTCTATGAAGCCAGCATTACCTTGATTCCCAAACCACACAAAAGCCCCACTAAAAAGGAGAATTACAGGCCAATATCCCTGATGAACATGGATGCAAAAATTCTCAACAAGATACTAGCAAATCGAATTCAACAGTATATTGAAAGAATTATTCACCATGATCATTCCTGGGCTACCAAGCTGGTTTAATATTCACAATCAATCAATGTGATACACTGCATTAATTGAAGAAAGGAGAAGAACTATATGCTCCTGTCAATAGATGCAGAAAAAGCATTTGACAAAATACAGTATATTTCTTAATAAAAACCCTCAAGAAAGTCTGCATAGAAGGAACATACCTTAACATCATAAAAGCCACCCGTGAAAGGACCACAGTTAATATCATCCTTAATGGGGAAAAACTGAGAGCTTTCCACCTGAGATCAGGAACACAACAGAGACGTCCCCTCTCACCACTGTTGTTTGGCATAGTGTTGGAAGCCCTAGCCTCAGCAATCAGACAACAAAATGAAATAAAAGACACCCAAACTGGCAAAGAAGTCAAACCCTCACTCTTTGCAGATGACATGATACTCTACATGGAAAACCTGAAAGACTCCACCAAAAACCTGCTAGAATTGATACATGAATTCAGCAAAGTCGCAGGATATAAAATCAATGTACAGAAATCGGTTGTGCTCCTATACACCAATAATGAAACAACAGAAAGAGATATCAAGGAATCGATCCCATTTACAACTGTACCAAGAACCATAAAATACCTAGGAATAAATCTAACCAAAGAGGTGAAAAATCTAGACACTGAAAACTATAGAAAGCTTATGAAAGAAATTGAAGAAGACACAAAGAAATGGAAACACATCCCATATTAATGGATTGGAAGAACAAATATTGTTAAAATGTCAATACACCCAAAGCAGTCTACACATTCAATGAAATCCCAATCAAACTAGCACCAACATTCTTCATAGAGCTACGACAATCCTAAAATTTGTATGGAACCACAAAAGACTCCAAATAGCCAAAGTTATCTTGAAAAAGAAAAACCAAAGCTGGAGGCATACCATCCCAGACTTTAGCCTGTATTACAAGGCTGTAATCACCAAGACAGTATGATATTGACACAAAAACAGACAAATAGACCAATGGAATAGAATAGAGAACCCAAAAATGGACCCACAAAAATATTGCCAAATAATCTTCGACAAAGCAAGAAAGAGTATCCAATGGAAAAAAAGGGTCTCTTTAGCAAATGGTGCTAGGAGAACTGGACAGCAACATGCAGAAGAATGAAACTGGACCACTGTCTTATACCATACATAAAAATAAATTCAAAAGGGATAAAAGACCTAAATGTGAGACAGGAAACCATCAAAATCCTAAAGGAGAAACAGGCAGCAACCTCTTCGACCTCAGCCACAGCAACTTCTTCTTGACCCGTCTCCAAAGGCAGACATGTATATATATATGTGTATATATACATACACACACACACACACACACACACACACACACACACACACACACACAATGGAATACTACTCTGCAATGAAAAAGAATGAAATCTTGCCATTTCCAGCAATGTGGATGATGGAATTGGAGGGTATTACTAAGTGAAATAAGTCAGTCAGAGAAAGATAGATATCATATGATTCCACTCATATGTGGAATTTGAGAAACTTAATGGAAGACCATAGGAGAAGGGAAGGAAAAATAAGATATAATCAGAGAGGGAGGTAAACCATAAGAGATTCTTAAATATAGAGAACAAGTTGAGCAATGATGGTGGTGGGAGTTTAGGGAATGGGGAAAATGGGTAATGAGCACTGAGGAGGGCACTTGTTGGGATGAGCACTGGATGTTGTATGTAAGTGATGAATCACGAGAATCTACTCCTGAAGCCAAGACTACACTATATGTTAGCTAACTTGACAATTAAAAAAATTTTTTTTGCTTATACTCAATGGAATCTATCATAATCTATGGAAGGATGAAAGAGTCCTAGCATAACTCTTCTATAGTGTATACATTCCTCCTGTAATAGTTTTCTCTATATTTCCCCTATATTTCTCTATTTGCCCTTCTAGTCTGTGTTTGTATAGGTATTGTGACACAAATGTGCAATATCTCAAGGCAGCCTATCTTATCTTTGGATGATTATCATAGCAGAAGATCTTTCTGAGAAACTGATATATAAAATATTTAATTATGCTATTTATATTATCATAATCAATCTATCACATTCTTTTATTTCAAAAATGACACTAAATATAATACGTGAATTAAAACTGAGAAGATAATTGTGTCTGTTTAAATCTAAGAATAGTTATTTTTCTCTCTCTTTTCTGGTTCTCTCTATATGTAACTTTTGGTTTTTCAACACAAAATAGATATCTTTAGATGAATTTGAATAATTTAAAACTCTTTCTAAGAATGAAATATGGCCCTTTGTAGCAATGTGGATGGAACTGGAGAGTGTGATGCTAAGTGAAATAAGCCATACAGAGGAAGACAGATACCATATGTTTTCACTCTTATGTGGATCCTGAGAAACTTAACAGAAACCCATGGGGGAGGGGAAGGAAAAAAAAAGAGGTTAGAGTGGGAGACAGCCAAAGCATAAGAGACTCTTAAAAACTGAGAACTGAGGGTTGATGGGGGGTGGGAGGGAGGGGAGTGTAGGTGATGGGCATTAAAGAGGGCATCTTTTGGGATGAGCACTGAGTGTTGTATGGAAACCAATTTGACAATAAATTTCATATATTAAAAATAAATAAATAAATAAATAAATAAATAGTATTTTGAAATGCCAAAAAAAAATAAATAAAATAAAATAAAATAAAACTCTTTCTAAACCCCCAGAAGACAAGAAATGTATTGAGTTTTTAGGTTTACCAGGTTAAATACTGTATCCCAAAGATTCATGTCTACCTGAAACCTGAGGATGAAACCTTATTTGGAAATACAGTCTTAGACGATACAATTAGTTAAGATGAGGTCATACTGGATTAGGGTAGGCCCTAACCCAATGACAAGTGTCCCGGTAATAATAAACGGAGACATAGATAAACACACAGGGAAAACACCATGTGAAGACACAAGCAGAGACTATAGAGTTGCAGGTGTTAGTCAAAGAATGCCAAGGATTGCAGGCAACCACCAACCTTGCCTACACCTTCATTTCAGTCTTCTCGTCTCAAGAACAGTAAAAGAATAAATTTCTGTTGTTTTAAGGTACCTCTAATTTGTAGTACTTTGTTATAGCACCCCTAGAAAACTGAAACATTTGGTAATAAATACTTCATTATATTAACAGGTATTTGATTTGCTGACATGAAAGAAAACTTGAGAAAAAATCTGTTTTGCTAGAATAGCTACCTGTTGGTCACAGTCAACATTCTTGGGATACAGGATAAATTCAGTCCCATTTCTACTTGACAGTCTTTCAAATCTTTGAATAGAGCTAACAAAACTCTTGTCCCCTGCCTCCTTCTCTATGCCTCTCTCCATTGGCCCAATCTTCTTTATCAACTCTAAATATTTCCAATTTATCCCATGGATCCCAATTTGATATTATTTTACATGGTTAAGAACATGGATTCAGGGGGCACCTGGATGGCTTAGTCAGTTAAGCATCTAACTCTTGATTTCAGCTCAGGTCATGATCCCAGGGTCATGCGACCAAACCCCACGTTGGGTTCCATGCTGGGCATGTAGCCTGCTTAAGATTCTCTATCTCCCTCTCCCTCTGCCCCTCCCTGTCTCACACATGCTCATATTCTCTCTCTCTCTCCCTCTCAAAATAAACTTTAAAAAAAAAAAAGAAAGAAAAGAACACGGACTCAGGATCTACACTACCTGCATCCTAATCTAGTTCCAAATTTACTTGCTATGTGGCCCTGGGAAAATCACATTACCTGTCCGTGCTTCATTTTTTCCCCATCATTAAAAAGTGATACTATTACCTATGTCTTAGAGTTCTTGTGAAAAAAAAAAAAAGAAATTAATAAATATGTAATGTATGTCAACAAGTGTTTGGCAGATGGTAAACGCTATATGTAAATGTTGTTGATGATGATGATAACCATGATGATTATAACAAAATGAGTATGTGCCAGTTTGTCTGAGTAGTACTCCAAGCTGAATATAATATTTGAGATTGGGCTGATCTAATTGATACATTGTAGAGAATGGCTTCTCTTGATAACTGGACCACTAACAGTGAAGCTTCGTATTGGTCTTCTGGTGACCGCAGGACTCTTGATTTATTGAAGTTACTTTTGAATAAAACATGTAAATCTTTTTTTTTAATTTTTTAAGCTTATTTATTTATTTGTGGGAGAGGGGGGAGGGTGAGAAAGAGAGGGAAAGAGAATCCCAAGCAGGTTCTGCACCATCAGTGCAGAGCCCGATGTGGGGCTCAGACTCACAAACCACGAGATCATGACCTGAGCCAAAATCAAAAGTCAGATACTTAACCAACTGAGCCATCCAGGTGCCCCAAAATACATAAATCTTTTTTTAAAACAATATTTGATACTAGCACATATCTGTACAAAGGTATTTCAGACTCAAGCTTCATCTCTGTGAAATTTCTTTAGTCAGCACAGCACATTCACTTTCTACATCCTACCTCTATTACCCACTGTATATCACTTTTTTTGTTTTTGTATTTTAGTTAGGATATATTATTATGTCATATCATAAAATATAAGTATCATATCACATATATACATATCATAAAATGTGACTATCTTAAGTTAATTTAATGGGTATTAACAAATTCTCAATAAAAACAATTTCAGTAAAAAAACACCAAAAATTGAAAAATGAAAATTATTTGTGTTATACTAAAAAATTGTTCAAGAAGTTTCTTCAGAAAATATTTTCCAAAAAACTTCATTAATATTGGCATAGGTCTGATTAATCTACCTATGGAGTAGGTTTTAATCTACCAACTGGAGTCAAAATTTCTACTTGGAAAACATCTCAGTCAAAACATGCTATATACACATTACTGACATTGGTAACAGTCGTAATGCATTCTATCCCAAAACAATCTGCCTGGAACTTCAGCATTGTGCCACCACCTGTTCTCTCCTTCACTGAGAATATCATCTCAGGGTAAATGACAAAAGCAAAAGCACAATGCCAGAAAATCAGAAATTCTGACCTTCCAAGTATATATAATTGAATTACTCATCTTTAATAGGGTAGAAGCTAACCAACAGAAACTTAATTTACCTGTTAATAGGTAAAATTAATATGAGGGTCATATTCAACTTGTAGGTCTCAAACTTCCCATCCCTGAATTACAAAATATGCTTTTTAGCAAATGAAAATTGTTAAATGTTATTTACTTATTCACCAGAAGACTTGTGTTATAATGCTAAAATAATCAACTAGAAAATTGAAACTCATCAAAATAAGTAGATCTATTTGTGTCAGTAAAGACCAATTTTCAAAGGATAAGGAAAAGGAATACTGTTCATTAACTGAAATGAAAGCATGCAGGAAATCATCCACAAAAAGCTTTCATATTTGATCCATTTAGTATTTAATCAAAGAAGTCTGTTTATTTCAACTGAAACAAGCCTTTTGTGGTTATTCAAAAATTTAGGTAGGAATGTAATGTGATTTTCTGATTTTTCCAGTATAATCTCCTATTATTCAATAGGTTTATTTAGAACACACAAACTATTTTTTTTCCAGAGTTAAACTTAGCCAAGAGCCCTGGGGCTTTTACAGAAGTGAAAAAGAATGCATTTAAAACTGAACAGAATACATAGAGAACAAAGTATACCATTAAAAATAATAAATCGACAATAGCCACACAACCTCAGTCTCCATTAAACTCAAAATTCATTGATAATGTATAAATTCAATGATTTAGAGAATAAATGTCAAGATTAAGAAAAATAGAAGATTTTGTCAGAGAAAGACAAATATCATATGATTTCACTCATATGTGGAATTTAAGATACAAAACAAATGAACATAAGGGAAGGGAAGCAAAAATAATACAAAAACAGGAAGGGCAGGGCGCCCGGGTGGCTCAGTCAGTTGAGCGACCGACTCTGGCTCAGGTCATGATCTCACAGTTTGTGAGTTCGAGCCCCGTGTCGGGCTCTGTGCTGACAGCTCAGAGCCTGGAGCCTGCTTCTGATTCTGTGTCTCCCTCTCTCTCTGCCCCTCCCCCACTCATGCTCTGTCTCTCTCTGTCTCAGAAATAAACATTAAAAAAATTTTTTTTTGATAAATAAAAACAAGGTGGGGGGGACAAAACATAAGAGATTCTTAAATATAGAGAACAAACTGAGGACTGCTGGAGGGGTTGTGAGTGGGGGTGGGCTAAATGGGCAAGGGGCATTAGGGAGAACACTTGTTGGGATGAGCATTGGGTGTTATATGTAGGAGATGAATCACTGGATTCTATTCCTGAAATCATTATTGCACTATATGCCAACTAACTTGGGTGTAAATTTTAAAAAAATAAAAATCAAAGATAGAAGAGTACAAACTGAAATCAAAACTAAACATATGATTTGCATTTTGTAAAGCTCTTGAGATTGCATCTTCTTACTGAATAAAATGTCTTCTCTAATAGCAATGAATAAAGAACTACAGGCAGTCTGAAATACTGTACAAACTATATGGGTGCAAATCACTATTTTTAAAAGAAAGTCTTCTCAAGTCTGTATCTCCAAATACCTACCAAATGTGCCCTCTCACCAGCATCACTCACAATCACCCAAGGAGTTCACACTCTCACCATCTTTCATCTGGATGACAGCAGCAGGCTCATCACCTCCCTGATTCCTGTTTCTCTTCACTCCAACATGTTCAAGCATCTGGCAGTATGGAAATAGGCTCTGCAAAGTCAAAGGTCATCATGCTAACCCTCTCGATCAAAATTATTAAATGATTCTTCCACTGGCTACATAACAAAATTGTCTAAATCACTGATTTAGGGATTTCCACATCATCCAAAATGTGAATAACAAAGACTGAATTAACCCACCAACCTGCAACAACTAAAAACCAGACAAAAATATGTGAAACAATGGTTTTTAGACACTGACATCAGGCACTAAAGGACACTGAACCCTGAGAGAAAGTAAACAAATTAAGTGGACCCGACAATTGCTATAGCTTATTCCTTAGTGAGCATTTCCAGACTGCAGGAAGGAGGAATCCAAGCAGAGTCCAGCGGTCTCCCTGAGCTGAAGCAATAGAGAGTTGAAAGCCAAGAAAAGACAAGAAGGCTGGAGTTCACAGGGCACAGTACCAATGAGAAGAGAGACTAATAGGAAGAAAGAAGTCCAGAGATCCACAGAGGACCTCCCTGAGTCTTCCCCTAAATACTTGATTAGTACCACCTGAGGCCAGGGAACAAACCACATAAAAGGAACAGAGAGAGTGATTCTCCAGAGCTCACAAAAGGCAGGAACAATTTGTGTTCTCAACAGCCAAGGGTTGGGAAGTGGGGGGGGGGGGGGGGGGGGGGCGGCGGCAGGGGGGAGGGGAGGTGCAAGTAACCGTCTTAATTCCTTGGGCTTTAGGAAGAAATTTCAGAAGGGTATTACCTCAGTAGTATGGAAAAATTAGTCCTAGACTAAATGCTGCTATGGACCCACCTTAAAAAAAATGAAAAACAACACTTAAAACGATCAGCCATGTCCAAGTGATTTAATTACATCTCAGAAAAATTCAAGATTATGTACAAGAACATAAAAATATTCACCACTCAACAGAGTAAAATTCACAATGTCTAACATCTAGCCAAAGACCACCAGGCATGAAAAGAAGCAGAAAAATATGAGCCATAATGAAAAGAAAAGTCAACCAAAACAAACTTCAAATCAACACAGATGAAATTAGTAGATAAGGACATTCAAAGTTATTATGACTATGATGCATATTTTTAGGAATTGATATGAAGAATACCCTGGATAAAATTAATAAATTAGACACTACAGAAAAAAAAAGATCAGTGAACAAGTTACAGCAATAGAAACTCTCCAAAATGAAACACAAGACAGACTGAAAAAAAAATATGAACAGAGCATCAATGAGCTGTGGAATAATTTTCATTGGCCTAATATGCATGTAACAGGAGTCCCCAAAGGGGAAAGGAAATGAAAAAGATTTGAGGTAATAACAGCCTAATCTGATGAAATTTTATTTTTCTAAATTTGATGAAAACTATAAATCCAGGGATCAAAGCTCAACAAACTCCAAATACAATAATAATAATAATAATAATAATAAATAAAATTATACCAAGGCATGTCAAATTACTTTAAAGTTAAATTACTTTAAAAAGATATAAAGCAAAAATCTTAAAAACCAAATAAAAAAGACACATTCTATACAGAGTAACAAAAATAAGAATGACAGCAGACTTCTTATAAACAATGCAAGCCAGAAGACAGTAGAATCACATCTTTAAGATACTGAAAGAAGAAAAAAAAAATCAACTCAACATTTTAGGCCCTGTGGGGAGATTAATCTCCCCAACCAAGAAACATCAAACATCCTAGCCTGTGAAACACTTTTGCCATGGCAGGCAGCACCAGTATGAACCAGTATGGAGAACCACATAAACCAAAAAGACCAAAATAACACTGCAAAAGCTCTGAAAATTAAACTGCCACTAGAATAACAACTCACAAAATTAGACTATGTTCCATGTGCTAAATCTAAATAGAATGACTAATTAAATGGCCAAAATGTCCAGGATATAATTTTAAAAAATCACCCATCATATAAGGAACCAGGAAAATCAAAACCTGAATGACAAAAGACAATCAACTGATGTCAACACAGACATGAATCAGACACTAGAATATCTAACAAGGATTTTAAAGCACTGTCAAAAAATTCATCAACAATCAATCACAAATTCTCTTGGAATATGAAAAACTAGAAAATATCAGCAAAGAAAGAGAAGTCATAAATCAAAAGGAAATTCTAAAACCAAAAAATAAAATACCCCACCAAAATAAATAAATAATCCCTAAATAACCCTAAATGACCAAAATAAAAATCTCAATGGATGGGGATGGGGTCAATAGTACACTAGATATTGCACAGGTTAGAATTACTGAAATTTAGGATAAATCAGTAGACTTTACCCAATCTGAACTAGACAAAATAAACTAAAACATAAAGAACAGAGTCTCAGGGGACCCATGGGACCATAACAAAATATTTAGTGTTCACAACACTGGAGTGTTGGAAGGAGAAGAGAGGGTGGAACTGAAAGTGTATTCAGAGATAATAATGGCTGAAACATTCCCAAATCTGGCAAAGCCAACAAAAAATTCAAGGAGATGAGTGAACCTCAAACAGGATAAACTCAAAAGAAATTTACACCAAGACCCCTCATAATTAAACTTCTGGAAACTAAAAAGAAAAAGTTCTTAAAAGAAGCCAGGAGAGAAAGACTACATTGCCACTAGAATAACACCAATAACAATAAAAGAATGACAGCACATTTTTCACCAGAAATCATGGAGGTCAGAAGGAAGTGGCATAATACTTTTCAAGAGCTGAAAGAAAAAACTGTCAACTATGAATTCAACTTCCATCAAAACTATCCTTCAGGAATGAAGGGAAAATCCTGATGTTTTCACATTAAAAAAAAACTAAAACAGTTTGGCACTAGCAGACTTACCCTTAAACATCAGCTAAAGGAATTATTCAAAGAGAAAGGAAGGGCTAAAAGAAGCAATACTGAGGCATCAGGCTGAAAGAATAATAGAGTAAAAATATAAGTACATGCAGTAAACTGTCATTTTCTTTTTTTTTTTAATTTTTTTTAACATTTTATTCATTTTTGAGAGACAGAGAGCGAGCAGGGGAGGGGCAGAGAGAGAGGGAGACACAGAATCTGAAGTAGGCTCCAGGCTCTGATCTGTCAGCACAGAGCCCCATGCAGGGCTTGAACCCATGAACCATGAGATCGTGACCTGAGCCGAAGTTGGACCCTTAACCAACTGAGCCACCCAAGTGCCCCTAGTAAACTGTCATTCTCCTTATGAGTTTCATAAATCATATGATTAAATTAAATTATAACAATTCAATGTTTGAATACTTTCTATAATAATCCCGAATAGTTGTTAATCCTCTGCCTTAAACATCTCTAAGTGAAAACAAAATCACTACTTCCCACATTATTAGAAAGTTCTTTCTTATGTGGAAATAGTTGTTCAAAATCCCAGTCTCCCTAGAACAGTGGTTTTGTTTTTGCTCAGGTCAGTCACCCTCAGATCCAGATCCAACTAACATTTAAGTGCAGTTACTATACATGAGGCATTTAATCCTACCTACCTATGAAATCAAAATACTAATCTCCACTTTACACATAACGAAATAAACTTACATTTCAGGTAATATTTCCAAAGTCACACTGCATAAATGAGTGGCAGACCACAAATGTGAATCCCAGTCATCCTAAATCTAATACTCAAATGCTTCTCAACCAATGGCTGGTGTCCTGATATCAACTGGCTCCAAACCTCTTCTCAGGGCACTATCATCCACTCTGTAGCCTTCTTCTAACAAACGTTGGGATCACTTAAAATTTCTCTGTCCTTGAAGCTTACTGCTTGCCTGACAGGGTGGATGAACGGGAACTGCCAGAACCAACTCTTCTTTCAACATAGAACGATGCTGAGCCTAGTATATGACCCTAGTAAATCTATGCAGTTCTAGGGCACTGGCTCTCTCCTGTTCCCTACTGAAAGAACTAGCCTATCCCAGGGTTAGCCCAGAGACACAATCATTAATATTTTCTGTACTAAATGTAACAAGATAAATATAAGTTCAACCATCTCCCACAAGTAATCCTTCAACTACTGTGTCTTCTCAAAGATAAATATGTTTTCCATTTCCTTTCTGTGTCAGTCACTCTTTTAAGTCCAAAACACTTTCTTATCTCAAAACACTAGTACATTAAAGATATCAACAGTAATATGAATAAACAGGAAAAAACCCAAAATATAAATATCTTCCCACAATAAATAATCTTAGAAAGTCCTCACAAATATACACCATTAAGTTTTGTTAAAAAAAAAAAGATTATCAAGAGATCTCAGGCCTGTCTTAGCTTTATCTCTAACTAGCAACCTTAAGCAAATTCTCTAATTTCTCTGAACCTTGGTCTACCACCAAAAAATGATCTTAGGTCTCTTCTGGCTCTAAAATTCTATCCATGATGAACAAATATCAGAAAATGTGAAATATACACATGTTACCACTAGAGGGCATAAAACCATGCTTGTAGACAAAAAAGTCTCTTCCAGATAGATTACCTTCCTAGGAAAACTATACTCATTTCAACTATATGAATTTAAACTAAACCTCAATAATTTGTCTTCTGGCAAAGAACTCCAGACTACTGCCTATTGTTATTTTGTATGATATGGAATAAAAGACCTTTATGCACTGGTTAAAGTTATCTTAAACAAAACTCAAGATTACAAAGACATGCTTATTTTGTAATACTGAGAAAATAGCAACCTGGCAAATGAAAGAGAGGTGGAAGAAGAAAGAACTTCTTTCTTCTGTAGAGGGAAATAGGGGGAAGAAAAAAAGAAGCAACTTTTAAAAAAAATTCTGCAGTATAATTGTATATCTGTGCCTTTCAAAGTATTTTAGAAATGTATTACCATTATATACAGAATATTTAGCCTCTGTTCATAGTACAGCAGAAAAAAATACTCCCACATGAGAATTCCAAATTTCTTAGAAACAGCTTAACAACACATATTAGTTAGCAGAATCTAAAACATATTAACCCTTTTAGAATGAAAAGAGAATAGCAAATTTAACACAATTCTTCTCTACTATGACTTGCTGTATCACTTTGTGCTTTTTAAATTTCCCTCCTATTGAAAACAAGATTACTATATGACAGGTACTTAGTTTTAGTATAAGAATTTTTAAATAGAACATTTTTAAACTAGGGAGAAAAGTTACTGATCGAACAACAGCAAAGGTCACCGTGTTCAACATTCTCAAAATAGATATTCCTATTTGTTGCACAATGTAACCAAGCATGATACACCTTTCTGATTACAACTCTTTCAACATGTCCCTATCAATGGCTTCCCTAACCCTAAGTCAACAAAAGAGAAGGCAGAAAAATATGCATGTTTTAAATTATCTCTAGCCACCTGTGCCTTACAAATCAACCAGGCCTTTCAACAAATACAGATACCAGATATCTTCTTCCCAAATATATTAAACATGTCCCTCACCTACAATGGTCTCCCCTTCACAAATCCATATTCTTTTGCATCTCTTAACTTCCAACTCCAAGCTCACCTTTGAGCAGAACTACAGCATAGATAATTCAAGCCTTATATTTTCTGCTCAACTCTTCTTAAAAATCAGACTTCCTGTCCTGCAAAACAAAAACCAAATTCTAAGACTGGATACAATATACTTTACTGCAGGTTGTTTTGCTTGAGACTCTCCTGAAAACAAACACTGCCTTCTCCTACGATAAAAGAGCACCTTTCTCAAGCTCCCAGTGTCATCCATCTATACTCCTTATTGAGCACTTCTACAGGCAGAGCAAATTAATCAAGACCCAAATGGGATTTTCTATCTTTTCTGTAAAACCTGTATCCTCTCCTCCATTCCCTGTCTCAAAGAGCGGCACCTTATCCATCCAGGCATTCAGTGTCTCAGTTACAATTAGGTTCACTAGCACATGACAGAAAAAATACAATATCAGCGATTTAAATAAGATAGAGGACTCCTTCATTTCATATAACAGAACTCTAAAAGGGGCACCTGGGTGGCTCAGTCAATTAAGCATCCGACACTTGATTTCAGCTCAGGCCATGATCTTGTGGTTGTGAGATCAAGCCCTGCATTGGGCTCTGTGCTGACAGCTCAGAGCCTGCTTCAGATTCTCTCTCTCCCTCTCTCTCTGCCCCTCCTCTGCTCGCACTCTCTCCCTCAAAATAAATAAATAAACATTAAAAAAAAAAAAAGAACTCTAGAAGTAGGAATCCAGGACTGACAGATCTATGATCTCAGGAATCCAGCTTCTTTTGGTTCACCACTCTACCGTCTACAGGGTTTGCCCTTCACTGCCATAGTTTAGTATGTCTGTTAGAGCTCCAAATAACACATCCATGCTTCAAGTAGAAATTGAGAAGAAAGAAAGGCACAGATTAAGGAGAATTCCTAGAAGAATAATATCACTTATATTATCACTGGCTAAACCCTAGTCGCATAGTCATGCCCAACCAAAAGGGAGTCTTCGTTATTATACTTAGTTAAGTAATTATACTGCTAAAAAAATTAAAAATGAAAATGAAAAAACACAGTTTTGTTTCTGAAGAAAGAAAAAAATAGGAAGTAACCGGTAGTTTCTACTAGTCTGCCCATGAGTCAGTCAGTCAAAGTGCCAACACATTATACAGAACCATCTGTCAACCAGGCATATGGGGAACTCCCCAGGGATGAAACCATGGGTGTAGGGTTATGAGAGGCTGCAGTACATAAAGAGCCTTTTGCTTGTGTGACATACATGTGCTTTCAGTACCCGCATCTTGCCCAATCCTAGATATACCACTTCTTTTGATGATGGAATGCTGTTTGCTAGACATGCCCTGCGTATATGTAGTTCATGTCACTGATAACCAGTATTTGGATATTCGTTCCCTGTCAGAAAAAACAGCAAGCCTTTTTCCAAAGTAGAATATTTGCTTGCCAAAGGAGATGTAGCTTAGCTCCAAAATCAAAGGGCCCTTACTGTGATTCTCCTTTCAGAGCTTACAACAAGCTCCATATAGCAACCAAACAACAGTTTTACAAATTACTCAATAAAGGGGTTATAACAGTATACTTATATGTAGTACATTCTGACTCCAAATCCAAAGAGACCCACCAGTTACTGCAATCCTTTTGGTATCAGGGAATATAAGATGTAGTAACTTTTCTTCTATTTCAGAAGGGACATCTCAACATATCCCAAAACACTATAATCTCAGAAACTTCATGAAGGTGTCAGATCCTAAAAATTTCTATGTATTTCATATACCCATCATCTGGGTCCTTTACAAAGGATCTAGGGTGTCTGCTGGTTTTCTATCACAAAGTACTGTCAAATAGCATGATATTATCACTGTATAGTACCAGTGGAACGTACTCTGAGATTGTGAGATAAACAAAATCCCTATACACTAAACTATGGCACAGAGCTAAAAAGCTGATGTAACCATGGAGGCAATATGGTGACACTGTACTACATTGTTGGCTATTTCTAATATTTTCTGTTATGAGAGAGGAAGAGACAGTGTGTGTGTGCGTGTGTATATGATGAAAGGCCTTTGACAGAGCAATACTTAATCACCAGGTGTCAGGATCTGTTTCTAATAAACAGATCACATATGGAGAACCAAATACCACTAGAGTGGTGGAAGCAGCTTATGATCACACACCATCATTCTCCAGGATCTGTCTTCCACACAGGCAAAACAAGTATTAAATGCAGCCTGAACCTTTCCACTCCTGAATCTTTCAAGTCTTTAATGTGGCACAATCTCTGTAATTCGGGATGTGAGACTGCTTTTGGCTTATTATCTTGGTAGAAAGAGAGAGCTCCAGGGGGTTAAAGTTGGCTCTTCCTACAATGGGTAGGCTCTTAACCCGTGGACATGGAAGCCAATTTGGGAATCCTCCCAGCTGTCAAACACATTTATTCCAGATATGTACTAAGAAACAAGATATAACCACAGGATGAATTCATAAGACTCACCAGGCCTACTATGAAATAGTTTCACACCAAAGCTTCATTCCATTTCTAATTTCCATAAAGCTCCCACTCTGCCTGGTGAGACAGGGTGGTATCCTGAATCACTAGGAATTAGCTTTAGCTCAGGTTCCAATAACCCCTGAAAGGTTTGAGTATTTTCCCCTTCCTGGTCCACAGTTATACTCATAAGTGGCCAAAGTCTCTTTCTTTAGGGAAAGCTATGAAGAAAATTAACTATACCTACTTGTGATATCACTCCCCCCCACCCCCAAAAAAGAAAAGTTCTGCCTCAATGGGAGGTACTTCAGTGAGCCATCTCTACATGGCAGTCTTAGGGACTCCTTGATCAATTTGTCTACAATGATAACCATGCCCACCTTGCCTATGATGGTTAAGTTGTCACTTGCCTCTGCCATTCCAGGATCCCACTGAATTCAGAGGGCCCATCTTATAACAGCATCTCTCATGTTCATACCAAGGCTAGACAAAATAGCCACTACAGCACTTTCTAAGGATGTGACATTCCCTTCATCACTTTAATTTCTTAAAGATAGTAGAGAATATCCACCTTGGGGGACAAAATTAGAGATTAAGGAAGCCAGCTAAACATAATAAATTCACCCCACATTCCTGATTCCCCAACTCTGGCATCTCAACTCTATTCAGTGTAGGTTGCTACTGAATCAAGGTTTTAGTCAGCCAAACAAGCAATTAGAACCAGTCCTCGCTGCCTGAGCAATCACCAAATCTGAAATCTCTCATTAAGTGAACCTACATTAATAAATTCAACTCAAACTAAAATTAGATTCCTCCTTTCCTCGTCTAGCACCCTCAAAATCCAAATTTATATCTATTTCCTAGGTTTTTGCTAATATAAATGAGTAAAATATTGGCAATTCTTTTGATGCATAAAACTTGTCTTTAAGTTTGAAATTGGCCCCTTGGACTTTCTGGGATCTGACTCTAGCAATAGGTCCAGAGACTGTGAGATGGTTGGGATAGGAATGAGAACAGCCTTGGCTCTACAAGGTATAGTCAAGGAAAGAGAGGTTGCTTCTGCTGGCAAGGGAGGCTCAGTAAAAATTACAGATTAAGAATACCTAAACAAAACAAAAAACCTGAAGTCAATCCAAATACTCAAAGTGTCACCATTCCAATTCTTGGAATCTCACTCTATCCCAAACAATGCCCCCAATTTACACCTAAGAAGCCTGATTAAGCTGTGGATTCAACCTATACTGTAAGTTCAACAGCCTGTTGGATCAGACCCTCCACCTGATTTTGGCTCTGACAGCCCTGGAGTCATAAGATGTAAAAGGTTCTTTTAAGCCAATCACAAAACTCTTTTGTTCTCTAACCATAACTTCAGCCAAGACTTTAAAACTCTGCCACCCATGCCATTTGCCTTAAATCAGAGTTTCTTGAGCTCAGCACTATTGACATTGTGGGCCAGATAACGTTGTTGTTTTGGTGGAGAGGAGGAAGTCCTGGACAGCAGCATCCCTAGTCTCCACCCACTAAATACCAACAGCACCCTCCTCCCCCAGTTGTAATAATCCAAAATGTCTCCACACATTGCTAAATAGTCCCTGGAGGGCAAAATCATCATAGGTTGAGAACCACTGCTTTAAAGTCTGTAGAGGAGTTAAAAATAGCCAATCCTCCCACAATCTTTATATTTCTTTGTCTCCTAGAATACAATCACCACTCAGTCCACCAAAGCTCTGCCTTCATTCAGGTGACTGCTGGTGAAAACAAGTAATTTTTACCACTACGCACCAAGGAGTGATTACAAATGATCCTCCCCCGCCACCCCATATTTCTTGAGGATCTGTTGCCTGTAACATTTTTGGTACCAATTACTGTATTGGTCAAGGATCAGAATCCCATTCTAAGTAGTTTAAGCAAAAAGGGATTTAATACATGAATCATATGGAGAACAAAATCACTGGAAAAAATGGAAAGGCAGGCTCTATCTAGAGTGAATGAGCTCCCAGAAACAACTCCTAGCCTACAGAACTATTCTACCTCAGCCACAATCAGGAAAGCTGTCACCATCACTGCAGGAAGCTGGCAAACAAGGAAGCTGCTACAGAAATAGAAAGCCACCCACTTAATTATGTAGCTACTACACAAACTGTTAGCTGGGAACCATTCTATCTCACAATCCATGCCAACAAAATTCAAACCCACTCCTACCTCTATCTCAGCTTGGTTCAGTTCCAAATCAAAGTGTATCTGAAGGGTAGAACCTAAATCATGTCTAGAAACAAAGTAGCCAATAGACAAAGACTATACTGGTCAGGAAGACTATTAAATACTCTCACTCTGAAAGTCACATTTCTCACTGCCATTTTAAAAATATATTTTCCAAGAGACATACTGAGTTTTGACCTATTAATAATGCAGTTTCCTGCACCTGCCTTACTGAAAAGTAGATTCCAAACTAAGGTAAATACCATCTTGTAGGAATCTCTTTATGTATCATCTGGCCTGCAATAAAAAAGAAGGCATCATTGTTAACTGCATCAGTAACAAAACCATGTACCTCTTAGGATTTTGAAAGTCAATATTCTCCCATGCCTACTACAATGGTTTTGTTTTGGGTCCTCCTTGTTTCTTGCATGGACTAATGTAATAACTTCTTAGCTGTTCTCCCTGACTTCACTCCAAATTATTTTCCTCAATCCTGCCAGAATTTGTCCAGTTAACTGACTTCTCATCACAGTCAGGATAATGATCAAATTCCTAATGATCTGAATCTCACTTAACTCTCATCCATACCCTTCCTTACGAGCACTCTAGTTTCAACAACCTATGTATAGCATCCCAAATGAGTAGGTCCATTCAAATTCATCTATCTGCCTTTGAATATATTATCCCTTCTGCCAGAAATGCCTCTTCAATTCTATCTCCTTTTCTCACATCATCAAGTTAATTCTTTTTTTTTATTTTTTTTAACGTTTATTCATCTTTGAGAGACAGGGAGAGACAGAGCATGAGCGGGGAAGGGGCAGAGAGAAGGAGACACAGAATTGGAAGTAGGCTCTGGGCTTCGAGCTGTCAGCACAGAGCCCAATGCAGGGCTTGAACTCACAAACTGCGAGATCATGACCTGCGCCGAAGTCGGCCACTCAACCAACTGAGCCACCCAGGCGCCCCTAGTTAATCCTTACATATTTTACAAGATTAACTTCAAGTGTCATCTCTTTAGAAATGTTTCCTGACACTTGTGTCCCAAGACTAAGTGTTCCTTTTCTGTACTTCCATAATATCTTATTCCAAATTTTTAAGGGAGAAAAGTCCAACAGTTGGTGTAATCTCCAGCAGTATTTGGCTGTTTTAAAACATAAGAGAACCAAAGAATTGTTAGGTTCATTCAATGCTGGGAGTATTCGATTGAGACAATAAGGAGAATAAGGCACCTGAGAGTAGATAAGAACAAAAGTTACAATAAATAGCTATGGAATTCTAACTAGAAAAGGGAAAAAAGATGCTAAAAGGGGTTGAGAGATTTCATTCTATTGTTGAAAATATCCAAATTATCTTAAAACTTTGTTTTTCATTACAATGAGTCAAAATCTTCTCCAAGTATTCTCACCAGTTGATGTCACCTTTAATTACAAAGAATAAGTCTATTCCTTCCTTAATATATAAAAAGCTGTATGAAGACCATAATCATGATTCTCCCATCCTCCCCTCCTATTTCTTCTAATGGAACGGAGAAATCGTCCCATTATAGATTGTTCTAATCCTTATTACATAGTGTGATTAGAGTTATACAACTTAAGGAATGTGGAAAAATAGACTCAAAATAAGAACTTAAAATTTTTTTTAATGTTTATTTATTTTTGAGAGACAGAGACAGAAAGCAAGTGGGGGAGGAGCAGAGAGAGAGGGAGACACAGAATCCAAAGCAGGCTCCAGGCTCTGAGCTGTCAGCACAGAGCCCGACAGCAGGACTTGAACCCATGAACTGTGAGATCATGACCTGAGCCAAAGTTGGCCACTTAACTGACTGAACCACCCAGGCACCCCAAAATAAGAACTTTTTAAAGGATTAGAAAGTAGAAAGCTAAGAGATAAGAAAGAAAATTTATCTTAGGAAAAAGCTAACATTTAAATTTGTAAGCAAACTAATGTCTAAATGAGTAGTCTAAAAGTCACAACAGATAGTTCAGGAGTTAAAGATAGGTACAACTTACTCTAATTTCTTAGATTCTTCCATAGTAAGTAATCAGCAGACACTATACTTTTGATAATTCAAAAAACTTAAGTTTAATAACATTATGTAAATAAATTAGATTAAGAATATTAACATAGCAAACATATCAGGAAGTAAAGGGAGAAGTTAGTTATTAAGTTTACTAAATTGCCCATTTTCCATATTGGAGAACCAATCGATGCTATCTAAATTTATTCAATATATTCATTCCTCCATTATGTGTCCACCAACAAAACAAAAACAAAACAAAACTAAAAGACATTTCAGTTTAAGAAAACAGGAATGAGAGTGGGCATGGTAAAAGAGACTTTTCACTTTATATTTTTCTATTTCCTAAATGTTTTCTTTACAAAAAAAAACAAGGAGCACTACATGGCTCAATCGGTTAAGCGTCAAACTCTTGATATCAGCTCAAGTCATGATCTCACAGTTCGTAAGATCGAACCCCACATCAGGCTCTGCGCTGACAGCACGGAGCCTGCTTGGGATTCTCTCTTTCTCACTCTCTCTCTCTTTCTCACTCTCTCTCTCTCTCTCCCTGCCTTTACCCTGCTCAGCACTTTCTCTCTCAAAATAAATATTTTAAAAACTTTTTAATTAAAAAAACAGCTAACAATAAGTTATTAATACATATGAGAAAAAATTAGTAAAATTCGTGATTATATACTTAAAATAACAAGCAAATGAAACAACTACTGACAAGTTTATATGGTTTCTTCTATTTATAAATTTTTTTTTTAACATTTATTTATTTTTGAGACAGAGAGAGACAGAGCATGAATGGGGGAGGGTCAGAGAGAGGGAGACACAGAATCGGAAACAGGCTCCAGGCTCTGAGCTTTCAGCACAGAGCCTGACGCGGGGCTCGAACCCACGGACCGTGAGATCATGACCTGAGCCGAAGTCGGCCGCTTAACCGACTGAGCCACCCAGGCGCCCCTCTTCTATTTATAACTCTGAAAGTAACATCACTGTAAAACAACAAAATGCTCACTGCTACAAGTCAGAAACAGTGATGCCTCTACCAGAGGCCAACATATATCACTGCTTCCTGATAATATTTATAAGGGGAAAAAACTGAGCCAAGAGAGATGTTACCGTATTTTATAATATTCTCTAAGAGTAAAGATAACTGGTAATCATTCCAGACTTCTCCTTATCCTTTAACACAACACACACAACAAATCTGTTACCAAAACCCACTGTTTCTTCTCCTAAGTTCTCACTTGAATTCATTCCCTCCTCTTTACTACCACTCTCTTAGCTTTCATAATTTCTTGCCTTAATTTGTATCCATACCCCCAACTTTCCCCCTTCTGTGCACAAATGCCAAAATAATCATTATAAAACATGTAAATTTGATGATGTCACATCCACATTTAAAACATGTCAATGGCCTCCCACTGCCTATAAAGTCCAAAGTCCTTGGCATGACATTCAAGGCCCTTCAAGATCTGGCTCCAGCCCAATCTCACTGGCTTTGTATTTTGCCACATCCTTATATTACTCCATAACTGAAGCCATACCAAAACCACCTGCAATTCTTCTAAAAGTTATTCATTTTAGGCCCCCACATATTTACCTATGCTCTTTCTTCTTCCTAGGAAGTCACTTATTCCATTTTTCAACTAGAACACCCTGATTTCTTATAGATACAACACAGAAATCCTATCCTCTAAAAAGCCTTCTGTGTCTCCTCTCCTCACTACCGGATCAGGTTAGGGTTCCCTTTCTCTGTGCTCTTCCTAGTATCCTGTTTATGCCTCTATCATGTCTCCTTTCACTTATTTTCTGTTTACCTGATTATCTTCTCCATTAGAATTTTAAGATTTCCATTTTAAGATCAGGAAGTGTGACTTTTCTCTTTGAATCAGGAAATTTATAAAAACAATATTCAAAATGGCAATGACTTAACTAATTAATTAGCACATGATATGTCCAAAACCTGATATCTACAGTAGGGAACTTAATACTGAAAGGACTTTCCCAATACAAAAAGGAACAAGGCAAAGTTCAGCTTCTGGTACAGCTAGGTAAGCACCTACCAGATCAATCCTCACACAAATAACTATAAATTGTAAACAAAATACAAAAGTCAACTACCTAAAGACACTGAAGAGTGACCAAAAGAAGGCAAATACTGGAGGCAAGTCAATAGCTGGAAGAGAGTAGTATTGGGTGAATTTCTCATTTAGAGCTTTTTCCTAAGGGCAGGTCCAGTTAGCACCACAGGGGGTACCTAAAACTTCATATAAAAACTTCACAACCTCATCGTCTTCAAGAACTAGAGCACAGAGTTCAGGGAGACCACAGATGTTGAAAAGAGGAATCTCAGAAAGAAGACAGCTAGAGAAGGAAAAACATAAAATCCAGGTACAAACTCTACAATTTTCTGGCTCACTTCTGAAGCACATATGCAAGGAGTAAACTGTAAGAAGCCTAACTAAGGATAAAAAAACTGAATTAAGACTACCACCCAAGAGACAGAGCTTAGAATTTGAGTCCAATCAGGTTAATTAATTGCCTGCTAAACACATGTATTAATACTTTTTGAAGGAATATAACAGAATTCAGAGACCCCACAACTTCATATTCACAATGTCCAGGATGCAATCCAAAATTCTTTGACAGACAAAAAAAATCCAGAAAGGAGGACTAAGTACATATTGCTCATATGTTAAAATTAGTAGATAAAGACTTTCAAGCAAGTATTAGGACTCTGCTCAATGATACAGAAAAATATAAAAACATAACAAATAAAAAGAAACCTTAATAGAGCAATGGAAACTTTAAAAATAACCAAATAGAAATCTAAGCCTGAAAAATAAAATATCTAAAATTTAAAAATCAATGGATGGGCTTAACAGCAAATGAACATGAATGAGTAAAAAAATTCAATGCCCTTGAAAATAGACCAATAAAATTATGGAATCTGGACAAACAGAAAGGAAAATAAAAGATTCGGGGGGGGGGGGGCGGAAAGGGTAACAACAAAAACAACAAAAGGAACAAAGCCTTAGGCCAGCAGACCTGCACACAAAATGCTAAAACAATTTCTTTGGGCTGACGAAAAATGATACTAAAGGGAAACTCAGATTTTCAGAAAGAATAAAGAGCATTGGGAATGTCTCGAAATATATTCATTAATTCAACAAATACTTAATAAGTACCTAGGATAAACAATGTCTTTTAAGTAACAAATGTGTTTCATTAACCTTGTAAGTAGATCATTTTGAGGGTGCCTGGATGGCTCCGTCAGTTAAGCATCTGACTTTGGCTCAGGTCATGATTTCATGGGTTCGTGAGTTCAAGCCCCACACTGGGCTCTCTACTGTCAGTGTGGAGCCCACTTTGGATCTTCTGTCCCCCTCTCTCTCTGACCCTCCCCAACTTGCGCGTGTGCACGTGCTCTCTCAAAATAAACGTTAGAATAAAGCATTTTTATTAATTTATTCCATATTTTCAGGGATGTTTTATCAGTTCTCTACATTCCAGCCATAAGTCTCTATACATTTTCCTACAGACTGAATGTTCGTACTTCACAAAATTCATGGTTCAAATCCTAACCCCCAATGTGATTGGTATTAGGAGGTGAACCTTTGAGAGGTGATTAGGTCATGGGGATGGAGCACTCATGAAGAGGTACTGCCCTTACAAAAGAGACCACAGAGAGCTCCTTTGGCCCTTCTGACTTGTGAGCACACAGCAAGAAGATGGCTGTCTATAAACAAGGAAACAAGTCCTCATCAGACATTGAATCTGCCAGCACCTTGATTTTGAACTTTCTAGCCTTCATAATGATAAGAAACAAATGACTGCCATTTATAAGCTTCCCAGTCTATGGTATTTTTGTTACAGGAAACCAAATGGACTAAAACTCCTCTCCTAAATTGTGTATTTGAAAGTCTTGTTCATTTTATGAAACCAAGAATACAAATAAAAAGTAACATGGTAGGCACACACTGCTTTACTTACTGACTGTAAAACCTAACAAGTTAGAAATATGGACATCAATTATGTTTCCTCTCTGTCCCATGTCCAGTTCCTCAATATGTCCTGTCATCTCTGTCACCTAAATATATCTTGAATCCATCCAATCTTTATTGCCTCTACTCAAGACATCATGATTTCTTACCTAGATTACTATTTCCCATCTCCCCATACATTATTCACACAACAGACAAAAATTGGATCATCTCAGGGTGCCTGGGTGGCCCAGTGGGTTAACAGTCTGACTCTTGGTTTATGCTCAGGTCACGATCTCACAGTTCATGGGATCCAGCTCCACATCGGGCTCTGCGCTGACAGTGCAGAGGCTGCTTGGGATTCTCTCTCCCACTCTCTCCCTGTCCCTCCCCCACTAACACACGTGCACATGCTCTCTCTCAAAATAAATGAATAAACATTTTTAAAAAATTAGATCATGTCACTGTTCCTAACTGCCTACTCATTGCACTTTGAATAAAAATCCCTTGCACTATGAATAAAAAATAAATTACTTACTAAGCTTACAAGATGTGTGTGATCAGGCCCCTACTTCCACAACCTCATAAAACCCAGTCTAGTCTCAACTTCACCCATTATATTTCAACTATAGAGTCCCTCTTCTCAATTCCTTGAACATGCCAAGATGTTTTATACCTAAAGTTCTTTTTATAGACTGTTTCCTCAAACTGCCTTAATTCTCCTACCCTGTCCATCCTCTAGTACAGTGGACTGAATGATTCCCCCACAAATTCATTCGTTGAAATCCTAACCCACAATGTGATAGCATTGGAGGTAGGGATAGATAGGAGCCAGGGTTTTCAGAAGGTCATGAAGGTAGAGTACTCACAAATGGGATTAATGTCCTTATAAAGAAATTGCCAGAAAGCTCTCTTGCTCTGTTTGCACCATGTAAGGATACAACAAGAAGATGGCAATCTGCAACTTAGAAGAAGGCCTCACACCAGAACCCAACAATGCTGACTTCCTAATCTCAGACTTACTGCCCCCAAAACAGTGAGACATAAATTTCTGTTGTTTATAAGCCATCCAGCCTGTGGCCTGAACTAAGACACCTAGCTATTCTCACAGCAGACTCCTTCTAATCCTTTACATGTTTGTTTCTATGTCACTGCTTCAGAGTGCTTATCCTGACCATCTTGTCAAAAGTTGGTCTCCTCATTATTCTCTAATGTTCCACTATTTTTCCCTTTATAACACCTGTCATGAATTCTAAGTATGGTGTTTTTGTTTTCTTTTGCTTTTTTATTCTCTGAGACCCCTATAAGACTATAAATCTATGAAAATAAAGACTATGTCTGCACGATTTACCAGGATGCCCAGTAGCCAATGCAACAAATATACTGAGAGTGCTTAGTAATTTTTATTAATCTTATTAAGTAAAAACCAAAAATAGTCTTAAATAGTCACACACCTCAAATACTGTTTCATTTTTAATGGTTTATTTGACATCTCAGTTTACCATACCGGGAGTAGGAAGGTGTGAGGAGACTGACTTGACAAATAAATGTTCATGCAAAAATTTTATTAAAAGTAAAGAGAACATAAAATATTTCTTTTACTGTCCCTGAGAATCTGTGTTACTCAGAATTACTTAAGTTATATAAATAAAAAACAAAAACAAAAACAAATCACTGGCAATCTTCTAATCTGACCCACATCAGAAGTATGTCTTAAAATACAACTTGAGAATATTATCAAAAATATTTAACTATTTCAATTAACAGAAATAAAAACATTCCTACTTGCATTAAAAAAAGACTTGAATGGAACATTAAATTCTACCAGAAACATGAAAAGGATCTTTTAAACAGACACAGCATTTTGAAAACTCAATTTCCTATCAAGAAAGCAGTTGTCTAAGTGGTATAAGAATGTTCTTTAAAAAATAGTAAACATCTAAATCCTAGACAAAGAGTACTCTCTGTCTCTAAAAAACTAGTTGTAGAGGCTGTATTTGTGCTATTAAAAATAGAGGTTTATTTCCTAATAATTGTTCTATATTTATTTCCTTTATTATCTCTACAGGAGAACAAGATGATAATGATGACATCAGTTTTTTTAAAAAGTGAGAGAGAGCTGTTTTTTGCTTTTGTTTTTGTTTGCTTTCATTTCTTTAATTGTATTAACAGCAATCTTCAATTCATCCATTCTGGCATGGCATGGAAGTTCTTAAAATAACATTCTGTGCAGTTTTCTTCAAACTATCCCAAGGGAAACTATTTTTACTAGTACCCAGGAACATTGCATCATTCTAGTCTCAAACATTTGTAGCAGTTGTAGTAAATTAAAATATGATGCCATTTATTATCTATCAGATAGGCAAAAGTTAAACTGATAATACCAAGAGCTGATAATGGGATTTAAAACAAAAACAAAAAACAGCAGTCATATACCTTACTGGTAGAAGAGTAAATTGATCAAATTTAGAGGTCAATTAGTAATATGTTTCAGAAATTTTTTAAATGTGCATGTTTTTAAAACAACATTTTCATTCCAAAAATTTTATCCAACAGAAATAAGTACTCAGGTGACATACATAAGCCTATTTACTACAACACTGTTGGGTAACACTAAAAAAATTTAAATTACTTCTGTATCATTTGGATATCTGAAATGGGTAATAGGTTAAGTGAATTATAATACAGTCACATATCACAGTCCAGTCATAATAAGCACAATCCATTTTTTCAAGTAACAGTATATAACTATTCAAAATAACATATACCTTTATTTATTAGTACAGAAAGATATCCAAAACATAGTAAATGGGGGTAAAACTCACAAAACAGCATGATAGTATGAGCCAATATTTAAGAAACAAAACATATTTTGTGTGTACAGATCACACGCATTTTTAAGCAGTACATAAACCAAACTATTAACAAAATTACAACTTTTTATTGTCTGTTTTTTTTAAATATGAAATTTATTGTCAAATTGGTTTCCATACAACACCCAGTGCTCATCCCAACAGGTGCCCTCCTCAATACCACTCACCCACCCTCCCTTCCCTCCCATCCCCCCCCCCCATCAAACCTCAGTTTTTTTAAAAGTCTCTTATGTTTTGGCTCCCTCTCTCTCTAACCTTTTTTTTTTCCCCTTCCCCTTCCCCTCCCCACCATGGTCTTCTGTTAAGTTTCTCAGGATCCACAGAGGAATGAAAACATATGGTATCTGTCTTTCTCTGTATAACTTATTTCACTTAGCATCACACTCTCCAGTTCCGTCCACATTGCTACAAAAGGCCATATTTCATTCCTTCTCATTGCCAAGTAGTATTCCATTGTGTATATAAACCACAATTTCTTTATCCATTCGTCAGTTGATGGACATTTAGGCTCTTTCCATACTTTGGCTATTGTTGAAAGTGCTGCTATAAACATTGGGGTACAAGTGCCCCTATGTATCAGCACTCCTGTATCCCTTGGGTAAATTCCTAGCAGTGCTATTGCTGGGTCATAGGGTAGGTCTATTTTCAATTTTTTGAGGAAACTCCACACTGTTTTCCAGAGCGGCTGCACCAGTTTGCATGCCCACCAACAGTGCAAGAGGGTTCCCGTTTCTTCACATCCTCGCCAGCAGCTATAGTCTCCTGATTCGTTCATTTTGGCCACTCTGATTAATGTGAGGTGGTATCTGAGTGTGGTTTTGATTTGTATTTCCCTGATGAGGAGCGACGTTCAGCATCTTTTCATGTGCCTGTTGGCCATCTGGATGTCTTCTTTAGAGAAGTGTCTATTCATGTTTTCTGCCCTTTTCTTCACTGGATTATTTGTTTTTCGGGTGTGGAGTTTGGTGAGTTCTTTATAGATTTTGGATACTAGCCCTTTGTCTGGTATGTCATTTGCAAATATCTTTTCCCATTCCATTGGTTGCCTTTTAGTTTTGTTGATTGTTTCCTTGTCAGTGCAGAAACTTTTTATCTTCATGAGGTCCCAATAATTCATTTTTGCTTTTAATTCCCTTGCCTTTGGGGATGTGTTGAGTAAGAAATTGCTGCGGCTGAGGTCAGAGTGGTTTTTCCCTGCTTTCTCCTCTAGGGTTTTGATGGTTTCCTGTCTCACATTCAGGTCCTTTATCCACTTTGAGTTTATATTCGTGAATGATGTAAGAAAGTGGTCTAGTTTCATTCTTCTGCATGTTGCTGTCCAGTCCTCCCAGCACCATTTGTTAAAGAGACTTTTTTCCATTGGATATTCCTTCCTGCTTTGTCAAAGATTAGTTGGCCATACTTTTGTGGATCTAATTCTGGGGTTTCTATTCTATTCCATTGGTTTATGTGTCTGTTCTTGTGCCAATACCATGCTGTCTTGATGATTACAACTTTGAAGTAGAGGCTAAAGTCTGGGATTGTGATGCCTC
Source organism: Acinonyx jubatus (assembly GCF_027475565.1). Classification (NCBI taxonomy): domain Eukaryota; kingdom Metazoa; phylum Chordata; class Mammalia; order Carnivora; family Felidae; genus Acinonyx; species Acinonyx jubatus. The sequence continues at coordinate 47,847,509 of NC_069390.1, read as the reverse complement.
CGGCTTTGGTCTTCTTCTTCAAAATTACTTTGGCTATTCAGGGTCTTTTGTGGTTCCATACAAATTTTAGGATTGCTTGTTCTAGCTTCAAGAAGAATGCTGGTGCAATTTTGATTGGGAATGCATTGAATGTGTAGATAGCGTTGGGTAGTATCGATATTTTAACAATATTTATTCTTCCAATCCATGAGCATGGAATGCTTTTCCATTTCTTTATATCTTCTTCAATTTCCTTCATAAGCTTTCTATAGTTCTCAGCATACAGATCTTTTACATCTTTGGTTAGGTTTATTCCCAGGTATTTTATGCTTCTTGGTGCAATTGTGAATGGGATCAGTTTCTTTATTTGTCTTTCTGTTGCTTCATTATTAGTGTATTAGAATGAAACTGATTTCTGTACATTAATTTTGTATCCTGCAACTTTGCTGAATTCATGTATCAGTTCTAGCAGACTTTTGGTGGAGTCTATCGGATTTTCCATGCATAATATCATGTCATCTGGAAAAAGTGAAAGCTTGACTTCATCTTTGCCAATTTTGATGCCTTTGGTTTCCTTTTGTTGTCTGATTGCTGATGCCAGTACTTCCAACACTATGTTATTTTTTTTAAAGAAGTTTTTTTTTTTCAACGTTTATTTATTTTTGGGACAGAGAGAGACAGAGCATGAACGTGGGAGGGGCAGAGAGAGAGGGAGACACAGAATCAGAAACAGGCTCCAGGCTCTGAGCCATCAGCCCAGAGCCCGACGCGGGGCTCGAACTCACGGACCGTGAGATGGTGACCTGGCTGAAGTCGGACGCTTAACCGACTGCGCCACCCAGGCGCCCCCCCAACACTATGTTAAACAACAGCGGTGAGAGTGGCCATCCCTGTCGTCTTCCTAATCTCAGGGAGAAAGCTCTCAGTTTTTCCCCATTGAGGATGATATTAGCTGTGGGCTTCTCATAAATGGCCTTTATGATGTTTAAGTATGTTCCTTCTATCCCAACTTTCTCGAGGGTTTTTATTAAGAATGCTGAATTTTGTCAAATGCTTTTTCTGCATCGATTGGCAGGATCATATAGTTCTTATCTTTTCTTTCATTAATGTGATGTATCACATCGATTGATTTGCAAATGTTGAACCAGCCCTGCAGCCCAGGAATGAATCCCACTTCATCATGGTGAATAATTCTTTTTATATGCTGTTGAATTTGATTTGCTAGTATCTTACTGAGAATTTTTGCATCCATATTCATCAGGGATATTGGCCTGTAGTTCTGTTTTTTTGCTGGGTCTCTGTCTGGTTTGGGAATCAAAGTAATGCTGGCTTCATAGAATGAGTCTGGAAGTTTTCCTTCCCTATTTTTTGGAACAGCCTAAGAAGGATAGGTATTATCTCTGCTTTAAACGTCTGGTAGAATTCCCCTGGGAAGGTATCTGGTCCTGGACTCTTATTTGTTGGGAGATTTTTGATAACTGATTCCATTTCTTTCCTGGTTATGGGTCTGTTCAAGTTTTCTATTTCTTCCTGTTTGAGTTTTGGAAGTGTGTGGGTGCTTAGGAATTTGTCCATTTCTTCCAGGTTGTCCTCTTTGTTGGCATATGTTTGTTGGCATATTTAAGTATGTTCCTTCTATCTCGACTTTCTCGAGGAGGGGAGGCGCAGAGAGAAAGATGAAAGAGAATTCTAAGCATGATCTGCACTGTTAGTGCAGAGCCCAATGTGGGGCTCAAACTCAGAAATGGTGAGATCATGGCCTGACCCAAAATCAAGAGTCAGATGCTCAATGGACTGAGTCACCCAGCCCCCCCTCCCCAAGAAGATCTGTTATTTAAAAAAAACTTTTTTAATGTTTATTTATTTTTGAGAGAGAGACAGACAGACAGAGCATGGGGTGCGGGGAGAGAGAGAGGGAGACACAGAATCCAAAGCAGGCTCCAGGCTCTAAGCTGTCAGCACAGAGCTCACCACAGGGTTCAAACCCACAAACTGTGAGATCATGACCTGACCTGAAGTTGGATGCTTAACTAAGCCACCCAGACGCCCCCATATGGTATTTTTTTTAAGATTTTATTTTAAAGTAACCTCTAAACCCAATGCAGAGCTCGAAATCAAAACCCCAAGATCAAGAGTCACACACTCCACCTACTGGGCCAGCTAGGCACCCCTCTATGGTATTTCTATTTTTTTATTATTATTATTTTTTTAAATTTACATCCAAGTTAGTTAGCACATAGTGCAATAATGATTTCAGGAGTAAAATCCAGTGATTCATCCTACATATTAACACCCAGCACTCATCCCAACAAGTATCTTCCTTAATGCCCCTTACCCATTTAGCCCATCTCCCCACCCACAATTCCTCCAGTAACCCTTAGTTTGTTCTCTGTATTTAAGAGTCTCTTGTGTTTTGACCTCCTTCCTGTTTTTATATTATTTTTGCTTTGCCTCCCTTATGTTCACCTGTTTTGTATCTTAAATTCCACGAGTTAAGTCATATCATATTTGCCTTTCTCTGACAGACTAATTTCACTTAGCATTATATACTCTAGTTCCATCCACATTGTTGTAAATGGTATGGTTTCATTATTTTTCATTGCCAAGTAATACTCCATTCTATATATATCACATCTTCTTTATCCATTCATCCATCGATGGACATTTGGGATCTTTCTGTATTTTGGCTATTGTCGACAGCATTGCTATAAACATTAGGGTGCATGTGCCCCTTCAAAACAGCACACCTGTTTCCCTTGGATAAATACCTAGTAGTACAATTGCTGGGTTGTAGAGTAGTTCCATTTTTAAGTTTTTGAGGAACCTCCGTACTGTTTTCCAGAGTGGCTGTACCAGTTTGCATTCCCACCAACGGTGCAAGAGGGTTCCTCTTTCTCCACATCCTCGCCAACATCTGTCATTACCTGAGTTGTTAATTTTAGCCATTTGACTGCTGTGAGGTGCCATCTCATTGTGGTTTTGACTTGTATTTCCCTGATGATGAGTGATGTTGAGAATTTTTTCATGTGTCTGTTAGCCATCTGGATGTCTTCTTTAGAAAAGTGCCTATTCATGTCTTTTGCCCATTTCTTCACTGGATTATGATCTTCTCCCATTCCATCGGTTGCTTTTTAGTTTTGCCGATTGTCTCCTTCACCATGCAGAAGTTTTTTATCTTGATGAGGTCCCAAGAGTTCATTTTTGCTTTTGTTTCCCTTGACTCCAGAGACATGTTGAGTAGGAAGTTGCTGCGACCAAGGTCAAAGAGGTTTTTGCCTGCTTTCTCCTTGACGATTTTGATGGCTTCCTGTCTTATGCTTAAATATTTCATCCATTTTGAGTTTATTTTTGTGTATGGTGTAAGAAACTGGCCCAGGTTCATTCTTCTGCATGTTGCTGTCCAGTTTTCCTAACACCATTTGCTGAAGAGACTGTCTTTATTCCATTGGATATTCTTTCCTGCTTTGTCAAAGACTAGTTGGCCATATGTTTGTGGGTCCATTTCAGGGTTCTCTATTCTGTTCCACTGATCTGAGTGTCTGTTTTTGTGCCAATACCATACTGTCTTGATGATTATAGCTTTATAACACATTTTGAAGTCTGGAATTTTGATGCCTCCAGCTTTGGTTTTCTTTTTCAGGATTGCTTTGGCTATTTGAGGTCTTTTGTGGTTCCATACAAATTTTAGGATTGTTTGTTCTACCTCTGTGAAGAATGCTGTTGTTATTTTGATTGGAATTGCATTGAATATGTATGATTGCTTTGGGTAGTATCAACATTTTAATATTTGTTCTTCCAATCCATGAGCATGGATTATATTTCTATTTTTTTGTATCTTCAATTTCTTTCATAAACTTTCTATAGTTTTCAGTCTACAGATTTTATACTTCTTTGGTTAGGTTTATTCCTAGGTATTTTATTGGTTTTGATGCAATTGTAAATAGGATCAACTCCTTGATTTCTCTTTTTGCTGCTTCATTATTGGTGTATAAAAATGCAACCGATTTCTGTGCATTGATTTTATACTGCAACTTTGCTGAATTCATGGATCAGTTCTAGCAGTTTTCTGGTAGAATCTTTTGGGGTTTCCACACAGAGTATCATGTCATCTGTGAAGAGGGAAAGTTTGACTTCCTCCTGGCCAATGTGGATGCTTTTTATTTCTTTGTGTTGTCTGACTGCTGAGGCTAGGACTTCCAGTGCTATGATGAATTAACAGTGGTGACAGTGGACATCCTTGTTGTGTGGTATTTCTCTTTTTAACTTTTTGAAAGACCTCCATACTTTTTCACAAATGTTAGCACCCACCAACAGTGCACAACGATTCCCTTTTCTCCATATCTTCAACACCTGTTATTTCTTGTCCTTTTGATACCAGCCATTCTGACTGGTATGAGGTGATATTTCATTGTGGTTTTGATTTGCATTTCCCTGATGATTAATGATATTGAGCATCTTTTCATGTGTCTGTTGATCATCTGTATGTCTTCTTTCAAAAAAAATGTCTATTGAGGTCCTCTGCCCATTTTTTAATTGGATTTTTTGTTTTTTTGGTGTTGAGTTGTATAAATTTTTTGTGTATTTTTTTGATACTAAACTTTATTGGATATATTATTTGCAAATATCTCCCTCCATTCACTACCTTGCCTTTTTGTTTTGTTGATGGTTTCCTTTGCTATACAAAAGCTTTTTATTTTGGTGTAATCCAATAGCATATTGTCACTTTTGTTTGTCTTGACTGAGGAGACAGATCCATAAATATGTTGCTAAGGCCAATGTCCAAAAGAATATTGCTTATGTTTTCTTTTTGGAGTTTTATAGTTTCAGGTCTCACATTTAGGTCTTTAATCCATTTTGAGTTTATTTTTATGTAAGGTGTAAGAAAGTGGTCCAGTTTGATTCTTTTGCATGTAGCTGTCCAGTTTTCCCAATGCCATTTATTGAAGAGACTATCTTTTCCCCATTGTATAGTCTTACCTCATTTATCATAGATTAATTTACCATACATGTATGGGTTTACTTCTGAGCTCTCTATCCTGTTCCAATGATCTATGTTTCTATTTTTGTACCAGTACCATACTGTTTTAATTACTATAGCTTTGTAGTATAACTTGAAATCTGGAATGATACCTCCAGTTTTGTTCTTCATTCTCAAGACTGTTTTGTATATTTGATGTCTTTCATAGTTCCATGCAAATTTTAGTATTATTTTTTCTCATTCTGTGAAAAATGCTATTGGCATTTTGATAGGGATTGCACTGAATCTGTAGGTTGCTTTGGGTAGTATAAATATTTTAAGAATATTATCTGAACCCAAGAAGATGGTATATCTTTCTATTACTTTGTGTTATCTTCAATTTTGTTCATCAATGTCTTACAGGTTTCAGAGTATAGGTCTTTCACCTCCTTAATTAAATATATTCCTATGTATTTTACTATTTATGGTGCAGTTGTAAGTGGGAGTGTTTTCTCTTTCATTATTTCATTATTAGTGTATAGAGATGCAACAAATATCTTGTATTAATCTTGTATCCACAACTTTACTTAATTCATTTATCAGTTCTAATAGTTTTTTCATGAAGTCTTTAGGGTTTTCTACATTAAGTATCATGTCATCTGCAAATAATGAGTTTTACTTCTTCCTTACCAGTCTGGATGTGTTTTCTTTCTTTTTCTTGTCTAATTGCTGCAGTCACGACTTCCAGTACTAGGCTGAATAAAAGTGGTGAGAGGTCATCCTTGTCTTGTCCCTGATCTTAGACTAAAAGCTTTCAGTTTTTCACCCTTGAGATATGTTCCCTCTAAAACCCACTTTGTTGTAAGCTGTTATCATGAACAAATACTGTATTTTGTCAAATGCTTTTTCTGCATCTATTGAAATAAGCGTATGGTTTTTCCTCTTGTTAATGTGAAGTATTGGATTAATTTGTGAATACTGAACCACCCACTGTACCTCTGGAATAAATTCCACTTGATCATGAATGAATTTTTAAATGTATCCATGAATTTGGTTTGTTAATAATTTTTTGAGGATTTTTGCATCTGTGTTCATCAGAAATATTGGCCTCTCTTTTTTTGTAGTGTCTTTGACCAGTTTTGCTATTAGGGTAATGCTGGCCTCATAGAATGAATTGGGAAGTTTTCCTTTCTCTTCTATTTTTTGGAACCTGTTGAGGAGAACAGGTATTAAGTCATCTTTAAATGTTGGGTAGAGTTTGCCTGTAAAGCAATCTGATCCTGGACTTTCCTTTGTTGGAAGTTCTTTTATTACTGATTCAATTTCATTACTAGTAATCAATCTGTTCAGATTTTCTCTCTCTTCCTGATTCCATTTTAGAAGATTGTATGCTAGGAATTTATCCATTTATTCTAGGTTGTCCAATTTGTTGACACATAACTTTTCATAATACTCTCATAATTCTTTGTATTTCTGTGGTGTCAATTGTCATTCCTCCACCTTCAATTCTGATTTTATTTATCTTTTTTTCTTCATGAGTCTGACCAAAGGTTTACCAACTTGTCTCAAAGAAAAGATTGGTGTCATTGAGCTTTTCTTTTTATTTATTTATTTATTTATTTATTTATCTATCTATCTATTTATCTATTTCCACTCTAATCTTTATTATTTCCTTCCCTCTACTATTTTTGAGCTCTGTTTGTTCTTTTTTCTAGCTCCTTTAGGTTGTTAGAGATTTTTTCTTTTTCTTGAGGTAGGCCTATATCACTATAAACACATTTTAGAACTGCTTTTGCTGCATCCCAAAGATTTTGAACCATTTGTTTTCATTTTCATTTGTCTCCATGTATTTTTAATTTCCTCTTTGACTTCTTTGTTGACCCATTCGCTGTTTAGCAGCATATTATTTGACCTATACATGTTTTTTTTACAATTTTCTTTTAACTGATTTCTAATTTCATGCTATTGTTGTCAAAAAGATGCCTGACACAATTTCAATCTTCTTAAATTTACTGAGATTTGTTTTGTGGCCTAACATGTGATCTATCCTGAAGAATGTTGCACATGCACTTGAATGTGTATTTTGCTGTTTGGGCATAGAATGTTCTGTATATATAGATATGTTAGGTCTATTGGTCAAATGTGTCATTCAAAGCCACTGTTTTCATTAATTTTCTGTCTGGGTGATGTATCCATTGATGTAAGTGAGGTGTTAAGCTCCCCTTCTATCATTGTATTACTGTCTATTTCTTCCCTTATGCCTATTTAATACTGCTTTACGAATTCAGGTGCTCCTATGTTGAGTGCATAGATATTTACAATTACTATATCCTGTTTGATTGGTCCTTTTATCATTACGTAGTGTCTTTGTCTCTTGCTACAGTCTTTGTTTTAAAGTCTATTTTGTCTGACTACCCATCATCAGGGAAATATAAATCAAAACCACAATGAGATATCACCTCACACCTGTCAGAATGACTAAAATTAACAACTCAGGAAACAACAGATGTTGGTGAGGATACAGAGAAAAGGGAACACTTTTGCACTGTTGGTAGGAATGCAAACTGGTGCAGCCACTATGGAAAATATGAAGGTTCCTCAAAAAATTAAAAGCAGAATGGCCCTATGACCCAGCAATTGCACTTCTGGGTATTTATCCAAAGGATACAAAAATGCTGATTCGAAGGGGAACGTGCACCCCAATGTTTATAGCAGCACTATTGACAACAGCCAAAGTATGGAAAGAGCCCAAATGTCCACTGACTGATGAATGGATAAAGAAGATGTGGGGTGTGTGTATACATACACACACACACACACACACACACACACACACTGAATATTACCTGGCAATCAAAAAATGAAATCTTGCCATTTGCAACAATGTAGATGAAACTACAAAGTAAGTCAGTGAAAGAAACACAAATAATATGGTTTCACGCATATGTGGAATTTAAGAAACAAAACAGATGAGCATAGAGGGAGGGAAGGAAAAATAAGATAAAAACAGAGAGGGAGGCAAACCATAAGAGGCTCTTAAATCAGAACAAACTGAAAGTTGCTGGAGGGGAGTTAGTGGGGGGGGATGGGCTGAGTGACAGGAATTAAGTTGGGATGAGCACTGGGTGTTTATGTAAGTGATAAATCACTAAATTCCACTCCTGAAACAATTACTACACTATACATTAACTAACTGGGATTTAAATTAAAACCAAATAAATAAGGGGGTGCCTGGGTGGTTCAGTGGGTTGAGCATCTGACAGTTCATGAGTTCAAGCTCTGCATCAGGCTATCTGCTGTCAGCATGGAGTCTGCTTCAGATCCTCTGTCCCTCTCTCTGCACCTCTCCCACTCAAGCTCTCCCCTCTCAAAAACAAACATTTAAAAGGAAGGAAGGAAGGAAGGAAGGAAGGAAGGAAGGAAGCCAGCCTATTTTGTCTGATAAGCATTGCTACCCTGGCCTTTTTTTCCCCCCACTTCCATTTGCATGGTATATGTTTTTCCATCCCTTTACTTTCATTCTGTATGTGTCTTTCAGTCTGAAATTAGTCTCTTGTAGGCAACATCTAGATGGGTCTTGTTTTTTTATCCATTTGGTCACCCTATGTCTTTTGAGTGTAACACTAATCCATTTACATTTAAAGTAATTATTTATAGTTATGTACTTACTACCATTTTATTAGTTGTTCTTTGGTTGTTTTTGTAGTTCTTCCGTATTCCTTTCTTCTTCTCTTGCTCTCTCACCTTATGGTTTTATGGCTTTCTCTAGTGTTATGCTTGGATTCCATTCTCTCTCTCTCTCTCTCTCTTTTTTTTTTTAATTAAACTCTCCCCAAAGTAGGGCTTGAACTTGTGACTCCAAACTCACAACCCTGAGATCAAGAGTCATGCTCCACTAACTAAGCCAGCCAAGCGCCCTTCCATTCTCTTTATTTTTTGTGTATGTATTACAAGTTTTTGATTTTGGTTACCACTTGGTTAGTATACAACATCTTAAGTGCACAGTGGTCTCTATTTAGTTGACTGTCACTTACATTTGAACACATCCTAAAAGCACTAAATTATTACTCTCTTCTCCAATGTTTTATGTAGATGATGTCATATTTTTCATCTTTTTATTTTGTGTATCCCTTGGGTAATTTTTGTGGACATAACTGATTTTACTACTTTTGTGTTTTAACCACCATACTGGCTTTATAAGTAATTAATTTACTACCTTTAATACAATTGCTTTTACCTGTGACATTTTTTCCTTTTGTAATTTTCTTCCTTCTTATGGCCTTTTCTTTACACTTAAAGAATTCCCTTTAACATTTCCTGAAAGGCTGATTTAGTGATGATAAATTTCTTTAACTTTTGTTTGGGAAATTCTTTATCTCTCCTTCTATTCTGAAGGATAATCTTGCTGAGCAGAGTGTTCTTGCTTGTAGGTTTTTTCCCTTTCAGCACTCTGAATATATCATGCCACTCCCTTCTGGCCTGAAAAGTTTCTGCTGAAAAATCAACTGGCAGACTTATGCAGTTTCTCTTGTATCATCCTGTAATCATCTCAGTACTTAAAACTGAATTAAAGTGATACAGAATCACTAGTGTCTCTAGTCGCCTGCTAGAAGCAACCATAAATGTCTACACTTAAACCTTAAGTTATCTCTATAACTTTTCTATTCATAACATTCAATATAAGTCAAATATGACTAGGCATAAAAGGAAAGAGTTTTTAGTTGTTTTTTTGATGTTTATTTTTTATTTTTGAGAGAGAGAGAGACAGTGCGAGCAGGGAGCAGGGAAAGGGCAAAGAGACAAGGAGACAGAATCCGAAGCAGACTCTAGGCTCTGAACTGTCAAAACAGAGACCGATGTGGGGCTCAGACTCACAAACCGTGAGATTATGACCTAAGCCGAAGTCAGATGCTTAACCAATTGAGCCACCCAGGCTCAGAAAGATCTGAGAAAGATCCAGAAAGATCTTTTTTTAAAGCAACAATAGATTCCCCGACAGGGATCCAGAAAATACAGTTATCAGAAACAGACTAAAAAATATCCATGCCTTATGCCCATGCATAGACCTCTATAAGAATGTTCCTTAGCACCTTTATTTATTGTAATAGCCAAAAACCAGAAACAACCGAAATGTCCTTCAATAGATAAATGGATCAACAAACTTAGATACATACATACAACAGAATACTCAGCAATAAAAAGAAACTATTTAATACACACAGCCACATGGATGAGTCTCAAAATAATTATTCAAAGTGAAAGAAGTTCCCCAAAAAGTACATACTGTACATTTCCAAAAATACAAGTAATTTGTAGCAACAGAAAGCAGATCAGTGGTTACTTAGGGACAGGGAATAGCAGGGGTGAAAGCAATAGGAAGCAAGAATTATAAAGACACATGAAGAAACTTACAGGAGTAATGATTATGATTATGTTGATTGTGGTGATGATCATACATATCAAAACTCATCACACTGCACATTTTAAAGATGTGCAGTTTATTTTACATCCATTGTATCTCAATAAACCTGAAAAAAAAACATGCTAAATGTGTTCAAGGAAATAAAAGGCATAAGTGACAAAATCATCAAAGAACCAAATAAATAATCTAATACTGGAGCATACAATTAACCAAAATTAAGAATTCCATGGGTGGGATTAACAGCAGCTCAGAATATAGATCAAAAGAAAATATACAGAATAAAACACAAAGAGACAAAAGGATAAAATATAACAAAAACAAAAGGAAGGGTGCAAGAGACAGAGGAGGGTATAGTGGGAAAATCAAAAATTCCAAAAGGAGGAAGAAAATGGGACAGAAGAACATGCAAAGTGATAATGGCTTAAAATTCTTAAAAAATGATTTTAATCATCATGATAGAGATACAAGAAGCCCAATGAAATTCAAGCAAATAAGTACAAAGAAAATCATACTACGTTCAAAGACAAAGACAAAGGGAAAAAATGCTTAAAGCAACTAGAGGAAGGAAACAGATTACCTTCATGGAAAAAAAATTAGACTGTCTGCTCCCTTCAATAATAGAAACCAAAACACAACAGAAACACATCCTCAAACTGCTGAATGATAATAACTAATAGAATTCTATTCCCTGAAAAAAATATCTTTCAAGCATAATGTGAAATAAACACTTTCAAACAAGAACAGAGCATTCTTAGAATTCCCACAAAGAGGGGCGCCTGGGTGGCTCAGTTGGTTAAGCATCCAACTTCAGTTCAGGTCATGATCTCACACTCCGTGAGTTCGAGCCCCGTGTCGGGCTCTGTGCGGACTGCTCGGAGCCTGGAGCCTGCTTCAGATTCTGTGTCTCCCTCTCTCTCTGCCCCTCCCCTGCTCATGCTCTGTCTCTGTCTCAAAAATAAATAAAAACATTAAAAAAAAAAATTCCCACAAAGAAAACTCAGTATAATTATTTTGAGACTCTTTTATGTGATTGTGTATAACAATAGTTTGTTCCTTTTGGAGGCAACTAAGAGGCTCAGTTGCTTAAGCATCCAACTTCAGCTCAGGTCATGATCTCATGGTTCTTGGGTTTGAGCCTTGCTTCGGGCTCTCTACTGTCAGCACAGAGCCCACTTCAGATCCTCAGTCTCCCTCTCTCTCTCCCCCTCCCCTACTCATGCATGCATGCATTCTCTCTCTCTCTCTCTCTCAATAATAAACATTAAAAACAAATAGAAGTTAAAAAATAAAATAAAATAAAATAAAATAAAATAAAATAAAATAAAATAAAATAAAATAAAATAAAATAAAATGTTTGTGGGGCACCTGGGTGGCTCAGTCGGTTAAGTGTCTGACTTTTAATTTTGGCTCATCACTAGGTCATGATCTCATGTTTCATGAAATCAAGCCCCACATTGGGCTCTGTGCTGACAGTGCAGAGCCTGTTTGGGACTCTCTCTCTCTCTCTCTCTCTCTCTCTCTCTCTCTCTGCTCCTCCCCCACTCGTTCTCTCCCCCCACCCTCGAAAATAAAGTTTAAAAAAAATTTTTAATAAAAATAATAAAAATAGTTTGTTCCTTTTTATTGCTGAGTAGTATTCGACTGTATATATGGATATACCTCAATTTGTTTATACATTCATCTGATTAAAGACATTTGGCTTGCTCCTACTTTGGCACTATTACAAATAAAGTTTGCTTCAAGCAGAAGAAAATTTATGCCAGATGAAGTCTTTAGAGAAGCAGGAAGGGGGGAAAAAAAAAAGGAGTAACAGAAAGAATAAATTGTAAGTAAACCTAAATGAATACTGACTGTTCTATATGGCTTAAATCTTTTTTTAATCTTTTAAAATTTTATTTTATTTTGGAGTGGGGAGGGAAGGGGGTAGAGGGAGAGAGAGAAAGAATCTAAAGCATTCCCCAAGCTCAGAGCAGAGCCTGATGCAGAGCTCAATCCCACAACCCTGGGACTGTGACCTGAGCCAAAATCAAGAGTCAGATATTCAACCGACTGAGCCATCCACGCACCCCTACAGGATTTAAATTTTAAACAAAACTAAACTATAGTAGCAGCATACAAGTCAGGAGGGATAAATGGTGTTAAAGTATTCCAAGGTCTTTGCACTAGCAGGAAGAAGATAAAAGTATATTACTAACATTTTATAACTTGGAGAACATTCAGTAGTAATCATAAAGAAATGTGAGACATTTCATTCTTAAATTCAATAAACACTTATTGAATGCCTTTTATCTGCCAGGCACAAAACTATGTGCACTATGTATGTATAGTGGTAAACAGAATAAACTACAAATAACTCAAAGTCTATCAATAGTAGAATGGATAAATGCATTGTGGTTTGTTCATAAACTGGAATACTACACAACAATAAAAAACCACAACTGCATACAACATAGATGAACCTCAAAATATAATGTTGAGTGACAGAAGAAACAAAAGAATATTTACCATATTCATATTTACTATATTCATATACATATGAAGTACAAACACAGGCTAGAGTAATCTATGGAATTAGAAATCAGAACAGTGTATCTCTGGAGAGGAGGAAGGGTTAATGATTGGAAAAGAGCATAATTAGGGCTTCTAGGGTACTAATAATGGTCTATTTCTTAAATTGAATGGTGTTTATATGAGTATATTCATTTTGAAGATTATTTACTGAGCTGTGCAGTTTGCATACTCTCGTGCATACATGCTGTAATTTTTTTTTAATTTTTTTTTTAACGTTTATTTATTTTTGAGACAGAGAGAGACAGAGCATGAACGGGGGAGGAGCAGAGAGAGAGGGAGACACAGAATCGGAAGCAGGCTCCAGGCTCTGGGCCATCAGCCCAGAGCCCGATGCGGGGCTCGAACTCACGGACCGTGAGATCGTGACCTGAGCTGAAGTCGGATGCTCAACCGACTGATCCACCCAGGCGCCCCAATACATGCTGTAATTTAATAAAAGCTTTTTAAAAGATGGTGCAGTCTCCATTTACCAACATGGAAAACTTTAGAACATATTCTGAGGAAATTAACTTCTGAGAAAAAGAAGAAACTACTGAATAGCAGTTTCATCCCTTTTTTATAAAAAATATGCTGCATATATATACATTATGCTCAAGAGAATTCTGGGAGGGTGCACAAGAAAATATCAGTAATAGTTATACCTGAGTGGCATAAATATGGGTGGTGTGTTTCTTCCCATACAGGTCTGTCTTTTAAATTTACAATAAACATGGAGCTTTTCCCACGTTCACGTGGCCCGGGGGTCAGACTGCGGGTCTCACTGCAGCCGCGGCAACTCCAGAGCAGAGTAGGAACTGCAGCGGCCAGAGTCATGGCAGGACAAGCGTTTAGGAAGTTTCTTCCCCTCTTTGACAGAGTTTTAGTTGAAAGGAGTGCAGCTGAAACTGTAACCAAAGGAGGCATTATGCTTCCAGAAAAATCTCAAGGAAAAGTTTTGCAAGCAACAGTAGTAGCTGTTGGATCAGGCTCTAAAGGAAAGGGTGGAGAGATCAACCAGTCAGTGTGAAAGTTGGAGGTAAAGTTCTTCTCCCAGAATACGGAGGCACCAAAGTAGTTCTAGATGACAAGGATTATTTCTTATTTAGAGATGGTGACATTCTTGGAAGGTATGTAGACTGAAATAAATCATTACTGAAATGGCATGAAGTGAAGCTGCCCATTCCAGTGAAGTTGTGAAATCTTTCATCATGTAAATAATTCTCATGTCTCTCTTTTATAATAAACTAATAGTATCCCCCAAAATTTTTTTTAATAAATTTACAATAAACATGGAAATCTTACATAATAAATATATTTGATAAGTAACTATAAAAGAACAATAGCCCTTTTATCCTCTTTATTATAAAAATAATTCTCCTTCAGGGTGCCAGGGTGGCTCAGTCAGTTAAGCGTCTGACTCTTGATTTCAGCTCAGGTCATGATCTTGTGGTTTGTGAGTTCAAGCCCTGCATTGGGCTTTGTGCTGACAGTACAGAGTCTGCTTGGGATTCTCTCTCTCTCCCTCTCTCTCTACCCCTCTCTGCTCTGCTCTCACTCCCACTCTCAAAATAAATAAATTTTAAAAATTACAAAAAAATAAAATAAAAATAATTCTCCTTCAAACCGATGATTGCCAGAGGAAAAGCAGGTGGGGTTATGGGCAAAATGAGTGAAGAGGAGGAAGAGGTAGAGGCTTCCAGTAATGGAATTAACAGGTCATGAAAATAAAAGGTACAGTTTAGGGAATATACTCACTTGTACTGTAATAGCATTGTATGGTGACAGATGGTAGCTACACTTGTGGTGGGCACAGCATAACTATAAACTTGTTGAATCACTGCATTGTACATCTGAAACTAATGTAACATTGTATGTCAACTATATTCAAATAAAAATAAAAACAGAAAATAATTCTCCTTTAAATAAAAGATCAAAGCCAAATGGGAACAGAAATGCTCTGCTTTCGCTGACAATTTACTAACATAACACTACAGTCCAAACAGCAGGACTATTCTTTCTGTCTTTGTTGTTATTGCTATTAAAATAATTTTAAAAGCTTTTTATGGACTTAAGCATTTGTCACAAGCTTCATTCCAAGCTTTGGCCTTCTCCACACTATTTTTACACTCTGGTGTCTCTCTTTTATAGTCATCTCTATTTATATGGCTGCCCTTCCCTTTCCTATGTCCTTTCAATATCTTCATTCATCAGCCCTCGCATCTTGGGGCACCTGACTGGCTCATTTGGTAGCCTGCAACTCTTGATCTCAGGGTCGTGACTTTGGGCCCCACATTGGACATGGAGCCTACTTAAGAAAAGAAAAAGGAAAAAAAAAGATGCACTCTCATCTTATTTTACCTTCTTTTCTTCTCACAGGCAATACCCCATGATTTTTTAAGAATATTTTTTTCTTCAAAGAGCCAGAAACCAGAAGATTAAAATTTCACCAATTCTGCCATATCCAAACATCACATTCAGATGTCTCCTAGCTCTCCTGATCACTAAAAGATATAACTTTTATAGCTAACTATAAAACACTGCAAACCCTTACAATGCAGTTACCCAATATTCAACACTTTATGTGCTTCATTTTGGGGTTTTCCTAAAAGTGCTTTGACCAAACCTTTAAACAGTAAAATAAAATGCACAAATATTTACCATAAAAATTTATTATTATTTAATTTTACATGTATTACATAAAATTTGTAAAATGAGAAAAAAATGCACATGTCATTCTACCACTCTAATAAAACTTATTTTGGTGTACTTCCTCATTTCATCTATTTTCATTTGTTTTTTTGTTTCAGAACTGTAATTACTTTGCATGCATGATTTTGGTATTTGGCTTTTTACCCCCAACTATACCATAATCATCTCTCCATGTTTCTATATGGCCCTACTATACATCATTTTTCATTATAATTGTTCCACTGTTGCTAAACATTATGGTGGTCTCCACTACTTAGCTACTATAAATAATGCTACAACAAACATCATTAGATACTAAGTTTTGCATATTTTGTACCATATTCTTAGGTTAGATTCAAAGTCTTCCTTAAGGTATCATGAAAAGGTAGTACTTGAATTAAAGGATAGAAGATTTTTGAATAGAGAGGAGAAAGACAGAACAAACAAGGCCCTGAATCTGACCTCTGTGGGAAATACAGAATGGTTCAGTTTGGCTGATGTATTATATATCATCTATAAAGGAAAACAATAACAATAAAAATTGGAAATGTGTTCAAGAGAGATAATGAAAGAATTTTATTAAGTAGACAACAGAGTGGGGGATGCCTGGCTGGCTCAGTCAATAAAGCATGCTACTCTTGATCTTAAGGTTGTGAGTTTGAGCCCCATGTTGAATATAGAGATTAAAATCTTAAAAAAAAAAAAAGTTGACAATGGAGAGTAACTAAAGTGTTTTTCTTTTTAAAATAATATACAGGTTAATGCAACTGATATGTATTTCACAAAATTAATAAAAATCTTAAGTGATGCTGAATGTGTAAGTAGTACTTCCAAATTTTTTATCTGAAGACCTCTCTTTTGTTTTTGTTTTTGTTTTAGAGAGAGAGCGAGCGAGAGAGAGAGAGAGAGAGAGAGTGGAGGAGAGGGACAAAGGGAGAAAGAGAGAATTCCAAGCAGGCTCCAAGCCCAGTGTGGAGCCCAACATGGGGCTCAATCCCAAGACACTGGGATCATGACCTACGGGGAAATTGAGTCAGATGCTAAACCAACTGAATCAGCCAGGTGTCCCTGGAGATCTATCTTAAATCATAAAATTATAGGGCTGCCTGGGTGGCTCAGTTGGCTAAGCATCTGATTTTGGCTCAGGACATGATCTCACAGTTTGTGGGTTGGAGCACTGTGTCAGGCTCTGTGCTGACAGCTCGGAGCCTGGAGCCTGCTTTGGATTCTGGGTCTCCCTCACTCTCTCTGCCCTTCCCCTGCTTGTGCTCTGTCTCTCTCTCTCTCTCTCTCTCTCAAAAAATAAACATTAAAAAAAATTTTAATCATAAAATTATAAACCATTCTCTGTATCAGAACTTTCGTTACCCTTCAATCTTTTTCAGAAACCCCTTCTAAAAAGTGAGTTAATTCAAGAGAATGAGAAGACAAGCCACAGACTGGGAAATAAATATCCATAAGCAATATATCTGATAAATGACTGTTACCAAAAATATGCAAAGGGGTGCCTGGATGGCTGAGTTGGCTAAGGGTCCAATTCTTGGTTTCAGCTCAGGTCATGATCTCACATGGAAGATGGAGCCCCAGCATCAGGCTCTGGAATCGAGCTCAGTTCATAGAATCGAGCCCCAGCATCAGGCTCTGAGCTGACAGCATGGAGCCTGCTTGGGATCCTCTCTCTCCCTCTCTTCCTGCCCCTCCCCTGCTTGTGCTCTCCCCCTCCAAAATAAATAATTAAACTTAAATATATATATATACATATATATGTATATATATATATATGTATATATATACATATATATAGATATAGATAGATACATATATATAGATATAGATAGATACACAAAGAACTCTTAAAATTCAACAATAAGAAAATGGACAACCCAGTAATTTTTAAATGGGCAAAAGACTTGAAGAGATACCTCACCAAAGATGATATGCAGATGCAGCAATAAGCATATAAAAAACGTTCAACACCATATTTCATTAGAAAAGTGCAAATTAAAGCAATAAGATACTACTATACATCTATTAGAATGGCCAAAATCCAAAACACTGACAACATCAAATGTAGCTAAGAATATGAAACAAGAACTCTCACTCATTGATGGAGGGAATGCAAAATGGTACAGCCACTTTGGAAGACCCTTCGGTAGTTTCTCACAAAACTAAACACAATCTTCCTATACAATCCAGCAACTGTGCTCCATGGTATTTACTCAAAGGAGTTGAAAACGTATGTCCACACAAAAACCTGCACATGGATGTTTAGAGTGGCTTGATTCATAATTGCCAAAATTTGGAAGCAACCAAGATGTCCTTGTAGGTGACTTGATTAATAAACTGTGGAACATGCAGACAATGAAATATTATTCATAGCTAAAAAGAAATGAGCTATCAAGCCATGGAGAGACATACAGGGACCCTAAATACATATTACTAAGTGAAAGACACCGATTTGAAAAAGGTCACATATGGCATGATATCAACTATATGACATTCTGGAAAAGGCAGAACTATGGAGACCGTAAAAAGATCATTGTTTGCCGGGGGTTAGGAAAAAGGGAGAGATGAATACATAGAACACAGAGGATTTTTAGGACAGTGAAACTATTCTATATTTTGTATGGACTTTGAGTGATTATGATGTGTGAATTTAGGTTCATCAACTGTAACAAATGTCCTGCTCTGGTGCAAGATGTTGATAGTGGGGGAGGCTATGCATGTGGGAGTAGAGGGTGTATGGGAACTCTGTACTTTCCCTTTAATTTTGCTATGAACCTAAAACGTCTCTAAAAAATAAAGTTTCTTTTAAAGTAGTTGATATCTCAAAGCACCTATGAGTCCTATATACAATAAAGCAGTGGTTCATTAATGCTTTATTAAATCCTAGCATGATCACAGAATTAGAAACATCAAAATAAGCATGACAGAAGCCTGTCCAAGTTAAGCATCAGGTCTTGATTGGGATTTACATTACAAGTGTGTATTCATTTGTTAAAGCTCAAATTGTATGCTGATGATCTATGCATTTTATGCTATATAAATTTCACTTCAATTTTTTTTAAATTACAAAATAAAAGATAAAATCTAATTTTAAAAATAAAAAGCATCAGGGGCACTTTGGTGGCTCAGACAGTCAAGCATCCAACTTTTGATTTGGGCTCATGTCATGATCTCACAGTAGTGAGATAGAGCACCGCATCGGGCTCCATGCTAACAGTACAGAGCCTGTTTGGAATCCTCTCTTTCACTCTTTCTCCACCCACCCACCCCCAAATAAAATAAAATAAAATAAAATAAAATAAAATAAAATAAAACAAAAGCATCAGAGAAACAGGTCTTTAGAACAGCAGCCATGTGTGTAAAAAAGGAGGAGGTAAGTGGAGAATTTAAATATATAATTACTTCTATATGTACAGAATATCTAAGGAGGGATATGCAAGAAATGGTTGTCCAAAGGGAAACTGTGTAGCTAGGAGGCAAGAACAGGTCAGTTTTTGGTATCTTTTTAATTCATGACACTTCGTTTTCAATTCAAAACAATTTAAAAATGTACATATATAGTCATGACCGGTTTTAAAATAAAAATCAACCGAAAACTTCTTGTTGATATTGAGCTATCTCAGTTTCGGTGAGTAAAGTCTGAATTGATGATTATAACCTTGACACTCAAAAGTGTGGTCCCTCAAACCAGCAGTATTTGCATTACCTGGAACTTGTTAAAACCGCTGTCTTTAGGGTGGTTGTAACAATAGGATAGATAGAGACAGAGATAGAGATAGAGATAGATATGTCAAAAGTTGTTAACATATATACCTAAAATGTGTGAATTTTATCACATGTAACTCAAACCTTAAAAAGGATATTTTTTTAAGAAAGAAATGCAGTATCTCAGGCCTCAACTCAGACTTACTGAATCACAATCTACATTTGTAACAAATCTCCAGTAGATTCATATGCACATTAAAATTGAGATGCACACTGTTTTGGAGTATTTGTAAACATTAACATAGTCTGACATTGTAGATAACAGTCATTTAAGACTTTTTTTTAATGTCTGTCAAACTGAGTATAAACTCCGTAAGAGCAGGGACCACATTCATTTTATGCATTACTGGCACATAATAGGTATTCAATAAATATTTGCCAAATGAAAAAAAAAAGTCTCACATTTATGATTATTGCTACATTTTCTCTTACTATTTTTACCAGAACCCCCTTCTCTTCTGGTTTAATATCTGTCTTAGCCAACAAGTAGAGCTGAGAGCTTACAGAGGAAAGATTCACAGCATATCATTTTTTATGACTATAATGGAAAAGGAAGAAAAACAGAATAAGCCCTAGCCAATAAAGCAGACACATGTACATATTTTTCAGTTGTATTCTTTTTGTCAGAAATGTTATCTTAATCTGAAAACACTTTTTTAAGAGTTGACATCTCATTGTAAAAACACAAACAAAATCTTGCAAAATAACATCCAGGAAATTCTGAAAATTTAAAATGATTTTGCAGAAACCTGACTGGGTATTAGTCAATAAGCAAATAAAATTACTAGAAGTTTTTTTCTGGTGTTTCAGAAGTTTTAAAATAAAGGAGAGGTGCTAGCAAAGAAACAATAATTAGCAATGCAACCACAAAGAAAAAGGAAAAAACAAGAGAGGATAAAATTTAAGCTGAAAAGTTAAAAAGCAGGGGGCACCTGGCTGGCTTATCTGTAGAGCATGCAACTCTCAATCTCAGGGGCCTGAGTTCAAGCATCTTGGGGATGGAGCCTACTAAAAAATAAATAAATAAAAGTTAAAAAGCAGCCAGATAAATTTAGCTGAATTAGCTCACCTCAGAACATTAAATCTTATGCCATCACAAGGGATGACAAGAAGCTACCTGATTTATACTTCAAAACCCCCAACAAGCTCTGTAGTTGGCAGTACC
Organism: Acinonyx jubatus; assembly: GCF_027475565.1. Lineage (NCBI taxonomy): Eukaryota > Metazoa > Chordata > Mammalia > Carnivora > Felidae > Acinonyx > Acinonyx jubatus. The sequence continues at coordinate 47,826,977 of NC_069390.1, read as the reverse complement.
AAATACTTCTAGAAGTGAAATGTGAGTAGAACTATTTAAAAGCATAGTTAAGAAACTGGTAGATCCCCAAATAGTCTCTATGTACATGGGTGACTGTCCTTGTTCCATCCCAGCAGAAGAGTGGAGATTTACCATCAGGAAAAGATTTAAAAGACAGAAACTCACCTATGGGAATATTTATTTTTTTTTATTTTTTATTTTTATTATATGAAATTTATTGTCAAATTAGTTTCCATAACCTATGGGAATATTTAGCCTTTGAGCTGAAAAGAGAGGGAATTATGTAAAAGTTTACATAGTGAATTCTGCAATCTCAAATATTCCCCTACCTGGCTCACCAAATTCTGGCAACCAAATCTATACTTCCCAGGCAGGAAATGGAAAGATCCTACTCTGGAAAATCTGACAAATAAAAGGTTTAAAAAAAAAAAAAAAAACACAGGGCGCCTGGGTAGCTCAGTCGGTTGAGCATTCAACTTCGGCTCAGGTCATGATCTCGCTCGCAATTTGTGAGTTCGAGCCCCGCATCAGGCTCTGTGCTGACAGCTCGGAGCCTGGAGCCTGCTTTGGATTCTGTGTCTCCTTCTCCCTCTGCCCCTCCCCAACTTGTGCTCTGTCTCTCTCTATCAAAAATAAATAAAATATTTTTTAAAAATTAAAAAAAAAAAACTGGGGAGGTTATCAAACCCAATCCCAGCACAATCACCCAATAGTGAAGCCAATAGTCCAAAACCTCACAATGAGTACAAGATTAGGAGAAAGCTAAGGAAAGCCTCTAACATGGAAGATCAAAACAAGGGGAGGGGGAGGGAGGGCACAGAGGCTTAGAAGAAAAAGACATATTCAAGAAAACAAAAACATTTTTTCAAATCAGTACTATCTTGGGGTGCCTGGGTGGCTCAGTCAGTTAAGAATCTGACTCTTGATTTCAGTTCAGATCATGCTATCACGGATCATGGCATGGAGCCCCCACATCAGGCTCTGCACTGATAGAGTCTCTGTCTCCCTCTCTCTCTGCCCCTACCCTGCTCATGCTCTCTCTCTCTCTCTCAAAAATAAACATTTAAATAAATAAATAAATAAATAAATAAATAAATAAAGTCAATAATACATTTAGAGACATAAGAGAAGACATTGCAACCATTAAAAAAAAAACAAGAAGGAAATGTTATGAAAAGGAGTATTCAGCAATAAAAAAAGCTGTTGAAATATTTTTAATGACAGTATAAATGAAAAGGAGATGGAAGAAAAAGGGAAGAAACAGAACAGCAAAAAAGAAAACAAAAACCAAAGAGATGAAAATTGGGGCTCCAAAAAGAGAACAGAAACAGTGGAGAATGGAAGGACTTAAATTCACAAGTTACCAATTTGGAAGAGCTACTGAACATCTATAATAATGAATACAAAAAGACCCACTACAAGACATGAAGTTTTTGGGCATGTGGGTGGCTCAGTCAGTTAAGCGTCCAACCTCAGCTCAGGTCATGATCTCACGGCTTATGAGTTTGAGCCCCATGTTGGACTCTGTGCTAACAGCTCAGAGTCTGGACCCTACTTCGGATTCTGTGTCTCCCTTTCTCTCTACCTGTCTCCCCCACTCATGCTCTTTCAAAAATAAATGATCATTAAAACAATTTAAAGAAGTGAAGTTTCAAAAAATAAGAATATATATAAGATCCCAAAAGTTCTGTGGGAGGGAAAATTGAACACCACACAAAAGACTGGGACGCTTAACTGACTGAGCCACCCAGGCACCCCTAGAATTTCCCATTTCTTAACACAAATCCAGACTACACCTCTATGTTTAGGAATAGAGGCCTGCCATAAGAGACTGGATTATACACCTTTGCAACAAATGTTTTCTGATTCTATAAATTATACATAGAAGCATAAAGAAGGCAAACTGTCAAAAAATATATACTTCTTTTTACAAAGCTTCTTTTTGTTCCTGGCTATGTTCCCAATTCTATGGAGAAACAGAAAATTATAACAAAGAATCTCTAAATTACAGCATCTACCAATACTTAAATATTAATCTATCAATATTAAGAGTACAATGACTACTTTGGGGGTAGTCTTCAATTGTTTTTGCTAAAGGGCACTTTTTCTCATAAGAGGTAAGAAAGACTCCTGACCTAATATTACTAACGGTGAATCATAGTATAATTTAGTTTGGCGAACTTTAAGATCAAGATTCTCCAACAAAAAAAAGCATTTGGTCTTTTGCCCCACTTATCAGGTTGATTCTGGATAAAAAGCTTGGAAAGCACTGCATTAAAAGCAAATCTGTTTGTCAAATTCTTAGAGGAAATGGTTATAAATATTTGAAATACAATAAAGAGCAAAAACAAACACACTGTAACAAAAGTAGACAAGTTAATGTCGCACTTATGAAGATATATTACCCCCCCATCATTCCTTTTTCACAAATAAAAGAGTAGAATAATGTTGAGTACTATTAGACTTTACTAGTTAAGCTGCACCAATATTTTAATGTTTAATTGATACTATTTCCTCTCATTTTTCATATCTATTGCTATCTCTAACCATTTCTAAATGCTGTGAACAATGCTTTTTGCTAAAAAGCTTCTTTTCTGGGGGGAAAACAATTTGACTAATTCAAATTGTAGAAAGAAAACTCTGGCCCATGAAATTAAGAGTGTTATCTAAGATCATACATAGTTAGGGGCCCCTAGATGGCTTAGTCAGTTAAGCATCCAATTTCGGCTCAGGTCATGATCTTGCGGTTTGTGAGCTCAAGCCCCACATCAGGCTCTGATGGGCCACATCAGGTGCTGACAGCATGGAGCCTGCTTCAGATCCTCAGTCTCCCTCTCTCTCTGCCCCTCTCCAGCTTGTGTGCTCTCACTCACTCTCTCTCAAAAATAAATAAACATTAAAAAAAAAAAAAAGATCATACATAGCTAATAGGTGGCAGAGCCATTAACCCAGGTTTCTTCACTCTAATACTGAGGCAACTATGTCAAAAAAGGGAAGCACAACCTCTATTACCTTCCCTGGTCAGTAATGCCAGAGGCAAAGTCCCTGTTACTCCCACCCAGCTAATCAATTAATCCCATTTACATCAACTAAGTGGATTATTGTGCTTTAAAGGATGTAGCTGGTAGTAGTAAGCAAGATGGGCTCTTTCCAATTGCCAAAACTATATGCAAGTTCACTTAAGTTACTTCACAAATGCAAGTTTAGTGCAAGAATATGTGACGTAGTACAGAAGCACAAGAAAAGTCTCCACAATTAGGCTTCACTGAAAACTGAAACACTAGTCAGCATAAAGACTAGTATCCAATAAGAACTCTAAACATTGTCATAACTGTTTCCTGATTCTGCCTCTACTATGACAGTGGTTATGTTTTACTCTCCACTATGACTACTTTCTCTACTACAGTGTTTCTAATGTCCTAAGCTTCTGCTTACTGCTTTCTTTGCTATCTCATAGTCAAATTCTGTAAGGAAGAGGATTACATTGAGTTAATTCACCACTTTGTAAGAAAGAATACTGTACAGCTCTTGGATCAGGCTAGTTTATAAGCCAATGGCCTACATATATATCACTGATACCAATCTGTTGTCCAATTAATTGTGGCAAAATGGAGGGGACTCATGACACAAAGTTTAACAACTGATGCAAGCCCTTGCAGCTGTTTTTTCTTTTTTTGTTTTGTTTTTTTTCAGAATTGGGCTGTGGCTGTCATTCACACTTGGAGCATTATGTTTATCCATATGCATTGGGCTTTTAAATCAAAACATCATTAGGTAAATTCACACTTAAAAATCTAACCCACCCTCTCCAAAGTATGATCTCCTACCATACTGTCACCCCCTACACCTTCACACTCCTATAGAGCTGATATTAAACAGTAACCCTCCCCCCTTAACCCACCCCAATATTTTCTACTCCCAGGTGTGGAAGATTTAATAGCCTCTCTCCCAACAATATCTTTTCTCTGAATTGAGATTCTCTTTTGAACCCACATATATTCCATATTTATCTAAAATGAAGTCTAACACATGAATTATGCTGGATAAAACTATTCAGATATAAGATAATTTCCTACTATAGAAGAATGATTGCCCTAACTGGTGCACCCAAACATTTTCTAGTAGAAACACAGGTAGTTTTACATGTCACAACTTATAAAGTATTTACCATGTCAGACACTGGACTAAGCACCCAACAGGAAATATCACAGATTAACAAACTGAGGCCCATAAAGATTAAGTTCTTATACAAAATCACATATAATGATAGTGCTGAAATTAAAATCCTGTCTATGTAAGCCAAAGCTCATGTTTTTAACAACGATCCTCTACTGTCAATGACTGCCAAGTAGAATTACCAATAGTATTCTATAACACTAATCCTTAAACACACACACACACACACACAAAACAAAATAAACAAAAACTCTTACCTTACTCTAATGCAGAGCTTCCCAAAGCACTGCTCAGTGAGGTAACTATCATACATTAACAGTTCTGTGACCAAATATGTGTGGGAAATGTTATATTAAAAAGACATCATCAAATTTCCATATTGCAGGTATTCTAAGAATTTTTAATATGCTAATCCACACTGTGAATCTCCAAGAAGTAAATCCATTAAGCAGAATTTTCCATATATATTTAGCCAAAGTTACCACTGTTCATAGGCCATTGCCTAGAACTGTTTTGTGGAATGCACCTTAGAAAATATTTATTTAGGGATGCCTGGGTGGCTCAGTTGATTGGGCATCCGACTTCGGCTCAGGTTTTGACCTCGTAGTCTGTTGGTTCAAGCCCCCACATCAGACTCTGCTGACAGCTCAGAGCCTGGAGCCTGCTTCGGATTCTGTGTCTCCCTCTCTCTCTGCCCCTCCCCCACTCATGTTCTCTCTCTCTCTCTCTCTCTCTCTCTCTCTCTCTCTCACTCTCTGTCTCTCTCTCTCTCAATTACAGAAATAAATATTTAATAAAACTAAAATGAAAAAAGAAAATTTTCATCGAGTAAAAAATTTCACATGACCATCCTTTTCTTTGATAAATCACCTAAGCTAGGTCTAATCAGTAAATCTTATGATACCTGCTGACTCATACCCCACTTCTCAGTGAAAATGTCATGGCCATGTTGAGGGTCAATGACCAGGTTTGGGATCATGTGACTTTACCTCTGTTCAGAAATGACTGGACAGAATAGGTACCCAGAGGACAGCCCATTCACTTATGTGGTCTGCCTCAAAAAGGTGAGAAAGGCCAATATGATTTATCCCAAGAAATGGGATAAACAAAGCAGACAGGCCGGCAGAGTTATAGAGGGGCAGTAGGACAGCTAGAGGAAATTAGAAAAGGAACAGGAAACCCTAGGGAGCAAAGGAACTGACCAACAGGGAAAAAAAAGGGGAGTTGAACAGAGAAGTCCTGTAGAGATGAGCAACAGACAGGCTACATGCTGCATTTGAGAGTTATTGCTAGCTCTTATGAACTGAGCCTTTGGATTTCTAGATCGTTTCTGTACCCTTTATAATAACCTCTCTTTTGACTAAACTAGCTTGAGTAACTCTTTTCCTTGCAACCAATCTTATTTAAATTCAAATGAGGAAATTTTAATTTATTTCACTGAAATGAAACTGTACAGTTCAGGTGTTAAAAGAGGATGGACTATAGAAAGAATGCTTGGGATTGAATCCCAGGTCCTCTACTCTAAGATGCATAACTCTAGACTGGTTACCTACAGCCTCCAATTCCCATCTGTAAAATGGAAATAGAGTAAGGCTATGAGGATTAAATGAGATGTTTGTAACGTGTTTTGTGTACATAGCAAGAGCTGAATAAATGTTAGCTGATACTATTAATCTGCATGCACTTCTTTCCTTTCATTGAACATAAAAATCTTGTTCTTAGACCATAACTAAGAAGGAAGAAATAAATCTTATTTCTGGATGTAAAAATCTGGTAAACAGTGTTTTTTTAAATTTACTAGACCACTGTAGCCACAAAATGCCTTAACTCTAGGGAATCTCTCACCCTTTGTACAATTTGCATATAATACCAAATACTCTGAAAATACCTTTGATCTTAATGAAATGATTTTTCCATAACAGGGTAAAAATGTTACATCAATATGAGATATACCTTATCTAAAGGATCAACATTTTAAAAAATATTCCAAAACATAACAACTTTTAAAGTTGACAACAAAAGAAACCCATTTTATAAAATAATAAATTATTTCTTTTATTCTAAGGTTATCATATCTGGAATCAATTTGCAGACTTACTAAAATAACAAGAAACACAAAGAGAACAAATACACAGTAGCTCCTATTCAGGACTTTTAATAACAAAAAATGCCAAATCCAAAGACAAGTGATCTCATTACCATTTACTGTGTTTTTAACCATACTAATGCCTGGATCATATTAGATAAACTTCATATATTAAAATAGTTATATACTTTCTAGGAATAACTCATAGTTATTTTAATAAGTATTTATCATTCTCCTCTGATTTGGATAGTTGGGTTCTCCTGTTTGATAGCAAGGAAATTGGTTAGATCAACCTTAAAAATTATATCAAAATTTTATTTTTTAGTTTATTTTTAATTTTTTGAGAGAGAGAGCGAGAGAGCAAGCAGGGGAGGGGCAGAAAGAGAGGGAGAGAGAAAATCCCAAGCAGGCTTTGCATAGTCAGTGCAGAGCCCTGCATGGGGCTCAATCTCATGAAACGTGAGATCATAACCTGAGCCAAAATCAAGAGTCAGACGCTTAATCAACTGAGCCAACCAGGTTGGGGCACTTTCTTATAAAATGAAACACATGCCCACCTATGACCCAAAAATTCAACTGCTAAATATTTACCCAAGAGAAATGAACATATTTCATTTTCACAAAAAGACTCATAAGAGTATTCATAGCAGTTTTATTCATTATGGCCAAAAACTAAATAGTCCAGGTATCCATCAAAAGAAGGGATAAACTGCTATGTATTACTAACAGTTAACAAAAACAAAAAAACAAAAAAACAGAAGAGGGGCACCTGCTTCTTTCTCTGCCCCTCCCCTGCTTGCGCGCTCACAAGCATGTGCTCTTTCTCAAAAATAAACAAACTTAAAAAAAAAAAAAGGAAGAAACTTTTGATAGATATAACAATGTGGATGCATCTCAAAAACATGCTGAGTGAGGGGCACCTGGGTGGCTCAGTCAGTTAAGCCTCTGACTGGCTCAGATCATGATCTCGCAGTCCATGAGTTAAAGCCCCACACTGGGCTCTGTGCTGACAGCTCAGAGCCTGGAGCCTGCTTCGAATTCTGTGTCTCCCTCTCTCTGCCCCTCCCCCGCTTATGCTCTCGCGCTCTCTCTCTCTTTCTTTCAAAAATAAACATTAAAAAAAATTAAAAAATAAAAATAAATTTTAAAAACCATGCTGAGTGAAAGAAGACTTACATAAAAGAGTATACACGCTGTATGATTCCATTTACATGAAGTTCTGGAATGGAAAAATTAATCTATGGTGAAAAAAAAGAACAGTGACAGTGATTGCCTCTAGGAGGTTAGGGGCAAGAATGGACTGGGAACAGGCATAAAGGAACATTTTGAGGTAATGGTACTATACTGTATCTTTTTCTTAATGTTTATTTATTTTTGAGAGAGAGAGAAAGAGAACGTGAGTTGGGGAGAGGCAGAGAGAGAGGGAGACACAGAATCTGAACAAGGCTCCAGGCTCCAAGCTGTCAGTGCAGAGCCCAACACAGGGCTCAAACCCTTGAACCATGAGATCATGACCTGAGCTGAAGTCAGACGCTTAACTGACTGTGCCCCTACTATATCTTGATAAGAGGCTGGGTTATGCAGTGCATAAAATTCCCAGAAACGTAAACTTAAGATTTGTGTATCTCATTATATGTAAATTTTACATCAAAAGAAAAAAAAAAAGAATATTTCATTTTAGAATGTTGATAATATGCATGCTAAGTTTAATAATTAAGCATAATGATATCAACAATTTACTTTGAAACACATCCAAAAGCAGATGAATAAATGGATGACAGAGGAATTAAACAGATAGATTAATATGTAATAAAATATAGTAAAATGTAAATTGTACAAAATAGTATGCATGCAGTGTTCACTGTAAACTTCCTTCAACTTCACAGCTTTGAAATTTTTCATAATCATATGTAGAGAAAAAATATATATCTAATCCCTCAAGTTTCAAGTTTTTATTTAAGATTTTATTTTGGGGGCCCCAGGCTGGCTCAGTCAGAAGAGCATGAGACTCTTGATCTCAGGGAGTCATGAGTTCAAGCCCCACATTGGGTGCAGAGATTACTTAAAATTAAGTTTCTTTATTTAAGTAATCTCTGCACCTAACGTGGGGCTCAAACATACCACCCCAAGATCAAGAGTTGCATGCTCCAACACCTGAGCCAGCCAGGCGCCTCACCCTCAAGTTTCAATTTAAAATCAATTATTTCCACTACCCTTTCTTGTCACCCTCAGCCTTCTGAACCCTCAGTCTTCCTGCTATAGCACTCACCTGGCAATTTTATGTTAGTTATCTTTTCACACACTGTCTTGTATTTATAAAACAGAGTGTAAGCCTCTTGGGAGCTGCCTCTTGATAGAACACAAAAGACAGTAGTGATGTTGATCATACTTTCTATGTAAGTATAAATTCTTTTATGAGACATAATTTCCAAAAGACAACTAACCTGTCACTCAACTAAAATATAAATACATACATGTATCTGCATACACAACACACACACGGTGAAAACTAAAGTAAAAACCATGATAACTTTTAGCCAAGTTGCCCTTGGTTTTGTTGTTTTGTTCTGAGTTCTTGGCTACTGAATTCACCAGTGCAAAATGAACTGTTGATGCTTTCTCAAAATATTCTGTGAAGACCTCTGACACCAGAGGTCTCAGATCTTTATCTTAGGACAAAGGTTTCCCTGGGAAGTTATGTGTAAACTAATTTTATGACCATGTAAGTCAGAAAAATCACATAAAAAGTGATGACATTCTTTAAAATTGATCAACATCTTCTCATTGTCCAATACAACATTTAATTAATCCTAAAGAAGGGTTACTACTTTCCTGCTGCAAAAATTATACACAATACACATTTAGGATCTTAAAATCTCCTATCACTTTATAGATACCTTCTGTCTATATCTGTTAAAGGCCAATAATAAAACATATAAGACTCTTCTGTAATCCTCCTTTAAACAAAAAATACCACCATAAGAAATCAACATTTAGGTATGGACAAAAGGAAATAAGCACATATATCATTCATATTTTATAGTAATTTTAATGATTCCACATTTTTATCCCCAAAAGATATGAAGCTAGTACTCAAACAAGTTGGTTATTTTTATAAATTTTATTTTTTATTATTTTTTTATTTTAGAGATAAAGCACATGAGTGAGGGAGAGGGCAGAGGAAGAAAGAGAGAGAATCTCAAGCAGGCTTCATGCTTAGCACAGAGCATGACACAGGGCTCGATACCATGACCCCAGGATCATGACCTGAACCAAAATCAAGAGTTGGATGCTCAACCAACTAAGCCACCCAGGTGCCCCTGATGTATTTATAATTAACTTTTTGAGGAACTTCCACACTGTTTCCCAACAGTGTACAAAGGCTCTCTTTTTCCATATCCTCTCTAACACTTATCTCTTAACTTTTTCACAACAGCCATTCTAACAGGTGAGAGGTGATATCTCATTGTGGCTTTGATTTGCATTTCCCTAGTAATTAGTGACATTAAACATCTTTTCATGTGCCTACTGGCTATCTATATGTCTTCTTTGGAAACACATCAATTCAGATCCTCTGCCCCATTTTTTTTTTTAAATAGGCTTCGTGCCCAGCACAGAGCCCAACATGAGGCCTGAACCCATGACTCCAAGACCAAGACCTGAGCCAAGATCAAGAGTCAGACACTTAACCAACTGAGCCACCCAGGCATTCTTCCACTGCCCTTCTCTAATCAGATTTGTTTTTTATTGTTGAGTTGTATGAGTTCTTTTTTTTTTAAAGCAATCTCTGCACCCAATGTGGAGCTCAAATTTATGACCCTGAGATCAAGAGTCATATGCTCCACTGACTGAGCCAACTAGGGAGTTGTAGGAGTTCTTCACATATTTTGGATACTAAGGTCTTTGCAGATATATGATTTGCAAATAACTTCTCCCATTCATTGGGATGCCCTCTCATTTTGATGGCTTCCTTTAATACGCAGAAGCTTTTTGGTTTGATGCAGTACCATTTGTTTATTTTTGCTTTCCTTACCCTTGCCTTTGGCATCAGATCCACAACATATCACTAAAAGTTATGTCGAGACTGCCACCTATGTTTTCTTCAAGGAATTTTATGATTTCAGGTCTTACATTCAAGTCTTTAATCCATTCTGAGTTAATTTTTATGTATGGTGTAAGATAATGGTTTAGTTTCATTCTTTTGCATTCAGTTGACTAGTTTTCCAACACATTTTATTGAAGAAACTGTCCTCCTTCCATTGTATGTTTTTGGCTCCCTTGTCATAAATTTTTTTTAAGTTTGTTTATTTTGAGAGTGCATGTGCGAGAGCAGGGGAAGGGCAGAGAGAAAGAGGGCGAGAGAGAGAATCCCACACTGTCAGTGCAGAGCCCAAAGTGGAACTTCACATGGGGCTCAAACTCACAAACCATGAGATCACAACCTGAGCCAAGATCAGGAGTCAGATGCTCAACTGACTGAGGTACCCAAGCATCTCTCCCTTGTCATAATTAATTGTCCATATATGTGTGGGCTTATTTCTGGGTTCTCAATTCTGTTCCACTGATTTGTGTCTATTCTTAAAATTTTTTTTAATTTTTATTTATTTTTGAGGGTGGGGGTGCAGACACAGAGGGAGACACAGAATCTGAAGTAGGCTCCACGCTCTGAGCTGTCAGCACAGAGCCCAATGCAGGGTTTGAACTCATGAACCGCAAGATCATAACCTGAGCCAAAGTTGGACACTTAACCGACTGAGCCACCCAGGCGCCCCTGTGTGACATTATTGTAAGGCCAATATCATACTGTTGGATTACTATAGCTTTGTAGTAGAGTTTGAAATCAAGAAGCGTGATACCTCCAGCTTTGTTCTTCCTTCTCAAGACAGCTTTGGCTATTTGGGATCTTTTATGGTTCTGAACAAATTTTAGAATTATTTGTTCTAGTTCTGTGAAAAATGCCAAGGAAATTTTGATAAAGATTGCATTGAATCTATAGATTGCTTTGGATAGTATGGACAGTTTTAACAATACTAACTCTTCCAAACCATGAGCACAAAATATCTTTCCATTTATTTGTGTCTTTTCCATTTTCTTTCATCAGTGTCATAGTTTTCAGTATACAGATGTTTTACCTCCTTGGTTAAATTTACTCCTAGGTATTTTATTCTTTTTGATGCAGTTGTAAATGGGATTGCTTTCTTATTTCTTTTTGATAGTTCGTTATTAGTATAGAGAAAAGCAATAGACTTCTGTATACTGATTTTGTATCTTGCAACTTTACTGAATTCGTTTATTAGTTCTAACACTTTTTTTGGTGCAGAGTTTAGGATTTTTTATGAATGGGTATCATGTCATCTGCAAATACTGACAGTTTTACTTCTTACTTTCTAATGTCAATGCCTTTTATTTCTTTTTCTTGCTTTATTGCTATGGCTAGGACATCCAATAATGTGCTGAATAAAACTGGCATTCCCGTCTTGTTCCTGATCTTAGAGAAAAAGCTTTCAGGGTTTGTTTGTTTTTTAAGATTTTATTTTTAAGTAATCTCTACACCCAATGTGGGGCTCAAACTTGCAATCTCAAGATCAAGAGTTGCATGTTGTACTGACTGAGACAGCCAAGCTCCCCTCAGGGTTCCTTTCAAAATATAAGCTCTGTTCCCAAAATGGGGTTTACACTCCCAACCCAAGATCAACAGTCACATGCTTTACCAACTGAGCCAGTCAGGCACCCCAAGCCTTCAGTTTGTCACCACTGAGTATGATGTTAGCTCTGAGTTTGTCATACATGGGCTTTAGTATGCTGAGGTACACTTCTCTATACACACTTCGTTGAGAGTTTTTATCATAAATGGATGTTGAGTTTTGTCAAATCTGTTTTTCTGCACCTATTGAGTTGATACTATTTTTCTCTTTCATTTTGTTAAACTACCTTTACTACGTAAAAAAGAGGAATATGCCATATCAAATGGAAAACTTATCCTGGCTGAAATTAAGGTATCTGGAACACATTCAACATATTCAAAAATTCTTATAGGATATGTAAGGGAATACTTGAACACTCTGTTATCCCTAAAAAGCAAAAACGTAGTTAACATTAAAAAATAATATAACTCTGAGGCACCTGGGTGGCTCAGTCGGTTAAGCGTCAGACTTCAGCTCAGGTCATGATCTCGTGGTTCGTAAGCTTGAGCCCTACATCAGGCTCTGTGCAGACAGCTCAGAGTCTGGAGCCTGCTTCAGATTCCGTGTCTTCCTCTCCCTCTGCCCCTCCCCCACTCACACTCCATCTCCCTCTCTGTAACACAAATAAACATTAAAAAATAAATAAAAATAATATAACTCAAGCACTATGTGAGAAAAGATGCCCAAATAAGTCTTTGTATTAATTTATGAAATTAATATAAAAAATAATAACTACAAGATAATTCAAGGTGTTTGTATAACTGTGCTTCCATCTTAGGTAAAGCCTACTAAGGGACATTTGTAAATAGCAGACAGCTTGAAGATCATAACAGTCAATAGATTCCAAAACAGTTCTGTTGCCACACTCCTCTCTTCGTGGCTCCAGAGTAGTCCTTATAATGAGGAAGGGATGGCCAGCAGCCATAATTTACCCCTCCCCCCATAGATAATTTGTACAGTGACTCAGTCTCCCTTATCTCTAAGTCTAATAATCAAAGTATTTCAGGAAAATTAAACTTAGCCTATCAGAAAAAAAAGCTGAGCATAAATGATTTAGCGGTTGTATAAAGACCTGATCTATTTATACTAAAAATTCTCTTTTTAGGTAAAGTACCTATTTAAAGACATGGAGGGAGCAGAAAAGGATAGCATTTAGGTTGCCATCCCACGTAAGTAAATTGTTCATTCAAAATTCATTTCACACATATTTATTAGGGATCTCTTAGGTGCCACGTACTTTACTAGGGACTAGGAATTTTTAAAAAATGAGTAGGATACAATTCCTATCTTAAAAGAGCTCATAGATAGATAGACAAGTCAGCAAAATAATCAGCATAAAAAGTAAAAAAAAATAAATAAATAAAGCTGGAAGCAGCCTATACAAACCCAAAACTGTCTAGACCCAGACCTTTATGTGAAAGAGAAATAAATTTCTATATTGTTGAAGACATTTATGTTAGGTCTCTACTATAGGCAGCCAAACCTATGTCCAAACAGAGTGCTTTTTATACTAATGGAAAAAGACCCTTCCATTTTCCCTTCCAGGAAAAGAAAGGCATTGACTATAGGAACAGACAGAAAGAAGAATGTGAGAAAAATTTAAGAAGAAAAATTAAACACTTTCAAGTGAAAATGAGGGAGAAAAGAAAAAGTGCAGCAAGTTTCTGACTTGGGTGAATGACCAAGGTGAAAAAGTTTGGAAGAGCCAGGTATGTTCATTTGACAATACTGAATTTCCAAGTCCTAGAAGACATTTAGGTGGATTTTTTTTTCTGTAGGCAGTTCCACCTCCTAGTCCCCATCTATATACCCTTGCTAGTATCCTCTTGATGCCTTGTGGCTGTCCAAAACTACCCAATGATTACAAATTTAGTTTTCATACTGATAAGGATGTGAGTCTTTTAAAGGAAGAATTTTCCATTTCTTTGCTAATGAGACTGATCAAGCTTAACAAAATTATAAATTCCTTAAGAACAAAGTCAATATCCCCCTCCCCAAATACCAACCAATCACTCAATTATTGACACTTGACTGAATGGCTTAAATCCATTTGGCACTTCACTTATGAAAGGCTGCTAATCTTTTTCTAAAGAAGAGTCTAGCTTTTTCCTAAATTCTCTACTCCTATTAATAGAACTTGTAAAAGGGAACCTTCAGTATCTGGCTTGTTTTTTGTTGCAGCGTGACGCCTGGCAGCTAATAGCCAATAGAGACTTTTCAAATAAACAAATAACTAAATAATGTATTTACCTGGGGATACCCCAATTTCAACAGAGGCTTTGTTCACTGTGTATGAACAAGAGCCTTGAACTCAAACAAACACACACACCAGGATTCAGATACTGATGCCTCAAGTTCCAGCTATGTAACCCTGAGCAAATTACTTAATGTCTCCAAATCTCAGTAACTTCATCTACCTTATATATTTAAGAGAAATTAACGAAACCAGATAATGTTTGACATATGGTATTTGATAAGTGGCAGTCATATTAATAGAAACTATGCATCCCATCTTTCAAAAAATTTTAAAAGGCCAGAGAATATTATCCTATCATCTCCTGAAACATATTGTGGTGACTTTATCAAATGCTATAGTGTTTTCAAATATCCTTCATTCTTCTACAATCACATTCTTCAAACACACAATCTGAACAATAGCAGTAAAAGAAAATTTGGGGGAGGTAGAAGGGTAATGTAGTTAACTTGTATTTTCAAAAACCTTCAGTTTTTCACCATCCTAAATCAATCTTTATTGTTGTTCCCTCTCATTTCTTTCCTCCTTTAAAAAAAATGATATTATTAATCTAATCCTGTGTGGATCTTGGTTTACTCAGGCTAAAATTATTTGGTAAAACATCTGTCTCAAAAGAAAAACAAGTAACATTCTTTTCAAATTCCATACAACCGCGTGGGACAATTATATAAAGCATTTGTAAAATTCACTCCAGTCCCAACTGCCACTTTCCATTGCAAATTAATTTTCGTACTATTATTTTCCAAGCTTGTTCTGATACTTGATTTCTTTCTCTAAATGTAACTAGACTTAGCTTAATCTGGAAAAAACAAAGCACGTATTTTTACCTACAAGCAGATGTCCTTAACTATAAACAGATTTTTTTCACTTAAAAACTTGTCCCAAAACTAGTCATTTTCTTTAAACAAGAATCTTTGAGGCGCCTGGGTGATTCAGTCTGTTAAACATCCCACTCCTGATTTCAGCTCAGGTCATGATTCTCACGGTGAGATTGAGCCACTTGTTGGGTACATATCCCTGCTGTAAGAATGTGCACACTCACTCTCTCAAAACATAAAAAAAATCTTTAATTTCAAGTTTTCAAGTCTTATATTTTACATAAAATATAATGACAGAATATTTGCTTAAAGGAGAAAATACCTTGAGATGTCAAGTTCCCAAACAAGTTGTTTTCTTAAAATCATGGTACTGACCTTATAAATTAATAAAATATATAAAAGAGCTACAAAGGCTCAAGGGAAAAGAAGTTATCTACAGAAGGGTCTCACCAATGGAAAATGAGCCTTTCCAAGGAAGATAAAAATTCTTTCTCCAAACTCAGTCTATTAGGGAAATCACCAAAAAAGAAAGTTCTACAACTCTGTCTACTTGATAAATATTAAGTAAGTAAGTATTCACCATCCATTAGATAGTAGTCTGCTAAAATAATAGAAGTATCTCTGCTGAAAGGACTTTTTTCCAGTTTTAAAGATTTTTCTGTTCATAGGATATTGCCCTCAAGGGAAGACCTTGTAATTTTCAGAACTAAGATCACTGGTTTTAAATATGTTTAGGACATGATAAAGGCCAAAGACAAGTAACAACTTGTAACACTGCAGAGACATAATTTGAATTAGGTATAAGGTCTCATATCCCTGCTCCAGTTCCTTAGCATTCTCACCTTCATGAGACTTTGCAGTTTCCTCTGTTGTTGCTTAAGCAATGAATCTTATTAAGTGATTTTTTTCTAATTAAAATCCCCCTGAAGGAAATGAGAGTAAAAATTAACACAATCCTTCCGGAAGAGAATTGAGCAATATACCTCAAAAGTATTTTTTTAATGTTCTTTTGGCTTTCAAGAATGGCTGGAACCAGAAGTTTAAATGATCTTTTCAAAGCTCGCACTCTCTCCCTCATGTTTTGACTATCTTTGACTCTGTTCAATATTCAGCCAGACTCTCTAAACACAGGAGGGAAAAAACACATTGGCACCCCCAACTTGGTCATGGTCTCCAACCTTAGTTATCCTTGTAGAAAGAAAGAGATTTCCTTGTTTCTTCCAGAAGAAAAGACCCAGAGATGGCTCTATTTAGCCCAGTTTAAGATAGGGGGTGGGAGTAACTAGGACTAGCATTTTCTCTGGGACTACAGGAAACAGACAACAGCTTCCCACAGGAAAGGATGCTGAGGAGAAAATTAACACATAAATATACTTATAAGTATAAACATAAATATACCTATCCTTTGACCTAGCAATTCTACTGTTAGAAATTAAAACTTAACACTGTGTGCCAGACACTGTTTAAATAATTTGTAGAAATTAACTCATAAAATCTTTTTTTTTAATTTTTGTTTATTTTTGAGAGAGACAGAGCATGAGCAGGGGAAGGGCAGAGAGAGAGGGAGACACAGACAGAATCTGAAGCAAGCTCCAGGCTCTGAGCTGTCAGCACAGAGACCGACATGGGGCTCAAACTCATGAACTGTGAGATCATGACCTGAGCCGAAGTCAGATGCTTAGCTGACTGAGCCACCCAGGCACCTGACTCATTTAATCTTCAAAACAACTCTATGAGGTGATACTATTTATTATTATACCATTTTATAGATACAGAAACTCACACGCAGAAAAATTACATAGCTTGTCTAAGGCCAGAACTACTAAGAGGAATCAACCAGGAATCAAACTCAGATCATCTGGCTCAATCCCTTGCTTTTAACTACTAAACTTTACTGGCCTCTTTTTTATCCCAAGAAATTAAAGATGAATGCAAAGATTTAGCTAGGAGGATTCTTCACAGGCAACTATTTTTAACAGCAAAAATTTAGAAATAACCAAAATGTCTAATCATAAGAGATTAATTGGTAAAATGACTATATGGACAATAAATTATATGTTAAAATAATAAACATAATTTTTAGCTAATAAAAGTTAGTGCTATCATATAATATATATTTAGAATATGGAAAGCTGCCAGTAATAAGCAGTTAAGTTTTAAAAATACGGATTGCATAAGAAAATAGATGCTACAAACTTCTTTTGTAACAAGTAAAATAAAAATGATAACATATACCATAGGGAACATAGTCAATAATACAGTAATGTTTGTTCATTTATTTTGACAGAGTGAGCAGTGTCTATATCTAGACTTACAGTGGGGATCATTTCATAATGTATAAAAATATCAAATCACTATATCTAAAACGTAAGATACAGTATGTCAATTATACTTCAATTAAAGGAAAAAAAGATGGAGTACCTGGGTGGCTCAGTTGGTTAAACATCCAACTCTTGATTTCAGCTCAGGTCATGATCTCACAGTTCATGACATTGAGCCCTATGTCAGGCTCTATGATGACAGCATGGAGCCTGCTTGGAATTCTACCTCTCCCTCTCTCTCTTTCTCAAAATAAATAAACAAACATTAAAAAAAACAAAAGAAATCACACTGGAAAAAAAAATGATACCTATAAATGCACACAAAAACTTCCAGAAAAACATGTTAAAATGTCAGCAGTACATCACTTCACACCCAGTTAGGATGGCATCTTGGCAAAATGGTGATTTCACCATACCATTTCTCCAAAATTGTCCATTAAAAATACATAATCCCTAGTGAGCCATAACATGTGCATAAAACACCAGTTATGCTGGTTTAGTTTGATATTTTAATCGGATGCTTTGGTAACTAGTTATTGTTTAATCATTAGTAGAAAAACTAGACTCATTCTACAAAAGAGTAAAAAAAAAGTGGTAAGAGGTCCCTCAACACTCCCTCAATGCTCTCCTAACCACCTGTTCTGAGCCCAGTGCCCAGCCATGGCATGTCACCTGATCAGGGCTTTGGCCTCCTCATGGCCATCTTCCATAAGTACTCAGGGAGGGAAGGTTTCAAGAACACCCTGACCAAGAAGGAGCGGAAGAAGCCAATCCAGAAAGAGCTCACCACTGGCCCAAAGCTGTAGGATGCCAACACTGCAAAGGTGATGGAGGACCTGGACCAGGATGAGGACTATGTGGTCAATTCCCAGGAATATGTCACCTTCCTGAGGGCCTTTGCATTAATCTACAATGATGCCTTGAAGGGCTGAAAATAAATCAAGAAGGTAGATAACACTCTCTATAGGATCTAAGTCAAATCCAGTGGTAGGTAAATGTACAAAAAAAATTTTTTTTGGTCAAAAACAAAAGTGGTAGGACAGCTTTCAGAAAACATTATTTCAATTTGAATGTACAAATTAAATCAGCCCAGGATTTAGATGTTTGGAGACTCAAACTATTGTTTTTTAAAAACTGCTTCAACTAACATTCATGCTTACTGAGTAATGAAAATGGTATCATTATTTGTTCAGATTAAAATCAAACAGGAAAGATTACAAAGCATTAATTAAAAACAAATATGAACACATAGTTCTACAGAATTTATTTTTCTTTTAAAAGTAACTAAGAATGTGATGCTTGTTTAGCTGCACTTTGATTTGTACATGAATATTATGACCGTGTTTCCAGGTAACATCAAAGTTTTGTCAATGCTGAGACCATGGGTGGAAAACAGGTACAAAAAGATGTTCTCTTCCCACATTTCTGTATGTGGTACATTCTTCTTTTCCTGTCTGAATTCTAATATAGCAGTCCAGTTTATCCCACAGTTTAAGGACCATGGTTAAGGAATGAAATATCTCCTGAAGCACAGTCTTGGTATAATCATCCGGAAGAGACAGATCCCTGGACAGGAAACTAGAACCAGGAAAGTGTACCTTAGATAGATCTAACAGGAATGGACTGTTTGACCCCCATCGAAAGGCCTAGACTTAAGGAAACATGTCGACAGGAAAAATGACCTCCATCATATGACAGGAGGCCATAAGCTAGCTAGGACAGTATCTCTTTCAGAGACCACAGATCAAACAGGCCTAAACTATACCTCACAAACCAGATGACTGACTTGAAAGTTACTCTCTAGCTTCATTATCCTTGTTTTGTTTTCAGCCTTTAGAAAAGTCTTATTTCAGGGTTGTCTGGTTGGCTCACTCGGTAGAGTGTGCCACCAGAGTGGCCATAAGAGTGCCACTAGAGTGGCACATTTTACCGACTGAGCCAGCCAGTCACACCTCCTTAAAAAAAATAAAATCTTAAAAAAAAAAAAAAAAGAGTCTTATTTCAGCTGTATCTCAACAAATAAAAGGGAAATGACTGGGTGGGGAGAGAGTTATTTAGGCCAGAATGTTAAGAAAAAAGTAGCATTCTATAAAAACACTAGAGAAACAGAAGAGGTGGGGAGCTCTGAGGTCAAGTCAACCTGTCCCATGTGGTGGCTTTCCTTCCATTGCCAACATTGGAAGACTGGGGTTCTATTAAAAAAAAAAAATATATATATATATATATATATACGTACACACACATATATATATGTGTGTGTGTGTGTGTGTGTGTATATATATATATATATATATATATATATATATAATGGAATATTACTTAGCCATAAAAAAGAATGAGATCTGTCATTTGCAAAAATATAGATGGAATTAGAGAATATAATGCTAAGAAAGTTACTCAGAGAAAGATGAATACCATATGATTTCACTCATATATATAATTTAAGAAATAAAACAAATGAACAAAGGAAAAAAAGAGACAAAGAATGGACTCTTAAATGCAGGTTAACAAAGTGGTGGTTGCCAGAGGGGAGGTGAGGGGGCCAGACTGGTGAACTAGACAAAAAGGATTAAGAGTATACTTATCGTGATGAGCACTAATGTAGAGAATTGTTGAATCATTATATTGTACAACTGAAACTAACATAACACTGTATTTTAACTATACTTCAATTAAAAAAATAATAGTAAATAAAAAAGAACTAAAAATTTCTGTGAAAGTACCTAGAATCTAACTGTGACAAGATCTGATGAGATGGGTACTACAGCCAAGATTCAGCAACCTCTGTAATGTTTGAAATGTTTATAACAAGAATGTATTACTACAATAAATAAAATATAAAACAATTTTAGCAATAGACAGGTAAGTGAAAGCAGGAAGGTGCTGATATACTAGAACCATGACAGTATAAGTCAAAACTGGGTAGAAAAATAGATGAGCAGAATTTCTAATCATCTGGACAAAAAAAGAATTTAAGAGCCAAGCAGAAAAAGATCAGTCAGAAACTAGATCTCCCAAGTAGGAAAAGTCAAGAGGAGTAAAACAAGATGCACAGATTGTAAAAAAAGGAGAGCAGACCACCAGTTTAAAATCAAAGGCAATTACTCTGCTTCTTATGAAAGCAAGTTCTCCTACAGAAATACTTTTGAACATTCTTATGTAACAGGTTTTTAAATTTTGTTTTCCAAAGTATCAAGAATTTCAACTCAAGAGATAAAGTGCAGAAGGACGAGAAAAAAATGCAATGAAAAGTAACTAGCCTATGAAAACAGTTGGGGGGGAAAAGTCCTAACTACTCTAATATAATCTTCATTTATTACTTACAAGTTTTCTGTTCAAGTCCCAATATTATAACTTATCAGTTCTCTTCCAGTCCTAATATTTCAGCCAAATTGAGAATCTACTCATTGTTTATCACTTCAGTACATCTGCTACTACTACTGTCCCCTAACCTAAAAAACCCTCCCTATTCCTCTCCCTCAATCTTCTCCACTCCCCAGTCCCTACAATGTATTTATTAAGAAAAGTTTTGATTTAAAGTTAGAAAATCATCTGAGTACCATTTAATCCCACTTAATTCAATTTAAAATCAGTATGAAAGTGAGCAAATTATTTAACTTTGATAGACCCCACAGGGTAACTCACTGTATTTCTATCAAGAGTCCGTAATATACATGAAAATGCTCACTATTTTTAAATGAACTGAAGATCCAATCTGATAGTCTCTCCTATAAAGAAAATGCCTGAATAAATGTAAGCTGTGTGACACATCTAAAGAAAATATCGATTGGCTTTCCCAACACAACAATACGGAGAGAACCGGTGGCACAAGTAAAAAAAAAAAATAAAAAAAAAAAATTTAAAGTAGCCTCCATGCCCATCGTGAGGCTTGAACTAAGTACCCTGAGATCAAGAGTCACATGCTCTACCAACTGAGCCCGCCAGACACCCCAGCACAAGTAAAATTTACAACAAAGAACATACATAGATCTAGGAGCACCTGGGTGGCTCAGTCAGTTAAGCATCTGACTCTTGGTTTCAGCTCAGGTCATGATCTCACAGCTTCATCAATTCAAGCCCTGCATTGGGATTTGCGCTGGCAGTGTGGAGCCTGCTCGGGATTCTCTCTCTCTCCCCCTCCCCCACTCACGTTGTCTCTCTCAAAATAAATAAACTTTTAAAAAACTTTTAAAAAAGAACACACATAGATCTAAACCTTTTTAAAAGCTATGTGCAAAACTGTGTGTGTATGTGTGTATGTGTGTGTGTGTGTGTGTGTGTGTGTGTGTGTGTATTCCAAGGAATTCTGACTTTTCCATAGTATATTATTCACCCAAATATTTACACTGAGTGTTGTTTTAACTTGTAACGTTATGAGAATGGTTTTTTTTAAATATATTTGCCTTTTGAAAGTACAACCTATTACAAAATTATTACAAAATTATTTTTTAATTAAGTCTTATATTTTGTACTATTCTGTCCAGATAAATTTCCTAATACGTACAAACAGCAAGCATTATAAAAACTTCATGAGCCACTATGTTTATAGTAAGTTGAACAGTGTCACCCCCAAAATTCCACCAGAACTCCAGAATGTGACCTTATTTGGAAATAGGGTCTTTGTTGACGTAATTAGTTAAGGATCTCAAGATGAAATCATCCTAGATTTAGGGTGTCCCCTAAATCCAATGATTATTGTCTTCATAAGAGAAAGGAGGAGATTTGGACACAGAGACACAAAAGAAAGCCATGTAAAAATGCAGAGATCAGAGTGATTGCTGTCACAAACCAAGGAAGCCTAGAGCCACCAGAAACTAAAAGAAGGAAGGATACTTCCTTAGAGTATTCAGAGGAAGCAGTGCCCTCCCAGCACCTTGATTTCAGACTTACAGTCTCCAGAACTGTGAGAAAATAAGTGTTTTTATAAGCCACCAAATTTGCAAGATGTGTTATGGCAGTGCTGGAGAGCTCATAAGTGCTGGAGAGCTAAACTGTAGCTATCATACAATACACTGTAGTATTGTTAAAACATCTTGAAAAGTAAAGATTATTTCTCTGGTATTTTCCTATAATAATGTGAAGGTCCCCTTAAAATACAAGCTTTTTTTTTCTTTTCTTAATCTTTTTGTTCCTATACTCTAGAATAATCGATATCTGTAAAACTGTACATAAATTTTGTTTTAAATCTAGCCTGTCTCAAATTCATTTAAACTTAAGCAGCAGTTGTATGAAATATTTCCATAGGCAAAACTTTCATTCATTTTTTTCAGTAAACAATGAAACACAGATATAACTAAAAAATAAAAATAAATAAAAGCTCTAATGAAAAATTCTAAAATGAAGACATAAGTATAAGAAAAAGTTAAATAATTATGGAACTATAAGTTATCTTTTCCTTTAAAAGGTAGATTACAGAAATGAGAATTTTAAATGAACAGCCTTTACTTTGTAAATAATTTCATAACCCAAGTCATTACTCAAGTTCAGCAATAATTAAGTAACTGGGCATTAAATCTTGTTAATACCTAATGATCTCAGTTTTGACAACAGCAATGTTTTAAAATTAACAAATACTAAGGGCGCCTGGGTGGTTCAGTCAGTTAAGCATCCGATTCTTGATTTCAGTTCAGATCATGATCTCACAGTTCGTGGCATCAAGCTCCACACTGGGCTCTGCGCTGACAGCAAGGAGCCTACTTGGGATTCTCTCTCTCCTTCTCTCTCTGCCCTCCCCAGTTCCCACTCTCTCTCTCTCAAAATAAATAAATATTTAAAATAAATAAACACTAGTCTACTACCAACACAGTGATTTAGTCAGTGTCTTCATTTTTATAACAGTTTTTAATGAAGATGATCATCATGTCAGGCACATAATATATAACATAAATTAACCTACAACTGGGAAATAAAATTGCTGCTCAAAAAATTATTTTGAGAGGTTAGGTTTCTTAGGAATTCATTATTTTGATAGTTGTATCTAAAATTTAAAAGCTTACCCTGAACCTTTCTCAACACACTTTACCACTATCTTTTCCCAATACCCAAAACTGTATTTCCCTATCCACTAATGCTAAGTTTACCTGTATATTTCTGGTTCTATCAAATGCCTATGTTACTTGTCACCTCCCACAAAATCCCCACAGGTGATCAGTGACATGTTTTTACGTACACCATTATAAAATATCTCCAAGACTAATCAAATGGCAATTTTATTTTCCAAAATACACACTCTTTAGAAGGGAGGAGTCAGAACCCACTGATACACTTGTATTCTGTACACAGAATGTGTTTGAGACCCCAAGTCCTAAGGAACTTTCTTCCCATGCTTATCCACCCTCTCCAGCATCAATTGCTCTAACTCCATCCATTTCCACTCATTGTTCTGCCTTCATTTACGTTCAAATCTGTCCTATACATTTTTTTAAACTCTCATTGGACCTATTTCTTCAATTTAATTCAAACATATCTAACTAAGCACCAATCAACCAGACAACTCAGATAAAAAAAATGACATCCTTAAAAACAGTAACAATAATAAAGCCTTTATCCTTAAGATAAAGTGTTCAAAGTTTTCCAACCAGATACTCTTTTTTTTTTTTTAAGTAATCTCTACACCCAATGTGGGGCTCAAACTCACAACACCAATATCAAGAGATATTGATATGCTCCTCTGACTGAACCATCCAGGCAGCCCTCCAACCAGATATTCTTACCTCTCAAAATCAGATGACTCAAACAAATGGTCTTAATCTGCTGTTTCAACTTACTATCCTTTCTCCTGCTTTAAGTTTTGCAATTTGGTTTACAACACAAGATTCCAGCTGTAACAATTCTGGGGTAAGACTATCCTTGAATAAATTCTCAAATCAGAACATGGTATACAGGAGTACAGGCTTAGGTAACTTCTAGCCCAGTATTTGCCACCCAACAGTGGTGTAACCATTCACAAGAGGAGGTGGGTGGGTGGTGCAACCAGGTGCATCAGTTTCTTTCTGAAAAGAAGAAAGTAGACTCCACATCCAGCATGAAACCCAACATGGAACCCAACATGGGGCTTAAACTTACAACCCCAATATCTAGACCTGAACTGAGATCAAGAGTTGGATGCTTAACAGACTTAGCCACCCAGGCACCCCAGTGTATCAGTTTCATATCCACAAAGTGGACTGAATTAAACAATCTATACAGTTAACTTATAACTCTAACATTTTATGAAATGGAAAGATCTTGATTAACTCCACGTGTCACTGATCATTCTGCCATACCGGACACTGAGAAATATTCCCTCACTTTCTATGACTCACTTTTCATGACTCTTGATTTCCGGCACAGAAAACTCTAATTTATAATGGTTTAACCATATGAGGTTATAATCTTTCATGTAAAAAATAAAACTTCAGAGGGCAGTTATGACAATCTCACTATAAATCATTAGGACCCAGGTTCTTTCTAGGGTTTAAGTCCTTAACTACATGGCCATAGCTCTATCCTAATGACTGTCAAGTCTCTGTGTCCAGCCTCTACTTGTCCCCTTTTCTGAAGTCTCGATTTGGATGGCTATGAAATAAAACTCACCATCTTCCAAGTTCACAAAGACAAATTTTAACAGAAAAATATTTTCAACCACCTATTTAAGTCATGATATCACAAGTATCCCAGAGTTTCATGTTTGGAATTTTACATCACTTCTGACTCCTCTTTCACTTCCCACAGCTATGGGAAGTTCACACCATCATGAGCTCTAAAGAGAAAATAAATTGGATTCGGTGAGGCTTATACAGCACATGACTTAGGACGCGCATTTATCAAATTGGCTTTGGCCCCCCAACAACTCTAATGTTCTAAAGTCACTATCCATATTAACAAGTCCATGAGCCTATTTGTCCTTATTATCAAGTCCATGAGCCTATAGTAAGACTATTTGTGTCACCCCAAAACTCATATGTTGAGACCTAACTCCCAATGTGATAGCATTTGAAGGTGGAGCCAAAGTGATGATATTTGGAGGTGACTAGGCCATGAGGGCTCTGTCCTCATGAATGAGATGAGTGCCCTTATAAAAGAGGCTCCAGAGACTTCTCTTGTCCCTTCCACCATGCAAAGACATGATGAGAAGACCACTACCCATGAACCAGGAAGCCAGGCCTCACAGGAAGACCCTGAATCAGCTTGGGCTTTGATTTTGGAATTCACAGCCTCCAGAACTGTGAGAAATATATGTTTGTTGTTTAAGCCACTCAGTCAATGAGTGTTACAGCAATGAGTGTTACAGTTGTTACAGCAGCTCAAATGGACTAAGACACTACTGATAGTCCTCATTATACATTACATATTCAGAGCTTTTGATATTTATTCATCATTTCCTCCTCCTCAAAATTCTCTACACCCAAGGTTTCCATGATATCACACAATCTCGGTTCTCTTGCAATACCTCTGACCACTCCTAATTATTACTGCTCCATCTCCTTCTTAAATATTGAATTTTCTCTGGGTTCATTTCTTAGGCTACTTATTTTTTCACCCTATACACATTTCCTCAACAACCTCATTTTTTTTTGTTATATCTGACAATCAGTTGGTTATTGGTAATTGCCAAATTAAATCTCTAATTTTCAATTCTCTTCTTACATCCTGATCCATATATCTAACAACACCTAAATGGCATCTCTACCTTGATTATAGGCAAGCACCTTTAATTTAACATATCCAAAACTGAGCTCAGCATTTCTTTCCTGCATCCAAATTTATTTCTTCTCCTGAATTCCCTATTTGCATTCATAGCATCATTACCTGCCCAATTAACTAGCTAGAGACTTTGTTACCCTCAACTACTCTTTCTCCTTTACCCCTCACATCCATTTCACTACTAAATTTCACTAATTTGAGCTTTCAAATTTCTCTGGACTCCATACCTTCCTTTCCATTCCCTGTAAAAGTTCCTGAGTTTTCTCACACTGGTCTTTCTTCCTCTAGTCCATTGCCATTTGAGTCATATTTCTATGTTGTTTCTTGTTTTTCAAGACCCCCATTTTTCAACAGACCCCACTGTCTACAGAGTCAAGGCTAAATTCCATAGCCTATACAGAACTTTTCATAATCTTATCTGAACCCACTCCAGCAAAGCTCACGTCAATTCCCATCTACACTATACTTTTCTCCACTCCTGGAACAAGACAGTCACATATTTACATTTTTTTCTCCCTGGCTATAATCTCCTTTACCCTCTTATCCCCATGGCAATGCTTATTCATCTTACATAACTTGTCTCTTGATTTTGGCTCAGGTCATGATCCCAGGGTCGTGGGATCAGGCCCTGCACTGAGCATGGAATGCTCTCTTTCCCCTCTCCCCGGCTTGTGAGAGAAAAGAAAGAAAGGATGAAAGAAAGAAGAATGGGGAATGGGGGAAGGAACCCAGGCTGACTATGAATTACAATGGTTCCATAATAACCAATAATCAGTTTTTAAAGTGTCTCAACCTATATGGACAGGTATTGTGCATAAGTTTACCTCTTAGCTTACCTCACTTATACTGCCTAAATAAAACTGATGAAACACCTAAGAAGTATTTCAAATCTTTTGCTAATATACTTAGGTGAGTTGATATGAAAGAATACGAGAACCTCAAATAATTATGATACTTGACTCCAGGTTAAATATATCTAGATAAATCGGTTAAATTCTAAATGTATTAATGGACAGCAAAAGTAAACAAAAAGAGGAGTGCCCAGCTGGTTCAGTCAGTATAGCAAGCAACTCTTAATCTCAGGGTCATGAGTTCAAGTTCCATGTTGGGTATGAAGCCTACTTAAAAAAAAAAAAAAAATTAACTTAAAAAGAAAAGTAAACAACAAAAAAAGTCATTAAGGGATTTAACCCATGTGGTCATTATCAATTTTTCTTGGACAAATTTCAGTAAAGTAGAAGAAACAATAAGAAAAATAAACAGTTTTGGTTAAATAAGCTCACCTGTTAGAAACATGATATTTCCTAATTTCCTAAATATTGTGCCAGAGTCATATGCAAAGTCAGGAAAATAAAGTCTTAATTTCAAATTATCAAAATCAATCTGTCATAAAAATCAGTGGTTTTCAAGTTATATTCTCCTTAGCATGACAGTATATTATAAGAGCACAAAACTGGAAACATATTAAATATCCAATAATAAAGTGAAATGATGAAGTCAAATTAATATACCCATAAGATATAATAATAACACCTACTGAAGATGTTTTCCTGGAGTTTTATAGAATAATCTTTCCTTATGTCACCAACATTAAGGAAAAAGTAAGAATACTATGAGTATCTTTTTATCTACTTTATTTTATAACTTTATTTTATTAAATAAAATAGCTTTATTTTGTAACTTTTTTGAATTATTTTTTTTAATTTTGAGATAGTTGTAATAATAAATAACACAGAAACCCCATTTCTCCTTACCCAGTTTGTCCCAATGGTAACACCCTATAAAATTATAGTACAATATCAACACCAGCAAACTGACACTAATACAATCCAATTTCTTATTCAGAGTCCCCAGTTTTACTATATTTATTCACATTGGTGTGTGTGTGTGTTTCACTTCCATATGATTTATCATATATGTAGGTTCATGTATCCACCACCTAGTCAAGATACAAAATAGTTCTATTGCATGGACAATAGCCAAACTATGGAGAGAGCCCAAATGTCCATCAATTGATGAATGGATAAAGATGTGATGTATATGTACATATATATACATATACATATATATAATGGAACATTACTCAGCCACCAAGAAGAACGAAATCTTGCCACTTACAATGACGTGGATGGAGCTAGAATGTATTATGTTAAGTGAAATAAGTCATTCAGAGAAAGACAAACACTGTATGACTTCACTCATATGCGGAATATAAGAAACAAAACAGATGAACATATGGGGTAGGGAAAAGAAAGGGAAACAAACCATAAGAGACTCTCAATGACAGAGAACAAACCATAGGTTGATGGAGGGAGGTGGGTAGGAGATGGGCTAGATGAATGATGGGTACTAAGGAGGGCACTTGTGATGAGCACTGGGTACTATATATAAGTGATAAAAACCATGGAATTCTACTCCTAAAACTAATATTGCACTGTATGCTAACTATAATTTAAATTTAAAAAAAAAAAAAAAAGGAAAGAAAAAAACCCCAAGAAACAAAATAGTTCTACCAACATAAAAATTCCTCCTGTTACCCTTTTAAAAATTCATTTATGTTTTATTATTTTGAGAGAGAGCATGTGGGTGGGGGAGAGAGAGGGGCAGGGGGGCAGAGAGATAGAATCTTAAGCAGACTCCATGCTCAACTCGGAACCTGATGCAGGGCTGGAATGTCACAACTGTGAGATCATGCCCTGAGCCAAAATCAAGAATCAGATACTTACCCAACTGCGCCACCCAAGCACTCCCTTCCTGTTACTCTTTTATAACCACACTCTTTCTTTATAGCTTTTTGTATTTTCCATATTTTCAGCAATTGTGTGTTCATTCAGTACATCATTACCAAACATCTACTATGTGTCTGCTACCATTGTTTTGGATACAATTCAAATTGCATTAATTATTTTTAACAGTTTGTAAAAGCAATTTTTCAAAAGACAAGGTTGTCTTTCAACCCAATTTTAATGCAGATATATGAAAAAATTTAACTAAGAAGTATTACTAAAAAAAAGTGTTACTAAATGAAAAGTAACTTTAGGAACATATATAGAGGGCACTGATTAAATGAAGGAAAACTGTGGTATTAAGTATACAATATTTCAGTGTCATATTATCATAATCTGATTAGCTTTTAGAGACAGGTAATAAAATCATAGTAATTCCCAAAGAAAACTTCATAATAAAGATTTACAGAATGAACTAGGTTTGTTCTTCACTTACAATTCAAACAAGTACACAGATTTAGTGGATTTTCTTCCAATAAGTTTCAACAGAGGGCTTCACATAAAAAGGACTATTCAAAGGAGACCACTCAAGACATAAGAGTGTTCAAATGTCTTCAAAGTGATCGCAAACTAAAACATCTGCTCTTCAAAAGACACTGTAAAAAAATGAAAAGGCAAACCACAGATTGAAAGAAACTATTTACAAAACACCTGATAAGGACTTGTATTGGAAAGTGAAAAACAAACAGACAAAAAACCTTTAAAATAAGCCAAGCAATTCAATAGAAAAGAACAAAAATTTGATCTGAAAGTTTACAAAAAAATATTCAAATACAGTAAGCACATGAAAAGGTGACTAACATCATTAGTCACCAGGAAAATGCAAATTGAAACCACAATGAAATATGATTACATATCCACTAGAATCGCTAAAAAAAGTTTCAATTTTAGAAAGTAAAAATAAATAAAATAAAAAGATCAGCTGGAACTTTTATACATTTCTGGAAAGAATGCAAAATGGCACAGCCAATTTGGAAAATAGTTTGGCAGTTTCACACAAAGTTAAACAGACACTTACTATATGACCCAGCAATTCTTCTCCCATGTATTTATCCAAAAGAAATGAAACCATATGAACACTCAAAGATCTGTATGCAAACATTCAGAATAACTTTGTTCATAATAGCCAAAAACTGGAAACTCAAATGTCCGCCAAATGGTGAATGAATAAATTCTATCATATTCAGCAATAAAAAGGAGCAACTGACAATAAATACAAAATGGATAAATCTCAAACATGTTTTTAAGTGAAAAAAAGTCAGACATTAAAAACACTATATAATTCCAGGGGCTCCTGGGTGGCTCAGTAAGTTAAACACCCAACTTCGGCTCAGGTCATGATCTCAGGGTTCAACAAGTTCAAGCCCCACAATGGGCTCAGAGCCTGGAGCCTGCTTCAGATTCTGTGTCTCCCTCTCTCTCTGCCCCTTCCCCACTCGTGATAGCGCGCTCTCTCTCTCTCTCAAAAATAAACATTAAAAAAAAATTTTTTAAACACTATATAATTCCATTTAGATGTTATTCTAAGAAAAGACAAAAAAGGACAGAAAACAAATCAATGATTGCCAGAGGCTAGGGAGGGAACTGACAGCACAGGGGAAGAGAGAATTTTCTGTAGGGACAGAAATGTTCTATATCTATATCGTGATTGTGGTAGTGGCTACATTTATGTATACACCTGTCAAAACTCTTTAAACTGTTCAGTTAAAAAAGTGATCTTATTATATGTAAATTACACTTTGATAAACATGACTAAAGAAAAATTATCCCAAGTAAAGAAATTATAATAAAGTCATACATTTTACTATCCAAATTCTATAGTTTATAAAAGCTTCTGGATTCTGTTAATTAAAAAAATAATCTTCCCTAGGGTGCCTGGCTGGTTCAGCCTATAGAGCATGAGACTCTTGACCTCGAGGTTGTGAGTTCGAGCCCCACATGTGGCAGAGAGTTTACTTAAAAAAAAAAAAAACAAAAAATAAAAAATAATCTTCCTTTTCTCTGCTGTGGGATGGTGAGTAGTCATGACAGCCCTGGGTGGGGTGCGGGTTGTCAGAGCCCAAGTGAACCAAGGAAGGAGTCCATGTGGGAAGGGTCGTTCAAAAATGTTCTCAGCTCAAGTACTGGAAGAAGGATGTCAATGCAGAAGGGCAACCTGGCATGGGACACTAGGGTGAACAGAGCGAAGAGGATGTATTCACATGAAAGTAGCCCAGTGTGGGGTATCAGCGCCTAAGTGGGGTGAGAAATATATCCACAAACAATGGGGAAGCTGATATGGGGAGTCAGAGTAGGTTGAGGAAGGTGTCGCTTTATCAGGATATCCTGGTATAGGCTGTTAGATCCTGAGAAGGGTAGTGGAGTGGGAGGGATAGAAGGAAGAATCAGCAGAGAAAGAAAGGCATCCAAGAGAGGAGGAGGAGGTAGCAAATATGAAAGATTGGTCAAATACAGGAGGATTGAATAAATATATTAAGGATAATGGAAACGAGATTTCTATCAAAGAAGAGTATTACAAATATGAAAAAGAAAAAAAAAAAAAAAAAACTAGAATGGACCCTGGAGTGTCGTACTGAAATTGGAGGTATTAGTGTAAACTCATCATTTTCACTATATACAGATAAATAAAAATATATGTAAATGTGTTTGTGTACATACATCTATGTATTCCCCAACTTCATCCATTAAGAGGGTCTGAGAGCACTAACAACCGAACAGCAATAAAAATACTAGCACTGAAATCTTAGCTTCAAAATGTCATTCTCAGGGGCCCCTGGGTGGCTCAGTCAGTTAAGCATCCAACTTCAGCTCAGGTCATGATCTCACAGTTTGTGAGTTCAAGCCCCACGTCAGGCTCTGCACTGACAGCTCAGAGCCTGGAGCCTGAAGAGCCTGCTTCGGATTCTGTGTCTCCCTCTCTCTCTGAC
Source organism: Acinonyx jubatus (assembly GCF_027475565.1). Lineage (NCBI taxonomy): Eukaryota > Metazoa > Chordata > Mammalia > Carnivora > Felidae > Acinonyx > Acinonyx jubatus. The sequence continues at coordinate 47,795,240 of NC_069390.1, read as the reverse complement.
CCTTCCCAACTCATGCTTTGTCTGTCTGTCTGTTTCTCTCTCTCTCTCTCTCTCTCTCTCTCTCTCTCTCTCAAAAATAAATAAACATTGAAAACAATTCAAAACATCATTCTTAGGGCGCCTGGGTTGCTCAGTCAGTTGAGTGTCTGACTCTTAGGCTCAGGTCATGGTCTCATAGTCATAAGATCGAGCCTGGCATCCAGCTCTGCACTGACAGTGTGGAGCTTGCTTGGGATTCTTCCTTTTCCTCTCTCTCTCTCTGCCCCTCCCCCACTCTCTCTCTTCCTCAAAAATAAACAAACTTAAAAAAAAAAATCATTCTCCACTAAAAGGATTCAGGGACCCTAGAGAAATGGCCAATTGCAGGACTAAGGCAGATATAGTATAGGATAAACTTTCTCATGCCAAAAAGTAAAGACATGCTCAAAGAATGATGGGATATGTCATAAAGACACAGAAGCCAGGTTGAATGGGCTCTCATTGGCCAAATAAGAAACAACCTAAACATCAAAATAAATAGTAACAGAATATAATCCACTTAAAAAAAAAAAATCATACAGGGGTTCCTGGGTGGCTCAGTCAGTTTAAGAGTCTGACATCTGATTTCAGCTCAGGTCATGATCTTTCAGTTTAAGCCCCATGTGGGGCTCTGTGCTAACAGCTCAGAGCCTGCAGCCTGCTTCGGATTCTGTGTCTCCCCCTCTCTCTGCCCCTCCCCGGCTCTCTCTCTCTGTCTCTCAAAAATAAATAAACATTTAAAAAGAAAAGCTTGATGAGGAACAAGATATTTACAGAGCTTCAAAGTACTCCTCACAAAACTATTTATTAACAATTACATATTAACTTTATAACGAAGAAGCCTGGCAGGGATTGCTTATATCAAGTAATCAAAGTGAAAATCATCAATAATGGGATAAACTGAAATTGTGTACCACCTGATAGGCTGCAATGAGCATCACTTTTTGTGATATTTCTACACAAAGTACATAACCTGTATGTATCTAATCACTGGAGAACAGATAACCCCAAACTGAGGGGCATTCTACAAAATAACTGCCCTATAATCTTCATAAGTGTCAAGGTTATGAAAAGCAAGAGAAGATGAAGGAATTGTTCCAGACTGAAGAATAAAGAGACATGACTAATAAAAGCAACATATAATTCTGAATGGGATCCTTTTGCCAGTAGAAAGATTAATAGCACTATCAACAACGCTTAAAACTAGATGGAGTACTATATCAACATAAATTTCCTGATTTTGATAATTGTATTGTGATTAAAGGAGAATATCCTTTTTTGTAAAAACATGCACACTAAAGCATTCTGGAATGACGGCATCAGGTCAGCAGCTTCCTCTCAAATGGTTCAGGGAAAAAAGTTCTTCCTACCTTATTTGCAAGTTTCTGCAAGTTTGTGATTGTTTCAATTTTCTTAAGTGAGAAAAAACAATGTTGCTAAAAATGAAATAATGTTAAAAATAAACTGTGATTTGGGGGCGCCTGGGTGGCTCAGCCGGAGAAGCCACCCACTTTGGCTCAGGTCATGATCTCAGGGTTTGTAACTTTGAGTCCCACATGGGCTCTCTGCTGTTAGTGTGGAGCCTGCTTCGGATCCTCTGTCCCCCTCTTTGTCCCTACCGACTTGTGTGCTCTCTCTCAAAAATAAATATTAAAAAAAATAAATAAACTGTGATTCTCCATATTGTTGGTAAGAGACTGCAGAATGCAAAATTACTAGGAAATAAGAAAATGTTGGAGCCAGAAGATACTTTAAATACAGCCCAACCCCTTCTCTTAACAATTGACCTCCATTAGGTCATGAGTAGTGACAGATTAAAAAATGTAAGTTTCCCACTGGGGCACCTGGGTGGCTCAGCCGGTTAAGCGACAACTTCTGCTCAGGTCACCCTCTTGAGGCTTGTGAGTTTCAACCCTGCATTGGGGTCTGAGTTGAAAGCTCAGAGCCTGGAGCCTGCTTTGGATTCTGTGTCTCCCTCTCTCTCTGCCCCGCCCCTGCTCACGCTCTTTCTCTCTCTCAAATACGAGTAAACATTAAAAAAAAAAAATGTTTTTAAATAAAAATTTCCCACTGAAGGAAATTAGAAGAGTAATAGTGAAAGGAGGAGTTGACAGAGAATGGGTAGCACAATGACATTCTGATGCTACAGATGACTGTAACCATCAGCAAAACACAATCTCAGCATCTCCTCTGAAAGATGTAGGGACTACCAGCTGCTGTATAAAATTCCTTGCAAATGTGCAACTGGAATTAACCTGAAATACATGTGCTTTCTAGTTCAATTTATTACATTATGCTTACCTACAGAATACAAAGAAATGCAAATACAAAAATAAACGTGCATGAACCCTGAATTTTCTTAAGTTGCAGAAGTCCAATGATGAAATTAAAATTCAATGCATTTGCCAAACTGTTCCTTATGAAGAAAATTTTGCGATGAATTAGAAGATTAGAACATGCATTAAACACTGTGTGTCAATTATACTCAAAAAAGACTTTTTTAATCCAAAAAGTTTTTTAGTCACACATTAAGACCTTCAGCGGTTGGATGACTGTCCTTACTTAAAAGATAGTGCTCAGACACTCTGAAATGACTATCATATCTTGTCCTGAAAGAACAGGGAGCATTTCCTAGAAACGTGTAAAACTGCAAGGACCCCCTCCCCCAGTACCATGGGTTCACTGGGGCGGTGACTAGACAGGCCTCCGACAAGGAAGGGGTGAGGTAGCACTGGACTCTCTCAGCATTTCCTTTTGGAGAGGACAGCCCCCTGCGTCACTCGTTACTCACTCAGGATGCAGGGCAGAAGTTTATCCCCGAGGAACTTAACACAGTTGGCTCCTGCCCTCCTAGCCCTGAGATCCTGGCCCAATCCCGCGGGCACCAGGGCGCTGCCCCTGGTACCCGGCCTCCTCCGGAGCGAGGGTCGCAACACCCGGACTCGCCCCCAGCTAGCTCAGCTGGGCCTCCCTGGGCCCCCGCGGACACGGCCTCTTCCCCTTCTTCTCCCCTCCCCCTCCCCTCGTGCCAGTCCCTCACGCCTACCGTGAGGCTCAGCCCAGCCACGAAGGCCGGACACCGACCTCCCGCTCCGCCGCGGCCGGCCCGGCCCTCCCCGCCTCCCTGCTGCGACGCCCAGCCCCGCAGAGCCCACTGGACAGCAGCCGGGGAGGGGGGGGGACGGGGGCGGGGAGGCCCGGGGGCGGCGCCCGCCCCACACCCTTACCTGGCTTCTCGTGGTCGTAGCCTACTACGATGAAGTAGTCGGCCAGCCGGGCCATGGCCGCCGCCGCAGCGCCCGGGAAGCAGGTGCCCGTCGCCGCCCTTGCCGCCGCCGCCCACCGGGCCCGGGAGGGCTCAGCATTTTCCCTGCAGCAGCAGTAGCGGCAGCGGCGGCACTTCAGCCATGTTTGACAACCAAGGCGCGCTGTGCGCCTGCGCTAAGCCGAGCGCCTGCTCCTCCCCCGCCCCCACCCGCGCAGACTCCCGGACCCGTGGCCAGGGGTGAGCCCACCCCGCAGCTCCCCGGGTCGCTCGGACTGCTGGCTTAGTAGAGTGGGCTGCTGGACGTATTCCCGCCACCGCAGCCGCTCCTGGTGGTTCACTTGGAAGCCTGGTTGCCCTTTCGTGGCCCACCACCCCCCGCCCCCTCCCCTTTTTTTCCTAAGCGGGGAGTCCTTTCCTTCCGCCTTCTCTATTCTTTCTTTCTGGATCTGGGAAGAAGAGACAAGGATCGTTGAGGGGTCTCCTGAAAAGTTTGGCTCTTCCCCTCCCCCCACTACTCCCCTACCAAAGACGAGATTCTCCCGCCCTCGACTGCAGCATGGAATTTGCACTGCCAGGGCTTTTGCTGCACGTTTCCTGTTTATGTTGTGCAGATGGGAATTTTAGGAACATGCCACCGAGCAGGCGGGGGAGGGAGGGGCTTTTGCGCAATCTTGAGGCGCCTCGTGCTTCAGTGCTGGGTGGACTGGGGGCGGTTGGCCTGGGCTTCCCCCGGAGTGCCCGGTGGGGGTGGCTGGATTCCACCAAAGAACGCGGCATCCCCGGGATCCTCCTGAACTGGCCGGGTCCAATAGAGTGTGAGGGAGGAGGCTTTGTCTCTCCCAAGGGAGCCCCTCCCGCCTAGGTTTTCTGCCCTTGCCGCGGTCCCAGGGCTCTTGTAGCAGGAGCAGGTGGTGGCTTCCAACATACCCACTCAAGCACGCAATACAAAGAATTAGTGGGTCTCACTAGAGATTCTCTAGGTCACTTTCTTTTTGGCTGCTAGTATTGATCATTTCAAATTTGGCTGGTGAAACACCCAGATGAGTTTGTTTTGTCATTTGTTAGTATCTGAGGAAGTTTTAGTAGTCGGATAAGTTACAGGGGGTAGGCTGAAGTTTTGGGAATCTCCATGGTTTGCAAATGTGATCATCTTCGTGGTTGCTTATCGCTACTCTTTACTAATTGAGGACTTGACCCATACCATTTACATCTGTCTGGTATACAGTTGGTGCTTAACAAATATATTTAAAGAGTGAATGTACAATTTCCCCTCAACTACCAACAGGAAGTTGCTATAGCTTGAACTCTGAACTCAGAGTCCAGAGAGTTGGAGTTTCAATTCTGAAAGTATAATTGATCATTTCCTCTTTCTGTGCCATACTTTATTCATCCTAAAATTGAGAGGGTTGGGCTACACTAAAACTAAAATTCCCAGGAAGGAATACCTTAACTCTAGGAATTTGTATGCAAATTGCTTGTGGTCAAACTTAATCAGTCTAGTTACAGGGGTGGAAAGAAGATAACAGATTGAACTTGAAAATAATTAAACCAAAAAAGCCTCAGTCACACCTCATGTAAGAATCCTCTCTATAACTTCCCTGAAGAGCTCATCATCCAACTTGATCACTTTCAGTAAGAAGTAACCTTACTTCCTTGGGAGGCCGCACATTCCACTGTTTAAAAGCCCTATTAGAAAGGTCTTACTCATTATGTTACAGTTGTTCTGTAACTTCCCCTATTCTCTCTGGAACTACCCAGAAATAAAAATCTATCTTTTAGTTAGACTTTCAGATTTTTAAGGCAACTGTCATGTTCCTTCCCCATTTTATGTGTCTTTAAATTAAGGCAAAGGGGTGCCTGGCTGGCTCAGAAAAGCATACAACTCTTGATCTTACAGTGTTGAGTTCCAGCCCCATGTTGGGTATAATGATTACTTAAATAAAACTTTAAATAATATATTAATGTGGAATTCATATAACATAAAATTAACCCTTTCAAAGTACAATTCAGTGGTATTCAGTAGATTCACAATCTACCACTTCTATCTAGTTCCAAAATAATTTCTATCATACTCAGTAAGCAGCCACTCCCTTTTCTCCTCCCCCAGCCCCTGGTAACCACCATTTGCTTGCTCTCTATGGATTTACCTATTATGGATATTTGATGTAAATGGAATCATACAATATGTGACCTTTTGTGGGTTCTTTCATTTAGTATAATGTTTTCAAGCTTCATCCATTCCATAGCATGTATCAGGACTTCATTTTGTTATGGCTGAATAGTATTCCATTGTATGTATATACTATATAAAATATAATGTATCTATTTTTTCTTTTGTTTTCTGGGCTTTTGGTGTCATATCTAAAAATCCATTGCCAAATCCAAGGTCATAAAAATTTGCTCCTGTTTTCTTCTAAGAGTTTCATAGTTTTAGCTTGTATTTAGGCCATTTTGTGTTAATTTTTGTATATAGCATGACATAGGAGTCCCATTTTACTTTTTAAATATGTTGAGCTTTATTTTATTAACAAGTGTGGGTTTAAATTATTTTAACTTTTTAGGGGCTCCTGGGTGGTTCAGTTGGTTAAGTGGCTGACTTTGGCTCAGATCATGATCTCACAGTTTGTGAGTTCAAGCCTCACGTCGGGCTCTCTGCTGCCAGCTCAGAGCCTGGAGCCTGCTTCAGATTCTGTGTCTCCCTCTCTCTCTCTCTGCCCCTCCCCTGCTCACACTCTGTCTCTCTCAAAAATAAATAAACATTAAAAAATTTGTTTAAATAAATGAATAATTTTAACTTACTTTTTTTTTTAATTGAAGCTTAGTTGTTTTCAAAGCCTAGAATTAAACATTGTGTGCTGTTAGGCATATTCCATCTGCTGAGTCATAGGGGGGCTGCCATTCCATTTGCAAACGGGTGTTTTGTAGCATAGGGATTTTGACATATCCCAGGTATATGTATAAAGGCACCATGTGTTTATATACACATGTGAACATATTTAGCATACACTGGCGCTGTGCTTTGCTTCTCAGCCAACAACTGCCAATCTGCTGAAACTGATAAGCCCTAACAAGGCACCTGATTACTGAGGTTGGCTGAAGGCCAGACCATCCCCTTGAGATAACCACCATCACCTTTCACCAAAGAGTGAGGGAGTAAAACCCAGATTTGTTTTACTGAAGGCAGGCGGGAGCAGGAAGGGAAGAAGAATATGCAACATAGCATATGCCTTTCATCTATGCTTTAGAAGTCAAAAATGCAGCCAGTTACTAGTGAGCAAGAATTATCAGCCCTCTGCTCCTACAGTTGGCTGTTGCGGAGTGAGTGGTTGATCTGTACAGTCATTTCAAGTGCTTCCTGTGGTTAGCCGCTACAGTTCAGAGAGGCAATATGAGAGTTAGACTTAACCAAATGTCCACAAGCAGGGCTTGGACTTCTTAAAATGGTCTTTACAGTAGCAAAGGACACGATTTAGAAAATTGCCTGATCCATTGCCATATCCCCATCCTTTCAGATGCCTAGGTAAAAATCTTAATGATTGTTACCTTCGACACATGCCCCTCTCTCAGCCCCCCATTCATCACTCAGTCCTATTGATCCCACTTCCCAAATATGTATACTCCTCTTGACCCCCATTGTCACCCCACTATCTGAGCCACTACCACCTTCCACCTTAACTATTGCTATGACTTCCTAACTGATGTCCCTCCTTCATTGGTGGTTCTAGATCTTCCACGTAGATAAAAAAAACTTAAGGACGGTAAGCGGGCAGTGAACCTTATCTTCAAATTAAATTGTATAGCAAACACACTGTTTCTGCCTTGGGTGTATGTTTGGGGTACAGGAAGGAGGCTTCACTGATGGCTGATGGAAATTGTCCAGTAGTTGCTTTCACACATGTTGATTATATGAATAGTTGAATCCTGACACATATTAAGTACCCCTGACATTAGCAGCTATAGTGTAAGCAGGTGCTGTGAGAGTTTGCAGGCTGCTTTTACTTAGCTTGCATGTTTTTTTGATGAGTAGGACTGGCTACATCATTTGTAGAGCCCAATATAAAATGAAAACGTAGGATCCTCTGTTAAAAAATTATTAAGAATCTCAAAACAGTGACAAACAGAGCATTAAACCAACTGTGGGACCCTGTGTGACAGAACATGGTGCATGTCCACAAAGCCGGCCCTATTGGTGAAGCTTAGAGTGGAATGTGTGCATGTGTGTGTATGTCTGTGTAGGGGTAAATTAATAGAGATTATGTGTGGACTACGCCCTCACCAGTCTCTCCAGAGTACCATCACTGCCACTGTTTCCCTTCTTGCTCTTCCTTCGTCCAGGCCACATTAAATAGCCAAAATGATCTTTTAAATAAATGTATATCAGATCATGTCTCTCTCAACTTTACACCTGTTGATAGATTCCCACATCATCATGAATAAAGTACAAAATCTTCATCATGTCCCAAAGGGTCCTACTTACTCTAATCCTGATGACCTCTTTGATCTTATTTCATGCCACTCTTCTTCCTCACTCAACGTGTTTCAACCATACCAGCCTCTCTCTAATATACCAAGTGCTTTCTCACCTCTAAGGCTTTGTATATGCTGTTTCCTCCATTTGGAACATGGTCCCCCTAGTTTTGCGTTTCCTTCAGATCACTTACCATAGTTTATAATCATGTATTTATTCTTTTGAAGATGTATTTACATCTGGCTACCCACCATGCTGTAAGCTCATTGAGAACAAGATGTTTGCATTAATCATTACTGTATGCCCAACATTCAGCACAGAGCTATGCATGTAATATGTGTTCAGTAAATAGTTGTTAAAGGAACAAATGCACTTTCAAATCACATAGCCCCATGCATAAGAATTGCTTCATTAAAGTGGTTCTAATCTGATAGCATAGGATCCCCACCTGGAGGCAGGCAGCATAATGGTTGCTCCTGTTAACACTTTTGGCTACAGATGACACCCAAATGGTCTAATCATCTCTTTTATAATCCATTTATTAATACCAATCATTGGGTCATCAGTAATAAATTTCTCTTGAAGTCATTTCATCTTATTCTGTTATAGCTGTTAGTATAACAAGCTTCTATATGTTTACCATCTTTTCTGTATTCTCTTTCATCTGTCTATAGCAACTTATATTCTTTAAGCTTCAAGGAGGCTTGTCACATATAAGGACTGATTTTTTACTATATTTTTAAAGTTTGTTTATTTATTTTGAGAGAGAGAGAACACCCACATGAGCAAGGGAGAGGGGCAGAGACAGAGGGAAAAACAGAATCGCAAGGAGGCTCCTCGCTGCCAGCACAGAGCCCAACGCAGGGCTCAGTCTAACAGTGAGACCATGACCTGAGCTGAAATCAAGAGTTGGACACCTAACCAGCTAAGCCACCCAGGTGCCCCAAGGACTGATTTATATATATACAATTGGTTTAGTAAACTCTACAACCCAATATGGGGCTCAAACTCCCCACTCTGAGATCAAGAGTTGTGTGCTCTACCAACTAAGCCAACCAGGTACCCCAGGACTGATTGTTTCTGCACAAAAATGAGGCAGCAAATTGTATGCCTATTTTATACTTAAACTGGTTTATTTACATGTGCATTTTTCTGGAAAGGATCTATATTTTATTAGCTCCTAGGACAGGTCAGAGCTTCCAAAGAAGTGCCAAGTTTTGAATCCTGCTTTATTTTTCCCTGTGAGTGATCAAATCTGTAAAACTGATTGTGTCCTTTCTCTAAACCACTTTGTGTTTAGAAACTTCCAGGAAGTTTCTTAAACCTTGTTTTCAAGTGGGCTTTGTAAACAAGCCCTTAGCTTAGCAGCATGGTTTTGAAACATGAATAACACATGCATTATGAACTTTCCTGTTTGAAAAAAGAGGCATCTGAGATAATTATGCAATGCACTGAGCTCCTCAGTTTTATTCTTCTTACTATCATTAATATAATATATTGCTTCTCATTATTTTTCTGCATGAGCTGAGTGTGGTCAAACTGGCTTTAGGCAATGTGTCCATATATTAGCTGAGAAACCACCACAGTTTTTTTAAACTCCAAACATCACTAACAATAAGGCTTGGATTGAGGGCCTAAAAATAATTCAGTTGGAATGTAAAGAAGACACCAATTGAGACACCAGTATAACAAACATTCAGCATATTTGTGTGTCTTTACGTATGATTTCAGGATGCATACATTTATTACCCTGCTTTGGGGTTTATTTACAATCCGACCCGTTAAGAATTCTTGGGCACAAAAAAAGTGGGCCATCATTTACTAGAATTTCTTTCTTTTTTTGTCTTTCTCTTTTCTTGACAGTGAGATTTTAAAGATGTTTCTTCCTTCCCTTCCTTCCTTCTACTCAATATGAATCCAATCACTGCAGCTTGTTTGAAACTTCACGTTAACAAATTACCAGAAGCAGAACTCCTGTGAGGTTTTCTTCTAGATCCCACCGTGTAACTGAAAACACATTCGTGTGTGCGTGTGTGTGTGTGTTTCTTCTGAGATGATTAAGCGAACCAAAGTAGAATGGGAGAAAAAGATGCCAACATCTGGCAAATTTTGTATAATTTTATATATTTTTACAACGTATACCCTATGACCCCCCCAACGGAACGCTCGGGCTCTTGTCGCTCGCTTACGCAAACGCGCGCGCGCGCAGACACACGCACACACTTTCGAAGATACGGTGTTCTAGCAAGATCCCGAGCTGCCAATTCAGTACTTAAAAAAATGGGGGGGAAATGATTGGCGGGGGGTTTCAAGCGTCAGATCTCTAAGCGCTAGAGCGCCAAGGGTCACCTGGGCTGATAAGAATTGTGCCAAGGCTCTCTCAGGTGGGAATTCCTGGTATCGCTGCTAAGTCGCTGGTGTAGCCACTGGAGCCAGGCGGAGCGGAGCCCAGTCTCCCCTCCAGGGTTTGCTTTGCTTGTTGAAGCAGCCCGTAGCTCAAAGCGAAGTTTGCATCTAGAGCACGCTTCGCGATCCTGCAGAGGAACTAAAGCCAATTCCCCCCCACCCCCAACTCTCCACCCACTCCCACGGAATCATAGGCTCTCCAAAAAGACACAGAGAGGAGGCAACGAGGGACAGCACAGAGTCCTCTGCAGACCGACCGCCCAGGGCTGGTGGGAACTGGAAGGAACGAGTCCAGACCACGGGACCTACCCTGGCTGTGGGCCGGCGCCCAGCTGTCCTTGACCTTTACAGAAGTCGAGACTCGCGCGCCAGGGAAATGAAAGTAAAACCTGTCTTGGCGCGGACCCAACTGGAAGCTGGCGACAAGTAACTCGCATCCTCAGACAAAACTGACAGCCAGCCTGTCTTGGACAAGGTTGGTGCGGAGAGCCTGAGGAAGAGATGGGAAGTGGGAGAGAAGCAGAATAGTTTGGCTGGGGGAGGCTCCTGGAAACAGCAGGCGCACAGTAATATCCACTGTCTGAGGTACCAACGGAAGAGCCGCCTGCTGCAGTGACAGCCCTGCAGCCCTCCAGGCGGCTGGAACCCAGCCACTATGCTGCGCTGCACCCCTCTGACCCCATCCCTTGCGAGAGTCAGTGCCACAGCCAGAGTCAGGAATCTGCCCCCCAACCCTCAGCCGGAACTCAGGTCCATTCAGGTGATTCCCTTGGGGGAAGAGTCCTCAGAATAAATAACATCGGCGGCAGCCATTCCTTCCTGGGGTAAAATGTCCATGGTTCAGTCCTGAGAATGAAAAGGCCGCTGAACCAGCAGTATGTGGCCCAGACCAGGCCATTCCCTGCCACCTAGCGCCCAGTCTTCTTTGCAATGGGTCTCAGGACCAATTTGGCAGAGCAGGTAGGAAGCGTAGAAATCTGCAGAAGACATGTCATAGATGGGGAAACTTAATTTGCCCACGTTTACACAGCCTCGGGGTGGGGACTGGAAGCTGGTCGGCAGAGTCCCAATGGTCCCGGGACCACAGCCTCTTGGTCTAGGCACCAGGCTTCAGGACTTGCGAGTGGGGCAGTGGGTGGTGATAGGATACCAGAAGCCGGAATCCAAGAACTAGGAAGCCCCGCGGGGCTGAGTTCCCTTCCAGTTTGGCCCTCAGAAAAGAAGAAAATGAAGTCAAGAAGAGGTGAGGGAAGAACACAAAAGGGTGACAAACGTGCTTGGGGGTGACTCATCATGAACAGGCATAAATCCTTGGGCGGGGGCTAGGATTCTCCTCTCCCCCCTGACGGCATGATGACCCCAGCCTAGAAATATCCATGCCGCGCCCCGGTCTGCGGTGTTTGCTTCCCTGGCCGAGTTAGGACTTTATTGCTCCCTACCTTTGGTGTGACTTTGGTCAAATACCTCCTCTCTCTGAACTTCAATTTTCTCCTTGGGAAATGAGAACAGTAATGTTAACTTAACTCGCTTAACTCAAGGGTGGGTGTCTGGATCAAAGATCAGGATGTGACTGTTTTGTAAACTCTAAAGCGATTAACATAGGTGAAGCATTAGTGTGCTCCCAGGCTGTAAATCCACACGTTTACAATGGGTGAATGAAGTCTCCGAAGGTAGCCAGGCAAACTCTCAGGTTGTACCCTTGTAAGGAATAATTGGATTACAAGGGGAAGGAAACGAAACGGTGTCGTCCGTCCTAATTTTAGTTATTCCCATATTTCCAAATAGGCAACTAAATTCTGAAGCTTCAGATAATTCCCCCCCTCCAAATCCCAATTCTCAAATCAGCCTTCCCGAGCCTTGCCCTTATTGCGAAATCTTTCTAGCCCATCCCAGAACCTTGGAGTCTCATCCTCTCGGGGGGTGCTGGCGAGCCCCACTCCTCCAGTCTCTGCTCTGTGTCCTGCCCCTGCGGCTCTGCAGGAGTCTGGGGTCGCGGTCAGGTCAGGCGCCGAGCCGGCAGGGGGCGCGGTCCACTCGAGGCCACCACTCCCGAGGTCCGGGGCTCGGGCCATACGCGTGGTACCTCCCGCTGACTGCTGCAGTTCCGTGCCAGTAGGCCTCACACTCTGGGTTGCATAGGTCCTGAGTAAGGACCCCAAGAGGTTGTACCGGCCCTGCTTCTCCCTGGTTTATGTTCTGAAGATTTAGGCTTGTGGTAGTTCCTGAACCAATCTCTGGAGCTCATCTCTGAGCCCTCTGGGCATGAGGGACCCTCACCGCAATCCCACATCCTCGGGCTGCAATGCGCGCGCCCGAATGCAGAGGCCCGCGCGCGCCCGAGGGAAGAATGGGAGGGCGCGAGGGCAGCCCAAGCCCCGCCCCCTCTGCTCTTATAAAGCTGAGGCACCGGAGCCGGACACTCAGTGGTTTCTTGGTGACACTAGCCGGAACAGCTCGAGCCTTGCCACCTCTGGTTTCTCACCGCGGCTTGGACGGTGGGGTTTTGCCAGTGCCAGAGCGACGTCTCAGACTTTCACCTCCCAGACCTTGGCAGATCACCCCCTCAGCAGGTAGGCGCCACAGGCGGGGCGGGTTAGCAGGGGTGGGGGGGGGGGGTGGGAGAGCGGGTAGTGGGGGGAGGGACTTTAGAGTGCTGGAAACTGGGAGTGCTGGGTGGGGGGTACAACCCATTTTGTAAGGTCCTTCGCGGGTTGCGTCCTATATCCTGGGTCCAGCCGTGCACACAGCTGGAACTGCAGAGACCCACTCCCTTCTACTCCGCCAGCCAAATAACGAGAAGTTGGGCAGGGAACCTCTGGGAGCCTGGCGCTGGGTAAAGGCCTCCTCTGAGGGGCCCGTCACCCGCCCGGCGGGTGCAAATGCAGCTGGCGCCTCTCTGCGCCCGGGCGAGATAAGCGTCTGAGCCAGGCAGAGCGCGGGCTGAGCCTGCCCGAGCGGGGGGCCCCCACACGTCCTCCGTGCCCCGCCCGGGCCGTGCTACAGGCGGGGTGCTCACGCTCGGCCCCTCTCTCTCCTTCCAGGGTTTGCACATCGCCGCCGGCATGAAGCTGGTTCCCGTCGCCCTCATGTACCTGGGCTCCCTGGCCTTCTTGGGCGCGGACACTGCACGGCTCGACGTGGCGTCAGAGTTCCGAAAGAAGTGAGTCGCAAGCAGCTCCTTCCTCAGTCCTTGTACCTGGGAGACAAGGGAAACTGGCTGTCGGTCCCGAGGGGTTAGAAGTGAACGGGAGCCCGTCTGGACCGGGACCTCGCCTGGACGCACGCGAATCGAGTCTATTTGTGTTTTCTAGATGGAATAAGTGGGCTCTAAGTCGTGGCAAGAGGGAACTTCGGGTGTCCAGCAGCTACCCCACAGGGCTCACTTACGTGAAGGCCGGGCCAACCCAGACTCTCATTCGGCCCCAGGACGTGAAGGTCGCCACTCACAACCCCCAGGCCAGGTAACTATGCCCTGCGCCGAAGCGGGGTGGGCAAGGGGGAACTCTCCTCCACTACCCTGGCCCTGGGGATCTTCAGGGCTGTCTGGCAGTTCAGAGCGCGGTAGCAGTTTCCAGTTCCCTCTGGTCCTTGAATGGCTCGGATTCCTGGTGGCTGAGGCCAAAGCCCTGCTTGATGGGGGTCTCATGTTACCTTCCTTCCCTTCCCCAGCAGTCCGGACGCCGCCCGCGTCCGAGTCAAGCGCTACCGCCAGAGCATGAACAACTTCCAGGGCCTGCGGAGCTTCGGCTGCCGCTTCGGAACGTGCACGGTGCAGAAACTGGCGCACCAAATCTACCAGTTCACGGACAAGGACAAGGACGGCGTCGCCCCCAGGAGCAAGATTAGCCCCCAGGGCTACGGCCGCCGGCGCCGGCGCTCCCTGCCCGAGACTGGCCCCAACTGGACTCTGTCCCTGGAGCCACAGGCACGCGCGGTTCCGGCCTCCTCCCGGGTGCATCAGGTGCTCGACACCCTCCTTAAGATTTAGGCGCCTGTGGCAGCAGCGAACAGGCGCGCGTATGCATCCCGCTGGCTTCCCCTGGGGGCTGAGGGTTTCCCAGAGCCGAGCTCCTCAGCCGACGGAGACCGGGCTGAGACAGCCCTGCAGAGACCGGGAGTCCGGTAGGCATCGTCCAGCGGCGAGCCCTGGCTCTGCAGGAGTCCCTTCTCCTCGGAGGCACCGTTCCCTTCCTCCCAATCGGGCCCAGGTGCCCCGTGGGGGCAGAAGAATGTGAGGCAGTGTCTGCCAGACTCACGGAGAGGAGAAAAATTGAGATACAGATGCTTGAGACTCCCCCCCCCCACCCCCGCCCCACCCAGGGGCAGGGGTCTGAGTCCCTGCCGTGCCTACCCACAAACTGATTTCTCACGGGGGACTGTCACCCCACCGGGGCGCAAGCCCCACTATTACTTGAACTTTCCAAAACCTAGCGAGGAAAAGTGCAATGCGTGTTGTATATATAGAGGTAACTATCAGTATTTAAGTTCGTTGCTGTCAAGATTTTTTTTGTAACTTCAAATATAGAGATATTTTTGTACGTTATATATTGTATTAAGGGCATTTTAAAGCAATTGCATTGCCCCCCCTCCCCACTTATTTTAATACGTGAATGTCTGAGCGAGATGGAACATTGCTGCGTGGAATGTGTGAGAGCGTGTGCGTGCAAGACTGATTACCTCTTGTGGAAGAAGGAAGCACCGTGTCTCTGTATATCTATTACATAAAATGGGTGATATGCGAAATAGCAAATCAATAAACTATCTCGATGCTGATTAATTCTCGGCTCACGAGTCTTGGGAGAGATGTTTCCCTTGGTCCTGGCGCGTCCGGGAGCCGCCTAGAGTGGGAAGGTGGCACGGCTGCTCCAGCGCGAGCCGGCCGTGTCCGCGCGCGGGCGGAGCTGTCCCGTGCGCTGCTCTCCTTGTGCTGCGCGCAGAGCGCCTGTCCTGCGAGCGGGTCCGGGCTTCGCGAAGGCTGCTCAAGTCGCAGCCTCGCGTGGCGGTCGGGCCGGGTTGGGTAGGGTGAGCCCTAGCGCAGAGGGGAGACTCGACTCTGCGTTGCGCAACAGAGTCCCAGATTTTATGGAGTTTCTCGCGGAACCCCGTGCGAAAAAGAAAACGCACCTCGGAGAGTTAGGGTGGTCTCCGAGGTCTTCTAAGTGAGGAGTTGTCCCGGGCTGCCGCGGTGTAAAAGTTAGAAGCTACTCCAGCAAAATGTTCGCACTGCTCCGGGAATCCGGCAGCCACGCCAGTAACCCCAATCTTCTGCCGGCCTGGTGCCCCAGCCAGCCGGCGGGCTCATCAGCGAGGCTGTGGCGCCCCCAGCCGGCAGCCGGGGAACGACCCGAGGGCCGTCAGGCGGTACGTGCGGTTTAATAAGTCCTCCTACGTGGGAGTCAGCACACAGCCCTAATGAGAGAGGAAAGAAAAAAACAGTTTGCAGATGCCAACCAGGGCCGGCCCCCCCAGACCTGCACGGCGGCTCCCTGTTCTGGGACCGTGACTCAGCGCCCACACGCTGCGCAGCGTGCAGCTGCTGGCCGGAGGCGGGCGGGACGGACGTGCCGCCGGAATCGTGCGCCTCTGACGGCCTGAGACCTTCATTGTTCCACCTTCTCTTGCCGCTCTCCTCTTCCTTCCTCCTCCCCAAGTTTTTTCATTTTTTTCTCCACTTCTCTCCAGGCTGCCTTTTGCTCCCTCCTTCCTTCCTCCGCCTAGCTTTATCATCTTAGAAGGTTGACCCGCGTTCCGGTGATAGAAGGTGGACACTAAGCCTCAGTGAGTGACTAGAAGTTCAGAGGACCTGGGAACAAGACAGAAGGGGAGGATAAGAGGAAGCACCCCTGATTTTGATTTCCCTGCCCCATTTGTCTCACCCGACGTGCTGGGAACCCAGGATGGAGATCAACTGCTTGTCCTTTTCAGCAAGTGTCCCTAGCCTTTCCACTTCAAAGCATGGCTGAAATGTTGGTGTTTGTAGGTGATCTCAGAAACCTTCCTGGTGGAGAAAAATCTGAGTTTGGAGAATGGAAATGTTTCCAGCAGCCTGCCTTTTCCTGGACCTTTTGCACCCTTTTCTTTCTTTTCTTTCTTTCTTTCTTTTTTTTTCCTTCTTCTTCCTGGTTTTTTTTTTCTTTTTTGGTTTGTTGTTTCAATTTTTTATTTAAATTCCAGTTAGTTAACATACAGTGTAATATTGGTTTCAGGAGTAGAATTTAGTGTTTCATCACTTACATATAACACCCAGTGCTCATCATAGCAAGTGCCTGCCTTAATGCCCATCACTCATTTAGCCCATCCCCCACACCTGCTACCCTGGGGGCCAGGGATAGTTACTTTCAGAAAAAAACCTGTATATACAGTAGCAAAAGAGATCAGTCCTAGGTCTGGGGTCCATATTAATAGTGTCAGTATTCATACAGGTCATTGTCCTACTTGATCTTAATTTTGTGAGGTTCATCAAAATTGAGAAGGTTACAAATGCAGCAACTGACCATCCTTGTCATCAAGGGTCTTTTAATAAAAATTCAGAGAGAACTCTGTGCCAGTCATTGTAAAAGGTACAGGGCATGTATGAATGAAGGAGTGACTAAAAATTCCAGCCATGGAATTTCTGTGTCAGTGAGTGGTTCTGGGTGGTCTGAAGGGGCTATAGAAGCTGCAGAGAGTAGCAAACACTTCGGCCTCGCAGACAGTGGCTCAGGATTAAATACCCTTTTCCTTGAACCAAGGTTTGTCCTACAGCCACAGAACCCTCCAGCCAAACCTCACCCTGGCAGGACTTCAGGCAGGAGACAAAGCTGCCAAAGGCAGGTTGGACACTAGCTTAGGGCTGTTCTGAGCAGGGAATGAGCATCTAGCCTTTAGCCCAAGGAGTCTTATGACTCCCTTCAGGGAATCCAAGGCAATGAAGGAGATGGTTCAGCTCAGAGACGAACGAGGCAGCTGCTCAGCTGGAGTCCTTCCCTACTGAAAACTTTGTGACTGGAGATGTGTCTGAACAGACAGAAGCCCCTCCTATGACCAGTGTGGTACAAGTTCAGAATTGACTGAAGGTCACCATCAAACCCTGGGACCTTCTCTGTGAGCCATTCAATCTACCTTCTGGATTTTTTTCATAAGGTGTTGAAGCTTGTCAGGATAAGGCCTCCTAATGCCAAGAACACATCATTTATCAACAGTGATGAGTCATTTGTGAGCTGATTCGACATGTCCTCAGCTGAGTAGTCACAACTTTTATCTTTAGCTACTGTTGCTGGCTGTGGGAATGGTACCATCCACTTGTAATCAGATGAAGGATACTGGGCAATTTCTTGAGAAGCCAAACACCTTGGCTGAACAGGAGTGGAAGGGAGTTATGGGGGAGGATAGAAACGGATTCTTTTCTTAGCACCCGCTTTGTATCATATATTCTCCTAGCCACTTTGTCCACCTGATCTCATTTAAGTCTTTTTTTTAAAATATTTTTTTAAAGGTTTATTTATTTTAGAGAGAGAGAGAGAGAGCACGAGCAGTGAAGGGACAGAGAAAGAGGGGTACAGAGGATCCAAAGTGGGCTCTTTGCTGACTGCAGACAGTCCGATGCAGTGCTCAAACTCACAAACCATGAGATTGTGACCTGAGCCAAAGTTGGATGCTTAACCGACTGAGCTACCCAGGCACCCCTATCTCATTTAATTCTTAGAGCAGCTTTCTAAAATAGGTGTTATTATCTCTACTTGTAGATAAGAGAATTAAACCTCAGAGACACAAAGGAATTTAGCTACGGTCACACAGTGAGTAGTAAGTGCTAGAGTCTGAATTTGCACCCAAGTGCTATAGTCTATTTTAATGCTACAAATACATGGAGAGTAAGTGGGATAATTTTAACATTTGGATTTTCGGGCCAGGTGTCCCCAAATGTCCTCTAATATGAAGATGGCTTGGGTAGGTGATTTACACCTGTGGTTCTGGAAGGTTTACATGAGGCTGGTAGGACTGGAAGGGAAAACGTCTTTAGTGGTATGCTCAGTGAGTGCAAAATAAATAAATGAAGTGAGTTTTAAAATTCTTGGTCCTAGTTTGAAGCAGGGGATATAAATCAGGAATAGCTTTCCCCCCCCTGAGCTAAGCCACTGACCTCTTTGGTTTTCATTGCCAAATATAGTTAGAACATACCCTGAAGGCCTCAAGAGCTGGCTTCTGAGGGGAAGGCCTTCTGAGCTATTCCTGGCCAAACACAGTCCCACTCTGTAGGTCTTTAGTCGCCTGTAAGAACACCTGTGTCTACAAAGCTACAAATAGAGTTTCCACTCTTGAGGTGGAACCTTTTGTCTTTGGCAATTGTTGCCCAAGGCAGCTTTTCAGAGGCTGTTGTAAGCTGACTGCTGTAAGTTGAAGGCTGCCCCTCCTTTCCTCAGCCAAGGAGAAGGCCTTGTTATCCTGGGTCCTACGGAGATTTCTGCCAAAGCTGGGTTGGAGGCTTGATCTCCATTTGCATGGGACGAAGGGTGAGGCTAGATAGCTATCTGGTGGTCCCACTGGTCTTATTCCAGAGCTATTTTGGAACATTCTGGAAAAACAATAAAAATGACTGTGATCACACAGGTGGCTGAATTTAGTAGATTATTGTGCATTTATCCAATAGCAGGAAAGTACTTCTGAGTATTAAGATGAGTTTTTGGAACATAAAAAAAAAAAATGCCTTTTCCTTATTATACGATATTTATTCAGTGAAGAAAAAAGATTCACCTTTCATACCACTCCTAGAGATAGCTACTATTAATATCTTAGTATATACCCTTTTGGACATTTATATATATAATACATATACATTTATATACAAATTGAACTCAAGTGCAGAAAGCTGAATTAAACATATTCCTCAATTTTAAGCAAACTGTCATTACCAGTCTATTCTGGGCTTCTCTCTTGTTTTATTTTAATTATTTAATTTTTTCTCCTTTAATATCCATACCCCTTTCCATTTCCTTCATAGGAACCCTCTTTAACATATCTTTATGATGATTTATATTCCCTCTCTCTTTCTCCATATATGTATGTATATATATATTCTTTAAAAAAATTTTTTTTAACATTTATTTATTTTTGAGAGACAGAGAGAGACAGAGCATGAGCAGGGGAGGGGGAGAGAGAGAGAGAGGGAGACGTAGAATCCAAAGCAGGCTCCAGGCTCTGAGCTGTTAGCACAGACCTTGACACGGGACTACAACTCACGAACTGCGAAACCATGACCTGAGCCGAAGTCGGACACTCGACCGACTGAGCCATCCAGGCACCCCTGTATATACATATATATATTCTTGATCCTTTTATTCTGTTGGAGTGTTTGTTTTTTCCTGTTGACTTGAAATACTACCTAATGATTAAGAATATTAAAGTCCATCATGTTCGCACATTCCTTTTTTTCCTTTTTGTGGAGTGTGCTTTTTTTGCCATACAAAACTTATAGATATTTATGTAATCAAAGTTACCAATCTTTCCCTTTATAATTTCTGTCTTTTAAAAAATGTTTATTTACTTTTGAGAGAGAGAGAGAGAGCACAAGTGGGGAAGGGGCAGAGAGAGAGGGAGACAAAGAATCTCAAGCAGGCTCCAGGCTCTGAGCTGTCAGCACAGAGCCCAACACGGGGCTCAAATCCATGAGATCATGACCTGAACAGAAGTCAGATGCTTAAGTGACTGAGCCACCCAGGCACCCCTATAATTTCTGTCTTTCTTGGTTTCCTTAGGGTCTTTCTGTGTATTTTAGAATATTTGCCTATTTTTCTTTTAACACTTTTTAAAAATGTATTTATTTTTATTTTTTTAGAGAGAGCATGAGCTTTCTTTTATTTTTAATTATTTTAATTTAATTTAATTAAAAAAATTTTTTTAAATGTTTATTTATTTTTGAGAGAGACAGAGTGTGAACGGGGGAGGGGCAGAGAGAGAGGGAGACACAGAATCTAAAGCAGGCTCCAGGCTCTAAGCTGTCAGTACAGAGCCCGATGTGGGGCTCGAACCCAGGACTACAGGATCATAACCTGAGCTGAAGCTGGTCACTTAACTGACAGAACCACCCAGTCACGCCTATTTTATTTTAGATAGAGCATGTGGCGCAAATCAGGGAAAGGGGCAGAGGGAGAGAGAAAGAATCTTAAGCAGGCTCCATGCTGAGTGTAGACCTTAACACAGGGCTTGATCCCGCCCATGACGCTGGGATCATGGACCTGAACCAAAATCAAGAGTAGGGTGCCCAACCGACTGAGCCACCCAGATGCCTCTCTTCTAACACTTTTGTAATTTCATTTTGTATATTTAATATTTTTATGCAACTGGAATTTATTTTGGTGTATGATGTGAGGTAGGGATTTAACTCGATTTCTTTTCTCCCAAATCGTTGGCCAGTTGCCTAGTACATATACTAAGTAGTACACATTTTCTGCAGGATTTAAGAGGTTTCCTTTATCATATACTACAGAGGTTTTCAAGCTGTGTTCTATAGAGCCACAGGATTTTCCTGAGTTATTTCTGTAGATTCCTGGGGAGACAAAGAGGAAGCAAAAGGGCCAGATTCCTACTGCAGCTTCAGATGGAGCAGTCCTATTCTTTTTTTGTTTTATATGTTGGGGCTCTATGTCAGATTTTATTTGAAGAGAGTTCATCTGCCTGCAAATCAGTAATATAATAAATTCTTTTTTTTGTTTGTTTTAGTTTTCATTTTAATTCCAGTTAGTTAACACAGTGTTCTATTAGTTTCAGGTGTACAGTATAGTGGTTCAACAATTCCACACATCATCCTGTGCTCATCACAAGTGCACTTCTTAATCCCCATCACCTATTTAACCAATCCCCCCACTCCCTAAATTCTTAAACACTAAATACTTGAATTTGCTTCTGGTCCTTTTATTCTCTTCTATTGCTCAGTCCATCTCTCCTGTATTAGTTTTACAATTAAAAAAATTATTATGCAATTTTTCAAGCATACACAAAAAATAGAGATAATAACATGAACTTCCATATGCCTATTGTCAAAATCTAATACTTATCAGGGGCACCTGGATGGTTGGGTTAGTGGAGCATACAACTCTTGATCTTGGGGTGGTGAGTTCAAACCCCACACTGGGTGTAGAGTTTACTTAAAAATAAAATAAAAATTGGGGCTCCTAAGTGCTCAGTCGGTTGAACGTCTGACTCTTAATTTTGACTCGGGTTGTGATCCCAGGTTCGTGGGATCAAGCTGTGCATCAGGCTTTGCACTGAGCATGAAACCTGCTTAAGATTCTTTCTGTCTCCCTCTGCCACTCTCTCCAGCTTGCACACACTCTCTCTCTCTCTCTCTTTTTCTATCTCTTTAAAATAAAATAAACATATAAACTAACACTTATCAAGAATTTGCCATGCTTAATTCATCTATCCCAATTTTGTTTTGTTTTTTGTTTCTTGCCAAAGAACCTGGTTTTCTTTTCCTTCCTTCCATCCTTCCTTCTTTACTCTCCTGTCTACTGTCCAGACACTATATCATTTCACCCCCACACACACTTCTATATACATCTGTTTTAAAAAAAAATCTTTCTTACATAACCAAATGCTATTGTCGCACTTAACATTAACAGTAATTTTGTGGTATCATCTCATACCCATTCCATAATCAAATTTGCCTTATTGCCTCAAAAATGTCTTTTGACAGTGGTTATTTCAAAACAGACTCCAAATAAGAATGTTGTATCTCTAAAGTTTCTTTTAATCTTGAGCAACCCCTCTCCCTTTTGTTTTCATGCCATCGACTTGTTGAAGAAAACAATGTTTTGATAATTCACATTTAGAACTTTTATTATTAAGGGGTGCCTGGGTGGTTCAGTCGGTTAAGCATCTGACTTTGGCTCAGATGATCTCATGGCTTGTGAGTTCAAGCCCTGGGTTGGTCTCTGTGCTGACATCTCAGAGCCTGGAGCCTGCTTCAGATTCTTCGTCTCCCTCTCTCTCCCCCTCCCCCACTCACGCTCTGTCTCTCTCTCTCAAAAATAAATACACATTTAAAAATTAAAAAAAAAAAAGAACTTTTATTATCAAGATAAATCTTGATTCTCCATTTCCCTGTGCTTGTGTAAACTCAGCCAGAACATCCTGGCCTGCTCACTTGTCAGGGTCGGGTGGGGCCCTGGAGTGGTCAATGTTGTAGTATTTCTTACAGAGACAGAGTATCTTGAACTGTTAATCTTTGTGCTTTTCTTTGCTACACTTTTTCCACTTGACCTTTTCCCTAGTAAATCAGAGGCATTGCCTGAAGAGAATTAGGATTGGTACAACCGGAATGCAAAGAGAAAGAAACAGTCAGAATAAAACAGTCAATGTTCAGTTTTCTGACTTTTAAAATAGCCTCTTGAAGCCCACATCGTGAACAATAGTTTTGAAAGCCAAAGCCTTTAATTTGCAGAGAACCAGGTTTTGTTGAGAGAAGAAAAAGCCCTTGAGAATCAAAAGGAAGGCCCGGAAGCCTGAGGGATTGGGTTTTGCCCTAAGGACATATTGGAAACAGTCTAGAGAGAGTGCCAGACTAAGCCCTTTCACCCAAGCATCCTCTGGCCTGGAGGAGGGCTGGTACCTAGGAGGCTGGAGGGAGGCCTGGGGAAAAGCCCCACCATGAAGAGGACAGCACCCTCCAGAGACTGCCGCCAGTCAGCCACAGGAAGCCTGTGGAGGCTGATCAATGCCTGGAGCTCATCTGCCATTTGAGTGAGTCCCACTGTTGCTGAGCTGAAGAGCCTCATTAGCTGTGTTTTTGTTTGGTTGGTTGGGTTTATTTTGTTTTTTGTTTTTGTTTTGTTTTTTTTACCACTGCAGGGCAGGTGCAGGTGGGGGTGTGGGGGGAGAAGTATCTTTCATCATCAGCCACACTCAGGTGGCCCAGCAGAAGTGATGCTTGCCTGTGCCTGCAGTCATTGTGGAGCCCCATCTTGGTTGCTCTGTGTGGTAGAAGACATTATGAAGTCACCCCCAGCTTCTTAGACCAAAGTGTGGGCACTTTACACCAAATGGGTGGTGGAGATACAGGGTGAGTCACCCATCTCTGTATTTGGGTGGGGCCGGACACTGAAAGACTCAGTGCATTATATTCGCAAGTCACACGTGGGACAGGATCTCCTAGCCTACTTTCACTCTTGTGCTCTAGTTTTTGTCTGAATTGGATGGGTTTGTTTCTCCAGTTAAAGCAGTGATCTTTAACCTCTTCTGCCCGTTAAAATCACCTGGAGGAGGGGTGCCTGGCTGGCTCAGTTGGTGGAGAGTTGATGACTCTTGGTCTCAGGGTTGTGAGTTTGAGCCCCATGTTGGGTGTAGAAATTACTTAAAAATAAAATATTTAAAAATAAATTGAAATAAAATAAAATAAAATCACTTGGAAGAGGTAAAAAAAAAAAAAAATACTGACCCCTGACCCCAAGCCCTGATGAGGGACTAGAAGGCAAGCTGAGGGCCAAGCACAAGCTAGCAACCCCCCACCTTGCCCACCCCCACCACCAAGGTAGGATATGTATAATATTCTCAGGGGCTCCTGGCTGCCCAAGAACAAAGGAAAGAACAGAAAACAAATGGTTAAACTGATACGATTACCAAAAAAAGGGCAATCTTATCAATAGCCTAAAGTCCAGGAACTCTCTACTGTCTTTTCTGTTTGTTTGTTTGTTTGTTTGTTTATTATTTATTTTTGAGAGTGAGAGAGACAAAGCATGAGCGGGGGTGGGGGGGGTGGGGGTGGGGGGGTGGGGGGGGTGGGCAGAGAGAGAGGGAGAGACAGAACCCGAAGCAGTCTCCAGCTCTGTGCTGTCAGCACAGGGTCCTATGCAGGGTTCAAACCCACAAACTGTGATATCATGACCTGAGCCAAAGTCTGATGCTTAACCAACTGAGCCACCCAGGTGCCCCATCCCTACTGTCTTAATGTTAATGCTCTGCTAGAGGGAAAAGCAACCTTAGCTTAACAATAGTTAGGCCTCCAGTAATCTGTAAATTCTCTTTAGCATATGGAAATTCCTTTAAGAAACATCTTCTTGACTTTACCTCCCCCAACTCCTTAGTATGTAACCAGTCACTCTTCACAACCCCAGTGCAGCTCTTTCTGGCCATGGGTCCCGTCCCCCCGTGCTTTAATAAAATCACCAAAGATGACTTTTTGCACCAAAGATGACTTCAATAATTCTTTCTTGGCCATTGGCTCCAAACCCCACCATCACCCCGAAACTTCATCAGGCCCCATCCCAAACCAGTTGAACTAGGTTCCCTGTGGGGCATAATGCCATTGTGTGATTTTGAGTAAAATTTTATTTTTGTGAGACCACTTAACTTTATTCAGCCCAGACGTTATTGCTCTTAAGCTATTTCAAAAATGTACCCCAGTGATCATAACAGACTGAGACCAATAGTTAGTTTGCTTATTTAGTTTTTTAGTTGTTAGTTTTAGATTTAGGGTTGTATTCAGTAACACAGCCAGAAATAGAAGGGTTAACTGCAGCCATCAGGGACAGGTGTTTGGCAAGAACACCAGCCGCAGGTGACGGGAAGAAGGCCAGCCCAGGACGAGGTAACAGACAACAGATGGTTTTGCTATAAGGAACTGGCATCAAGGAGGAACAGTAGGAAGTAACAAGGCATCATGAATGGCAGAGAACACAGCAATAGGCATTATAGGAGCAGAAGATAGGCAGGCCTCAGGGATGTCCAACTATAGAAGACAGAGAGAGGACAATGCTTGTGACAGCTTGTCATGGGCTGGATTGTGTTTCCCCTCCCCAAATGCATATGTTGTAGTCTTACCCTTCAGAACCTTAGGATGTGACTGTAATTTGGAGATAAGGCCTTTATTTATTTTTTTATTAAAAAAAATTTTTTTTTTTTAAACGTTTATTTATTTTTGAGACAGAGAGAGACAGGGCATGAGGAGGGGCAGAGAGAGAGGGAGACACAGAACCTGAAACAGGCTCCAGGCTCTGAGCTGTCAGCACAGAGCCCGACGCGGGGCTTGAACTCATGGACCGTGAGATCATGACCTGAGCCGAAGTCGGATGCTTAACCGACCGAGCCACCCAGGCGCCCCGGAGATAAGGCCTTTAAAGAGATAATTAAAGAAAAATGAGGTCTTGTGTGTGGGCCTTAATCGAGTATGACTGGTGTCCTTATACAAAAAGGAGATTAGGACACAGACAACAAGTAGACTGAAGGATGACCATGTGAGGGCACAGTGAGAAGGCAGCCATCTGCAAGCCAAGAGGAAGGCCTCAGAAGAAACCAAACTAGTTTACACCTTGATCTTGGACTTACAGCCTCCAGGACTGTGAGAGAAAACATCAATTGTTTAAGCCACCCAATTTATGGCATTTTTGTTACGGCAGCTCTAACTATTGTCAGAGGGATCAGCGAGAACAGGGCAGGGCTTTAGTCCTGGAGATAGGATATCATGTCTGATACCAGGCATACAACAAGGGTCAAGGAACCAGCACTGGGTCACTGATTAAAGGCAAGCAGGATGTCATTCAATCAATCAGCCAGCAATCTTTTTTTAAGCTCCTACTCTGTTGTGGGCCCTGTTCCAGGCACTGGATATACTGCTGTCGCAGTGGTCCAGATGAGACATGATGTTGACTTGGATTAGGAGGGTAGCAGTGAATGAGCAAATTGGACACTGAAACAATCCCAACATGGAAGTGATGCTCCTTTAAGACTTCCTGAGCAGGCATGTACCTACCTACAGAGGGTTTTAAATGACTTCATTTTCAGAGAGAAGGAGCTGTGGGAGCAGGGAAGAGGCAGGTTACTTATAACTAATCCAAGTAAATGATTTGTCTCATTGGGAGAAAGTAAAGTTTCAGTTTACATGAAGTTTTCACTGGCACCTAGGTTAACAAATGTGGACATTTCCCCTGAATGTCTCCATCCCATGTTCCTTAGTCTAACACATGACTTTCCAACTTTATCTTAATTTTATTAGTTTTCCTAAAACATCAAAGTTTCTTTCCCAGCCCATGTTTCAGTGGAAAACTCAAGCGTTTCCAGGCAATAACTCCATCATCTGTGCCACTGTAGACAATCATCAGATAAACTTCCGTAATTCATACCACATCTGCTCTCCCAGCTCTGTATGACCTGGAGCATAAAAAACAATCCTCCAAATAATTTTTTTTTCCCAAAATAAGCATTCATTCTGAATTTCCCCCACCAATTTTCTATTAAATGAGAGAAAAATTGTCAACACTGAATCATCCAACTTTTATTAAAAGCTGGGAAGTCTTTCAAAGCTTTCGGAGTAAACTGTTCTGTTAAACATGACAAGTAGATAATGGGAAATAGTTGCATCTATATGGTTCTTGTTGATATCTTTGCAAATTCTGGTAACTGGGGACCGCCTGAATATAGGCATTCTTCTCTACTTTATCACTGTGGAGGACTCTTTCCTCACCCCATTATTTGAAAAATTAAAGTGATGTGAGAGCCCAAACTGATTTGTACTCTGGCCTTGTTTCATTCAGCAGGCAGCATGGGGGAAGAATAAAGGACATAGGCTTTGAAGTCAGGCAGCCTTGAGTTTGTACATGGATTCTTCCTCCACCTAGCCCTGTAATTTTGGGAAAATCCCTTAACCTGAGTCTCCATTTCATTAGCTATAAAGTGGGGATAATAATATTTACCTTATAGGCTTGTTGTGAGGACAACGTATATGACAGCTTCAACTCTGTGCCTGGCAGTGTAGTAAATGCTCATTAAATGGCAGCTGTTTTTAATAGTAACAACCAAGGATGCTCTGATTAAAAAAAAACAAAAACAAAAACAAAAAAACACCTGCTCTTTCCCCATGCTACAACCCAAAGCTGAAACAATGGTTGTACCACTTCACCTTGGATTAATAATCATCTTTAAAATGAGGAGATGAAATCAATGACATCTCAGTTTCCTCCCTTACACAACATTCTAAGATCTTATACTCAGTGAGAAATGAGCAGTGAAGAGCAGAAGGAATTAAACTATCTTCTCTGATCAGTTGCTCTGGAGGGTCAAGCTTTGCTTCACTAGTACATCCGGTTACAAAGCTTATAGGATTATGTCTTTTCAAGAGAGCTTGGAGGAGGAGGCCTGGGTGGAGAGTACCAGCTAACTTCAAGGCTGCAAAAACAATTCTTTCTTCAGGGTAATAGAATTAGAGCAAAGGGATGTTTGACCTTTTCAAGATGTTTTTTAATGCAAAATACAAGGTATGCACATAATCTTGTTTTCTGACCAATCCTTTAAAAAATCTGGCATATTAATGACTTTACTTAAAAGCATGAAGATGGGAGCCAGAAGGAAACTTTTCTTTCTGAACAATGACTGAGAAGGGAATTCTAATGAATATTTTGGCATACAGATCTCATTTTCTGGCTGCTGCAGGACCCAAGAGCCAGTAGGTCATAATTAAAGCCAATAATGGCAACTCCAGACAGTTATCCAAATATTTTCCTGGTGCTGTCAATTCTCTGCATTAAATGATTTAACATCATATTTGGGGAGTGTAGAACATACATGCAGAGAGGGAATTACATGTTGATAGGAATTCTGGAACATTTGCTGCAAGTTGCCCCAAAAGATATTGTTTATTACATTCAAAGGAATTATAGAATGTTTTCCTTGGTAGATAATTTTGAAGGACCCTTTCAGTGCAGAGAGCTGTGAAGTATGTCCTTAAATCCTCAGAACAAGATCACATTTTCTGCAGGAAAGAAGAAAATTACGTGCTTGGGGCTGAAGCCCCATGTTATGTAAATAAATGAACTTGTCCTACCTCTACTACACCTTTCAGGAATGTTCTCTTTGATCACCAGGAGCTGCTAATGCTGCAGATGTAATTATGTAACTTACAAAAAGCCAAAGCTACTCACTTTTCTGTCAATTGCACTTCCAAAAAGAAAACCCATAAATATATCTGTTTGTAAAATCTGTCTAGGAGGGGCGCCTGGGTTGCTCAGTCGGCTGAGTGTACGACTCTTGATTTCGGCTCAGATCATGATCTCACAGTTCGTGTGTTCAAGCCCTGCATTGGGTTCTGTGCTGACAGCGTGGAGCCTGCTTGGGATTCTCTCTCTGCCTCTCCCACTGCCCCCCTCCCCCTCAAAATAAACAAAATAACTTTTTAAAAAAAGTCTGTTTAGGTTCTTGGAACAAGGTCTTGAATTTTGTCTTTTTTTTCTGTAACAAGTTTTGTAACTTTAAAAATAGTGACTCCACAAAATCCTTCAGCCCCATCTCCACCCTCCTCCATCTCTCCTTTAAATGATAAAAAAGTTTCCCCCTGGATGGAATTTAAGCAGCTCAATCTAAAGTGGGGCTGAGAGAGCACAAAGCACCATTGGGGGATGAAATAAACTGGCCTGTTACTTCTTAAAGACAAAGCTGGATTTACTCTGCAAAACAGTTCAGCAAAAATTTGGGTTCCAAACTCTAGTGCTGTGCTGTGGCAATGGAAACTTTCCAGCCACAATTTGAAGTTAGGAGCCAAGCACAAAACTGAGGCAAGGAAGACATTTGAGGCCAAACCAGACAGTGATCTTGGCACTGCCTGCTCCTGAGCCCAGAGCTACAGTGGCTGTGAGGTGGTAAGGTCCTTAAATCTCTAGGTGCACCAGAGACCAGATTTGAAAACTCCTTGAATCCCCTATCTTTCTCTACCCACACGTTTCACCCCATGTTTTATATTGTAAGAGATGGTGAAAATGCTGTGAGGTGAATAGACAATTCTTAGGGCTATTTCCACTTAATCATACTTGGGTTTCTCTGCGGCCTCCCCACCAAGTGTGAGCAACTCCTTGACATTGGGCAAGAGAACATGAGACTCACAGCCACAGCCTCTGCCTCTGTGATCTGGCCACTCTGTGGCGGTCACTGTCCTATCTGACCTACAGAACCAGGCAGGCATCTGGCTTGAGGGTGGGGGGCGGGGGACTTTTTTTGAGTTCTTTTGTCAAAATGCACAGAGTCCACTCGAGAAGACTATATTCTCCACATTACAAGATGGCAGTGTGCCAGTTTCTGGGCCAGCTGGCTGACTCAGAGATGAGGAGACTATTCCATGACACTTTGTTTTCATTCCAGCCCAAAGGGTAAAAAATGTGAAACTTTGCTGCCACCTGCTGCTTCCTTAGAAATAAATTCTTGAAATGATTCTAGGATGGTTATGCATTGGTTTATTTTAGCAAAAAGCCTTGAAGAATTTGGGGGATTTCAGAATATATGTTTATGTATTTGGATACCATCTGGTCTGTCACTTCCTAGGATGGATTGTTGGGCCACACACGTGGCTTCCTTCTTTTTGGCCATTAATTCCTGTCTGCCTATCCTTTGGTATAAGCTAGGTAGGGGGCAGGAGGGAAGGGCAGATTCCCTGACTGACCCCAGACAACCTTCCAAGGGAGTTCATACAGAGCTCTTGGCCAATGAGATTTAGGTTTGGAAGTCCTTTCTTCACAGGCTCATGAAGTCCTAGAAGTCAAGACTGAAGGCAAATTCCTCAAGCACTGGCTGTTCTCCCAGGGGTGTGCCAGTGAGTAGTATTCCTCAGAAATACCTGTTGGGAAGTAGTTTCCTCAGCAGAGGTGGCTGTAAACCTTGGGATGAGGTTCCTTTGTAATGTCTCCAAATGTTTTCTTGAGGAAACAGAAGCAGATTAAGGAAGAGGGCCCCCTAGGAAAATGAAGGTAACCCGATTTTATTCACTTCCAGGTGAGAATTCTTGAGCTCAGGTTAGATCAACAGAGGGAAAAGCACAGTGAAGAGCATGGGAAGAGTTAGTAGTCATATGCTTAGATGGGCCTGATAAGGGTCCTTAGTCATCTTAGTAGAGGCACCCAGAGCACAGAGATGTCCTAGTCTTGACTATATTAGTAGTTGTTGCTGCTCCAAATCCGAAAGTGGGATTTTCCTCTGCATTCTCCAGGAAGATCCATTTGTATGTAAATGAGTTCCTTTCCATTGTCTTCTAAGAATTCGTTTGACCAAGAGCTTTTTATTGGCAGAGATTAATGAATCTATTAAGTGTGTTTTTGTATAATTCTAAGTGCCTATTCTTCCTCTTAAAAAAAAAAAAGTAAGATCCGGGACTTCGTAGATGGAAGGAAATGACGCTTGATCTTTCTCCTATCAAAGAGAATGTTACTAATAGGCATGGAAAGTATGTGATTGCCTATTGCTCAGTGTCTGGAATGATAGTTGGCATGTGGTAGCACGTTCATTGAATAAATGATCAAACTTATCATCCATTGTTCTTTCCAGTAGGTCTGTGAGTCCTGTTGAGAAGGAATGGGTGGGGGTAGAAAGGAACAGAAGAAAGACTCTCAGAGCTAATAAGGTGAAAAGTCGGTGGGTAGAGAAACTACCCATAGCAACTAGGATGCTATGGTAGGACCCAAACTAATACCATATAAGCTTCAAAATGTATGTGTATTACTCACAAATTAAATAAAATTCTTGTGGAAAAAATCAAACAAGAAGGTTAGAATGTACAAAATTCCTCCTTCCGTGTCTCATTTCCTAAAGCATTACCACTGTTAATGTTTTGCACAAGCCTGACTGTTTATGCTTCACATATTTTCTTGTTTATGCCCCTGTTGTTCCCTCTTAGAATCTGGTAAAGCCTTTGGAAAAGTTCTGGTCTGTCTCAGCTGTATAAATCAGAGTTCAGGGAAGAGACTTGGGTACTACTAAAGAGATAGTAGAATCTCCCCAAGGGGGCTCATGTTCTGATGGTAATGGAACGTGAAGTGGAGACCCAAAGCAGAAAGGAAAACTCCAGAGGACCAGGTCAAAGTAGTGATTTCAACTTCTCCTCCCCTCTTGGAGATTCTCTCTTTTTTAGGTTTCCTTTTTTTTTTCTTCCTTCCCCCCAGCTTTATTTATTTATTGAGGCATAAATGACAAATAAAATTATATATATTTAAAGTATACAGTGTGATGATTGAACATGTGTTATATTGTGACATGATAACCACAGTTAAGTTAATGAACACATCCATCACCTCACCTAGTTACCTCTCGGGTCTGCGTGTGTGGTAAGTGTTCTTCAGGTTTACTGTTTGGGCAAGTTTCAAGTATATAACACAGTATTGGTGACGATAGTCCTCATGGCTGTACATTCAATCTCCAGAGTTATTCATCTTATAACTGGAAGTTTATACCCTTTGACTAAAACCTATCATTTTCTCAGCCTCCCCACAGCCCCTGGCTACTACCATTCTACTCTCTGTTTCTACGAGTTCAATTTTTTCTTTTTCTTTTTTTAGGATTCACATATGCGTAAGATCATATGGTAGTATACAGTATTTGTCTTCTGGAGATTATCTTTTTAAAAAAATGTTTATTTTATTTATTTTGAGAGAGAGCACACACACATGTGGGAAGGGGCAGAGAAAGAGAGGGAGAGAGAGTATCCCAAGCAGGCTCCTCACTACCAGCACAGAGCCTGATGCAGGGCTTGATCTCAGGAACCTTGAGATCATGACCTGAGCCAAAATCAAGAATGGGATGCTTAACCAACTGAGCCACTAGTGCCCCTGGAGATTATCTTGATAGTGTTCAGGGCACAGATGTTTTTTCAGGAAGGGAATCAACTTCTCAGGAGAATAATGAGTTTGGTGCTTACCTGTGTGCTTGATTTGAGTAGCATAGGAGCCTTTTGTCCTGTGTACCTATTGAACCCTTGCTTCCCCTAGAAACCTGGTCCAGCCCAAGTGTCAGAGCTAGAAACCCTAATCTGGTCTACACTTTGGAGTGGGGAAGAGGGTATAGTAATTGCCAGGAGAACTGAAGACAACCATAAGGTAGGACAGATGCCTGGTGAACTCTTTCCTTCATGAGGCTACTGGACCCTTATCCTGACAGATGTTATTTTGCAAGGGTGTTTATGAGGCTCCCTCGTGACCAGATGAACAAGACCATTGCTATTTCAGCAAACCTGTTTTCCGATGAACATACACTCCTGCTGGATGGTGTCAGGACGTGGTGGCTTGAGTGTTTTATAATTTTTTTTAATGTTTACTTATTTTTGTGACAGAGAGAGACAGAGCATGAGTGGAGGAGGGCAGAGAGACACACACACACACATAGAATCCAAAGCAGGCTCCAGGCTCCAAGCTATCAGCACAGAGCCTGACACAGGGCTCGAACTCACCAGCTGTGAGATCATGACCTGAACTGAAGTCAGACACCCAACCAACTGACTGAGCCACCCAGGTGCCCCAGTTTAAGTGTTTTAGATACCATCTTTGCCCCTCCTGTTGTGTTTGGTGACTAGCATGCTGTCAAGAAAATACAGCAGGGCTTCTATGAACTTAAAAAGAGCATTTCAAAACACTATATTAGCTTTTTGTCCCTTCAGTCTGTTTTTCCTAGAACAAATGTAATCTCAGTCTCTACACATTTTGTTTAAAATAGTTCTTCTGGTGAGTCACCTAAAGTTAAGCTGCAGATATGGTATTGCTTTAGTCATGTCAAGCTTGAAATGTTAGCCAAGTTCTAGTAACTACTCATGGGGGGAGCTCGTTGTATGCTCTTGTATGTGTTTTGGGGAAAGATCCAAGAATATCCAGAGACAAAGATAGGCCTGAGATGAGCCAGTCAGTATTATGCATCTCAGAATGGGCTGCAAGAGCTTCTGAAGCATAAGGAATGGTTTCAACTGGCTCAGAAACTCCTCATGGCCCAAGACACATGAAGGTTCTGCCCATCATCCACTAGTCCCCACCCCAACAAGTGGACAGAAACTTGGGGAAATCACCAAGAGACCATGCAGAGGGGTCAGAGGACTTTGCAGATGCTCTGAGGAAGAAAGTAAAGCTTTAAAGAGAACAACATGCTATGACTTTAAAGGTCATTATCTAGTTCACACTTACATCAGACTCTAAATATTGTCAGAAAATGGATAAGTTTGCCAGGACCAGGAACAGAAAAATCACTCAAAAGAGACCACAGAACTCTTTAAGGTTAGTGCAGCCGCCGCAGGCCACGATCCTCAAACCTGATGCTGCCTTGTGAGAGACTTCAACAGGAAGGAGAAACATCAGCTGCTTAAAGGAAAATTTATGCTTGCTGACCCTCAAAACTTGTAAAAGGCTTTCAAGCCACATGAGTGCATGCAACCTTGTCTATCCTTCTTCCACCAAGTGGAAGTGGGGTTGGAAGGGGAGACTTGCACTCCTTACATAAAGTCCCTGTCAGACACCAGCTGTACTATGGCCTATGAATGCTCTGCCCTTCTCCCTTCCCAGGGTACAGATTGGTGTCCAGTTAGCACTGAGCAGTAGCTATCAGCTTTACCCTCCTGCTGGCCCCACCCTCTGTTGGCCAAATCCAGGTCACCTCCTGCCAGGCAGCTGCTGGGTGAAAGTCCAGAACAGCTTTCCCGAATAAACAAGTCAAAGAAAGGCAGTTCCCAGCAGTGGTTGGGGCTGTGCTCCAGAAGTCTATTTGCAAATCTGTCCTTTGGAACTTGGAAGATATTTGCAGGAGGAGCAATGTTATGCATTGTGGCAGGGTTTCCAGGCTAGACCACAGCCTCGTTTAACCAGGTTAAATGGATTTAACCCAGAATGGACTTGGAAGGCAGTGCTCTAGAACTTTTCATCATGGGCAATAGATTTGCAATCTGTCTTCAGTTTATAGATGTTTGATAAGCTAGGCATAGTACCAGCTGATGTCCCCACATTCAAAGCTGCCTCAGATTTGTGGGGTAGGTTGATTCAGTGACTCCTGAGTGCCAACACAGTGGCTGAGATCTTTACAATCTCATGAAGCCCCTGCTCCCCTTTCCCACCTCTATGCTTAAGGCTGAAGGTGAAGGATGACTATTCCAGTTTTTCATTAGTTTCATCCCTCAAGGTATCCTGGTGTTGGGCCAGACAGGGATGGGTGAGAATCTTGGCTCCCTTACTTACAAAGTTCCATAGGTTCTCTGAGGTTCAGTTTCTTCTTAGCAAAACTGATGTAGTGTGTACCTATGAGAGCCTTGGGGTTGCTTCTCCAGTATCTGTTCTGCTTCTCTTGGTAACTACCATGACTTTTGTTAGGGTATTCACATCTCTGCCCAACAGACTACTCCATTATTGAAGGCTCAGGCCTAATACACTTCCATTTTGCAGCTGTAATGGTGAGTGCGGCCTAATTCAGGCCAATGAGCTTGCCAAAGTTTACTGGTTACTTCCAGGAGAAAAATAAATAACGTTCCCTGTCTCCCGCTAGATAAGAGTGGGGGATATATGTGGTTCCAGTAGCAACAGAAAGCCACTCTGAGACTGCAACAGGGGCCAGCCCTAAATGGAAGCTCTTATTGCGGCTGGTAGAGTGGAAAGATATTTTTGTTATTGTTGTTGTTTTAAATTTGTTTATTTATTTTGAGAGAGAGAGAGAGAGAGAGAGCAGGGGAGGGGCAAAGAGAGAGAATCCCAAGCAGGCTCTACACTGTCAGCACAGAGCCTGATGTGGGGCTGGAACCCAGGAACTGTGAAATCATGACTTGAGCCAACTAAGAGTCAGACATTTAACCGACTGAGCCACCAAGAAGCTCCTGGAGTGGAGAGATGCTAAACAGGACTACTGAAAGAAGTTGCTGAACTCCTAAATCAACCCACCCTGAAGTCTGTTCCACTTCTATTGTTTCTAGTGTGTAAACCAATAATCCCTATCACCTGATGCCATTTTGAGTAGAGCTTTCTGTTCTTGCAGTTGGAAGATATGTTAACCAAGACATCACAGCATAGTTGTTTTTTTTTTTTTTTACCACAGATATTAAATGAGATAAAGCATTCACAGTGTTGAACACAAAGTCTGACTTATAGATGTGATACGCACACCTCTAGCCCAAGGGCATTAGTTGGATAGACCATAGTTTCTCAGGCCTTTGTTGAGGGTAAGGAAGAAGAAGTTCTGGCTCAGCAGATCCTCGGCATCTTGCCTGGACTGGGAGGTGGCCCTGCTGGACTGGTTCTAGTTATAGGATCAACTCTTTTGGAGGGAGTAGGTTCTGTAAGCCTGGGATTCCCTCAGCCCCTGGGCAGGTATGTGCACTGAAGAGGGTTTTGGGACAAAGAGAAAAGAAAAGAAAGAACCATGATTTGTTGGAGCAATAGCAAAAAAGACCCATCTTTGGGGTCAGGGTTAATCTCTTTACTTCTTTCTCTCCTCCTTTTCCTACTTACCTCCTTACACTTTTGCACACTCCCAATTCTCAGGCCTGGAGAACATGGGAAGCCAGAGTTGGGAGGGATTGCTGGTAAGGGAGGGGAGGCATTTATAGAGAGTAGCAGGGATCTCAATTTTCAAACTAAATGGTGGATTTAGACTCCTATAGGAGTTTGGCAAGGTTGGTGCCTTAGGGTCTTTACAGGAAGAATAAGAATCTAGGCAGGGCAGCTGGTTCAAGGACAAAGGTTGTGTTGTGACTGTAGTAGGAGGGAGGAGTCATTTGGAGCACACATTGTGGTTGTAAGTCAGATTTCTGGTCATTTCATCATCCCCAGATTTAGGCCTGAGTCCCTACGGAGAGGAGGCTGCAATAAACGAATAAGTCAACACAAAGCTGGCATGACTGAAATCTGTGTAAGAAACCTGGTTCATGTGACATCAGTGCTTTGTAACCTTGCTACGTCAGAAGAGTAGACCTCATTATCCCATTTTAGCACACTGCTTTTGGGGGGTGTGAGAACCCAGGATGGAACAGGAATATGAGAAAATACTTCTTCACAAAAATGGGTTAAGGATGCCTTGTTCCAACAGTGAAATGAGTGCCTACAAGTGAAAATAGACTCCAGTGTGATCTGACTAGAACAGGATTGACCTGTCAGCCTCTTATCTGCACACTAGATTTATGACTGTGGTCAAGAATTGCCCTGGCCTCTGTTTTTATCAGCCACATTCCATTAATGCCTCATAATGAATCCGTGGTCAATAAAAAACCCAGTTGTTTTTTTTTTTTTTACATGAATTACCGCCAAGACAAGAATCCCCATGAATTTGTACTGTTGGTGTTTTGAAACTAAATACAAAACTTAGCAATGATTCTTGTTGAACTTCACGCTGTTCAGATTATTTTGCATCATGCTTCTTTTAGCTCTTAGCTATTACTCTGAATTTTGTGCTTATCTTCTTCACTGAAGTCATAGATAAAAATGTTGACGAGGGCAGGGTATATGAAGAGTAACTGTGACTTTGCATGGGAAACTTCCTGCTGGTGGACAACCAGTTATTTATCAACCTGCTGTGTATATGGCTATTCAAGCAGCTGCAAAGCCGTGTCACAACACTGTTACACCACTCACCTTCCCGCTCTTATCCATCACTGGATCGTGAAACACTCTGTCTAATGTCTAATACCTTGCGCGTGGTAGGCCCTCCACAAATGTTTGTTGAATTAAATGGAATTCCCTGAATTATCAGCATAATAACCATATAAAAACAGGGAAAAAAAAAAACAGAGAAAAGAGGTATGATTAATTGAGGAGACATTTGGCTTCCTAGGGTCCTATATAATCCTTTTCATTGTCTTAAATCAGAATAGAAAAATGTCACACACGATAGAAAAATAAAATGCAGACTATCATGGACAATAATCATTGTGCCAGTTATTACCATTATTAATACATATTATTTTTTTTTCTTTAAAAAACATAATCACATGAAACTTCATTTTCATTAATCTATTCTGGCCACCTTTCTATATCTGAGTAATAGAACTCTGTTATATGGCTCTCACTCCATTTTTTTAGTAGTTTAACAAATTCTCCAAGTTCTTTAGGTTCTGATTTCACAGTCATTTGTTTTTAAATTGTGGAGTTAATCCATTCTTCCTAAAGTATATTGAGCACCTACCATATGCCTGACCTTGGGTCAGAACTGTGAAGACTTAAAAAGAAAAATGGGCAAGGTCCTGGCCCTTCAGAGGAACGAGGTCCTATGTATTAAGGTATTAAGGGCTGCTTCAGAGGAGCATGCTGGGTCCTCTGGGGCCTTGTTGAAATGCAAAGAACTGTAACTGTCTCTGTGGGGGTTCCTTTGAGATTGGAATAGCAACCAGGAGACATTCAGGCAGCTCAGGGTCTCATCACAGCCTGAATTCTTCTGCCACTCTTAGACCTAGGACAGCCAAGACAGATGGGCTCTCTGCCTTCAGACAGCTCCTGTGCAGGAGTGTATGCTAAAAGAGGTACTTGCTCTGATTGAGGGCCCCATGCCCCTTTCCTATATTTGTGGTTGTTGGATAGGCTCAGGTTCCTAATCACAGAGACCCTAACAGAGGGAAGAAAGCAGAAATGAATTGTGGCAGGCTCTTAAGATGACCTCTATGAACTTTGCTTCTGGCATTCCCACCTTTGTGTAATCCCCTTTTTCTGAGCGTGGATGTAGCCTGTGACTTCTTTCTAACCAAGAGAATACAGCAAAAGTCGTGGAATGTACATGACTATTGATTATGTTGCATATGGTTTTCGTACATCTTGCTAACTGCTCTCTTGGCTTTGAGGAAGCAAATGGCCATGTTGGCCACACTCCGTGTGCCAAGAACCTGTGAGCAGCCTTTAAGAGCTAAGGTGGCCACTGGCTGACAAGCAGCATGAAACTGAAGCCTGGAATCCTACAGCCACAAGGAACTGAATTCTGCCAACTGAATTCTGAGTGAGTTTGGAGTAGATTGTTCTCTAGGCTAGCCTCAGATGAGAACAGAGCCCTGGCTGATGCTTAATTGCAGCTTTCTGAAGCCCTGAGCAGAGGGTCCAGTTAAGTCATGTCTGGTTTTTTGAACCATAGAAACTATGAGATAATAAGTATGTATTGTATTAAGCAGTTAAATTTGTGGTAATATTGGTAAGTAGCAACAGGTAGCTAATAAAGAAGGTCTCTTCTGCCTTCCTTAAGAACTGCAGGATAAAAAATGGCCAGAAGGTAGAGAGGTTGGAAAGGAAATTTAGTAACATTTACAAAGAGAAGAAAGTGACTTAATGATGAACTTTTACTGTGAAGCCCTGCCATGTTTATTTGTTCATTCGTTTGTTAAAGGATGTTAAATTGGAAGTATAGACAGACACATTGAGATACCTATATCTATATCTATCTATCTATCTATCTATCTATCTATCTATATTAGTCAGGTTTCAGGGAAGGATAGTGTTATAGACTAAATTGTGTCTCCCCCCAAATTCACATATCAAAACTCTAGACACAGTCACTACCTCAGAATGTGACAGTTTGGAGAGAGGGTCTTTAAAGAGACAGTTAAGTTAAAATGAGGATGATAGGGTGAGCCCCAATAAAATCTGACTGGTTTCCTTATAATAAGAGGAAATTAGGGGACAAAGAGAGACACCACGGGTGTATATGCAGAGAGGGGTGAGCATGTGAAGGGGCAGCAAGATATTGGCCACCTGCAGGCCAAGGAGAGAGGTTTCAGGAGACACTAACCCTGCTAACACCTTGATTTTGGACTTTCAGCATCCAGAATTGTGAGCAAATGTTTCTGTTTTTAAGCCACCCGGTTGTGGTATTTTGTTACAGTAGCCTGAGCAGACTAATATAGATACAGAAACTAGTCTAGATATTTTAAGCATGCAAGGATTTAGTGTAGGGAGTTAGGTGCTTTCCAAATCATTGGAAGAGCTGGCGTAGCTAGAGTTAGGGACTACCATCAGAACTAATGTGTTCAAGAATGGACGGCTGTGGCTGTGAGCTGGGATCACAGAGCTGATGCCTCTTCTGTCAACTCTGCCATGAGCATCACAGCTGCCTCTTAATACCCAGGAAAGTGGCAAGCAGCCACTGAAAAGCTGAGATCAGCTGTCCCTCTAGCTTTCTATACTCAGGTGCTAATGACCTTGATTGCCAAGACAAAATGGCAGTGGGGTGATGCTCTCCATCCTATTCATGTCTTCTTAGTCTCATTGGAGGACTCTTAATTGAACTTAGTATCCTGGCTGCAGGGGAACTGTTGTTTTAACTTTCTAGCCTCTGAGCATGGGAAGGCAGAAAGAAGGATGTGGGAAGGAATGTTGAAGCCTGGAGGCATATCCAGCACTATATGCTAGAGGTCAGAAGAGCAAAGCAAGTCCCAAGACAAATCAACCTATAGATATTCAAAGAAGAATATCTGAAGAAGAATACCTGAAACTGATAACAGAATTCATTGGGTTGCTCACCTACGTCAAAGGTATAAAATGCATGGAAAAGAGAGGATGTTTGTAAAGAGGATTTCTTTGGAAAAGCTATGCAGTTTGATCTCCACCTAATCTGTGTAACAGAACTGAATGCTTCTCCAGTCACTTCACATGGAAGGAAAGGAAGTCAACAGGACCACCCTGAGAGCTTGATATGGATCTCCTGCGGTTGTGGGCATGGGAGGGTTCATACTGTGCTTTGGTCTGCCTTGGAAAATGTAAACGGTGGAAATGGCCTGGGGAGCTGCTCAGACCATGATGGTAAAGGAGAGATGGTTGATCTGGACAGCTTGTTCTTCTAGAGTTTGTTGTGGCAGAGAATGTGTCATGTTTCAAGAGCTATGGAATGTCACAGGACAAATGAATTGGAAGAATTAGGGGAAACACTTGAGTCAAATCACTGAAGAGTTAGCTAAGCTGAGATCGGCAGAGTATGGCATTCCAGGCAGAGTGAACAGCATGTGCAAAGACTCAGAGGCACAGAAGGGCCTGGGATGTCAGTGGAAAAGTTAAATGTTCATTGTAGCTATGGTGTAATTTGGGTGTGTGTGCAAAGGAATACGAAAAATTGGCTTGGAAAAATGCCCTAAGCACATGTTGTGCTTCTGGGTTTAGCCTTTGTCCTTTAGGAACTAAGGAATTACTATAGAGTTTTTTCCTTTTAAATTAACATACTTTATTTTTTAGAACATTTTAGGTACACAGAAAAACTGAGCAGATACTACAGAGAGTTCCTGCATAGATCCACATAGTTTCCCTTATTATTAACATCTTACATTTAGCATAATATGTGTGTATGCATATTTTTTAAAAATTTATTTTTTAAACATTTTTTAAATGTTTATTTATTTATTTTGAGAGAGAGGGAGAGAGAAGGCACGAGCAGAAGAGAGACAGAGAGAGAGGGAGAGAGAATTCTAAGCAGGCTCTGTGCTGAGTGCAGAGCCTGACATGGGGCTTGATCTCACGAACCGTGTGATCATGACCTCAGCTGAAATCAAGAGTCAGACACTTAACAGACTGAGCCAC
The DNA here is from genome assembly GCF_027475565.1 of Acinonyx jubatus. Taxonomy (NCBI): domain Eukaryota; kingdom Metazoa; phylum Chordata; class Mammalia; order Carnivora; family Felidae; genus Acinonyx; species Acinonyx jubatus. The sequence continues at coordinate 47,754,862 of NC_069390.1, read as the reverse complement.
CCAGGCGCCCCTAATTTATTTTTTTTAAGTAGTCTATAACCCAGACCGAAACTAGAACTCAAAACCCTGAGATCAAAAATTGCATGCTCTAATTACTGAGCCAGCCAGGCTCCCTAGCATGATATATTTATTACAATGAACTAATCTATACTGATACATTATTATTATTTTTAAAAAATTAAAAAAAATTTCTTATGTTTATTTTTTTTTGAGAGAGACAGAGTGTGAGCAGGGCAGGGGCAGAGAGAGAGGGAGACACAGAATCTGGAGCAGGCTCCAGGCTCTGAGCTGTCAGCACAGAGCTTGACACAGGACTCGAACTCTCGAGCCATGAGATCATGACCTGAGCTGAAGTCGGATGCTCAACGAACTGAGCCACCCAGGCACCCCATACTGATACCTTATTATTAATTAAAGTTCCTAGTTTATCAAGTTTGTTTAGTTTTTGCTTAGTGCCCGTCTTCTGTTCCAGGATCTCACATTACATTCAATCGACGTTTCCTTAGGCTTCTCTTGGCTATGACAATTTCTCAGATTTTCCTCTTCTTAATAACCTCAACAGTTTTGAGGAGTATGGTCAAGAATATTGTAGGATGCCCCCTACTGGAATTTGCCTGATGTTTTTCTCATGATCAGACTGGGATTATGGGTACAATGGGTTTTCAGTGTAATTTGATGTACGTTTTACCAAAGTGGTTTGAGGCCAGTATGAAGAGCGAATGACATAGAGTGTATTGAGTTGGTACACGTTCATTAGCAAGCCCTACAACGGCTTTCCATCACAATTATATATATTAGCATGTCTTACTCTTGAATATAACTTATACAGGATTCGGACCCAGCCTGCCTTTCTGACCTCATCTCCTGACACTCTCCTTGTGTTTATTCTGCAACCCCACTGGCTTTTGTTTCCATTTCTTGAAGTCACAATATTTGCTACCCTCAGGACATTGGAATGATTTGAATGACATTTGGTTTATAATCCAGATAGAAGGTGAGTTGGGTGTGAATTAGAGAAGAGAAAGATTGGAAAGCATGTATGGAAATAAGAGATAAAGAAAAGAGAAGATATGAGCATAGTTCTGAGATCTGTAGTTTGAACAACTTGATCACTAGACTTGACTAATCACTGAGATGGGGAATGCAGCAGTTTGGGGGGAACATCATGAGATCATGGTGACATACCAAGGTTGATTTGCTCGTGGGACATTGAGATGTTCTTATCCAGCAGGCAGTTGGAAATCATGAGTTTTAAATTCAGGAGGGAGGTTGGAATGAGAGTAACTGCCAAACAAGAGATCGTGGTGGGGGCTCTGATTATTAATTCAACTGGGATAAACCCAAGGGACATATTTGCAGTAATTCAAACCCTTGGCAACAAACAGTTTAATGTGAACATCAGGTCAGCAGAGAAATTAACTTTATTTTGGAGACTATCAAGCAAAAGAAGGCCAGGACTTTGGGGAGAATTTTGTGGTCATTCCACTCACCAGGCTTAGCCTAATGATTGCTTCTTTTCTACTGGAATAAAACTTTGGGTTTGAAAATGTTGCTGTATTAACTAATTAACATAGCCTCAGAAAAAGCAGCAGAGAGGTTTGGGGTTTGGATGGACTTCTATGAGTGTAAAATAGTGTGGTAGACAGGTCAGGTTATGATGAAATTTCTCCCAGGTATGTTATTTCCTTACAGTCTTTATACTACTATATTTACATTAAAAAATACAAAAGTAGTACATTCATGTTTTGTAGACATTGTAGGTTGGCTCACCCAATAACAATCTTAACTACCTTCTCCCTTGTCTTCTACCATAGAACCTTGAAAGCAATGCACACAAATTCCAAGACCTCATTACAACCTGAGATGGCCTTGAAATACAGTTTGGGTTAATGAGAAGTTCCCAGAAGTCCCTGAGGTAGACTTTCATTTCTCTTTTTATTCTATTTTTTAAACATTTTTATTCATTTTTTGAGAGACAGAGAGAAACAGAGCATGAGCAGAGGAGGTGCAGAAAGAGAGGGAGACACAGAATCCAAATCAGGCCTCAGGCTCTGAGCTGTCAGCACAGAGCCTGATGCAGAGCTCAAATTCATGAACCATGAGATCATGACCTGAACCGAAGTCAGACACTCAGCCGACTAAGCCACCCAGGTGCCCCTGTTTCAGTAATTTTTTAAACTCCCTGGGTGATTCCAATGTGTAGCTAAATTTGAAAACCAATGGTTAAAATCACTGTTTGTTAAAAATTAATTGTTTAATTAATTAATTTCATCATGATAAGTGTACTCTTTAATCTTCATCACCTCTTTCACCCATCCCCCCACAACCTCTTCTCTGGTGACCATCAGTTTGTTCTCTATAATTAAGAGTCTGTTTCTTGGTTTCCCTCTCTCTCTTTTTCCCTTTGCTCATTTGTTTTGTTTCTTAAATTCCACATGAGTGAAATCATATGGTATTTGTCTTTCTCTGACTGACTTGTTTTACTCAGCATTATACTCTCTAGCTCCATCCATGTCAGTATAAATGGCAAGATTTCATTCCTTTTAAGGGCTGAATAGCATTCTTCATACATCTATATCTATATCTGTATCTATATCTATATCTATATCTATATCATCTATATCTATATATCACATCTTCTTTATCCATTCATCTATTAATGGACACTTGGGCTGCTTCCATAGTTTGGCTATTGTTAATAATGCTGCAATAAACAAAGGGGTACATGTATCCTTTTGAATTAGTGTTTTTGTATTTTTTGGGTAAATACCCAGTAGTGCAAATACTGAATAGTAGAATAGTTCTTTTTTTTTTTTTTTAATTTTTTTTAACGTTTATTTTTGAGACAGAGAGAGACAGAGCATGAACGGGGGAGGGTCAGAGAGAGAGGGAGACACAGAATCTCAAACAGGCTCCAGGCTCTGAGCAGTCAGCACAGAGCCCGACGCGGGGCTCGAACTAAGGACCACGAGATCGTGACCTGACCCAAAGTCGGTCACTTAACCGAGGGAGCCACCCAGGCGCCCCAGAATAGTTCTATTTTTAACTTTTTGAGAAAACTCCGTACTGTTTTTCACAGTGGTTGCACCAGTTTGCATTCCCATCAACAGTCCATGAAGGTTCCTTTTTTCTCACATCCTTGATAACACTTTAGTCATTCTGATAGGTGTGAGGTGATAGCCCATTGTGATTTTGATTTGTATTTCCCTGATAAGTGATGTTGAGCATTTTCTCATGTGTATGTTGGCCATTTGTATGTCTTCTTTGGAAATATGTCTATTCATGTCTTCTGTCCATTTCTTTTTTTTTTTTTATTTTTTTTTAACATTTTTATTTATTTTTGAGACAGAGAGAGACAGAGCATGAACAGGGGAGGGGCAGAGAGAGAGGGAGACACAGAATCAGAAGCAGGCTCCAGGCTCTGAGCCATCAGCCCAGAGCCCGAAGCGGGGCTCGAACTCACGGACCGCGAGATCGTGACCTGAGCTGAAGTCGGACGCCCAACCGACTGAGCCACCCAGGCACCCCAGTTCTGTCCATTTCTTAATTGGACTATTTGGGACTTTTTTGGTGTTAAGCTGTATAAATTCTTTATATATTTTGGGTACTAACCCTTTACCAGATATAACATTTGTAAATATCTTCTCCGATTCTACAGGTTGCCTTTTAGTTTTGTTGTTTCTTTCACTGTGAGAGACTTTTTATTTTGATGAAGTCCTAATGGTTTATTTTTGCTTTTATTTCCCTTGCCTCAGGAGACGTATCTAGAAATGTCAGAGAAATTACTGCCTGCGCTCTCCTCAAGGATTTTTATGGTTTTAGGTTTTACGTTTAGGTTTTTAATCCATTTTGAGTTTATTTTTGTGTATGGTGTTAGAAAGTGGTCCAATTTCATTCTTTAAAAATATTTTTTTAATGTTTATTTTTAAGACAGAGAGAGAGAGAGAGCAGGGGAAAGGCAGATACAGAATCCAAAGCAGGCTGCAGGCTCTGAGCTGCTCTGTCAACACAGAGCCCGATGCAGGGCTTGAACATGTGAGCCATGGAAATCATGACCTGAGCTGACGTCAGACACTTAACCAACTGAGCCACCCAGATGTCCCGGTCCAATTTCATTCTTCATGCATGTAGTTGTCCAGTTTTCCCCAAAACCATTTGTTGAAGAGTCTGTCTTTTTCCCATTGTATAGTCATTCCTCCTTTGTTGAAGATTAACTGACCATATAATTGTGGGTTTATATCTAGGTTTTATGTTCTAGTCCATTGATCTGTCTATTTTTATGCCACTACCATACTGTTTTAATTACCACCACTTTGTAATATAACTTGCAATCTGGAGTTGTGATACCTCTAGGTTTGCTTTTCTTTTTCAAGATTGCTTGGCTATTGAAGGTGGAAATCACAGCTTTTTGTTTTTGCTTTGTCATTGTTGTTGTTATTCCCAGGGTTGACACTATTGTTACATGTGTCAAAACTGTATTTAAACAATAGAAGCCTATAACGTCACCCATCTCCAATTTGCTCCATCTCTGCTACCCTCCAGAAGAATCACAATTCTCAGAGTGCTGTGCCACTCTTTCAAAATTTCCTCTCCAGTCCATGAAGGTTCATATACAAATATATGTTAGTTTTCTATCGCAAAAGTCCTTCCAGAGCCTGTTCAAGTGGGGCATGAGGAGTGACATCTCCACATAGCCTGGAAAAGTCAAGACAATACTGCTGATTTCACATTTCCTATTTTCATTGACTACTAGACTACTGAGAAATGTCAATCTTTCAGCATCTAAACTACGTCTCCCAGTCGGCCTTTTGCATTCTGAAATAGCAGAAAAAGTCTTTCATTGATACAGTCTAATCTTCTCCTTCAGATGTTCTAAAAGTTGCATACAACTTGTCTACGATTAATTATTTAACTATGAGACACAGAAGAGTTGACACAGACTTTCAGTGGACCTGGATTTCTTATTCTCCCACCGCCCCCCCCCCCCAATTTCTATTGAATTACTTGTCAGGATTTCACCATTAATATCCTGTCTTCCTCTTCTAACTCTACATTCTTCCTCAGCTCTAGTTATCATCATATGCTGTATGGTTACCACAGCTGAAACTCAGTTGAAATTTTTTTTGACATAACTGTCAAACAGCCGATCAGTTGTGTCTCCAGCCTACCCATTTCTGCCATTCCCTTTGTCACAACCCGAGTTTGGGCCATTGTCTTTAATCTCAACTACTGCAGTAGCTTCCCATTCTCCAGCCTTCACTCTGTAGCTTTAGTAATATTTCTAAAGTGCGTAACTGTCATGGTATCCCCTGCTTAAATCTCTTCAATGACTCTATTATCTTCAAGGTAAAATACAAACTCCTTAAGTTCATTCGTGATCTGGCCCATGTGTAGTCTTCCAGCCTCATCTCTTGTTTTTACCTTCCTCACACTCTGCGGTCCAGACTTGCTGAATGAATCCACTGTGCTGTTTGTCATTTCAAGGCTTTGGCACTTGCCGTTTCCTGTACTCGTTTCTATTCCTTGCCCCCACCCTTTGCCCTGCCCTACTTCGTCTGCCTAACTCCTACTGATCCTATACATCTCAGTTCAAGTATCACTTCCTCTGAGAAAAATTTCCTTGACTCCCATACTTGGGTTAAGGTACTTCCTATGTGTTCTTACAAGACCCATTCTTATCATTACACTTATTCACACTATGTTGTAAGCTCCCATTTATTTATCTGTATTACCTACTACAGGGAGATACAAATAAAGCTTGATAAGGACAAGGTTTATATAATCAATATTTATTAGACACTTCCTTTGTATCTTCTGGGAACAGTATATCTTTTCTGATAACTCATTCTCTTGTTTCTGGAGGGTTTGATAGATCTTTACATGACTTAGATCAAAGGTCCAAATGGGAAAAATCATGGTTTAAAGGCTGTGGTAGGATAATGATAAAGCATAATGGATGCTGGATTCAAATCCAGAGTCTTACCCTTCATAGTGTGTGAACTTTTTTTGTGGTTTGCCTTTTCATCTGTAAATTGTAAAATAATACCTACCTTGTGATAGATTCATCTTGAAGCATGAATTATTGTAAATTGAATCAGGTGGTGGTTACAGATGTAATTTTATTGTTGGAATAGTTCAACACACCTGGCATGCAGCTGTTGATCTGAATCCTCCCCCGCCCCCACCTTCTTTGTTAGTAAAACGGCCAGAAGCAGATTGCTTTCAATTGGTAGGGGCAGCAATATACCGTCACTATCCTACCTCAGGTGTGTATCAACTCTTCAGGCCTATGACATTATCTTGTTCCAAGGGACCTTAATTGCCCTTCCATTTTGAATCACCCTGGTTTAGTAGATTGATGATATCATGCTGATGATATCATGCTTCCTGATAAGCAGGAAGCAACAGCTATGCTAGATACATTAGAAAGATAGATGCATACAGAGGTTGGGAAATAGATTCCCGAAGAATTCAGGGGCTTGCCACCTTTGTAAAATTTCTAGAGGCCCAGTGGTCTGGGGCCTAGTGAGAGATCTCTTCCAAAGTGAAGATAAAGTTGTTGCATCTGGCCCTTCCCACCACTAAGCTAGAGATACCATACTGATTGGGCTTCTTTAGGTTTTTGAGGCAACATACAACTCATTTGGACATGTAACTCTCACTAACTTGTTGAGAAACCTAAGAGACTGCCAGTTTTGAATGAGACACCAAACAAGAGAAGGCTCTGCATCTGGTCCAGGATGCCATACAAACAGCTCTACCACTTGGTCTGTATAATGAAGCATATTCAATGATACTTGAAGTGCCTCTGGCAGATAGGGACTCTGTGTGGCAACTTTAGCAGGCTCCTGTAGGTGAATCACAGCCCAGACACTTAGGATTTGGAGGCAAAGCTTTACTATCCTCTGTAGACAAGTATTCTTTGAAGAAACAGTTTCTAAGTTGTAGAAACTTTAGTAGAAGGTTTACTAAGGTTTTCTACTAAGGTTGGGCCTTAGTAGAAACTGAATGATTGACCATGAGTCACCAAGTTACTATGCAACATAAGTTGCCCATCATGAACTGGATGTTGTCTAATCCTCCAAGCCATAAAATTGGTCATTTGCTGGAATGAAATATGTTGTTTCATCATTAAATGGAAGTGGTATATATGAGATCAGGCTCAAGCAAGTCCAGAAGGTGCAAATAAGTTACAGAAGTAAATGGCACATGTTCCCACAGTCCATGCTCCTACCACATTGCCTTTTCCCTCTTAACCTGAATCTGTGGTCTCCTGGGGAGTTCCCTATAACAAGTTGGCTGAGGAGGAAAAATTCCAGGCCTGGCTTAAAGATGGGTCTGTATAGTATGCTGGTGCTACCCCAAAGTAGATGGTTATAGAACTGCAGGCCTGCTAACATGGGTGGCTTTGAAGGGTAAGAGAGGAGAAAAATCCTCCCAGTTGGCAGAAGTCTGGATCTGTTTTGACACGTGGGTAGTGGCTAATAGTTTTGCTGGGTAGTCAAGACTGAGAAGGGTCATGGCTGAAAAATTGGGATAAGAAGGTCTGTGAGTAGAAATCTCTAATATAATCAGAGTGTTAAGATATTGTGTCCCATGTGAATGCTCACCAAACAGAAATCTCTTCAGAAGAGGGTATAAATACGCAGATGGATGAGGTGACCTGTCTGTGGACATCTTTTAATCTCTTTTCTCAGCCAGCCCTATCTTAGTCCAGTGGAAACCAAATGAAATGCTCCATGGAGGTTATTTATTAATGGGCTCAGCAACATGTACTTCCAATCATCACTGCTGAATGTCCAGCCTGCCGACAGCAGAGACCAACACTGAGCATTCAATATGGCACCATTCTCTGGGAGCACTAGAAAGCCACCTGGTGGAAGGTTGATTACAAAGGATCATGTCCATCATGGAAGGGACAGAACTTTTTCTCAGTGAAATAAACACTTATTCTGAATACAAATTTACCTTCCCTATTCACCATGTTTCTACCAGAACCACCATCCTGAGACTTACAGAATGTTTTATTCACATGGTATTTCACAGAACATTGCTTCTGATCAGGGAATGCACTGAAACTGAAGTGTGGTAATGGGCTCATACTCATGCAATTTGCTGGTCTTGTAATGTTGCCCATCACCTTGAAGCAACTCACCTGAGAAAGTGGTGGTATGACCTTTAGTAATAGTAAAACCTTTTTAGACTTAGTTATGGTACCAGCTGGGTGGAAACACTTTGTAGAGCTGGGGCAAAGTCTTCCAGGATATAATATGTGCTTTAAATCAGTGACCAATATATGTTGCTATTTTGCTAATAGTTTTTAATAGATCTAGGCATCAAGGGGTGGAGATGGGAGTGGTTCCTCTTACAGTTCCTTTTAGTTGTCCACTAGCAAAATTTTTGTTTCCCATCTCTACTATTTTAGGCTCTGGTAGTCTAGAAGTCTTATTTCACAAGGAAGGACTGTTTCTGCCATGGAACACCTCAATGGTACCATTAATCTGGAAGTAAAGACTACCACTTGGCCATGCTGACCTCCTCATGCCAATAAATCAACAGGAAAAGAAGAGGGTTATTAAACTGACTGGGAATAATTAATCCTGACTATTAAGGGATGTCCTTAGAGAGGAGCCCTTAGAGGCCTGTGCACCCCATGTATCAAGGCCAAGTTTGCTGGATTAGACCTGTATGTAGTTAGGACTCTTACTAATTGCAAAGAATAAAATCCCAAATCAAAGCAGTGTGGGGAAAAACAAGGAATTTACTTATAGAGTTTTCTCCTGGAAGTCAAGGACAAAACTGCAGTTGGCCCTGATGAATGAAGTAGAACCAGGCACTCAAATGATGGCTTAGCTTTCCATATCCCATTTCTGCTTCTCTCTGCACATCAATTTCATTCTTTGTTCTTATTGTAGACTGGTCTTCTCTGCTCCTCAGTTCATGTGGCTGAAAACATGGCTGCTAGCATTAGCAGCTTTAGCTACCTGGAGATTGATATCTCTTTCCTGTTCCAGATGCAAACTTCCTGGGAGAAAAATTCTGATTAGTGCAGCTGGGTTCAATGTTTGGGAGACAAGGGTCATATTGTACTAACACGGTGGCTTCTATGAAGATGTCATGGATAGAGTTGGTTGGTTAGGAGGTTGATAATGGGTGAGGAGCTGATTGTGAGAAAGTCTGTTCCCAGAAGAAAAAGAGGGATACTAGGTTGATAAGTTATGAGTTTCTACTACCAAGTAGTCCAATTTTTCTGCCTAATAATAGCAAAAAAATGAATAAATAAATAATAATTGATATTTATAGGGATTATTATGTGCTAGACACCAAATATATATGTTATCTAGCACAACATAAGGCTGTTGTGAGGGTTTCATGAGTGTGTATATCTCTTACCTATATTCCTATATATCTATATGTCTATCTACATATCTTTATATTTATATCACAGTCTATAAGGTAAGTTCAAATTTTATCCCCATTTTACAAACGAGAAAAAGGAGACTTAAAGAGTTAAGTAACTAGTGTCAGTAAATAGCTGAGCTGGTGCTTGAACCCAGACTTACTTGTTTCCAAGGGCTCATTTTGTGGCACGACTTCCACAGCTAGTTCTCCAAGTTCTAGGCACCCAGTCTCACTACAAACCTCAGGGTGCTGGCTGGACCTTTGAAACGCTGCATAGATCTTGCTAGTTACTTTTTATGGCCTAAATTTTGGCCTTGGACTCCATGTGTCTGACTCTGTGGGATCATTTGACCTTGAACTTCAGTTTTCTTAGATGTAAAAATGGGTCCTGATAGGATTATGGAAGCTACATGAAGGCAAACATTTTTGTCTATTATGTTCACTGTTAGCAGTGAAAACAGTGCTGGGCACTTGGTAACTATTTGTTAAATGAATGAATGAGACAAAGTGAGACCCACAAGAGTCCTGTTTGAGGAATATTAGGACATTCTTGTCTTTTGTGTCTGTCTATTAGGCTTTTTGTGTGGGGTTAGGCAAGTGACAGGGAAAGGTGTGGAGGGGATTAAGAAGCTGTGTATGGAGAGGGAGAGAAAAGGAGAGAAAGGGGAGAGGAACTCTGCCTCAGGAGAGTCAGAGAGATGGAGGAGGGAGAGGAGGGAGAAGATGACGGAAGTGTCAGACTCAGATTTATTAGTGGTCCGCAATGTAAATGTTCCCTTTCTGTCCCCATTGGAATCTGGGGTAAAATCTGTACTACTCACCAGTGCTGTAGTGAGTGGATTTGCCAAGTGGTGGCCTCAAGGTGGGGGTAATGACATGGGGCTGAGGGCACACAGGTTCCCATTCAATGAGTAAAGTAAGTGAAATCTCTGGCCCAGCACCTGGCTCATGGCAGTCAGTCACTCAGTGGATGTTTCTTTCCCTGGGAGCCCATGACCTTGGCTAACCTCCTGCATCTATCTCCCTGAACGCAGCACAGGACTTGGCATGCAGAGACTTCTCAGAATGTCTGCCTCCCTGCCAAGCAGGTTTGCCAAGGGCTCTGCTGGACAACATGACAAAGCACTGAGATATGGAGACTTTTGTGCCATTTCACTCTATGTGGAGTTCCTGCATGCCCACGAGGCAGGAGCACGGCTGACACACGCACACTCAGGAAAGAAAACACTCGTTAGCCTGGCTGGGAGACCCCTGGGTAAGCACTGATGTAATCTGTTTTCACAAAAACCATAACAGGCTTCTGAGTTAAGCTTTTGCTCAGCTGGCCTTTGCCAAAAATGACAGTTGCTTTGTGTCATTGCCTGTTGACAATAGTCGTAGTCACACATTGTACCTCAAAAGGCCAAAACACTCCAGGGTAAAACGATTACGAGGGTGATGAGCTGCTCCAGAGGTCTGGAAGGATCCTGTTGGGTGCCCAGCCAGGGCTGGCCCAGGGATTCTACTCCAGGTAGGGAAAGAAAATGACAAGTTCAGACCCCAGCTGTCCTTGGGTGCAAATGCTCTCAGGGTTGCCATGGATATTTTAATCGGGATGAAGCTTTCATTTGAATCAGAGGAATACAAGCTCAGTATTTATCTGCTTGCCTTTTCTGCCAGATCAGGATGCCTAAAAATGGGCAGGAACTCTGACTTTTCCTTGTTCTATGCCTGTTGCTTAGCTTATATAAAGCCAGGCACAAAGGACACATTTGACAAAAATTTGTGGGATGAAAAGTTGGATATAGTGTCCTCCTTGGAGTCCTCTATTTTCAGGCTCTTCTTTATGCCCTTTCTTTGGCATGGGTCCTTGCTCACTGCAGGTGTCTCCTAAGAGCTTGTGTCCCCATGTTTCCTTTTCATCCTGGAAACGGAAGTTCATTTTGAAGGCTGCTCTATTGTTTGTACTGCTTGTAATCCCAAACTGAATGGGACCAATTTGTTGCACGCTTGGCTGGTCATCACACAGCATGTTTTTGTGATACGTAACATTTCCTTTGAGACCAAGTGTGGCCTGGTATAGTGGCAAGAACCAGAGCACTTGGTGCTATTAGTATTCCAAATTTCAGCTTTCCCACTTTCTTTCTAATTGTGTAATTCAGACAAATTATTGGATTTCATGGAACCTCAGTTTCCTCTGCCCATAAAGTGGGCACAAGAAGGTGAACTTGGCTGAGATCGAACCTGAAGATTTTTTGATTCCTTGATACGTAGGGAGTGCAAAAGAGCTGTCATTTACAATTCACAAGGAGGGTCATGCCTCTAAAACTAGAACTATCTAGGAAAAAGCTTCCTATGGGTCTTTCGCAAATGTGGATCAAGATTCTTACTCTGAAATGGGTGGATTTGATATTCTGTGGCTCCAAGAAACTAAAATGGCTGGCAAAATTGTATAATATTTTGTCATTATTGGGACCCCTGTGTAGCTCAGTCTGCTGAGCATCTGACTCTTCATTTCGGCTCAGGTCATAATCCCAGGGTCACTGATCGAGCCCCGCATTGGGCTTCATGCTGAGCATGGAGCCTGCTTGGTATTTCTCTCTCTCTCTCTCTCTCTCTCTCCTTCTGCCCCTCTCCCTGTCTCGTGCCCACTCTCTCTCAAATAAATAAAATAAAAAAAAATTTTTTTTAAATGTCATTATATTAGGCAGCCTTACTCTCTCCACATGGTTTCTTTTTGAGCAGTGTTTATTTGCTAAGTATGGATTTAGACTGCCACCTGTCTATTTATTATTGCTTTTAGAAAATGGATGAGCCATTTTTCAACTAGTCAGTCACAGACCTGAGACACTGAAGATGCCTGGAAGACTATTACCTGGTCATAAACTCATGTCAGAAGAGAGAATGTGAAAAGGATCTTAGCTGGGCTTTATGGGGCTCAGGCTTGGCTGGGCTGCAGTATCATATGCATGGTGTTCTATGGCCAGAATGCTTGCTCTGATATTGTTTCAGAGTTGGAGTCTTCTCTGAAACGGACACTTCAGTTGTCTGGTGTCTTGGAAAAAGATCAATCCTAAAGCAGGAAATAAGGACAAAGGAGATGGGCTTTAGATTGAAGTGTGGGGAAATAACAACCTCCTTTATCTGGACCTATTTGGGAAATCAAGAGTATTCCCACTGTGGGAGGCAGGCTGGCCCTTGCCCCACGGCAGCAGCAGAAGGGAGTGTAAAAGTCAAACCCAGGGCCTGGGAAATTGGAACAGTAATATTGGGTTTTAAGTTTCTCTCTGTTGTAATCCTTTTCTCTTCTCTCCCAATCTGTGGTATCACAATGGGAAAATGGGGAAAGGGTCTGCACAGTTCATGCTGGGGCTGAGCAGCATGACCTTAGGAATGTCATGCCCTAAGGGAAGCAGATTTCAGACCTACAAGTCCTGCATGTAGAACCAGGCACCTGGCTAAGGTAGAAAGTACGGAAGAAATGGAGCATCTGGGTGACTCAGTCTGTTGAGCATCCGACTTCTACTCAGGTCATGATCTTGCGGTTTGTGAGGTCAAGCCCCACATCTGGCTTGCTGCTGTCAGCCTGTCAGCTCAGACCCTGCTTCAGATCGTCTGTCCTCCGCTCTCTGCCCCTCTGCCACTTGTGCTTTCCCCCAAATAAATAAATATTAAAAAAAAAAGTACATAAGAAACAGGTGGTCTGTGTAGGTATGCCCCAGGGGAACTTGGTAAAAACCTAGATTTTTTTGAAGACTCAAGCTAAAATAATTGGGGCATTAAAGTAGAAACCTGAGTTTACAAACTGGCAGTCTGACGTAGTATTGAGTTACATCAGGATACTGACGTCTACTTCATTCATCTGTAAAGGGCTTGCTGCTGTAGCTGGGTTTTACTAAATGTAGCTACTGTCATTGCTAGTATAAGTTGAATTGATCAGTCTCTGAGATGTCTTCTCACTCAGAAATTCTAAGAGTCTAAGGCATGCTGGAATCATCACTGGAGCCCAGCCTGGCTTGAGTGTCCATCTGTTCTTCCCACCACATCCTCCTCGCTCATTGTTCTGTTTCTGTTCAACCTGCATGGAGTGTGGGGCAATGCTGGAATGTTTCAGAACATGTAGCCGGGGCAATGTCGTAATTCATGAGGAGTCATTCTTAAGTGGAGAGAATCTTGTGCTTCAGATAGTCAGTCACATTCTTGGAAATTATGGTTCTGAAGTCTCCCTGGTTGTAGGAAGGCCAATTCCCATTTATCTTGTGACATACTGAGATATTATTTGAGCGTTTCTTAAAAGCAGAAGAGACATTTCAGGAGGAGCATAAAACAAAACCTTAATTTCAAAATAGCAAAACAATATAAATCTTTCTTAAAATTTACACATGATCAGATCAGGCCATGCTATGGGACAAGGCCAAAGAGCCATGTGGCAGACTGTATTTTCCAAAGATGGCCACACCACCATCTGTCCTCCCACATGTTGTTCTATGATGATACTTTGACATACCTTCTTTGGAGAGATGGGATCTATGTTCCATCTCCCTGAGTCTGGGCAGGTTTGTGAGTTTGGGTAAGTAATGCTATGTAATGGAACGTAGGTCATAAAAAAATGACACATTTTCTGCATGGTTCTTATGGAATGCATGCTCTTGGAACCTATAATAGATACCTATTGCTATATAACAAATCACCCCCAAACTTACCAATATACAACAACACACATATGCTATCTCAGTTTCTCTGAGTTAGGAATTTGACCATGGCTTGGTTTGCTCCTCTGCTGCAGGATCTCTCATAGGCTACAATCAAGGTTTTGACCAGAGCTGGGATCTCTTCCTTCCTGGCTATTGGCCAGGGTAACCTTCAATTTCTTGTCATGGGGGTCTCTCCAACACAGCAGCTTGCTTCGTCAAAGCCAGCAAAAGAGAGAAAGTCTGTTAATAAGACGGAAGTCACAATATTCATAAGCTAATCATGAAAGAAATATCCCCTCAGGGGCACCTGGGTGGCTCAGTCAGTTAAGTGTCTGACTTCAGCTCAGGTCATGATCTCACGGTTCATGAGTTCGAGTCCCTCATTGGACTCTCTGATGTCAGCCCAGAGCCTGCTTCTGGATCCTTATCCCACCCCCCTCTCTCTGCCCCTTCCCCACTGATTCTCTCTCTCTCTCAAAATAAATAAATAAACTAAAAAAAAGAAGAAATATCCGTTCAATGTTACCATGTTTTATTGGTTAAAACCTAGTTACTCAAGGGGATAGGATTACATAAGACTGTGAATACCAAGAGGTAGGGATCAGGGACATCTTAGAGGCCTCTTACCACAGAACCTAACCACCATACTATGAGAAAGCCCAGGTGGTGGGGAGACCACATGTAGATGTTCCAGCATTAAATACATGAGTGGAAGGGACTTAAGATATTTCCAGTACTCAGCCATTGAGTAACCCTCAGCCTTTCAGACTTCTCAGCTGAGGTTCCAGACATTGTGGGACAGATACAAACTGTGCTTACTATGCTGTTTCTGAATTCCTGACCCATATAATCCTTGAGAATAATAAATTGGTTGTTGTTTTATACCCCCTAGGTAGTAACTAGAACAAGTCACATATGTTGAAGCTTCATTGATCACCTGGTCACCTGGTTTGACCATATGAAACATCCACTGCACAATTTTTGCAACTAAATTGAACATCTTTTCTGTAGCAGCAGTTTATAAAATACCTTCAAGAAGCATAGATAAACTCAGTTTTCCCAGGATTTTTCAGATTCAACTGAGCCTTCATGGCCAAGGGCACTCTTCTGAATCAGACAGGATGTTCTAAACCTTCTTTTCAGTCCATTTTGAATAGGACAATTATAGTGCTTCGTCTGGCATGAACTATGCATCAGAATAATTCTGCATACTTTTGTTTACACATGGCTATTCAGGTGGAAAACGTTTTGAATTACTTTAATATCTGGTACTAGAATTCCTTTATAGGAGGGAAGTATGTTTGTTTGAAAAAAGAGTTTGGTAAAGAAGCAGTAGGGGTATAAGAATGTGCCCCAACCTCACCTCCTGCTCCAGGCTTTCTGTGTTGAGATGAGGAAAGGAATTTGTTTCTGACTTTGGAGACATGGTAGGGGAGAGGAAAGAACAGAAGATAGAGAAGGGAGAAGGAAAACAGAGGAACCAGAAGAGTAGGTGAGGGTGGGTACAGTAAAGTGTAGTGTTGGGCCAATAGAGGAAACCATCATAAGGGGCTGGCTAACAAAGACTGACAATAGCAGGAATGTATTGTGAGGATTTCTAGGCTGTCCGTTGTACAGTGAGTGCTGGGACTCCTTCCCTGTGACACCCCCAACATTTTCAGCAAAGTTTAGTAATCTCATACATGGTGTGTTTAAAAATCTTTTTCCATGAAAAGGCTAAATTTTGTGGTTGAATTGATATGGAGCTGAACAAAGATTGTCTTCAAAGAACATTACCTCTGAGAGACCAGGATGTAAGAATATCTGTGTCATGTGCATTTACAAAAATCCTATCCCTCAAAAAACTAAAAATAGAACTACCCTACAACCCAGCAATTGTACTACTAGGCATTTTTCCACAGGATAGAAGTGTGCTGATTCGAAGGGACACAGGCACCCCATGTTTATAGCAACACTATCAACAATAGCCGAAGTATGGAAAGAGCCCAAATGTCCATCGATGGATGAATGGATAAAGAATATGTGGTGTGTGTGTGTGTGTGTGTGTATATATATATATATATATATATATATATATATGGAGTATCACTTGGCAATCAAAAAGAATGAAATCTTGCCATTTGTAACTACGTGGATGGAACTGGAAGGTGTTGTGCTAAGTGAAATTAGTCAGAGAAAGACAAAAATCATATGACTTCACTCATGTGAGGACTTTAAGAGACAAAACAGATGAACATAAGGGAAGGGAAACAAAAATAATAAAAAAACAGGGAGAGGGACAAAACAGAAGAGACTCATAAATATGAAGAACAAACTGAGGGTTACTGGAGGGGTTGTGGGAGTGGGGAGGGGCTAAGTGGTTAAGGGGCATTAAGGAATCTATTCCTGAAATCATTGTTGCACTATATGCTAACGAATTTGGATGTAAATTAAAAAAACAAAAAACAAAAACAAAAAACAAAACAAAAACAAAAACAAAAATCTTAGAGAAAGTTTAGAATTTCCATAGGGCATGGTGATGTGTATTTGGAGCAAATGTTGCCTTACCCTCATGATGCAGAGAGGTTCCAGCTGACATGTGAGCTACCTGAGCATCTACATGTGTCAGGCCCAACCTGGTTTCTGGCCTCTATGTCCTTCCTCAGTTTTCTATTCTTTCTTTTCCCTTGGCCTATATATGTGACCCCCTAGCCTGCATGCATAGGCCCAGCCATGTTCCAGGTCCCTGGGACATTCTGGAGATGCAAGAGGCATTTAATAGATCCAACCTGATGGTCTCGTTCTCCACATAATGTAACTCTGCTGCTCATACCTCCTGACTTTATGCTCCTGTCTTGAAAACCGGAACCTATCTTATTCTCAAATCCTTCCCCACTCCAGGGGGACTCAGGACTTATAACTGGACTCCTGTTTTCGAATCTACTCCTAAATTTCTTCTCTGGTATTCCACCCACTGGTTTGCTTTTAGGAATGAGAAACTTTGAGCTTTAGGGCTACATCTGACACAAACTTGCTATTTCGGTTTGCAAAGTCACTTTTACTCTCCGGCACTTGATTCCTCACCTGTAAAACATTGTGGTTGGAAAGATGATTATTAACTCAGCAAGCTTGAACACGAGTTATGCAAGCTCCTAAGCAACATGGACTAGATGGGATGGGCCCCAGGAGTTAAATGGTCCTGGCAGGGGCTATAAAGATGTGGTGAATTCTAGTCAGGTTGGGGCAAGGCTTGTGATTGCAGGGCTCCATTCAGTGTTAGGGTGCAGCTGTGGAGCATGAAGTAGAGACAGAATCTTGGTTTTCAATACTCAGGCCATTGAACACACAAACTCAGCCAGTGACTGAGAATTGTAGAAAAGGTCTGGTCCCATTGTAGGAGGGTGCTGGACAGGGCAGACAAGGACTTGTAACCATAACAAGTACCCAAGGCAAGAGGACTTGGGCTTAGGGCAGCGCTCAGTTTTCAGGAAGCCATGGAAAGACAGGGGGACTGAGGTTGAAAGTTAGGTATATGTAAGAATCAACATAGCTGACAGGTTGAAATTAGGAGACCATGGGTGTTATTTCTAGCTTACCAGTTTTGGGGGGATAAAAATAAGATTATTTCTGGGCAGCTATACCAGTGCATTGAGATTGCTTAGGTCCTCCCTTTTCTATTCAAGTCCACCCTAGAATAGGGCTAAGCCTGCCTGTGGATTGCTGATAGCAGATCTCTCCAGGCCAAATATTCTAGGGTCCTTTGAACAGTCTCAGATATGTCTGCAGGGGTCAGATGAGGACAGCCCAAAGCATTCTTTATGCTCACAGAGAATCTAGGCCAGTGCACATTTAGATTGGGCCCCTTTGTATCATATGTATTGGATCAGTCCTTGAGCAGAACACCACACATACTTGTGGGGTTCACCCTCGTGTGGGGGAGGGAAATCACAGTGTCTGACACATGGTAGGCCATCAACGTATGTTGGTTAAGTGAATGAAAAATAGAAGTTGAGAAAAATGAACAGGAAAGACTGATAGCTGGGAGAAAAGCTAAAATAGCAATGATCCTTAATAAATATTCCTATTTCCCTCATGTGATCCTTACTATCAACAACTGAGTCTTAACCTTTCCCCTATTATAAGAAAAATAATTCTCAAAACACATTTTCAGATTATAGATTGCCAGACCCAGGGAGATGTTCCTACCCTTGACCCAGTAATCCTACTCTTGGGATTCCATCATAAGGAAATAATTCAACAAAAACAGAAAACTAAGTGCACAAAGGTATTTATGACAACATCATCTGAGACAGCAGAAAAAATGGAAACAATTCACATGACCAATGATAAAGGACAGGCTGAGTAAATTTTGGTACCTCTACTCAATGGAATATTCTGAAACCATTAAAAAGATCACTGTGAAGATTATGTATGAAACACATAATAAATAACTTTATAAAAAAGAAGTATACAAAATGCTACATAGTGTACTTCCTGTGTCAATCAATTTATTTTGTCCAAGTTTCTGTTGGTGTGGTTAAATTCCAAAAGGAATGTAAGAGGTACTTCAGAATATCTAATGTTTCCCACCTTTCCTCTGATTTAAAGAATGCTTCATGTTGGAATTCTAGGAAGATGGCAGGAGTGGGGCAGCATAGATTTGAATCTTCTTGAATTATCATATGAAAACAGACAGAGCAACTAGCTAACAAAATTAAAGACCTAAGGACAACATTTACAACAAAACTACGTGACAAAATACAAGCACTACCACCAACAATGTGTTTGGGCATCTGTGTAAGAGAGAGCAGAGGGAAGCAACAGGGCATCTGATGGACTTGAACAATTATGAGAGAGCATCAGACATGATACAAGGCACAAAAGGTCATTTTGAGAGCAGCTGCTAAAACTGAAAGGAATTTTCCTACTCCAAAGAAGGATGGGAACAAAGGGCTTTAAGGTAAGGCCTAATGGAACAGGGCACTTTAGCCTATTTGAACATGAATGGTTGAAACTGAGTAAACTGTGTGCCACTTAAAGACAGGACCCTGCACTTTGGAAAATTTCAAGCAGAGAAATAAAAATTGATAAGGTAGAGTAAAAAAAAAAAAAAACCCACAAAAACTAAAAAGAGAACATGCAGCTAAAAGTGGGAAAGGCAAAAAGAATCAGGAAATCTCAGAAAGAAAGCTATTTTAAAAAATAAACTTTTTTTTGAGAGAGAGCGAGAGTACACATGTGTGGGAGAGGGGCAGAGGAAGAGGGAGAGAGATAATCTCAAGCAGGTTCCACACCCAGCACAGAACCTGATGGGGGCTTGATCTCACAACTGTGAGATCATGACCTGAGCCAATATCAAGAGTTGGATGCTTCACTACACAAAAGAAAGCAGAGAAAATGGCAAATATATGAATATTTATAAAATAATTTTACCTCATTTTAACATTTTATTAAAAGATAATTCACTGTTTAAAAATGATAATCATGTTTCATGGTGCTTATAACGTATGTAGAAATAAAATATGTCACCACAATTACACAAGTGATGGGATGGGGAAATAGAAGCATACTATTGTAAGACAGATGCTTTACATGAAGCAGTATATTATTTGAAGGTAGACCATGATAGGATAAATATATATATATAAAATGTTAAGCAACCACTTAAAACCAGAGAAATAAAAAGGCAAAAACCAAACAACCCCCCCAAATAAGTGTAGCTTAGAAACTCTAAGTAAGTAGAGATAAAATGGAATACTGAAAAAGCTATCAAGTAATCAAAAAAATGTCAGGAAAAGAAACAAAAAAGGGGACAAAAAAAGAACAAACAGGACAAGTAGAGAACAAATAACAAGATGATAAACTTAAATCCATCCACATAGAATTAATCACTGATGGTTCAGATACTCCAGTCAAAAATAGAAGAAGATATACCTTGCAAACACTTATCATAAGAAAACTGGAGTGGCTATATAAATATCAAACAAAGTAGCCTTCAGGCCAAGAACTATTACTATGGATAACAAAGGACGTTTCCTAGTGATGAAATCGTCATTTTATCAAGAACATGTAACTCTAAATATGTATATACCCAATAAGAGAGCTTCAAAATATATGACATAAAAACTGACAAAAATGAAAGGAGAAATGGACAAATACGTAATTACAGTTGGAGATATCAACGCTCCATTGCCAGTAGTTCATATAATAGATAATTACTAAGAATAAAGAAAACTCGAGGGACACCTGGGTGGCTCAGTGGGTTAAGCTTCTGAGTCTTGGTGTTGGTTCAGGTCATGAGCTCACGGTTCGAGGGTTCAAGCCCCACGTCAGGTTCTGCATTGCTAGTGTGGAGTCTGCATGGGATTCTGTCTCTTTCCCTCTCTCTCTGCCCTAACCCCACTCTCTCTCTCTCTTTCTCAAAATAAATAAATAAACAAACAAAAAAAAAAAGATAAAACTTGAATACTATCTACATATTTGTCTTACTGGACATTTATAAAACATTAACATCCCATAATGACAGACACACATTCTTTGCAAGTGCATGTGGAATTGTATATTATATATATAATTCCAAAGTTAGAACACATCATGGGTCATAAAATGAGCCTCAATAAATTTAAAAGACCTGAAATCACAGACAGTACATTCTCTAAAAATGAATTAAATTAAAAATCAATAACAAAAAGGTAGCTGGAAATCCACAAATATTTGGAAATTAAATGGCACTCTTCTAAATAATCCACAGGTCAAAGAAAGGAAATATAAAATATTTATATATAAATATAAGATATATATAAAATATAAGATATTTTGAATTGAATGATAATGAAAACAAAACAAATTAAAATTGGTGATATGTAACTGAAAAAGTGCTTTCAAACACACTTTAGCTTTAAATGTTGAGATTAGAGGATAAAGGTTTAAAAATCAATGATCTAAGCTTCCATCATAAAAAAAAAACTAGAAAAAGAGAGCAAATTGATTACAAAACAAGTAGAAAGAAATAATTGAGAATTATTCATTGCAGAAACTAATGAAATAGAGCACAGAAAAATAATAGTAAATAAAATTGAAAGCTTGTTATTTGAAAAGAGCAGTGAAATTGATAAACTTCTAACCCGATTAATGAGACAGATACAAATTGACAGCATTAGGAATGAAAGAGGAGGTATCATTATAGATCCTATAGATTAAAAAAAAATAATCTTATAAACAACTTTATGCTTAATTGAGTGAATCCTATCATATATTTAGAATGAAATAATATTAATTATTTTTATAAGATCATTTTAAAAAGAGGAGGAAAACTACCTGACTCATTTTAGACAAAGATTATTTGATGTACTTCTTGCAGGCTTCTTGTGTGAAGCCAATTCCTGCAAGTGGTAATATTCATGGTTGATACCGAAACCAATTATTACTGTGCTTTGAGTACCTTCGCCCTGGGGGCCTTTGGTGGAGGCATTTCCACCAATGAGTGATTCATCAAAGTTACTCTCTGTCCTACACCCCCAGGCACAGCCCGTCAGTGATCTCCTGGATCTTGTAGATGTTGGAGAACATCTCATCATGGCTGATGAGGTCCAAGTAGATGATTGTGACAGAGGCTGGAGAGACGACAGCGGCGCTAGCTTAGCAGGAGCCAGGAGCTCTGAACCAGCGCCTTGCTGCTGGAGCGGCATTCGGTGGGGTGGGGGAAGAGGGCAGAAATGCTCCCCATTAATTTCTGATGTTTCCTATATCATGTCTTAAGTTACTAATTTGCATGTTTGTCAGTACTTTTGCCATTACCATAGTTTTGTGATGTTTAACAATAGTAGTTTAAATATATTTTCTAGGGCGCCTGGGTGGCTCAGTAGGTTAAACCTCTGACTTCGGCTCAGGTCATGACCTCATGGTTAGTGAGTTCAAGCCTTGCCTGGGGCTCTGTGCTGACAGTTCAGAGCCTGGAACCTGCTTCTGATTCTGTGTCTCCCTCTCTTTCTGCCCCTCCCCTGCTCCTGCTATGTCTCTGTCTTTGTCTCTCTCATAGTAAATAGAGATTAAAAAAATAAGTATATATTCTCTCTAGCAAAACAAAGAACCTTCAAAACTCTTCTTGCAAACATTTTTTCCAGCTCTTCCTTTTTTTTTTTTTTTGTCTCCACACTGCCCCCTCCCCCCTCAACTCTTCTTTCTTAAGATTAAACGTATTAATAAACAGGTAATATATTTACTTGGCTTAAAACTCAAATCACAGAAAAGGGTGTACAGATACAATAAATGTTGCTAGTTTGTTGTGCATTTATTCATAGATATTTTACACATAGATTGGTAAATACATAAGTATAATTTTTCCTGTTAAAAAATATATACACACAATTGGCTGTAAACTATGTGTAGTCTTATGTACTTGCATTTTCTTTTCTTTTTTTTTTTTAATTTTTTTTTAATGTTTATTTATTTTTGAGACAGAGCGTGAACAGGGGAGGGTCAGAGAGAGAGGGAGACACAGAATCGGAAACAAGCTCCAGGCTCTGAGCTTTCAGCACAGAGCCCAATGCGGGGCTCGAACCCATGGACTGCGAGACCATGACCTGAGCTGAACTCGGACCCTTAACCGACTGAGCCACCCAGGCGCCCCTATACTTGCATTTTCACTTAACATCATACCTTGGAATTCATTCCACTCAGTACATAAAAATCTTCCTCACCATTTTTTACAACTGCATAAT
This sequence comes from Acinonyx jubatus, assembly GCF_027475565.1. Taxonomy (NCBI): domain Eukaryota; kingdom Metazoa; phylum Chordata; class Mammalia; order Carnivora; family Felidae; genus Acinonyx; species Acinonyx jubatus. The sequence goes on along the minus strand of NC_069390.1, from coordinate 47,732,088 downwards.
ATGCCATTGAGGAGATACAACAATTTATTGAACAATTTCCTATTGATACATAGTTGTTTCCATTTTCTTACATAATAACAATAAAGGGGCTCCTGGGTGGCTCAGTCAGTTAAGTGTCAGACTCTTGGTTTCGGCTCAGGTCATGATCTCTCAGTTTGCGTGTTTGAGCCCCGAGTTGGGCTCTGTGCTGACAGGGATAGCCTGCTTAGGGTTCTCTCTCTCCCTCTCTCTTCTTCTTTTCCCCTGTTTGCTTACACATGGTCTCTCTCTCTCTCTCTCTCCAATTACATAAACAAAAAAAAAAAAAATTAAAAGAAAATAAAAGTGAGGCACCGTTGTTTCTTTTTGGGTATATGCTGTTTTTGACAGGTTTTGTTATCAGGGTTATGATGACCTCATAAAATGAACCAGGCAGCCTTTCTTCTTTGCTTTTTTGTCTAAATTCCTCTCTGCTCTCCTGGCTGGTGAGAACAGGGCTGGCTCACATTTAGAGCTACTCCAGGACTCTGGCGACCTCTAGCATGTTCCGGGCCCTCTTTCTTGACTCTCATTGCTGTTGTCTCTGGCATCTTTCTGCTTCCCCTTCTCCTTCAGGCTGACTTCCCAGTGCGCTCCCCTAACATCTGAGCTTCAACCTGAGCTGCCCTCTGTGTGAACCTAGAGGAGGGGATTTCCTTGGCAGATGGTGGTTCTCCATGGGCCCCTCCCACTTCCTCCAGGAGGTCTCTCCCAGCTGCACTCATAGCTCTCTCCTGAGCTTCTGCTGCCAGCTCTCTGCTGCCCTCGCCTGCCCTCTGGCCACCATGTCTGCCTTTGTCATGTTTCCCTGCAGCCAGAGGCGTGGAGAAAGGGACTCACTTCCACAGGTTCAGTGTTCACTGTCCCTAGAGACAGATGTGGCTCAGGAGGTGTCTATGACTTACATCTCTACACCCCCTTGTTCTCTATGCTGTTTCCCTGTCCTTTCCTGTCACCTGAGACAATTTGTATGTCCAGCCTTTCTGTTCAGCTGTCAGCTGTGAATGACAACAGATGGTGAGACCTGAGCTATGCAGTGAATTGTCTGGCTCAGACTGACACTTTTCTTGCCAATCACCCCTGATGCCATCCAAGGCCAAAGCCATGGGGAGGCACTTTTGTAAGTATGTTGTTTGTCACTATTTAACCTCACCTAGTGGTTAAGAGTATTGCATCTATTGTCTGGTAGATTTGGTTTGAATCCTGGGTATGTCACTTACTAGCTGTGTGATCTTGGGCAAGTAATGTGACTTCCCTGAGCCAGCGTTCCTCATCTTTAAAATGGGAAAATAACAGATATACTTGTTAGGTTATTGTGAGATAATAATGTATACGAAGCATTTGGCCTAATGCTTAACCTAGTAAATATTCTGTATATGTTACTCAAGCTGCTTCTTTATTCTTTTTTCTTTTCAATTTTTAAAAAAAGTTTACCTATTTAAAATCTCTACACCCAATGTGGGGCTTAAACTCATGACCCAGAGATCAAGGGTCACATGCTCACATGCTCTACTGACTAAGCCAAACAGGAACCTCTATTCTGATATGCTGATTAGGAATGGCTTAAGGGAGGGGGTAAGAGGCTGGAGCAGAGTGCCATGGATGTTTCCTAATCTGTCAGTGAATGAATGGAGTCCTTAAGCCTGGCCAATGACTAAATCAGCTCTAACCTAAGATGTTTTTGGAAGTGAGAATGTAAAAACAAACAAACAAACAAGCATGAGGAAGTCATATGGAGTCTGTCAGGGTAGTAAGCTATGGCCACCCCCAGGTCCCTTTGTGAAAGGCCTGCTGGAGAGGTGGGACTTTTGCCTGTGTTGGGTGGGCAGGGCTGGCTAGTGTGGGTGAGAACTTGAGCTTCTAGTCAAAAGGCAGAGAAGTGAGGCCTAGGCAGGAAAGGATCTCACTTCTCCAGGGACCTCTCAGGTCTGATGGGAGCTTGTTCTAGATCTGTCTGCCAGAAGCCATGGTTAGGTAGTGCGGCTAGGGCTAGGTATACTCATCTCTAGGAAGTGCGTGGGATGCTGTCTCCAGAGATCCCAGGGGTGTGACCATGCTTTGGAGCATGAAATTTGGTGGATGTGTAACCTGGTGTGTAGGCATCCTCCCCCTGGATCAAAGGGCTGAGTGCAGTGTAAAGGGAAGGCCAGGGAATGACCTGGGCCTAACACAGAGGACTCAAGAGACACTTGCCCCTCTGGATTGCTGTGTGAGGCAGCAAAGGATGAGCTGAGCCCAGGGGTGATGGAGTAACTGGCAGAGAGTCTGTTGGAACACAGCTTTGGAAAAGACTCATTTTACCATATTCCAGGTTAGGCCCTAGGATCTACTCTCAGCCCTTCCCTGACTTTCTCTTTGAAAAGTTTGCTCTGCCCTTAGACCCTGAGGAATGAGTGCCATTTACCAACTATTTCCAGTTCTTCTCTATTCTAAGCACACGGTGAGGTTGTACTTCCAGGCATCATTGTAGTTGGCTGGAGCTGAAGTGACCATTTATGGCCAATGGGCTGCAAATAGAAGGGACATGCATCACTTCTGGTTCAGAGCATCTCCTTGCCAATACAAGACCCTTCAGAGCTCTCTTTCTGCCAGTAGTTTAGGCAATGTTCAAGAAGATGGCTGATCTATCGGCCTGAGTTCCCAAGTAAGGAGATGTGGAGCACAGCCTCCAGTCATGGACAGATAGCAAAGGGGGAAATAAACCTCTGTTGTTTTAAACCACTTATTTCTATCAATCTTACCTCATTGAAGATCCAGTTGTCCTGTCTATTCCCAGTTGTCCTGTCCCACAATATTGCAAGACCTCCTTTCCTTTTTTTCCCTCAAGACTCTGTACTCCTTGATTTACTTCTGTCCTCCTCCATCCTGCTCTCTCTTTTTCTAGTTCCTATTCTTTGCAAATATATCCCTGGATCCCAGTGCTACCTTGTCACTGCTTAGCTCATGCTCGGGGTCCCTAAAGTACCCTCTTTGACCATGAAGAAAGAGAGGCTATCCTCAGGCAGGATTGTAGAGCTGGAGCAGGAGCAGGAGCAGGCAGAGGGTGTGTGGTAACCAGCTTCCAGGATGGTCCTGGTGATACCCATCTCCTGGTATTCATACCCTTGAGTAGTCTTCTTCCACCTGCTACCAGTGTAGATCTGTATGATCAATAGAATGTGACAGAAATAGCAGTATGTCACTTCCAAGATTGGGTTATAAACAATTGTGGTATCAGTCTTGGTTACTTTCTCTTTTGATAATTCATTCCATGGAAGGCCTGTCATGAAATCTCTGGAGACATCCATGTGACAAGGAACAAAAGCCTCCTGCTGATAGCCTGTGAGTAAGCTTGATGCTCTAGTCCTGATCAAGCCTCAATGACTACAGCCCTGGCTGACACCTTGACTGCAATCTCACAAAAGACCTTGAGCTAGAACCACCTTGCTAAGCCTCTCCCAAATTCTTGATTCCATAATAAGAGTTTATTGTTTTAAGCTAGTAAGTTTGGAATAACTCATTATGCAGCAATAAATAACTAATACAGGGCAGGTGCTAGGGACGTTGTGTTTTGGATATCAAAGCACAGTATGATAATGATGATAGATCTGTGCTTGGCCTGGTTGTGTCCCTTGCTCTGGGACAGATTTGGCTCTTGTGCATGAGTGCTCTCAGGACAGCACTCAACCCAGGGGAGGAGGGGGCAGGAAATATGAACACAATTTGGTGTTTATCGCCTAGACCCAGTCCTAAGAGACTCACTCAGGCCTGTCTTGTGATTAACAGGGAGTTCTACATAAACACTGAAGCCATTTCACAAAGAATGTAAAATGTAAAATTGGCGTACCAGCCACATTCCTTTAGAACACCTTTGCTTACCATGTAGAGAGCTGGTATAACACTGTGAGGAGCCCAATACACCTGTCGTGGTGCTGGGTGTGAGGAGTAGCATAAGAAACTAGAGCCCTGTGGAATAAGGGGTGTCAGAGATAGGTGAGCAAAGATACCCCCTGGGGCACATTCCATAAGTGTGAGGGCCTGAGTTATCCAGGGGGAGCAGTGAACTGGTGAAATAAGAACTATTGCTGTTAAAAGAAGACATCCAGATGGCTAACAGACACATGGAAAGATGCTCAACATCACTCATCATCAGGGAAATACAAATCAAAACCACAATGAGATACCACCTCACACCAGTCAGAATGGCTAAAATGAATAACTCAAGAAAAATGGATATTAGCAGGATGTGGAGAAAGAGGAACTCTCTTGCACTGTTGGTGGGAATGCAAACTGGTGCAGCCACTCTGGAAAGCAGTATGGAGGTTCCTCAAAAAATTAAAAATAAAACTACCCTACGACCCAATAATTGCACTACTAGGTATTTATCCAAAGGACACAAAAATGCTGATTTGAAGGGGCACATGCACCTCAATTTCTATAGCAGCATTATCAACAATAGCCAAAGTATGGAAAGAGCCCAAATGTCCATCAACTGATGAATGGATAAAGATGTGGTACACACACACACACACACACACACACACACACACACTGGAATACTACTTGGAGATCAAAAAGAATGAAATCTTGCCATTTGCAACAAAGTGGATAGAACTAGAGTGTATTATGAAATAAGTGAAATAAGTCAAGCAGGGAAAGACAAATATCATGTGGTTTCACTCATATGTGGAATTTAAGAAACACAACAGATGAACCTAGGGGAAGGGAATGAAAATAAAAGGCAGAGAGGGAGGCAAACTGTAAGAGACTCTTAAATACAGAGAACAAACTGAGGATTGCTGGTGGGGATGTGGGTGGGGGGATGTGCTAAATAGATGATGGGCATTAAGGAGGGCCCTTGTTGGGATGAATACTGGGTGTTATATATAAGTGATGAATCATTAGGTTTTACTCCCGAAACCAATAGTATATTGTATGTTAACTAACTTGAATTAAAAAATAAAAAGAGCTATTGCTGTTAAAGCATCTTCACTTAGGCTTTTATCCTTCTAGGGCTTGAGGAATTTGGGGTTCAATAATAATAACAAATACTGTTCTTCCTCTTATTAAGCACTTGTTATGTCTAACTTCACAGTAAATAGTTCACGTACATCATAATTTTGAAGCACTGAAATAATCTATAAAATAGATGTTATTCCCATTTTACAGAATAAGAAACTCACATTACATAACTTGCTTCCTCCAGGTGCTTTCTCCAAAAATCAAAGCAGGGACCGCATAGGCAGGCACCTTCCTTTCTTAAAGACAGAGTCCTCTTGTCCCCCTGACTGGAAGACTCAATTCCAGCTGTAGATCTGGTCCCTTTGTGAGACTGGGTTCTCTGGACGAAAGCTCATGCCACAGCCTGGCCTAAGGCTGCAGGGACTGACCTGCTTTTATCCATGGAATCAGCAAAATGTGCAGATAACTTATAACAGCTGTTGGCAGAGTGCATTTAAGGTGAAGTATGTGCTTCCTACATTTCAGCTCTACACACACTGCAGTCTCTACAAATAGGTGTCAATCCCTGGAAGCAATGCAGTTACAATGAGTGAGGCCTGTCACTTCAAGACTGAATTCCAGGTAATGACAAAAGGAGATATGGGAACAGCAATGTGAAATATGCTTTATACCAATGAAAGTACCATGAAAATGGTTAAGATGGTAAATTTTATGTTATGTGGGTTTTTTTTTACCACAATTAAAAATGAAAATAAAAAAAGAAATATGGGAATCATAATCAGTAAGTGGAATCTGATAGAAGGAAGTGACTAATCTAGTGAGGTTTAGTGTGAGTCTGTGTGGGATGTGGATCAGCAGGTGGACAGGTGAGTGAGAGGTAACATTTTGTCAGGTCATGGCAAGAAGACCAGGACAGAAATTCCACCTGGATCCAGTACTGGTGAGGAGGGATCTATAGTTAATCTTGAACCTCCAATGGGGGTGACTGCTGTACTTCAGTATAAACACACACACGTACACACACACGCACAAACACACACACACACACACACATTAGATATAGTGTAATATGTATTGCATTATGTAAATGTAAGTTGTCTAATATATATGTGTAATATGTATACATGTATTTTAAATATATAAAATAAACAGTAATACATGGTTGATGACATAGGATGGGTACAGGTCTTTCAAATGATCCTTTTGTAACCTTTACAAAGTCCTGGATCACAGAGCCCTTTCAGGTTTGCCCCAGAGGGGGGGCCTGCATGAGTGGACCCACAGCACTGTAGTCAACATTCCAGGACTGGGGGCAAGTCCCAGATGAGCTGTTCTCCATTCCTATCTGTCTGGGCTACATGTTAGACCCACAGCAGAGCATGGAAAGCCAGCAAGACAGAAACAGCCTTGTTCCTGATAATCTAGTGGGAAAATACAGCCTCTTTCCTAATCCTGCAGGCCCCCTGAGAGGTGGGACCCTGATCTGGCTCTCAGAGAGAAGCCCTGTGGGAAATGAGGTAAGTGACAAGTCTGGGAACAGGTTTGGGAATCTTGGCTTCTTCTGAGAGGTTATGAGGCCTTGATGCCAGAGGTGGGCAGTTGGAAGGGGAAGTGTGGCTCCTTTTTGGCTCCTTAAGAAATGGCCCTCCTTTAGAGAAACGGCTTCACTGAGGTGTGAAACTGAGACACCTCACTGACACTGATGTCAGTGACATCTGATTCCCAGAGCTTCGGAGTTCTCTCCTCTTTGCCAAGACTCTGGGATGGTTTTCAAGAGTATCCCTTGTACCTAGCCAGCTTTGCTACCCTCCCCACCTCTTCTGACCAGAGAGGACATCTGCCTTTGACCATGCCATACCTAGCACAGGATTTAAGGGTGGCTCCAAACCCCCTTCCTTCCTCTCTTGGCTCAGTCTATAGCTGTTTCTTACCCTAGATTACAATTCCTATGAGGGCAGACACCATATCTTATTCATTTTAGGACCTTCTGGAGCTTCTCTTTCCCTCTGTGTCTCCTGTGCCTTGCATATAATATAAAATAGAAGATCACAGTGACCATTAGTTAAAAACCCCTGTCCCCAGATGCTCCTCTTGGCTGTACTCTCTTTTCCTCTTTGCCCTACAAACCAAATGCTGTGGTTTTATAACTTTACACTGAAAGCCAGAGGTTTTAAACTGCACTTTATCTTAGTTTGTGGTCTCTAGATTCTTGCTTGATTCCTCTCTCTGGAAATCTCCCAGATAAATCACAGTCATATCCGTACTGCACCTCTCCCCAAAATAGCCAGCACAAGGGCAGAGTTAGAAGAGCCTTGGGAGAATATCCAGGAAGCCTTACATTAAAGATGAGAAAACAAAACCCCTGAGGGGAAAAGGGACTTGCCCAATATCACAGTTTTGAGTCTGGGCCAGAAGTCAGCTTTCCTGTCCTAGGAGTTCCATGGCTCAGAATCCTGGCCTGGTGGCCTCCTACTTCATGCTACCTGATGTTTTGAAAGGGCCTTTCTCTGACCCTCACCTTTCAGGCATCACAGCTGGAGAGGCAGATTGATAGCTTGGCCAGGTCAAGAATGTCTACTCCATAGCCCGAGAGAAAAGAGCTGGCCTGAGGGAGTAGAGACGGTAACCAGTGGCACTCTTGTCATTCTCTCCATGCAATGACTTCTGTCAAATAGTAGTCTGACAATGAACCCAAAGAACAAGTAGTGTCTTGCTCAAATTCATCATGAGCATGAACTTAGTAAAGCGTTCATGGCCATCGGAACTCCCTGCCTATCCCATCTAACTGCCCTCTGGCAGGAGGACTGTTTTGTTTTTGTGGCCTCGTGGTAATGTTTTTCTCATCAGCAGAGGCTGATTCCTGCCTGAGTCCTGACCAAGGCCACAGGCTGCATGCCATACTGAGTTCAGGAGGAGAAGAAGGCGGTATTGCTGCTTAATAAAGCTCTTTTCCAGGCACTGCTCACTTGATCCCCAGTGAATCCCTGGGTAACAGGCAGGGAAATCCTTATTAGTCTTTAGTTTATAGAAGGCATTCTGGCCCAGAGAGGAGGAGTGATTAGCCGAAGGCCACACAGCCAGTGAGCTACCATTTGGGGAAATGTGTAATGCTCAAATTCCAGCTCTACTGTTTACTAAAAAAATCATTTGAATCTAGGCTCCCTGCTCACTAGTTGTGGAATCCCAAGCATTACTTAACCACTCTGCCTCAGTTTCCTCACTTTTTAAATAAAGGAGATAGCATGTCTCTCACTGATATATTGGGGGATTAAATGAACCAATATATATAAAGTACTTATGCGCTGCCTGGTGGTAAGTGATGAGCAATGTTAGAAATTATTGTTACTGTCAAGTCTGGCTCTGCTTAGAGACAGGACAAGTGTCCTCTGAGCTCTGGGAAAAAGTCACAGTGCTGCAAAAGCCTTAGAGATAATCTGCTTTGTTCATTGACTTAATTTTATTATTATTTTAAAAACCTGACATTTGAAGATAATCACATAAAATTACTCTTGTGATGTATAGTAATTAGGAATACAAGATTAGTGGTTCACACAAATGGTTGAAATTATTATGTTTCTGTAGCCAAACAAAATTTTAAGTTTTTCTTTTTTTATTATTCTTTGGTGTCTGTAATAGATGTCCAGGTCATCACATTTCTCCTTTACATGCACTAGTTAGTACTGATTATATGCACTGATAATGACTCATGTTAAGAGACAAAAATAGAAAAAAAAATATTACTCATAATATTCGGGAAGTGGGGGAGGGGAAATGGGAGGAAGTGTAAGGGTGTTAATTTCCTTATCTTTCATAGCAGCCAGTCAATTGATAGATACTTAAGTTGAAGAATGTTTTAAAAAAAACCATAGTGATTCCAGTCTCTTAATATTTTTTTATAATATATTTTCTTAACCTTAGAGGTATCTTTCAGGAATAACATCTCTCGTGGAGAATAAAGGAAATCAAGGAAATCCATTAGCTTTTCTTTGGTTCATTGTCTTTTGTTACATTCAAGGAAAACTAAATTTTATACCTTTTTAAAAGTGTTTACTTATTTATTTTGAGAAAGAGAGAAAGAGAGAGGAGCAGAGAGAGAGGGAGTGAGAAAATCCCAAGCAGACTCCACACTGTCAGCACAGAGCCCTATGTGGGGCTGGATCCTAGGAACCTCGATCACGAACCTCGAGCTCATGGCCTGAGCCAAAACCGAGAGTTGGACACTTAACTGACTGAACCACCCAGGCACCTCATTAATTTTTATTTTTAAATTTTTTTAACGTTTATTTATTTTTGAGACAGAGAGAGACAGAGCATGAACGGGGGAGGGTCAGAGAGAGGGAGACACAGAATCCGAAACAGGCTCCAGGCTCTGAGCTGTCAGCACAGAGCCTGACGCAGGGCTTGAACTCACGGACCGCGAGATCATGACCTGAGCCAAAGTCAACCGCTCAACTGACTGAGCCACCCAGGCGCCCCTAATTTTTATTTTTTAAGTAATCACTACATCCACCATGTGATTCTAACTCATGACCTGAGATCAAGAGTCATGTGCTCTACTGGCTGAGCCAGTCAGGTGTCCCTCCTTTTATTAAATAGTATATGAAGTGTGATCCCTTTTTAATCAACTATTTCTTTATATTCATCCATCAGTGCATCTGTCCATCCACCCATCCTTTCATCCACTCTCCCTTATTAGTTACCCGACTACCTATCCTCTCTGTATATAGAAAGAGAGAACTATCTGCAATGACGTTCACTTGTGCTGGGCATGACTATTTTGAAGTGGTGGGATTTTGAAGATTTTTAAATATCTTTTTGTGCTCTTCAGCATTGTGCAAATTCTTTATAATATGTATCATTTTTATAAAAATAAAGTCTTATCTTTAAAAAAAGAGAAGAAGACAATGATTTAAGCTTTCCCCAACATTTGGAGTTTCCTTTCTCTTGCCACTCCCTCCCACCCCCACTTTATACTCCAAAACAAAGGGTTTCAGGCTTTACCCACAATATTGTTTCAGACAGTACCCACAGTGGTCACACCCCAGGCTCTTATTCCCAGAGTTAACATCAGGGTCCTTAGTGCTGGAGAACCTGAGTGGCAGAAACCTTTTGCAAAAAGGCTGTGAATAGCCTGGTTGGGACACATATAACTGAGGGAAGATGGCCAAGGACAGGGATACAGGAGAAGGGCTCTGATTCCCTGGCATTTCTTCCTCTTACACATGATGAGACCAAGCCTAGAGAAGAAGAGTGACTTGTTCAGAGTCAGCCAGCCTGTCGCACACATACATACAAGACAATTAATTGTCTCTTCAATGGCAATCAATCCTTTTCTCCAAGCTATACAAGTAAGGAGAAGTGGTAGGGCTTCAGGTCCTTATTCTTGGAGCGGACAATGGAGAAAGAAGGGGAATTTTAGGGTGTAGCCCCCCTGTAGCAGCTAGTCCTGTTTCTGTATTAAGTCTACCATAGTTAGCATCTGTAGGGACTGAAAGACCCCCTGGAGACATCCATAGCAGCTACTGCACTGAATGTTTATAATCAAAGGAAAGGTGTCTTAGGCAGGTATGTGTGGACTCATGTGGAGAAGATTCAGAAGACTCTGGCAACTGATTATTGTCTTCCCTACTCCAACCAGGAGACATTGGCCTGTTTACCTACCTTCTCATAGTCCTTTATATTTCTTTGGGGATGGGATGGTCGTAGGGGTGTGGAGGGTTTTTTTTTCCACAACTCTTGAGGAGGGCAGCCAGCCCCTGTCCAATACTAGGATATTGTCAGCACCTCCCTGGTGGACAGCTCCACAACAACCACCAGAATCTCGTCTCAATGGGGCCACTGGGCCACTGGTGTTCTCTGAATGCTGACTTGTCTTTTTCTTGTTATTTTTCTCCTTTCTTTCTTAAGAAAAATTACTTCGTTGTAAGGGGACTTCAATCAAGTGTTTTTATTATTTAAAATACACAAGACAATGTATAAAAAGGAATATCAAGTTGTCCTGAATAAAGGATTCCTTTGGCTAAATATAACAGTCTGAGTGATTGAGCTAGAAACAGCTCAGGCATGTGTTTGTGTGTCATCGCTTAGGAATCTTTTGTAACAGGACTTTCAGATCCAAATCAACACCAAGAACACATCATCTTACAAAAATTGTTTTGGGCTAGTTCCCAGTGTTAATGCAATATGGGAGAGGTTAGTTAGACACTGAAACCTTAGAATTTCAAGGATTTTTAAATATCTTAAGGCTAACGCTTAAATATTTGAAATCTGGGCTGTCTCAGAAAACCCAGAATTATGATTATCATGCCCATAATCAGAAATCTAGAATGACTCATGTAGAAGAGAGAAGTCTAACTGGAAATGGAGGTCTTAGAATTACGAACACCCTGGGGGAAAAATTTTGATGATGTACGGAGATTTCTCTGCTAAGAGTGAACAGTAAGCTTTGAAAAAGTTTGATTTCATCTATCGCTTCACTTAGTAGAAGTAGAACATTGCCACTGAAGCCTGTAGGAAAGTATGTGGCCAGGTTAGGTGATAGCAGGAGAGGCTGGTTGGCTTTCATTAGGCTCCTCATAAAGCTGCATTTACCTGGGAAAGTCACCTTGGCCCAGAGTCTGGTTCCCAGACTACAGGCTTGAAAATGCCATTTTGTCAATACTGAGAGTGGCTCTATTACACTCAAAATAAGGTTTCACTGTCTAAGCTTGCAACAGCTCACTTTGTAAACTATTTGCCAGGTGTTCATTGGCACTGAAAATATAGAACTCCTTGGGGACTGAACATTCGCTTCTAGTCAGTAGTCCCTCTTTTTCTGTAGAAAAACCATCAGCCAGGTTATAATCAGAAGGTTGCTTGGTGAGCTTGGAGTCAGGATAAGGGGAAGCTGATTTATGATGGTGGGGTTTGATGGCAACAGATCTGATCCTCTCCTGTCCAGGATGGAGGAAGACCTGCCACTGAAGCTGGATAGGTTATGGAGCTGACTCTCCTTTGGGTGCCTCCAAAAGCAGACACTGAAAGAGGATTTGAGTGCTAGTAGTTTATTTGGGAGGTGGTTCCAAGAAACAATGGTAGCAGAATAGGGAGATGAAACAGAGAAGAGAAGGAAGTCAATACAGGTGTGTTACCAAACAAGTTATAATGATGGGCAACTGGAATTTAACCTTCACTGGGGATGCAGAGAGAGAGCATACAATTTGCACCTCAGTATTAACTTACCCTAGGGTAAGAGATCTGGGTTCTTTACCCACCAGCTTTCATAAGTCATTGGTTGAGTGACGATCCTGACCACAGGGTTGGGTTGAATAGTTAATTTGCCAACATATCCATCCCACTGCATATGTAGACAGAATGAACTCTAGCAGCCAGAAAAAGTCCTCAAGTCAAGATACACAGGTATGCCAGTTAAAAGATAGTCTGGTGGGAACCAAAATGAATAGGGCTGAGGGGATAGAATTGGAGGCACAGGTAGCATATGTTACATCTTCTGTCCATCCTCATATTGTAGATACTGTCTCTGCTTCCTTTCATGTTCACACTTTTTGACTGTACTGACCAATACCCTTTAGGATTGTTTCATTCTTTTTATTTTTAAAAAATGTTTATTTTTGAGGGAGAAAGAGAGAGAGAGAGAGAGAGAGAGAACACACGGGTGCATAAGCGGGGGAGGGATGGGGGTGGGGGGCAGAAGATCTGAAGTGGTCTCTGCACTTACAGCAGAGAGCCCTATGGTGGGGCTTGAACCTACCAATTATGAGATCATGACCTGACCCAAAGTTGGACACCTAACCGACTGAGCCACCCAGGCGCCCCTCATTCTATTTTTAAAATAAGTTTGTTAAATCTAATAAAGTGGATTCTGGTCTTCCTACTTCTGACCCCAGGAATAGTCTAGGATAATTGATTTTTACAAGTTTCTACTTATATTTAGAATGTAGGAGTTTTAACAATTTAATTAAATTTTTGTGTCTTGCTGATGACCATATGAACTGCTTCCAGGAGGTGGAGGTGGGGTTGAGGAGAAACACATCAGTAATCAGACACAGAGGAACACTTAGAAACACATTATTTGATGTGTTCTGAACTTTTTATGGAACTTGACCGCTGATTCTTGAGTTCATCTGGAAGAGAAAGGACATAAACCTAGCCAAGAACATTTTGAAAAAGAACAGTGGTGAAAAATTTGCTCTATCAAATATCAAAATATACTATAAAGCTACAGCGATTAAAACATTGTGGTTTGGAGGTGTCTAGGTGGTTCAGTCAGTTAAGCATCCAACTTCAGCTCAGATCATGATCTCATGGTTTGTGGGTTCAAGCCCTGCATTGGGCTTGATGCTGACAGCTCAGAGTCTGAAGCTTGCTTCAGATTCTGTGTTTCCCTCTCTTTCTCTTCCCCTCCCCCACTCATACTCTGTCTCTCTGTCTCAATAAATAAATGTTAAAAAAAAGTTTATGAAAAAAGACCACCACCACCACCAACAAAACATTGTGGTTTGGGCACAGGAATATACAATTCAGTGGAACAGAATAGAGTCCAGAAACAGAGTCATCTCTATGTGGGAGTTTAGTATATGATGAATATGGTATTTCACATGAGAGGGTAAAGAGAAGGGAATAAGCGTGAATTATAAAATGGCATTATTCGATATCCATTTGGAAAAGAATTAAGCCAGATTCCTATTCCACACATATACAAAAATAAAGCTCAAATGGATATAATAGTAAAGAACAAACTAAAAACATTTTAGAATAAAATATATGAGAGTATTTTTTAATCTTGTAGGGGAAAGGGCATTTTAAGTAAGACAAAAACCTAGAAGTCTGGAAGAGACAGATTTGACTACCAAATACTTTTGTGCAAATTAAAGCATCATCAATGAGTTACAAACACAAAAGAAGCTCTCTGAAATTCTGTCTCCCTCTCTCTAGTTTTTGTCTTTCTACTCTTCCCAGTCCCCAGCCACTTCTAAGCCCCTCGCTCTCCCTGTCTGAGTCTCTGATTCTTTTTCTTTGGATTTCTCCTCTCTGGTCTCTGAGTTTGTCTTACAGTCTGTCTCCTCGAGAGAAAAACCAACAGGTGCCAGACAGACAAACAGTAAAGCATAGACTGAGGAAGCAATAAGAAAAAAAAAATAGAGTGAGAGGAAAGATTTGCAGTAAATATGTAACAAATATATATAACAAAATATTAAGATTCACAAAGTATATATGGCAATAATAAGTCTATTAAAAAGGCTAAGTTGTTATTAGAAAATTCATATATAAAATAAAGGATTGGGGCACCTGGGTGGCTCAGTTGGTTAAGCATCCGACTCCTGGTCTCAGCATAGTTCTTGATCTCGGGGTTATGGGTTCAAGTCCCATGTTGGGCTCCACGCTGGGCATGGAGCCTACTTTAAAAAAAGAAAGTATTTCTTGGAGTACCTGGGTGGCTCAGTCTGTTGAGTGTGACTCTTGATGCTGGCTCAGGTCATGATCCCACAGTTCGTGGGTTCAAGCCCCACACTGGGCTCTGTGCTGACAGCAGAGCCTGCTTGGGATTTTCTCTTGCTCCTTCTCTCTCTACCCCTCCCCTGCTTGTGTATGCACACACACTCTCTCTCTCTCTCAAAATAAATAAATAAACTTTAAAAAATATATTAAAAAAATAAAGGATCTACACACACAATTCAAAGATGTTAAAATGTAAGTGGCTTAGTGGATGCTCTGATGCACTTCTGATCCCCTCCTTCAGAGTGGGTCACCCAGCTCCCCGCTTCCAAGAGTCTCAGCGCCTCATGAACTGAGGTCCCCTACAGGAATTGTTATTTGTTTAGAACAAAAAGAAATTCTGTGATTCCTAAGAAAGCAGTCACACAAAAGCCTGACTTACACTAAAAATGGTGTCGTTGCCTGTCATTTATAAATAAAAGTGGCCTTCACAACTGCCACCATAATCATTGATTTCCTAAACGTAACCTCAGCCTTTTTAATTTAAGGATTTAATTCTCTTCCAATAGAAAAATGTGAAGGACCTAATTTGACTTTATATAGATTACATTTTATTGTCTAAATCAAGCCTGTTTTGGTATTTTCTTGCTTTTAGTTCAGTCTGTGGGGTTACTGGGAAATCTGCCCTGCCTTCCCTATTCTCTTGGAAGACCTGACCTCTGTCCTGGTCACCCTGCTGTCATACCCATCTGTACCTGAGGGTCAGGAGAGGGGGCAGCAGCTGAATGCTTCTCTGGGATCTGACTGTCCTCAGAACACAGAAGCACCATGTGGTCTGGAGCGGAACTGCAGTTATGTGAGTTGGTCAAAGGGAAGTGTCCCTGACAACAACAACAGCTGGGGTTGTAATTGTGATTCCTCTGGCAGCTCTTCGAATTCATGTGCTCATCCTCCCACATGGCCTTCCCCAAATCGCAATGTGATAGGATGTTTACAGCCCACCTTGAGCAGTTGAGTTCCAGAAGGCCAAGAGTATCAGCAAGGAGGACAACAGGAGGGCTTGAACCCAAATGTCAGACTACACATATTCCTAAACGAGGGCATGGCTCCCCTAAAAAGTCCTCCCTTCCTCCCTTCCTCCCTAAAAAGCCCTTGTACATTCCCAGTTATTTCAGATTGAAAGTATCTTGTAACTTTTGGACTATTCCTATAACACATGGGTAGATATGAGGTGGTTACAATCTACTATCAGACATACTTCTTACTGTCAGGGTTCATGTACACCTGTAAAGTCCAGAGGACATAGCAAAAGATTTATTAATTTTTTCTTCAAATAATTCATGGGTCCATACAGAAATAGCCTTAGATATTCCACTTCTTAGCCTCCTCCCAGGGTCTACACTCCATTCTAGAACTTTTGGAATCATACCCTGGGATCTTCAGGTTTTAATGTCTTTCAAAATCATCAGATAGCAGCATCCATAAGACAAGTAATCCTCTTTCTAATATTGATTGTCTTCCATAGCCTGGGGTTTTTATGCTAACAGTTTCTGTCACTTTACTATGACTATCTAGACACGAAACTTCCCTACAGAAGATGGTGGGGTTATGTGTAGGTAAGAAGCAGATGATGGGGAAAGAAAACCTCACGCTGTTACTATATCTCCTGGGTTCGTCTCCTTACCACCTGGTGGGCTCCTTGAAAGCAGGGGTGTGCCACAATCCCTCCTACTCTGCGCTAAGCACAGAGTCTTCTTCAAAGTAAAAAGGTCAATGAACATTGGATGACTGAAAACACCAGGCTAAGAGAAGCAGACCCCAACAGCATTCCAGAAACCCATACCACCTCCACATCCATTCAGCAACATTAACAGCTACCTTTGCCAGCTCTTGGGCAGAGAGAACAAGGCTCCATTCCTCACCTCAAGGAACTTCCAAGCTATTCTGGAGGAACCAGGCAAGCCAAACAATCATAGCACTATCTTTTTATTACTAGGACTGGGGTTGACATGAGAGACATGGTGGGAGCTCAGAGGAAGGGCACCCTTCCAGATGGGGGAATTGGGGAAGGCTTGAAATTCTTTCTAGAAGCTAAGATCCTGGCCGGAGATGGGGAGAGGGCGAGGGGAGCCAGCAGAGAGGGAGCTGGCCTGCAATGGGGCCAGCAAAAAACTTGGCTAGGCCATGAAGGGGAGTGAGAAGCTTCAAATGTAGCTTTGACACTGTTTTTCTTTCTTCTGGAGAGCTGCCACGTGCCGCCACAGAGAGCATTTCACGGGTAGATGCATATTATTGCAATGTGTTTATCTAGGAAACCAGAGCCCAGCTCCAGCATCTGGTTTTCAGCACAATCCTGAATGAAGTCCAATTTTCCAGTTGGGTTAATGAAAATAAAACTTGGGAAGTTGTGGGCTGGATACATCAGGGGTTGAGTCCTGGGCTCACGCAGGGTCACAGATTGCAGGGCCGGAAGGGCTTGGGCAGGTCATGGATTCATTGTGGGCTGGCCATGAGGCCGGCACCAAAGACAACCTTGCACAGGGAGGGAGAGCTGCCTGGACCAGTCCTGAGGAACACGCCTCGTGCAGGAATGGGTGTTTTTGGGTTCTATCTGTCTCAACCCGACAAAAGTTGACCGAGCACCTAATGTGGCCAATGAAATGGGCTGGGTGGTGCGGTGGGGGTGAGATGCAGATGTGAGCCCGAGCCTGTCTCTAGTCTGCTGGAGCACAGATCAGTGGTAGAGAGCCCTGACCAAACAAGCTGACTGATGAGCAGATCTGATAACAGCCTCCATCAGCACTCACCTCTTTGAAGCTGTCAGGAGGCTTGGGATCAGAGAGGAACCCATTTTTAAAAGCCAGTTTAAGAAAAGATACAGCCAGGTTTCAGAGACACCTGGAACCCACAACAAAACGTCCATGGGCCCTCCTTTTACGTCATGTCTGCCATCTTGCATATTTGTTTCATTCTCCTCTTTCATTGTAGGCTGGGTTTCTCTGCTCTCCAGACTGTATGGCAAGAAAACACGATTTCCCCATAGCTTCTGAGTTCCCATGAGCCTCTTGCTCTCTTGATCTCTCTTCCTTCCCCAGTTTCAAATTCCTTGGGAAAAAGTTTTAATTGGCCCTGGTGGTGACAGGCTCATTCTTGGTAAAATCAGCTATGGCTAGGGATCAGAGTTACATTTGTAAATGCTGCTAAGGGGAGTCTATCCTGAGATCCCATGCCCAAGGCTCTTTTTCATGCCAAAGTATTTACAGTAAGATGCAAATCACAAATAGTTTCTCCTTTGACCCCAACTCTACCTCTGTGAGGGAGACGGGGCAGGGAAATCAAAGCTTGCCTGTTAGTTTCAGAAACAGGGCTGGACTCAGAGCTCCTAACTCCCAGCCCAGTGCTCTTTCCACTACACACTGTTCCTTTGGTCCTGACGTGAAGCCAGCAATTGTGAAATACACTCTCCCTATGCAGTTTCCCCTCGGGAACAACAGCAGAATGAACAGTGTTGATTAGAGAGAATTTTGTTGGCGGGCTTTGGAGGGAGCTGGGAGCCAAATACCAGTGGTGTGGCTTGTTGTGACCCAGAAGGTGTGTGTCATAGGTTCCTGATAGGGTGACCTCACACAGGGGTATGAGGATCCTGGGGGAAGGATGGTTCCTTACTCTTATCTTCTTTACCTGGAGACTACTTCTTAAGACAGAATGTAGGAAAGGCCAGGGCAAGGCAAGAATGAGATGCCTCTTTCTCCTGAGTCCTGGCTCAAACTAGGGAATCAGAGAGTTACAAAATGGCCTTTGGTGGAGAAGCCTTTTCCTGAGGCTTCAGAGGAGAGTCCTCATGTCAAGCCAGAGAGCTAGCTCCTCCTAAAGGACTCCAAGGGGAAGGAAATTTGGTGTCTCCTGGTCATCCTTCAAATTTCCTGGCAATGACATCTTTCTTTCATTCTACCTCTCGGTGTGGGAAGCAATGCTAAGGTTCTCAAGGATGCTGTCAGTTTTGCATACACTTTGCTGTTCCTGCTTCGGTCTCTCTACTACATCATGGTTGCAACAATTGATATTACCATTTCCAGGCCTGAGTTCATCCCAGAGCCTAAGCCAATATTGATGGTTGCCTCAGTCTTCATTCTCTGGAGCTTGAAATCATTTTCCTATCAGTAGACTTGGTCTGGAAAACACCAGGCTTGGCCCCTGGTTGGGCTCTTCCAGCCTTAAAGTTGGTATATCCATAGACTGGGCTCCCACCTTGGTCCCTTCTTCTTAGTTCACTTGGTTATACTTTCCTGAGCCAAAAATGTCTGGGGCTCTGCACCCAGTTACAAACTTTGAACTTGC
The DNA here is from genome assembly GCF_027475565.1 of Acinonyx jubatus. NCBI lineage: Eukaryota > Metazoa > Chordata > Mammalia > Carnivora > Felidae > Acinonyx > Acinonyx jubatus. Next base: position 47,713,356 of record NC_069390.1, on the reverse strand, counting down.
TGTCCATTCCTCCAGCCACTGATGAATGGAACTCTGCGCACCATTGATGCAGCTGTACCTGGTTCTACATTGCCTCCCATCTCTGACATTTCTGCCTACTGGACAGGCTGTTTTTAATACTAATGCAAAGCAGAAATGCCCTCTGAACTTTACACCTGCCCATTTTTTAGCTGGGTTGGAATCCCTACCTCAGTGTTAATGAGGAGGTTCTCTCTTTTCTCTTTTTCCTCCCACTGGCCCTGCATACTTCTCCTGTGTGCCCATTCTAGTGACACTTGGCTATGCTTCCTCTCCCTCTGGATCCTGCACTGGAGTCTTCTCTCCTTTCCATTTGTGTCTCTTCTGTTGGTTGCAGTGGTTGTTGGGAGTCAATGGACAACAGGTCTTCCCCTAGGAGACAGATCTCCTGCTGCACCAAGAATCAAGACTGTCAGGTAAATGTCCCAGAGTATCATGGATCATCCTACAACCAATAGGATTAACTTAATACAAGCAGCTCTGCCCAAGATGAAGGAGAAAAGCAGACTATATTCTTTATTCTTTTGATTTTAATTCTTTTTGCCTTCATTCATGCAGGTATCACCTGAGTACACGCAAGGTTGTGTGTACTTTCCTAGCCTTTTTCTTAATCCATGTACTGAAATGACATTGTTTACATCTTTGAACTTGGGTCTATTTAAGTTTCCTGTAGGTGCAGAGTCTGTTCTGTCTAATCACCTCCCCTTCCTTAAACATGGTTTCTATAGCTTTTGCCCAAGGCTGAAATTCCCTCATTCACCTACCTACCTACCCGCCCAACAATCCATTCATCCAGTCATTCAATAAGTGCTTCTGCCAGATTCTGTGCTAGGCAATGAGAACACAGCAATAAACAATCCATGGTTTCTTCTCTCAAGAATCTTCGTGTCCGCCTCTGTCTCCCCACCACTTCTCAGCTTGAGACACTGGTGTGTCTTCCTTTAGGCCTGGGCTCATTATTGTGGGGATGACAGACAAAAGTGGGGGAGACTGATGATAAGCATGTAAACATATAATTAACTGCTAATTGGTGAAATGTTATATAGGAAATAAATGGGACAGCCAAAGAGAATACCAAGGAACTAGAGGGAAGACCTATTTAGAAAGGATGTTGGGGACAGGCTCTGAGGAAGTGACCTTTAAGCTGAGATCTGAAGGATACGGTAGAGGGATAAAAATGCACAGGCAGCGGGAAATAAAAAATGTTAGGGCCCTGAGGTGGGAAAGAAAATGTGTTTCAGGAATGGAAAGGCAGTGTGGCTTAAGTAGTGCAGCAAATGAGAAAGTGGCATGAAATGAGATCAGGGAGGCAGGCAGGAGACATATTCATGCACAACTTTTTGGCCACGATGAGCAAGGTGGAAAGGGAATGGCTTAAACGAGGGTTGGTGTGATCTGGTTTATATTTTTATATAAAATTTTATATATAAAATTGCAAAATATGAATATAAAATATAAATTATATACATTAAAATATAAAATTTTAATATAAATTATTCTAACTGCTATGTGGAAAATGATTGGAAAGGGGCCACATGGATGCAAGAGACTAAGTAGAAACAACTGCAGTCTTTGAGCTGAGAGGTGATGGTTGCTTGATCCGATGTCATGGCATGGAAGACACATTTCAGATGCAGAACAAGAAGATCATATGTGTTAGGTGAGGGAGACTCCACATATGGCTCCCATGTATCTGGTTTCAGAAACTGGGTGAATAGTGGTGCCATTAACTGGGAGAGATGGAGACAGCAAGGAGAGAAGCTTCAGAGTTTGGGGGAGGAAATCCAGAGTTCAGACTTGGGCATGTTAAGATCTCCATTAGACATCCAAGTGGGTCAAGTAGGTAGTTGGATAAATGAGACTTCACTCAGAAAAGAGGTTTGGGCAGGAGTTAAATAGATCGGACATGTCAGCACATAGAAAATAGACAAGACAGGAGGGACACCTTCTCATCTGTTGCCCTGGGAGCTTTGCATCAGAGCTAATATCTTTCATGCTGTCTTGAGGAAAGAGGCCAGGGGTGGGGGGTCCCAAAACACCCTTCTAATAGAAGTGAGAGATCTTGGGTTCCTGCAGGGCCAGGACTATGCAACAATAAGGATTCAATTGTGGCAGGAGAATTTTCTCTTCTCCACTGGGACCAGGCTTTCCTAGGATTGTTCTAAATTCCATTGACTATTTTTTGCTTTGCCCTGGAAACAACTACTTTTTATGTAAGCCCTCTCAGAACATAACAAATCATGGAAACATTCTCTTGAATTTGGATTCAGCAAAGGCAGAGATGGCACATCTTGCTTTGTGGTGTGGAGGACATCCCGAGGATGCACCACAGGCAAAAGAGCTGGGAAATGGATGCAGGTGGTCAGGCTGAGTCACTGCAATTCTTCACCCCTGAGAAACCCATGCATAGATTCACACAATGTGGATGGGGGGCGGGGAAGGGAGGCCTCGGACATGTCTGATATTGAAGTCAGAAAGGAAAGAATTGGAAAGGGAGGAGAGAATGTCATTTCTGTGAGACAGAAGGACATGGTGTTCTACTCTGGCTTTCAGGAGGAATGTTTATTGCCTGGGGCTCTGGTCTATCCCTATGGCTGAGCCCTCTGGGTTAGAAGACTATGCCTGGACCTCAGAGACTCTCCAGTAGAGGTGCCTGATGCCATCATTCTTAACTTTAGAGGACACATTTGTGGGGCACCTGGATGGCTCAGTCGGTTAAGCTTCCAATTCCTGATTTCAGCTCAGGTCATGTTCTCATGGTTTGTGAGATCGAGCCCCATGTTGGGCTCCATGCTGACAGTGCAGAGCCTGCTTAGGATTCTGTCTATTCCTCTCCCTTCTTCTTACCCACTCATGCTCACTCTTTCTCTCAAAATAAATACGTTTAAAAAAGAATAGAGAACACATTTGGGAAAGCAGAGTCCTTTCCCTACTCCCCACATGCAGAGGTTCCTGAGCTACCTCTTCAGGAGTGAAGTGCCTTAACTCTACCCTGATGCTCTTGCTCCTAATTTCTTTGATTTATTTCTCCCCTTCTCTCTGTTTCTTGTCCCTTCTCATATCTTTATTTTCTGACTCTCCACTTCATAATGGAATGAAGTAGTGTGTAGGGGGTGATAGGGTTGGCCATAGCTGTAGAATACTGATGGTGGGAACAGAAAGTGAGGAAGGAACAGAGAAGTTTCTGTGTTCCCTGACCCCAGAAGGTACTTCTTCAAGCCACAAGTCTGTGATACTCAGTAATCAAGAAGGAGGTGCAGGGTGGGGATGAACACTCTAGTGGGTAAGGAGAAGGGGAGCAGCTGTATCCATGAGCACATTTGCTAGAAGACAGTCTTCAAGGTGGAAGGTTGACACAAAAGCTAAGATGATAATGAAGAAAGTTAGTGGAAGCAATGTTGAAAGCATAAACATAAACTTGTAAAGATGGTAGTCAAAGTGCGGCTGCCTGGTGGTCCTTCTCCCTCACTACACTTCTCCAATTGGCAGGTGATTTTCCCTGTGGTTAAACCCTGTCCCATCTCTGAGGTAAGACAATGTAACCGGAGGTAAAGCAATGGCTGTTGAGAATTCAGTCACAAAGGTGTCCAGGAGATGCTGACACAGAAGTTCTGGATGGTAAAACCACCCACCCCCTTTCCTTTATTCTCCACCTCTTATGAGTTTTATGGAGCCAATACATCAACCCTGGACAGAGTCCAGGCTTCTTCATCTTTCTCACAGTAAAGTAGTAAAAGGCTTCTGATTTGGTCTCTCACTACTTCTCCTATACTCTCTATTGTTCACTTTACTGCAGCCATACTGGCCTTCTTACTGTTCAAACATGCTGGCACATCAGGCCTCAAGGTCTTCTCATTTGCTGCTCCCTCTGCTTGAAACCTCTTCTCTCAAAGACCTGAGTGGCTCACTCTCTCACTTCCTTCAGCCATCTGTTCAAATGCTACCCTAACAAAAAGACTTTCTCCAGGCATTCTACATAAATAAGACACCTCACTCCTTTGCTTCTCCACTATCCATCCCCTTGCCATGCTTAATTTTTCTTCTTAGTTCTTTACCATTCTATAAAATATTATATCTATCTGTTTCTTGTCTGTTTCTATGCTTGAATTTTTTTTTTTTTTTTTTTTTTTTTTTTTTTTTTTTTTGCTCACTACTGCATTCCCAAAGCCTAAAATAGTGGCTGGAATGTGTAGAGATTTAATAAATATTTGTTGAGTGAGTGAATGAGTGACTAAATCTGATGAGAATAGAGGTTTTGGTGACTCTTTAACATTGATATGTAATCTGCAGAGTGAATGTTTGTTACGCTTATCAACATTTTCTTTAAATTAAACCCATTTTCTCATAATCTTGTCTCATCAGTACAAGGGACCTCCTCAGTGTTGGGTCATGAGCCAATCTATTCCTGGAAGGATTGCAAGAACAGGACAGTCCAGCCGGGTGATGCTCAAGTTGGATCCTTGATGCCTGAGAAGAGGGCCACGGCATTGTCAGGACTTCCACAATGATCTCAAACTTATTTGAATTCCCCCAGAAAGAAGCCTGGGCTATGTCTCTGTGGATGAACTGGAGAGAAGGGTTCTATTAGGGAAATAGAATAGAATAGGTTCTAGAGAGAAAATAGAACCAATAGGATACACACACACACACACACACACACACACACATATCCATATGAGTCTATCTATCTATCTATCTATCATCTGTCCATCTATATCAGAAAGCTGGGTGAAGTGTGGACAGGACATAGGTAAGACTGGAGAGGGGGAGTCAGGAGGATAGAATGGGAGATGAGAGAGGTACAGATTTGGAGGAAGAGAAATTGAGGGAGTGTCAGCGGAATGACGACTGGGTCAGTAGAGTAGATGGAGAGGCTATTCTGAAAATACTGAGGTTGGCAAAGGTTGCTTTGGGGCTTTGAGGGGAGAAGAGAAGGGCAACTTGTTGGCTAGAAAAGTGGAGAGACCCCTGGGTTGAATGAGGGTCTTCAGGAAGGCTCCCTGGTAGATGGAGATCATGACTCTGTAGTGGGGCCAAACCTTTGTAAGTGACCCTCCTGTGGTCCTCACTCCTCATTGGCAAAGGGTCTGGGGATTAGGGAAGAGGGGACCAGAAGCCAGGAGGCCAGAGTATGCATGGCTGACCTGCACCTGGAGAACTGTGAGAAGTCAATCCGGAGACTCGAGAGGAAGCTAGGTAGAGACAGGGAAGTAAGATGTAGGGCTGGAGGCTGTGCTCTTAAAGGGGGACCTCAGAGCTAAAAGAGATGGCAGTTTTCCTCATGGTAACTGTGTCCCCATACCTTGTATGTGCTCTTTCCTGGGGTTAAAACAGCCCTGCCTCTGGCATATCCCGGCAGTGGCAACTCCAGGCTCCCCTTCTTCCCTAAACTCTCAAGTGGAGACATCATCTCCTCTGTGCCTCCAGTTGAATGGACTTGCCTCTTCAGGGCACGTTTCAGGCTGGATGGAAGGTGACCCTGTCTGTCTACTCCTCCTATTCCTCATGCCTTCAATCCATGAGATTGTGAGTTCTTGGGGGACAGGCTTGGGTCTTGCTCATCTGTGGGGCTCCTGAGCCTGCACAGCTGGTCCCACACAGCCCATTGTGGATGCTAAGTAACTATGCCCAGAAATGGGGCTTTGTGACAGTCGATATTCAAAGGGGCCCTGTCAAGGCCTAGGGCTCCCTGACCGACGGAGGCTGAGGGGAGGGGACATGTGAGGGTTGGGTGTCTCTTCCTTGCCGTCTGCTCTCCCTTTTCTTTCCTTCCTGCCTTCCTGGTCTGGCTCTTCCACTCTCTGTTCTAGGGGAAGTTGACAGAAACATCCAGACCAGATGGTGGCCTCAGCCTTGCCAGGGCCCGAGCAGTCCCCGACACTCAGCACTGTGGCACGTTCAAGCTGGACTGGCCCGTAGCGAGGGCACAGAGGCTCCTCCAGGCGGCGCGCGGAGCTCGGGAGGAGGCGGTGGAGAGCGGGCACTGCGGCACTGGGCACCGTGGCCCAAGGGACAGCAGGGGGCGCCTCCACCCCAGGAGGTCCGGGACTGTGTTTAGAGACCGCAGCACCGCAGATGGGGAACAGACCCCAGAAGGCAAACAAAGCTGCCTGTGGTCGCGAAGCCAGTACATGGGTTGAGAAGAGCCCCCCGGGGCCTTGCGCTGCCACTTCTTGGCTGTGCGGTCGCATCTATAAAATGGGGATAATAATAGGGTGATTGAATGTGAAAATGTTCTGAAAGTGGTTTTTCACATCTGTCACTGATAGAGTCTGTGCTGTCCCTGGGACTTAAATTTCCTGATTTCCAGTCTAGTACCTTTTGTATCCATCAAACATGTTTGGCAGAGCTAAGGTGATGTGTTCTACTTGGGGTGGGCTACCACTCTGAGGACGGTAAGTTCTCACTTAACCACTGTAAATGGTGTAGACTTGATTCCTGCCGGAATTTTTATTACCTGGTGGGGGCACAGTAGAGAGGGGATTGTGGACATAAGCAGAGTGCAAATTTGCTTCCCCCAAACCTTACTGAGTCCATGATTTATTCACTAAATATTTATTGAGCATCTATTATGTGTTCCAGGCTCTATTCCAGGCACTGGGGAATACCATGGTGAGCCAGATGCAAAGTTCTTGCACATATGGAAATTCTGGACCTTTTTTCACCTTTGAAATCCTGATTTATCTTGCCTTAGTTTCAGGCTCTGGTAAACCAGGGGCAGAAGGCTCTTCCCCTCCACCTTCAATCCCTGTCCCTGGCCTCTGTGAACGACAGCTTGGCAGAGCTCTGTGCCTGGTGCAAAAGGCCAGGCTCAGCAGGAGAAGTGCCTGCCCCCATGTCTCCTGAAGCTTCCTCAGAAGTTGCACCTCCATAAGGGGTGGTGAAGTCTGGGTTTCCTCAGCATGCACTATTCTCAGAGTCTGGCTGGACTCACCCAGAACAAAATGCAGCTGGGCTTTGGGCCAATTCTCCATCCTTCCTCTACTTCACTCCCAGAGAATTCACTCACTCAGATTCTCTAGCCTCAGCATCAGGTGCCAGCTTGCATCTTCCTGAAGCTTCCTGGTTGCTGGTTCTCACCAACTGTGTCTAGGTTTCTAATCCCTAGACACCTGCTTTCTCTCGAAGCTCAGGATCCCAAGTCCAGAAATAAAACTAACGGCTGATAATCTTCACGTTCCCCAAAAGTCCGCTTGGGGTGGAGGCAGCGTGGGCCCTAGGACAGGCAAAGGGAGGCCTGGAGTTTGGTCTTGCTGCTCCTACTTGTTTGCTGTGTGATGTAGGGCAAGTCACTTTACATCTCTGGGTCCAGGTTACTTGTTTGTCCATCCATTCATTTATCCATTCAATAAGCCTTTTGACTATTCTCCATCTGCTAGGACTGTTGGATAAAGTCTCAGCCCCTCAGCATGGCGTTTGAAACCCTTCACAGTCTGAGCCATCCAGGAGGGAGCTGGATGCTTCCTGAACTGGTCTTACTTTGCTCTGACTTCCCAGTCCTTCACGTACCACACCTGGAGCTGCAGCTGGTCTTCTGTGCCAGGCAGGCTGGCAGGCTGGCAGGGGCATACTCAGGGCACCTGAGTATGGAGAAGCTCTGTTTTCCCCCCAATTTCCTGGGAATTCTGGATGCCTGCTGCTAAAAGACCCAAGTGTTTTGGAACTCCCAGTCCCTGAGTTCAGGCCTAAACTTGGGGGTGGGGGAGGGGGCACAGAGAAGTAGGTTATGAGAACCAGCTGACCTGGAGAGGCTCAGTGGGGTAGGCCCCTCAGTGGATAGCCCGGGGAAGAGAAGGAAAGATAGGAGGACAAAGAATTCTGTAGAAATGAGGTTTTGACCCATGGAAGTGGTCATGGGCAGGTTGTCTTGACTCAGGAATGAAGACTTGAGTTTGTTGCTGCCTTGGGAGCCGGACTTTAGGGGGAGGGGGACACAGTCTGGACATACTGAGCATGTGCTCTGTTCAATCACTCGACTACAGAACTCAGTTCAGGGATTGGTGCATGGCTGAAGAGCTGTCTAGCAGAGTGATTTCCAGGAATGGAGCAGGAATTTGGGGGAAGATGCTTCTTTTCTCACCGGCCTTTTACCCAGGAAGATGAAGGCCTGAAGTTGCTTGTAGTCATTTTCCCTTAGATGTGAAATCTGAGATTGAAGTCAGCAAGGAGAACAGAGTAGAGGCAGAGGTAGACTGGAAAATGTCATCATTTGAGCCCCATAAGATGCTTTGCCTGAAGTCAGCCATCCCTGAGACTTTTCAGAAAGGTGTGTGTGTGTGTGTGTGTGTGTGTGTGTGTTTAATCATTGGCAAAAAGTCCTATCCAAAATAGAGCCTGTGATAAAATTTGTGTTCAGAAAGAACAATGTGATGGGAAGATTCCTCAAGAGATCATCAGAATTCAGTCCCAAGGTGACTCAGTGGGACCCATCTGCTGATCACTGCCATCCTGTGCAAGGTCTAGTGGGGCCCTGGCTGATCAGATACTGGCTGCCTGGGGGGCTCCGGAGAGCTGCTTTATGGCTTCAAGTGAGGCATGCCCAGAGCCTGCCCACCTGGACACCACTGTACCTGCCTTGTGCCATCTGTCTCTGTGACTAGGAAGAGGTTGGGCTGATTACCATCAACTTCTGCAGCCCAAGGTAAGTCCTCTCACAAAGTCTAGGGCAAAGGGAATTATTAGACACCTAAACTTGGACTTAACCTCATGGCAGGTGCACTCGGATAGGAGGTGTGTGCTTCTGAAGGTCCCACTTAGAAGCAAAGGCTGGGAGAGAAATCCTATGTCCTTCTGATACCCTTCATCACAGCAGTCATGAAATTATCACTCCGCCATTATGACAACCTTCTGACAATTCTTCCCAAAACGGACTCCTGGGTCTCAGCCTGGTAAAATGAGGTCCAGACAAGGGGTCAGGGCCTCTGGCCTTCAGAGGTCTCTAAATGGATGAGAGGCTAGAGATAGCTCCAAAGATGAAGATGGGATAGAACTGAATACCAGTATGTGTTATATAGAATTCGTACTTTGCTGGATTTGTACTCAGAACATAACTGAAATTACCTCAGGAGTAAATGGTAGTTCTCATTTCAGATGAACTCCATTGTCCTCAACAAAGTTTCTGCTAGGAGCGCCTGGGTGGCTCAGTCTGTTGAGCATGATTTCGGGATTTGTGAGTTCCCAGTTTGTGAGTTCGAGCCCCACATCCAGGCTTTTTGCTGTCAGCACAGAGCCGCTTCAGATCTTCTGTCTCTTTCTCTCTCTGCCCCTCCCCTGCATGGATGCTCTCTCTTTCTCTCAAAAATAAAATAAAAACATGCAAATAAAAAAACCCACCAAAGTTTTTGCTGCCCGCGTTAAGTTAGCCTCAACTTTTATATGTTCTAATTTCATATAACTTTTATGTAACTATACATTGATATTTTAAAACTGGTACTTTATCAGTTGACGGATGATGATTTTGTGTTTTCTCTTGGTGGTCTCTTGGTACCCGCTGCTGCTAGTTGATAAAAGGCTAGGTCTCCACCTAGGTGATCAGGTGGGTGTACAGGAAGTGTTTATGGTGGAACTGGCCCCTTTTCCCTCAATGTGCCAGGCAGGGTGGGGCGGGCTGCGAATCCCCTGGATACCTGAGGCCTGGAGCTTGCTCGTTGATGTCCGATGGCTGGACAGAACAGATGCTTTCATCTCTCTCTTTTCCTGTGGTCTTTGCATCTGGGGGTTGGGGAAGGGGTTCAGATGCGGGTGGTTTTAGGTGATGGTCTTCTGGCCAGGGATGGTAGAGCTTTTCCCCATGCTATGGTAGTGGAGAAGATGAAGGCAGAAGGGAGTGGCAGAATCATGGCATATGAGCCACAGTCTTGACCTTTCCAGGCCCCATGGAGCAACAGGGGAACGCCCATGAAGGCTTTCACCTGCCAGGACCCAGAGCAGGCATAACGCCTACATAATAGGGAAGATATTTTTGCAAATGTAAAACTGATATATTTAATAACCCCTTACATCACTGTTTTCCTGTGGAGACCCAGCCACAAAGATCATCACTAGAGGGCAGGAGAGACTTCTTTAGCAAAACAACAGGCTTCCGGCCCAGGCCACTGCTTCTCCCCTAGTCAGGGGTTGTGCTGCCTAATCTTTCCCTGTCACAGCACACATAGAAAATAAGAGTATGTGTATGGCATACTGGGGTAAACTGAAGGGGACTTGGGGACACATATGTGGGGCTTAGTGAAGATATAACATTTCTTCATGTTATATAACTATACTAAGATACAAAGTAAAGGAAAATATTAATATTAAATTTGTATAAAAGTCTAAATAATATCATTTCAAACATTTTATTGTTAAACATGAACTTGATTTCATTAATGTACGTTTTTATAACCAATTTCATGCTGAAGTGGCAACAATAAACTTTTGGTCAAGATTTTTAATGATTTCTTCAAATTCTTGATAATCATCATTGACAAGAAATTTTGTTTGTACAAGTTGGTGATGAAAGTTAAAAAAGAAAACTTTATGACCACTCAAACATTTATAGTAGTTGAAGATCATATATGTAAAGAATATAAGCTTTGTCTTTTTTTCCATCGACACCAGCAGTGCTGAAGTCTCTTGTGATAAGGCACTGGATTTAACATCCATCAGACCTTTTTGATTTGAGTATACTGAAATAATGATGAAGCTTTAATCTGCGGAATACACATGGATTTTTAGAACAGTCACCCTGCAGTCAGCTTAACTTGACTAAAAAAGCCCAGCTTCTCCAAAGGATACAAATTGCCCACATGCATAGAGCGACCATTGTCCTGATTTGTCCTGAAGGTTCTGACTTACGCCCACTTATGACCTGACATGACTATTCATAGCATCTTTCACACACACACACAAAAAAAAAAAGAAAAAAAGAAAAAAAAAGGACATCAGTTTGGTGTTGACATATAACATGGATGAATCTGAAAAACATTATCCTGAGTGAAAGAAGCCAGACACAAAGAGTACATGCTGTGTGATTGATTTCATTTATTTGAAATTCTAGAACAGACACAACTAATTTGTAGTTATGGAAAGCAGATGAGTAGTTGTCTGGGAGAGCAGTGGGACTAAGGGTGGGGGGTGACTACAAAAGGGTACATAGTAACTTTGGGGGGTAATGGCAAGGCTTTCTATCTTGGTTGTAGCAGTAGTTACACTGGTAGATCAGTCACTCATAGTACCATACATTTAAAATGGGTACATTTTACTCTATTAAAGTTGATCTGAAAAGAAGAAAATGTACTGATTTGGACAATAGATTAAATGGTTCTGTACATGTGCACGAAAGGAGCGATTCAGGGCTGCCATCTGATGCTGTGTCCACCAGGAGCTCCCTCCTGCTCTCCTTGCCCTGCTTAACCCCTCGTGGCCCGTGCTCTGTGCTCCTTGGGCACACAGGACACACACGCCTTTGTCCACAATGGGAAGCAGCACAGCTGGCTGCTGGGGGAAGATTATTGTCCTTGCTGCCAGAGGGGGCCCGCTTGAGAGGGCCACCTTCCAAGGAGATGTAGGTGAGGTTCTTCCACAGGAGTGACCAGCCCACATTGCTGCATAGCCGTGGCCCATTGGAGGCATACCCACAAGAAAGCTCTGGCCTTGGGAGGGTTCCTATGCCTGTCCCCAGAGCTTACTCATGAGGCTGGAGTCAGAAAGGCGGAAGATCTTACGTAAAGGAAATGGATAGCATCCACTTCTCTGGGCCCACCCAGTTGTAGGAGGAAGGAGAGGGAGAGGGAGAGGGGAAATGAGGAGGGGAGGAAGGAGAGGGGGAGAGAAGTGAGAACATTCAGACACAAGGGTCATAAATTTCTTTCCTGGACTTCGGTCTGCAGCAAGTATTGGCACACCTTTCTGTAAAGGGCCAGAGAAGAAACATTTTAGGCTTTCAGGTTGTCTCTCTCTATTGCAACTACTTAACTCTGCACTGTAGTGTGACAAGGGCCATGGAAAACACAAATGAATGAATGTGGTTGAATTCTGATACAATTTTATTCATAGATGCTGCAATTTGAACTCATGTAATTTGTAAGTGTCAGAAAATATAGTTCTTTTGTTTTTGCTTTTTTCCTAACAACTTAAAATGTAAAAACCACTCTTAGCTCACAGGCCTTACAAAACAGGGCTGGATTTGGCTGGCTGGGCATAGCTGGCTGCTGTTCTAGAGATGGGTGTTTAGTATGAGGGATCCTGAGGATGCAGGACTTCTGGAAAGGGATGCCCCATGGGTTTCTGAGTTCCCACATAATTAAAGAAACCATGACCTTTAGCTTTACTGAGATGTTCTTAGTTTCTGTTTGTTTTACATGCAACCAGAAGTACCCCCAGTCCTTGAAGGAGCTAATATATTTTAACTTTCTGAGTACAACCCTCATCCATAATATACAAATGTATTATTTGACTTTCCGTCACTTGAATTTGACTTTAAAATAAGGTTTCAGCCATCATTCAGCATGACATCAAATAAAATAATGAATGAAGGTCACACGTTGATTTAAAAAATGTGGTAATAAGAGCCAGAGGTTATGAGTAACCAAATTCTATGTTTTTGAGGTCTATAAAAAGGTGTGTGCGAAGTGACTACCTGAGGAAAGTCCAGGGTGGGAGCCCCTTTGGATGCCATTGTAGGGAGCTAATTTGACCCCGGATCGGAAGTCCATTGCAGCCATTCCCATGGTACACAGAGCAGGCTGGCCAGGTAAGCAGCATCCCCCATGGGCAGGGCTGAGCAAGCCTCTTTCTGGGCCTGTGTGATGCTTAGCACCTGCATACCTGTAGCTGAGACTGCGTTCACAGAAACCCACAGCCAACTCTGCCTTTTGCTTCCTGCCCGTCTCTCACCCTCTGCAACCCCGCATCCTTTCCCTGTTCTCTTTTTCCTCCTCCTTGTCACAATGCACAGTCTTTTGGTTTTGCTCCCGGGGGTTTGGCTGAAATCAGGAATTGGTGCTTCAGGATGGAACTGTTGCATAGCTTTTTGCCCTCCCCCCTCCTCCCTGGGACTTGGGGGACTCTCCTGGGCCTACCATTTGCAAACTGAGCCAGGAAAATGGCAGTTTCACATGGGAATAGTGAACCTGCATAATCTCCCTGGCTCCCTTCATTTGCCCCCCTGTTGGGAACCAGCCTTCAGAGTCCTGATCCTGGGATGGGGTGGCAACCCTGATTTCTTCCTTGCTCCCTTCCCTTGCTTCCTATGCCCTTCCCACTCATTAGGTGTCTTCTCTGTCTAGTCAACAGATTGTAACTGGGGGTTCTTAGGCCTGTCTCCCCTCAGGGGCTGGGCTGGGCTATGTGTGTCCCTCCAGGACCTAGAACAGGGCTGGGCCCTGAGTGGGCCTTGATAATGTCTGTTGGCTGGAATTGAGTTAACGGTTCACTAGTGGGACGTGCAGCCTGGCTGGAAACTGGGAGTTCTAGCCAGCCCCTGCTGCTACATCCTCAAGGGCCCTTGGCCACCGAGGATGCCTGCAGGTCACTGTACTCTAGAACACTCTGTGGTGCTTACTAACAGGACATTCAGGGGTGGGGAGGCATGGGGATCAAGGAGCGAGCCCTGTAACAGCCCAGGGAAGAGAAGGATGGAGGCAGAGACAAGGACAGTTAGGGTTACAGAAAGGGACTTTGGCAGGAACACTGACATAGGATAGGGACAGAAAGAGCAGGAAGCAGAGTGAAGGGGGAATGAGATCTGTGCCCCAGCCTTGGCCCTGGGCTTCCTGCCAGAGACCTGCCCTGTCAGGGAGAGAAGCTAGCTGCCTCTCCTAGGACAACATGCTTAGCCAGCAGGAATGTGCGAGTTCCTTCAGCATCCCTGGGGCCTAATTACAGAGGCCCAGAAACCCAGGCTCTTCCCTCCCCTGGGTCCTGAGAAGAGAGAAGAGAGTTCAGCTCCCAGGGGTTTCCTGCTGGGGCTCCAGTGGATAACTGCAGTGGGAAAGGGCAATTTTGGGTGGCAAGAAGGGGGTTTCTCTAAGGCCTAGTATTCTGTGGCTTGAGGGAAGCACCTGTGAGGCCTTGGAAAATTGGTGGTGGAACCATACAGCTTGGCCTTCCGTGTCTCTGGCCTGAGTCGTTGCTGCTGCTTCCCTCTTTGACATGTGTGTTCCTTCCTTCACAAGGGCCATGCAGGGGAGATCTTCTAGAATCAGAACTGTGTCAGGCGCATATAGAAAGCTCAGTCTAGAGAGAGTGGAGGGGATGGGCAAGAAAGCAGATGACTTGTCAGGTGACTTATGCTTCAACAGGGAGGGGCTTGGGAGGGAGTGTCCAATTCTGCCTGGAGGTGAGGCTCTTGAGGACACTATCCCAGAGCAAACGGCACTTTTGCAGATGCAGCGTGGGGAGGCAGGAAGATGGTAATTTCGAGTAAAGGAAACAGCATTTGTAAAGGCATGGAGGTGAGGGAGAGTTCTAGTCCATCCCTTTGGGCAGTCAGGAAGCTTTGACACCAGTATTTGGGAAAGTAACCCAGGCTGAACTCTCTCCCAACAGATATGCGCGCGCGCATGCGCACACACACGGACATATGCATACCTCTGTTTAAGAACTCCCAAGGGGCCCACCATGTGGGGTAGGGTCAGCATTGTTGGGGAGTCTGAAAATGTTAAATACTATGACTTCTGCTGGAGCCTCCAGGAAAGGAGATTGTTGGCTGTCTGTCATGCCCTGGGCATTGCAGTCCAGAGGGACTCTGCATTCCCTTCCCCCACCTCTACAACTCCTCCACCCCGGCTGCACCCCCTGGACAAAGCCTTGGAGTATGAGAAGCTCAAAACAAGGCTCCTGGGTATGACAGTCATGGTAATGGCTGTCACCAATATTAGATTGTGGTCGTCGCTTGGGTACAGATCAGTCTGGAGAAATATGGGGCCAGCTTCCATTTAACACCTGTGTCTGCTCTGGTCTCACAGTTTCTAAGGCAGTACAGCTTCCTGGCCACAGCTCCGGTGTTGAAGGAGCTTAATAGCATCAAGGCTTGACTTCTGTTCTAGGCATGGATGGTTTGGGGATGTTGGCTCCCACGGTGGCAGAATGGAGATGGCACTTGTTGAAGTTCACAACATTTTAAAGAATTTTAAGAGCTGACAATTCTCTTGGCATTCTTATCCTGGACTTTTCAAATTGGAATAAGTAATGCTATGCCATGAAGATATGGACTATCTTCCTGAAGCATCAATTTGATGTGAATTATTTATGGGGAACACCACTCCCACCCATATTTATGTTAAAAAAAAGATGTATAGAAACAGAATCCAAAATTCGCATCAATGTTTAAGTGAATTGGGAACCCTGACAGAAATCTCGAGTGTCAGAAGCATATTCAGGCTATCCTCTCAGGCCCTTCGGATTTGCATTCTTTCCTCTGCTCCTAGGACTGCCACTCTCTCCACATTTTACACATGAGGAAATATGTTCAGAGACCTGCCTAAGTGATGGCACAGAATAAGAGGCAGGGGTGGGACTAGAACCCACATCACTGGACTCCGCATGCAGCATGTTGTCTACCACACAATGGTGAACCTAAAGTTTCATGTTTTAGGGATTCGGTTTCGGTAGTGTCATGGAAGTAAGGAAAATCCACCTGTCAAAGTAGTCTTTGAGCATGATGAGAGGGAAAGAAGTGGGGCAGTACAAAGAGTCAGGGCCTGAAGGTCAGGAGACTACGTTTTATCCCCAAGCACTTCTTTCAATAATTAAACTCTGGGGGGTGCCTGGGTGGCGCAGTCGGTTAAGCGTCCGACTTCAGCCAGGTCACGATCTCGCGGTCCGTGAGTTCGAGCCCCGCGTCAGGCTCTGGGCTGATGGCTCGGAGCCTGGAGCCTGTTTCCGATTCTGTGTCTCCCTCTCTCTGCCCCTCCCCCGTTCATGCTCTGTCTCTCTCTGTCCCCAAAATAAATAAAAAACGTTGAAAAAAAATAATTAAACTCTGGGACTTCAGGCAAATTGTTTAACTCCCCCCGTGCTTTACCTTCGTTGTCTGTAAAATGTGGTGATTACACAAATATTGTTTAAGAACTTGGCCTTTTATGAAGTGGAAACACTGCTTGCCCTCCCAGAATCTCTAGACCTGTGTTGGGCGGTTCCTGGCAATAAGTCCCTGAGCGAAGGGCACCTGGAGCTTAGTGGGCCATCTCTGCATAATAGTGAGACTATTATAGGAAGACTGCAAATGGGGCTTGCACAGGGTGGGGAAGATCAGCCTTTCATAGGTTGCCTCTTGCCCTGGTTGGGGATCATCTGGCTACAAGGTGGAGGACAGAGCCACTCAAGTTGTTCCAGTAAAGGTGTTTGTTGGGAGGATACACTGGGGGATCTCACAGCCTGGGATAGTAAGAACTGCCTGGTCCCGGCCTGAGGCTGAAACTAAAAACTGTCTGCATTTCCCAGGGACATCTTTCATCTCTGCTGATTTCTTCTCTCATCTTGACCAGCTTCTTCTGCTTGCACACAGCCAACCTGACTACCAGCCTGGAGTGGGTGTAGCCCACAGCTGCTTAGCTGGCTACAGAGAGAGAGAGAGAGAGAGCTATGAGCTCGGCTGGCTGGTGAGCTGGGGAGGGTGATAGGAGTCTCACCACTTAGTATGTAAATTTTACTTACTTTCCCTGCTTTCAGTATAGTGCCTCACCCCTACATCCCCTGTGCTCACCCCTACATCCCCCTATCTCTTATTCTTTTTTTTTTAAGTTTATTGATGTATTTTGAGAGACAGAGAGAAAGAGAGAGAAAATGAGTGAGAGCACGAATGGGGGAAGGGCACAAAGAGAGAGGGAGAGAGAGGGAGAGAGAGAGAATCCCAAGCAGATTCTGCACTGCCAGCACAGAGCCCAAGGTGGGGCTCCAACTCATGAAACCATGAGATCATGAACTGAGCTGAAATCGAGAGCTGAACACTTAACTGACTGAGCCACCCAGGCGCCCAGGTATGTCTTATTTTGAAGTCTCTCTGGATTAATTTCTGCAGAGACTATTTCCATTTATTTCCCACCAGGATAGTTCCCTGGCAGTGCAAGGATAAGGAGGAGCTCTGGAGGAGTCAACACTTCCTTATAAATACTTTCTATCTATCCTCCTGTTTTCAACCCCATTTCTTACCTTGGCTCAAAGCCACGAGCCTTTCTGGACTTCAGTGATTGGAACCAGCTTGCCTCTTATTGGCACCCTCCTTCCTTTTGCAGGATCTTTGTTTCCAGCGTTCTCTGCTTTGCTAAGTTAGTTACCATTATCCAGCTTCTCACCTCTTCCAAGCATTTATTAACTTCTCTTGACCTCTGTCACCTTTATGTCATTCTCATTGTTCTTGTGGTCTCATTCTTTTGTATTTCATCACCTTGACTTTAATGAGTGCTGGGAGGGAATGGAGGTACACCTGTGCTTAAACCTCCATGCTTAACTGGAAGTCCCAGTCACCATTCCAATTTCCTCTCCATCAGTTCTTTGAAGCTCTTCTTGTCAAGGACATACATTATTTTCATGTCACCAAATCTAAAGATTTTATTACTCCTCACAATACTGTCTCTCTTCATACTCGATCATGGCCTTCTTCAGCAACTTGCTTCTTTGACCTTTATGGTAACCCATTCTTCTGATTTGTCCACTTCATCTGTTGGCTAATTCTGGAAGTTCCTGTAGGCTCCTTTCTTCACCCTCTTTTGCTAACTGTGGAAATTCCTGTGGGCTCCTTTCTTGGGCCTTTTATCTTCTCTATCTATACACCACAGTCGATCTGAATTAGTGCTGGGGCTTTAACTACCTCCTAAATGCCTATGACCCCCACATATCCAGCCCTGATATTTTCCCTGAATTCCAACTTACTGGGTATCTCCATTTGGATACCTGAAAGACATCTCAAACTTAACACAGATAAACCAGAACTCTTGATTTCCCCCTGAACCTCTTCCTTCCCAGTTTTTGACATCAAAATAAATGGCATGCCTATATATGCAGTTGTTCAAGACCAAACCCAAAATCATGCTTCTCTCTATTCTGTCCTTCTCTGTTCCCATTTACCATATCAGGCTACCATCAGGTCTTGCTTAGACTATGCCAGTCACCTCCTGATTGATTTCCCTGCTTCCACCATTACTCCACATATCCCATGATCCACTTTCCACACTATAACCAAAATAATCCCATTAAAAATGTCTAGCAGGCATTTACCAATCTACCAATTCACCAGGCATCTACCAATTCACTTAAAACAGAAGTCAGGAAACCACAGCCCCCTGCCTAAATCTGGCCTGCTACCTGTTGTTATATTAACCATAAGCCAAGAATGGTGTTTACATTTTGGAAAAAAAATAAAAGAAGAAGAATATTTCTTATCACATGAAAATTATATTAAATTCAAATTTCAGTGTTTATAAATAAAGTTGTATCAAAATACAACTATAAGCAATTGTTTATGTATTGCCTATGGCTGCTTTCACACTACAATGGCAGAGTTAAGAGGTTGACAGAGAGCATATAGCCTCAAAGTCTGAAATATTTACTATCTAGATCTTTATTGACCCCTGACCTAATCACAAATATTGCTCAACACTATGATTATTTAAAGTTTGGTGACAGGAGTATATGGTTAGCATGTATTTTCCTTATGAGAATTAAGGAATTCTCCAAAATGTTTGTCTCACTGGGAGAAACTCTAGACTGGGGCTAAGTCTACCATCATTCTAAATAAAAAAAGAAAACAGGTTCTTTTATCTCAGTGAAGTCTAAGAGCCAGGATGCATGAATTATCAAAAGTAATTTAAAAGTTCAGTCAAACCCAGACTTACTAATGGATTAGAGTGAGTAAACCTAACCTTTCTTGTGAGCATCTTCTTAATTTAGAAATATGTGTAGATTAGCAAATAAAATATGAGAATTTGTATTAAAAATGTATATTGGGTTATGCCATTCCCTTTTTAAAATTCTCCAGTGATTTCCTGTTGCCTTTAAAGTTAAAACTTAATCGCTTTTAGGAGCCAAGATGGCGGAACTTCATGGAAGTTTCTTGTGTGTCTCACATCCATGAAGTACAGCCAGATCAACACTAAACCATCCTGCACACCTAGAAAACTGATATGAGGGTTAACACAGCAATCTGCACAACCTGAACCATAGAATTCAGCAGGTACATGGCATGGAGAGGTGAACTGGGGGAGAGAGAAGGCGTGGAGGGCAGGGAGTGCTTTTGTGTGCAGAGAGAGGATGGAGTCAGGGCGGGGGGGGAGGGGTGGGTGGCGAATATGGGAAGAGCACCCCCCCAAAAAGCAGCTGGAGAGAAAGTGGAAAAGTGGAAACAGCTGCAGGGACTGAACTAAAAAGGGAGAAAGGAGAAAGGAGAGGGTTTAAATTCCATTAAGACTATAAACGGGAGCATAGAGTCTGAAACTCTGCAGCTTGATACCTGACGGTGCTCTGGTGGGAAGGGCAAATCTCCAGGAGCAGTGTGAAGTCCAGGGTCTTCAGGTCACATGGAGAGAAGCAGTTCCCCTGCTGGGAGGACATGTGGTAGAAGCTGTGAGGGCTCCCCAAAGGCAAAGACCCCAGTGGACCCAAGAGAACAACCATATTCACTGATGCTGGAACAAGGGCGCTGGAGGTGAAGCCTGGTGCCAGATTGTGTTGTGATTTTCCGAAATCCCTGAAACCCTGCTGCGACACTATCTCGCAAACTTTTTCTAGGGTGGGCTGGCACCCGGGCACAGTCTCTGGGCATCAGCAGTAGCACAGTCCCGCAAATGTTACTGGGTGTGGCTGGCACCTGGCCATTGCTCAGTGAGACCCTCCTGCAGAGGGGCAGAACAGGTCAAAGCCACAGTCCCTCAGAAGTAAGGGGCTGGGAAAAACAGCCGCATCTGAGATGAAACTCAGGAGGGAGGTGCTGCATGGGACTTGGTCATGGGCTGTGTAAAAGTGGGGAGTGGACAGAAGCCGAAGACAAAGGACAGGTGCACAATTGCTGATTGGGGAAAACAGAGTCCAGATACTAGACACTGAGTAGCTGGGTGACGCCATTTTCACCACTCCTGTGCATGTGCATATGCACCTACAAGCACCACAACAATCCACCCCAGTAAGCTAAGCAGTGCCTTCTAGTGGAGAATGGAGCCGTTACACTGAGCCCCACCCACCTGGGCCCATCTTGCTCTTCAGGAACACAAGTCTCACTGCCTACTTAGTTTATGGACTATAAAGTACTTCATAGTTTGACTTCTAGGGGAAAACGAAGTAATTTCAGTCATATTACAGTCTGTTCACTGGCCCATCTATTCAATTTTCTCTCTCTCTTTTTTTCTTTTTTCTATTTTTAATTTCTTTTTCTTGAATACAGAAAGAGAAAAAAATCATTTTTGTTTTCAATTTTTATTAAAAACATTTTTTTAAATTTTTTCTACTGTATTTTTT
The DNA here is from genome assembly GCF_027475565.1 of Acinonyx jubatus. Lineage (NCBI taxonomy): Eukaryota > Metazoa > Chordata > Mammalia > Carnivora > Felidae > Acinonyx > Acinonyx jubatus. The sequence continues at coordinate 47,692,911 of NC_069390.1, read as the reverse complement.
ACTTTTGTGTAAATTTTTTCAAATTCTATTTTACTTCCATTATTTCATTTTAGTCTACTTTGGTGTATTCATTTTTTCAAATTTTCAAACAATTTCCTTATTTTTTCTTTCCCCTTTTTTCTCTAATCATCAAGCCCCATTCAACACCCAGACCAAAACACACCTAGGATCTAACATCATTTATTCAATTTTTGTGTGTGTGTTTGTTTTTAATTTTTTGATTTTAATATTTTTTTAATTTTAATATTTTTTAATTTAATTTTTTTTACCTCATTAATTCCTTTTCTCCCTTCAAAATGACAAAACAAAGGAATGCACCCCAAAAGAAAGAGCAGGAAGAAATGACAGCCAGGGACTTAAGCAAGATGTCTGAACCAGAATTTAGAATCATGATAATAAGAATACTAGCTGCAGTCAAAAATAGATTTAAAAATGTTATAACTGAGCTGCAATCTCAAATGGAGGCCATGGTGGCAAGGATGGATGAGGCAGAACAGAGAATCAGTGATATAGAGGACAAACTTATGGAGAATAATGAAGCAGAAAAAAAGAGGGAGATTAAGGCAAAGAGCATGATTTAAGAATTAGAAAAATCAGTGACTCATTAAAAAGGAACAACATCAGAATCATAGGGGTCCCAGAAGAAGAAGAGAGAGAAATAGGGCTAGAGGGTTATGTGAGCAAATCATAGTGGAAAATTTTCCTAACCTGGGGAGAGACACAGACATCAAAATTCAGGAAGCACAGAGGACTCCCATTAGATTCAACAAAATCTGACCATCAACAAGGCATATCATAGTCAAATTCACAAAATACTCAGGCAAGGAGAGAATCATGAAAGCAGCAAGGGAAAAAAAAGCCCTTAACCTACAAGAGAAGACAGACCTATCCACAGAAACTTGGCAGGCCAGAAAGGAGTGGCAGGATATACTCAGTGTGCTGAATCAGAAAAATATGTAGCCAAGAATTCTTTATCCAGCAGGCGGTCATTCAAAATAGAAGGAGAGATAAAAAGTTTCCCAGACAAACAAAAATTAAAGGAGTTTGTGACCACTAAACCAGCGCTGCAAGAAATTTTAAGGGGAACTCACTGAGGGGAGAAAAGATGGAAAAAATAAACAAATAAATAAAGACCAAAAGCAACAAAGACTAGAAAGGACCAGAGAACACCACTGGAAACTCCAACTCTACAAGCAACATAATGGCAATAAATTCATATCTTTCAGTACTCACTCTAAAGGTCAATGGACTCAATGCTCCAATCAAAAGACATTGGGTAACAGAATGGATAAGAAAATAAGATCCATCTATATGCTGTTTACAAGAGATCCACTTTAGACCTAAAGACACCTTTAGATTGAAAGTAAGTGGGTGGAGAACCATCTATCATGCTAATGGTCAACAAAAGAAAGCCAGAGTAGCCATACTTATATCAGAAAATCTAGACTTTGAAATAAAGACTGTATCAAGAGATGCAGAAGGGCATTATATCATAATTAAGGGGTCTATCCACCAAGAAGACCTAACAATTGTAAACATTTATGCGCCAATTGTGAAAGCACCCAAATATATAAATCAATTAATCACAAACATAAAGAAACTCATTGATAGTAATACCATAACAGTAGGGGACTTCAACACCCCACTTACAACAATGGATAGATCATCTAATCAAAAAATCAACAAGAAAGCAATGGCTTTGAATGACACACTGGACCAGATGGACTTAGCAGATATATTCAGAACATTTCATCCTAAAGCAGCAGAATATACATTCTTCTCCAGTGCAAATGGAACATTCTCCAGAATAGACCATATACTGGGACACAAATCAGCCCTCAACAAGTACAAAAAGATTGAGATTACACTGTGCATATTTTCAGACCACAATGCTATGAAACTTGAAATCAACCACAAGAAAAAATGTGGAAAAGTAACAAATACTTGGAGACTAAAGAACATCTTACTCAAGAATGAATGGGCTAACCAAGAAGTTAAAGAGGAAATTAAAAAGTTCATGGAAGCCAATGAAAATGATAACATCACAAATCTCTGGGTTGCAGGAAAGGCGGTCATAAGAGGAAAGTATATAACAATCCAGACCTTCCTAAAGAAGGAAAAAAGATCTCAGATACACAACCTAACCTTACACCTTAAAGAGCTGGAAAAAGAATAACAAAACCCCAAACCAGCAGAAGACAGGAAATAATAAAGATTAGAGCAGAAATTAATGCTATTGAAACCCTCCCCCAAAAAACCAGTAGAACAGATCAATGAAACCAGAAGCTGGTTCTTTGAAAGAATTAACAAAATTGATAAACCACAAGCCAGTTTGATCAGAAAGAAAAAGGAAAGGACCCAAATAAATAAAATCAGGAATGAAAGAGGAGAGATCACAACCAACACAGCAGAAATAAAAACAATAATAAGAGAATATTATAAGCAATATTTGACCAATGTTATGACCAATAAAATGGGCAATCTGGAAGAAATGGACAAATTCCTAGAAACATATACACTACCAAAACTGAAACAGGAAGAAATAGAAAATTTGAATAGACCCATAACCAGTAAAAAATCAAATTAGTAATAAAAAATCTCCTAAAAAGCAAGAGTCCAGGGCCAAATTGCTTTCCAGGGGGATTCTACCCAACATTTAAGGAAGAGTTAACACCTATTCTCTTGAAACTGTTCCAAAAAATAGAAATGGAAGGAAAACTTCCAAACTCTTTCTATGAAGCCAGCATTACCTTGATTCCAAAACTAGACAGAGACCACACTAAAAAGGAGAACTATAGACCAATTTCCCTGATGGACATGGATGCAAAAATCCTCAACAATATATTGGCCAACCGGATCCAATAATACATTAAAAAAATTATTCACCACAACCAAGTGGGATTTATATCTGGGACGCATGGCTGGTTCAATATCCGCAAAATAATCAATGTGATTCATCACATCAATAAAAGAAAGGACAAGAACCATATGGTCCTCTCAATAGATACAGAGAAAGCATTTGACAAAATACAACATCCTTTCTTGATAAAAACCCCTAAGAAAGTAGGGACATAAGGATCATACCTCGAGATCATAAAAGCCATGTATGAAACACCCAACGCTAATATCATCCTCAATGGGGAAAAACTGAGAGCTTTCCCCCTAAGGTCAGGAACAAGACAGGGATGTCCACTCTCACCACTGTTATTCAACATAGTATTGGAAGTCTTAGCTTCTGCAATCAGACAGCACGAAGAAATAAAAGGCATCCAAACTGGCCAGGAGGAAGTCAAATTCTCACTCTTCGCAGATGACATGATACTCTATATGGAAAACCCAAAAGATTCTACCAAAAAACTTCTAGAATTGATTCATGAATTCAGCAAAGTTGCAGGATATAAAATCAATGCGCAGAAATTGGTTGCATTCCTATACACCAACAATGAAGCAACAGAAAGAGAAATCAAAGAATCAATCCCATTTACAGTTGCACAAAACCCCATAAAATACCTAGGAATAAATATAACCAAAGAGGTGAAAAATCTATACACTGAAAAATATAGAAAGCTTATGAAAGAAATTGAAGAAGACACAAAAAAATGGAAAAAGATTCCATGCTCCTGGATAGGAAGAACAAATATTGTTATAATGCCGATACTACCCAAAGCAAGATACATATTTAATGCAATCCCTATCAAAATAACACCAACATTCCTCATAGAGCTAGAACAAATAATCCTAAAATTTGTATGGAACCAGAAAAGACCCCAAGTAGCAAAAGCAATCTTGAAAAAGAAAACCAAAGCAGGAGGCATCACAATCCCGGACTTCAAGCTATACTACAAAGCTGTAATCATCAAGACAGTTTGGTACTGGCACAAAAACAGACACTCAGATCAATGGAACAGAACAGAGAACCCAGGAATGGACTCACAAATAGTCTTTGATGAAGCAGGAAAGAGTATCCAATGGGATAAAGAGAGTCTCTTCAGCAAGTGGTGCTGGGGAAACTGGACAGCAACATGCAGAAGAATGAACCTGGACCACTTTCTTACGCCGTACACAAAAATAAACTCAAAATGGATGAAAGACCTAAATGTAAGACAGGAAGCCATCAAAATTCTTGAGGAGAAAGCAGGCAAAAATCTCTTTGATCTTGGCCACAGCAACTTCTTACTCTACACATCTCCAGAGGCAAGGGAAACAAAAGCAAAAATGAACTATTGGGACCTCAGCAAGATAAAAAACTTCTGCACGGTGAAGGAAACAATCAGCAAAACTAAAAGACAACTGATGGAATGGGAGAAGATATTTGCAAACGACATATCAGATAAAGGGTTAGTATCCAAAATCTATAAAGAACTTATCAAACTCAACACCCAAAAAACAAATAATCCAGTGATGAGATGGGCAAAAGACATGAATAGATACTTCTGCAAAGAAGACATCCAGATGGTCAACCAACACATGAAAAATGCTCAACATCACTCATCATCAGGGAAATACAAATCAAAACCACAATGAGATACCATCTTACACCTATCAGAATACCACCTTACACGTTAACAACTCAGGCAACAACAGATGCTGGCAAGGATGCAGAGAGAGAGGATCTCTTTTGCATTGTTGGTGGGAATGCAAGCTGGTGTAGCCACTTTGGAAAATAGTATGGATGTTCCTCAAAAAATTAAAAATAGAACTACCCTATGACCCAGCAATTTTACTACTAGGTATTTATCCAAGGGATACAGATATGCTGTTTTGAAGGGACACATGCACCCCAACAATAGCCAAAGTATGGAAAGAGCCCAAATGTCCACTGATGGATGAATGGATAAAGAAGATGTGATACACACACACACACACACACACACACACACACACACACACACAATGGAGTATTACTCAGCAATCAAAAAGAACTAAATTTTGCCATTTGCAACTATGTGGATAGAACTAGAGGGTATTATGTTAAGCGAAATTAGTTAGTCAGAGAAAGACAAATATCATATGACTTCACTCATATGAGGACTTTAAGACACAGAAAAGATGAACATAAGGGAAGGGAAGCAAAAATCATATAAAAACAGGGAAGGGGACAAAACATTACAGACTCTTAAATATGGAGAGCAAACATAGGGTTACTGGAGGGGTTGTGGAGGGGGAATGAGCTAAATGGGTAAGGGGCATTAAGGAATCTACTCCTGAAATCATTGTTGCACTATATGCTAACTAACTTGGATGTAAATTAAAAAAATAAAGTAAAACTCAGTCTTCTTACCAAAGCCTCTGTTCTTCTGCAAACTCTCTTTACCACCCTCCTTTCTTATATAGGCTTCAGCCACATTGGCTTTTCTGTTTCCTTCCCATTTCTACCCCAAGACCTTTACACCTGTTCTTTCTTTTGTCCACAATTTTCACTGTGGCCAAAACTCTTCCTGACTCATGTGTAAGCTCATTTTTAACTCTTCAGAGAGGTTTTCCTAGTCTATTTTATCTAGAGTAGGCAGCCCTTCTCCAAATCACTCTCTAGAACATCACTTCATTTTGTGTTTTAAAAATTCATAGCAAGCATTTTTACCCCAAATTATGTTCTTCATTTATTTATTTACTTGCATATCACCTAACTCTCCCTACTAAAAAGTTAACTCTGTAAGGTTGGGCCTGTCTGTTTTGCTCATTTTTTGTATCTCCACTTACCACACTCTTGGGATATAGTAAGTGGTCAATAAATATCTATGCAATAAATGAATGAATGACCAGCTAGACTGAAGGGACTAGGAGCAGGGACAGTTCCAAGAGACAGGGAGGTAGGCAGAACAGGTACCTCTAACCGTGTCTCTTAAAATTTTGTTTCCCTTCCTCATTGTAGGCCAGTGTATTACATGATGCCAGCAATTATAAAGGGTCAGTGAGCCAAGATGGAAGAGTAAAGGTGAAGATGGAGGTGGGGGAAGCTCAGTGGCATGGCTCTGCAAAGATTTTGCTCTGGTCCTCTGCCCTGCTAAACAGGAGTTTTCCACTGTGATGTTCTGTAACTTTCCTTGCAAGTTTCTTTCACAGATTTTTTTGGGTAATTTTCCACGTGGTCAGTCAGCTCCATCAAGTGCAATGGCGAGGAGTGGCGTTGAGAATGACTGGAAGGCTCTGAGTCTGTCAGAGGTAGCAGAAGATGTGTTGTTTGCACCTGGTACGGATTCCTAGCTCTCTTTTCTGTAGAAGAGTCCCGGAGTGTTGCATGCAGGATGCTCCTCTGTAGCTCTTTTTAAACAGAATGGTTAAAAGAAGCCCATTCTGCTTCCAATTTATTTTATTTTTATTTTTAAAGTTTATTTATTTTGAGAGAGAGAGAGAGTGTGTGCGCGCACACACACATGCACTTGCACAAGTGGGGGAGGGACAGAGAGAAGGAGAGACAGAATCCCAAGCAGGATCCCTGCCATCAGCACAGAGCCTGTTACGGGGCTGGAACTCAGGACCTGTGAGATCATGACCTGAGCAGAGAGCAAGAGTTGGGCGCTTAACCAACTGAGCCACCAGGCGTCCCTGCCTCCAATTTAAAACTGAGATCTGTGGTCTGCAGCTCAGGGCAGATGTTAAGACACAGACTCTTTCTAGGAGTTTGGGCTGTAGTCTAGGAAGTGACTGTATATCACAATTTCCTCATCTTTATGTTTCTAGTGGCTATTAAAGTTTTTGGTTTGAAGAAAAACAAAAATAAAAACAGAAACAAACACACTTATTTAAAAAAGAGAGAGCGAGAGAGCGAGGGAGAGAGGAAGAGATAAAATTTTACTTGTTTGAAGGAGGCAAAGAGAGAAGCCAGGCACCTGAGCACATTGACTTTATGAGTTATTGAGGCTCTAGAAGGGACCCAGCGCTCCTACAGAATTTTTACAGAACCAGGGAAGGCTGGAGTGGGCCACGTTGACATCCTCCCCCACTGCTCTCAACCCAGGCCAGGCTGTCCGTGAAGGTGAACTGAAGGAGCCTTGGCTACCTCGGAGGGCACCGCCCATCAGGGCTTCCCAATCTCCGCCCAGTGTGAGGACTTCCACCTCCCCTCTCACCGTGCCCGCAGGCCTGTGCTGTGAAGGTCATTCCTTCAGCAATGCAGCAAAAAGCAGCAAGAGGCAGCACGACAAAAGGCTCAGTCATATTGCAGAGACCGAGCATCTCCCAGCAACACGTTCTTACTGACTTAACAGCACAGCTGCCTGGCAAGTTCTTGTGTCATGTTCTCAGTTATCTGAGTACTTGTTGTTTCTTGGGCCCCTTCTTGTCTGACCCAGTTCAGACCTTGCTTCTTAATTAATCCATGTGCTTATGTAATATGTGGCACACCCGCATAGTACTAGGCCTGTTGAGGCCTTGTTCTCTAATGTTCTGGCTTGTTCTGTAGTTTCAAAGGAGGTGAGGGGGAGAGTGGTTACCTCATCTTCTCAATTTGGGCACTAGGATCTAAGCAGTGACTGTTGGAACCTACCTGTCCAAGGTGTCTTTCCATAAAGGCAGGTGTCTTCTATTACCATAAGAGACATCTTGCTCTCAGAACTCTATAAAGGCAATGAGAACTCAAAGTCTAGTCTAGAATGGCTGAGCTCACAGTGGGGGATGAAAACTATACAAGCAGACTGAAGCAAATGCACTTATACAAGTAACCACAAATGAAGATAAAATGTTGTTCGTTTCTTGATGCAATTCACTTTTTGCTAGGGGACTGTGACAACTCCAGCCAGGTATGGCAGAGGACATCATCTGTGTCCTGCTTTGGTTGGCATCCTCTTCATTTGTTGTCTTACCTTAGCCTGGCTCTTTCTTTCTTTCTTTCTTTCTTTCTTTCTTTCTTTCTTTCTTTCTTTCTTTCATTTATTTTTGAGAGAGAGAGAGAGAGTAGGAGAAGGGCAGAGAGAGAGGGAGAGAGCCAAGCAGGCACCATGCTAACAGTGCAGAGCCTGACTTGGGGGCTCAAACTCATGAACCATGAGATCATGACCTGAGCTGGGATCAAGAGTCAGATGCTTAAAAGACTTAGCCACCCAGGTGCCCCTAGCCTGGTTTTATTTCTTAATCCTCTTCTGTACCTCAAGCTGTCTGCATACTACATTTCTACATTGAACCGATTTACTTCCTTAAAGTGGGGTCTTAATATCAACAGTGGAGAATTCCCAGTCTCTCCAACAACAGTTGTTCAAAGTTTACAGTAAAGGAGTAAATCTTCAGTGACTACGTTTTTGAGAGGGTTTAATTTCATCCAGTATGTCTGACTTTGCACAAAATCTTACAGATACCAGGGACTGCCTTTGGGCCATGGGGTCAGCACATTATAACAGGCCCCTAAAACATGCCTTCTAGTTCATGGCTTTGTGTGTGATCCTCTTCTGACAGCTCCACACAGTGTGTTCTTTTTTTTTTTTTTTTTAATTTTTTTAATGTTTATTTATTTTGAGAGAGAGAGAGAGACAGATTGTAAGTTGGGGAGGGGCAGAGAAAGAAGGAGACACAGAATCCAAAGCAGGCTCCAGGCTCCAAGCTGTCAGCACAGAGCCCTACATGGAGCTTGACCTGAGCTGAAGTCGGATGGTTAACCAACTGAGCCACCCAGGCACCCCACCACATAGTGTTCCTGATCCCTCCTGTTCCTGATCCCTCCTGTTCCTGACCTGTCATTTCTTTGTCTTTGACCTCACTTTACCTTTTTGCACTTGACATTTGATCTATGCTTTTGGCTTCACCCTGCCTATGGCCACCTGGGTAAAAACTCTCTTTCAGCCTTGTCCCAAAACTACTCCCTGGCCCACATGTCTCTTCATGACTTCTGCCAGCCTTGTCCAGTTGAAGAGCAGGACTAGACTCAACTGAGTGTATGTCAGCTTTCCTCTGTGCCCAAGGTTGCTTCTCCTTGGCAGTGCCTCATGCTGGTCCATGCCATGAACACAGGGCCCAGTGACAGAGCCCAGTGACTTGCAAAAGGCTCCTTACTGTCAAAAGCCATTGATTCCCCATCCTTCGGTCTCTTACCATTAAGCCTCTCCTATTTGTAGCCACTTGGGGTTTTGGTGTTTAACCATTTCATGATCATATATGTGGGCTACACATTTGCATTACCCTCCTGAGAGCACCCTTTTATAATTAATAGTTCTTACATTTGTTCAGTGACTTATGGTCAACAGAATACCTAGTATATTCACATATATTATCTCATATTTCTTTCTATTTTCTTTTGCAAACAAGGCTTAGGGTCGTCTTACCCATTTGGCTCATTAGGGCCAAATGTTTTGGTTTCTTTTAAAAAGAACAAAAAAAGCGTGCCTGGCTGGCTCAGTTGGTGGAGCATGGGACTCTTGCTCTCAGGGTTGTGAGTTTGAGCCCCACATTGGTGTAGAGATTACTTAAAAATAAAATCTTAAAAAAAAAAAACAGAAAAAAAATAATATATAAAAATGAAGCCAGTCTGGATTGTGTTATCCCAGTGCATTCATAAAATGCAATTTCAAATATCATTTTATGGAAGAAGTTGCTCATGAAGACAAAAGTGTCTGGAACTCATGAAAGGTCATAATGTGGCCCTAGTGGGACTGGTATTCTACACTTGGAACCATGTAAATTTGTAAATATTTGCTATGTAAATTTGAAAATATTTCTTAACATATTAGTTTTTTCCCCCCAGAAAAATGAAAAGAAAAATTTCTGTACCCATTATTTCCCAGGACTTTTATTAAGACAAAGGAAATAATTCTGTTTTTATTATTTATTTATTTAAAGTTTATTTATTTATTTTGAGAGAGATAGAGTGCAAGCAGGGGAGGGGCAGAGAGAGAAGGAGATTGGGATTCGAAGTGGGCTCTGTGCCGATAGCAAACAGCCCGACGTAGAGCTCAAACTCATGAACCATGAAATCATGACCTGAGCCGAAGTCAGACGCTCAACTGACTGAGCCACCCAGGCACCCCATATTTTTATTTTTTTAAGACAAAGGAAATAATTCTGAAAGTATCTAACATTTTTAGAAGAAACGTTTATATAATTATAGGACTGTCTCAGCTGCAAATAACAGGTATCCATCTCTAATCAGCATAGGCAAAAAGAGAATGTATTGGCTTTCATAAAGGAAAACTCCAGGTTTTAGCTTCAGGCATAGCTGGATCAAGGAACCCCCAAATTTGCCAGGAATCCATTTCTCTATTTTCCTCTATCTTTTGGGATGGCTTCCTTCTATGTTGGAGTTCTTTTCTAGCACACTGTTCCCATATGTTGAAACAATCTCAGAGACTTCAGGATTTAATTATCCTTAAGTTTGTGATCTTAAAAGAAGAGAGACAACTCCTAGTAATTCAACTAATTTCACAGAAAAACTCTAATTGGTCATTGTTTAGGTGTCTCAGTTTCCCTGTGTGTAGGAGCTGGAGTGGTCTCTTTGGCCCACTTAATCATTTGCCTCCCCAGGATTTGATTGATTGACCATCTCACAAGACTCCTTTGGGAGAGGGAGAGAACAGTTTACAAATGAGGAAACTCAAACAGACCAAATAACATGTCCACTGCTGGACTGTGTCAGTCTGTGGCATTGTTTTTTTTTTTAATTTATTTTTTAAAATTCAAGTTAGTTAACATACAGTGTAGTATTGGTTTTAGGAATACAACCCTGTGATTCGTCACTTACATATAGCACCCAGTGCTCATTCCAACAAGTGCCCTCCTTAATGCCCATCACCCATGTAGCCCATCCCCCCACCCACCTACCCCCTAGCAACCCTCAGTTTGTTCTCTGTATTTAAGAGTCTCTTAGAGTTTGCTTTCCTCTCTGTTTTTATTTTATTTTTCCTTCTCTTCCCCCATGTTCATCTGTTGTGTTTCTTAAATTCCACAGATGAGTGAAATAATTTGATACTTGTCTATCTCTGCCTGCCTTATTTTGCTTAGCATAATACACTCTAGCTGCATTCACGTTGTTGCAAATGGCAAGATTTCATTCTTTTTGATTGCTGAGTAGTATTCTGGTGTGTGTGTGTGTGTGTGTACACACACACCGCATCTTCTTTATCCATTCATCAGTCAGTGGACATCTTGTGGCATTGTTAATATTATCTCTCTTGTAGGACATTAGAACTAATTGAGATTTGCCTAGATTAACTCTCCAAAACTGAGTCCTATGGGAGCTCATCAGAGTTTAGTAGAGACGATATGGATTCATTAATTTTCACAAAATATGTGAGGGAATTATTAGCTCCACCTTTTTTCCAATTAAAAAAAATTAGTAAACTTCATTTTTTAGAGAACTTTTAGGTTCACAGCAAAATGAGTGGAAACCATAGAGAATTCTTATACCTCCTACCCCCACCCCCATTTCTTCCCCTATCAACACGCCCCCACCCCCACCACCAGCAGAGTGGTTCATTTGTTACAATTGATGAACCTACACTGACACATCATCATCACGCAAAGTCCATAGTTTAGGGTTCACTCTTGGTGTTGTTCTTTCTATGGGTTTTGACAAGTGTATAAATGACATGTATTCAGCATTATAGTATCATGCAGAGTAGCTTCACTGCCCTAAAATTCCTCTATGTTCTGACTGTCCATACCTCCCTCTTCCCACCACCTGGCAACCACTAATTTTTTTGTCTCCACAATTTTGTCTTTTCCAGAATGTCAGGTAGTTGGAATCATATAGTATATATATAGCTTTTTTAGACTGGCATCTTCATTTAATAATATGCATTTGAAAAAATATGCATTTTTTTTTCCTTCATGGCTTTTTATGGCTCAATAGCTCATTTCTTTTAAGAGTTGAATAATATTCCATTCTCTGGGTTTGCCACAGTTTATTTCTATGTCCACCTTCTGAAGGAGACCTTCGTTGCTTTCTAGTTTTGGCAATTATGAACAAAGCTGCTATAAATGTTCAGGTTTTTGTGTAGGTTTCTGTGTAGACATACGTTTTCAACTCATGTGGGAAAATACCCATAACTACTGGATTGTATAATACAAGCATGTTTAATTTTGTAAAAAACTGCAAACTGCCTTCCAAAGTGGCGGTACCATTTTGCATTCTCACCAGCAATGAATGAGAGTTCCAGTTGCTCCACATCATTGTCAGCATTTACTGTTGTCAGTGTTTGGGTTTTGGCCATTCTAATAGATGTGTAGTGGTATCTCATTGTTTTAATTTATAATTCCTTAATGAAATGTGATGTCGAACATTTTTTATATGCTTTTTTCCATCTGTATTTGGTGAGGTATTTGTTATTGTCTTTTACTATTTATTTATTTATTCATTTAGGTGCAAAAACGTGATTTTATTAAACAATGGGACAGGACCCATAGGCAGAAAGATCTGCACTGGGGTTGTGAAGAGTGGTTATATACCGTAGAGTTGGGGAAGATAAAGTCAAATTTCTTAAAGGGATTTCCATATGCTAAAGAAGACTCACTGATTACTGGAGACCTAGCTATTGTGAAGCTAAGGATGTTTTCCTCTTTAGCAAAACATTATCATTAAGACAGTAGGGAGTTTCTGGAGATTAGGCTATTGATGAAATATTTGTAAACTGATGAAGACTCTATCAGTTTAACCTTTGGTTTTCTTTCCCTTTCCTTTGTCTGTGAACAGCTAGGAGTGCCTGAGGAATACCACACATATCCCACCTGGGGGGAGGGGGGAGGGGCAGTGTGCTAGCTTGTGCTTGACCATCAGCTTGTCATAAGGTCCCTCATCATATCCCCCCTGAACAATTTTGACCCTTAAATCTTTAAGGTTTTGAAGGTGGAAGATCTCATCTCTGTAGCTTCTTCCCGCTGAGTAGGGGTGTGATGTACCTACCTAATGGTCAACAATGGTCAGTCAGGGAACATACAGGGGAATTACAAAAGGCAGAAGCAGCTGAATCCAACATGGTGGTAAGGTAAGGATCATCTGCCATGGTGATGGAGTCTCAGCACCAAGCAGAGAGACATTGAAAAAGGCAACATATTAGGATTAGCATGGCTAGAACTATGAGAATTCCAACAGAGAGACCCTTAATAGGTGATTGAAATCCTCCAGTCTAGATGTTTAACCAATCATTAAAGGAAAGAGAGGGATTGTTTAAAAGCGCCAATTTGAATATTCATGTCAGTTAGAAATCCAGAAATATTTTTGTGGTAATTTGGAATGCACACACAGCACTGTTTTTGAGAGCACAAGTTACACCTTGTGCAACAGTTAAAACATTTAATGCCATTCTATTTTGTAGAACTGCTTTATGCATTTGAGTTATTTTAGTATTTAATAATATAATCTTATTTTGAGAGTTACTGAGGCCATAACTGTGTAACAGGTGGTGTTTAGCCATCATATAGACTCTGTTCTGTTTAGTAAGCAATTAGGTAATTAATAAGAGGTACTTTTACAGACACAAGAAAAATACAGGTTAATGGTTAGAGCAAATTACAAACCCAGTGTCTGCCAATGCTGCCAGCAAGATTTTTAGATATCAGGCTTGAAGCATCCTCGGATGGGAATGGGAACAGACAGCAGGAATAGATGGGTTTTTCTGCTTTGTAATTAAAATGTCTGTGGTGATCCTCTTGAATGGCCCACTGTAAGGAGGAATTGTTAGTATAAATTGGGGAAAGGAGAGTGAAAAATGTACAACCATAATAAGAAGTTTGAGGTCTTCTACAGGTTCACAGGAATGAGAAGGCCCTTTGGTTTCCTGTGAAGGGAGTATAGATTTTATTTTATATATAGGAGCCCATGAAGAGTGCCCCTCTAACTTTACTGCAGTGGGAGTACATAATATGACCCCATATGGACCCTTCCATTTTGGAGTTAAGTCTCCTGTTGTATTGGACTTTTAATCCTTTAATTGGGTTAATTTTCTTATTGTTGAATTTTAAGAGTTCTTTGTCTAATTTGGATAACAGTTCTTTTCAGATGTGTCTTTATGAATATTTTCTCCCAGTTTGTGGCTTGTCTTCTCATTCTCTTATTAGTTCCACTGTTATAAACAATAAATGCTACAAATTATTGGGAGCTTACCATACATCAAACATTGTGCTAACTACCCTGTATATATTATCTCATAAAATTCTATGAGGTACTGTATTCATTGACATTCTTTGGAATGTATGCAGCAGAAACCAACTCTGGCTAGTTAAAGAAGAAGAAATGTATTGAAAGGATAATAGGGTATCTCACGGAACAGGAGGAAGGGTTGAATAATCAAAACTTGGAAATATAGGAACCCACTCTTGCCTGCTTTTGTAGACTCTTTACAAGGTGGATTTGGAGATAAACCTGGTGCAGTCCTACTGGCTTCTCTTTGTTCCAAATATCACATTTCTATGAGGGAGAATCTGATTGGCCTACCTTGGGTCAGGTATCTATCCTTGAACCAATCAGGTTGAAGGGACATGTAGTACAGGGATGGCCACCTTTGTATAAGGATGGTTCTCAGAGAAAAGGAGTCACTGTGAACCAGTTAGCCACCCAAAGGTGTATCTACTGTAAGCATGTAGTTGTATTAGTCAAGGTCCTGGCACTCAAAAGTGGGTAATTGAAGAGCACTTAATGAGGGGATTAAGTGGGAAGAGTTTAGGGAAAGAAACAAGGGATGTTAGAGTATGTTGGAGCTAGTGATAGTGGGGAACCGTTACTATGCCAGGCCTGAAAAGGAAAGAGGAGGTAGTGGTTTTAGGAACCTGTGGAAAAAAGCTATAATGAAAAGTAGCTGTGGTCTTTGGGAGAGGGTCACAACCAACCTGCAGCAACCCAGCAGAGTGGGATCTAGGGAAATAAATACCAAGATTTCACTCTCGTCCCATGTGCTAAATTCTTGGACACAACCAGATGCCAGAGAGCAACGGAGTCCCTTGATTCCATTCTTATAGGCCAGTATCCTGGGACATAAATCAGGGTGTGCACGGAGGGAGGAAAAGTGGATATGGAAGGGCAAATAGAGGACAACAAACACAGTAATATAAATCCCAGCTAATTGATAAAAACTGGTAGGTTTGGAGGAGTTAATGACTAGCTTAGATTCACACAGTTAGTTCAGGGTCAGAGTTGGGGTTTGAACACAGTCAGTTTGACTCCAGAATCTGTGCTTTTAGCCACTGTGCCCTATCACCTCTCAGATAAAGACCCTGAATTCAAACACTGGATTGACCACACTCAGCTCAGATGAGTACTTTATTTCTCTGGGCTCCTTGCAAATTCATCTCTTAGCTGTAGCAGGAACAAGAGCCTGCTCAGCCCCCTCAGAGTGAAAGCTGATAGATTCACACTTGCTGGGCTCCTCTTGATCCTTCATCCTGAGCTTGGCAGAGCCATATGGTTTGGAATATCAGAAGCAGTCGAAGTCAAGACCAAGCTTCTTGCCACTGTGCTGGCGACTTTGTTCTTTGTGTAGGGTTGTGATGAGATTTAAATTGCACTCCAATTAAGCCTCTCCTCTTTAAGTTCTCAGGGAGCATTCTTAAGCTTGGACCACTGCACTTGTAAGAGCTAATGCCATTATCAGACGCCTGTTCATCTCATATAAATAAGCCCATTAGCGCCTCATCTGTCTGGCCACTTACTTTCCTGCCACTGCTTGGAGCCCCCAGACAAACACATTTCCAATCAGGCACGCAGAGGAAAATATTTACAGCAATAACATTCACTGTATGGTTTTATTTCCTGTCTCACTATTTTCCAGCTTTTTAACTAATAATAGGTAACATCTATTACATACTTACTATGTGCAAGGTATTTTCTCTGTTTTACAGAGATTGGCTCATTTCACCTTGACAACGCATCTAAAAGGTAGGTACGATTTAATCGCCACTTTACAGACAAGCAAACTAAAGCCTATAGAGGTTAATTTGGTGTCTTAGTTGACACAATTATTAAATAGTAGACTTAAGGTTTGAACACAGACAGCCTGACTCTGGAGCCCATACCACTTAACCATGATACCTCTTCCAGTTCTGGATGGCTTGTATTTATAAACTAGTGGACTCTGACCACCCTTCTCCTCTTTCAAAGGTGAAATTCTGATATGTTTAGGGAATAGGGGTATGGTGGAGACTACTAGTGATCATCAAATATTAATGTGTTTCTGAAGATTTTCATCTCTGTTGCAGTTGAGTCACATGCAGTTAAATGTGAGTATATCTGGCCCATTAGGTGTGAGCCAAAGTGATATGTGCTATTTTCGAGCCTGGCAATAACCCCCGTGCACTATCAGCCACTCTCTGTCTCTCCTGTCTATGATTTCAGAAAGTGAAGAACTCAGAGATGGCAAAATAGCTACAAGTAAGTGGTATGTTGCTGCTTAGAGACAGCCATGTGGACAGTTACCTGACCTGCATTGGATGGTAACATGAGTGAGAAATAAACCTTGTTAGGTTAGACCAGTTAGATTTTTGAGTTTATTTATTATCATACTATATCGTTTTCATACTCTTGACTGATATAAATATTATACCAGGGATTCCTGTCTTACAATGGTTCAACTTACAATTTTTTGACTTTATCATGGTGCAAAAGTGATACCATGCTTTGAATTTTGATCTTTTCCCAGTGTAGCAATGCATTGTACAGTACTCTCTTGTGATGCTGGGCAGTGGTAATGAACTGTAGCTCCCAGTCAGCCATGAAATCAGGAGGGTAAACAACTGATAACACTTATAACCATTCTGCACCTATACAACCATTCTGTTTTTCACTTTCAGTATAGTGCTGAATAAACTACATGAGATATGCAATACTTAATTATAAAATAGGCTTTGCATTAGATGATTTTGTCCAACTGTATGCTAATGTAAGTGTTCTGAGCACACTGAAGGTAGGATAGGCTAAGCTATGATGTTCAGTAGGTTAGGTGTAGTGCAAGCATTTTTGACTGTTGATGTTTTCAACCTATAATGGGTTTATTGGTACATAGCCCCATTATAAGTTGAGGAAGATCTGTACAAATATGCAAATTGCTATCTTGAAGTAGGGCACTGCTCTAACAGCTTAATGGTCTGGTGGCATGCTGAGAGGAAAACTAATGTTGGAGACTGGAAATGTCTCAATGCATGTTCTGTGGTGCTGAGACTTTATCAATTGATCTAACTTTGCGGGCAGAACCGATGTTTACTTATATGACATCTGTAGGAGGAGAAGTGGAATAACAGAACATTAGTAGTGCACATTGGCTACTATTGGTTGCAACTGACAAGGTGTCACAAGAAAAAGATGAGCTCAGAATAAAATTGGCCAGAGACTGACAGAATGGGTAAAAAGAAAGCAAGCAAGCAAACAAATAAACGCCCATGATACACTATATACCATCTACGAGACATGTATATTAGATTTAAAGACAGAAATAGGTTGAAAGTAAAAGGATGGAAAAATATACACCATGCATATAGTAGCTAAGAAAAAAAAATTGGAATGACTATACTAATACCAGAAAAAAACAAAAACCTTTAAGACAAAAATTGTTACTAGAGACAAAGAATAGCTTAAGTCTTTTTTTAATTACAAAAGAATCAATTCATCAAGAAGATGTAAAATTTTTAAACATATGTATCTAAAAACAGAGCCCCAAAATATACAAAACAAAAACTAACAGAATTGAGAGATAAAGAGACAGTTCTACAATAAGAGTTGAAGACTTCAATACCCCACTTTCAATAATGGATAGAATAACTACGTGGACTTACAAGATCAAGAAGAATATAGAGACTTAAACAAGAATATAAACAAACTAGACCTGATAGACAGCAATAAAACCTTCCACTCAACAACAGAATATATTTTCTTTTCAAGTGTTCATGGAACATTCTCTATAATGGACCATATGTCAAACCCAAAACAAGTTTCAATAAATTTAAAAGGTTTAGAATAATGTAGTTCTGTGACCACAATAGAATGAGATTAGAAATAAGTAACAGAAGGAAATTCACAAACATGTGGAAATGAAACATATTTCTTCTGAATGGGCCAAAGAAGAATTCACAAGGGAAATTAGAAAATACTTTGAGGTGAATCAAAATGAAAACATAATATACTAAAGCTTATGGGATATAATAAAGCAGTGCAAGGGAAATTTATAGCTGTAAACACCTGTATTGAAAGAGAAAAAAAGATGTCAAATCAATAACCTAAACTTTCATCTTTAGGAACTAGAAAAAGAAGAGCAAGCTAAACCCAAAGCAAGCAGAAAGAAGGAAATAATAAAGATTGGATCAGAAATAAATAAAATACAAATAGAAAAACAATAGAGAAAATCAACAGAACTAGAAGGTTTTTTTCTTATTTTTATTTTTATTTTTTAATTTAAATTCAAGTTAGTTAACATGCAGTGTAGCCTTGTTTCGGGAGTAGAACCCAGTGATTCATCACTTGGCATATCACACCCAGTGCTCATACCAAAAAGCGCCCTCCTATCAGCACTGGGTGTTTGTTATATGTAAGTGATGAATCATGGTAATCTACCCCCAAAACCAAGCACACACTGTATACACTGTACATTAGCCAACTTGACAATAAATTATGTTTAAAAAAAAAAGGTGCCCTCCTTAATGCCCACCATCCGCTTAATCCATCCCCTACCCACTTCCCCTTCAGCAGCCTTCAGCTTGTTCTCTGTATTTGTTGTTGTTGTTTTTGTTGTTGCTGTTGTTGTTTTTAAAGATCAATTACATTGACAAACCTTTACCTGGAATGACCAAGAAAAAAAAAAGAGAAGACTCAAATTACTAAAGTCAGGAATAAAAGAGAAGACATAACTACTGATCTTACCAAAATAAAAAGGAATATAAGGGAATGCTATGAACACTGATATGCCAAAAAATTAAATAGCCTAGATGAAATGAACAGATTTCTAGAAAGACATAAAACATGGAAACTGACTCAAGAAGAAATAGAAAACTATAACAGACCTCAAACAAATAGATTGGATTAGTAATCAAAAACTTTCCTCAAAGAAAAACAGAACAGGTGGCTTCAATGTTAAATTCTACCAAATGTTTAAAGAAGAGTTAACCTCAATACTTCACAAATACTTCCAAAAAATATGAGAGGAGGCCAGGGGGAGTTAAGATGGCAGAGAAATAGGGGGCCTGGGATTTCTCATGTCCCTCAAGCTATATTGAGGTCACATCACTTGGAACACTCAGGAAATCAATGTGCGGAGTGGCACAAGGATCTCCACGGGTGGAGGGAGACAGCTTGGTAGGATCAAGGTGTGTGTATGCCAGTTGGGGGAGATAAAAAGGTGTAGGCATAGAGGGGAAGGAACCCCTTCTGTGGAGAGACAAAAGGGAGAGAAAGAGGGGCTGTGAGATTGCGGTATTGAGTTAGCACAAGAGGAAAACCTCTCCTGACAATGGACTGGGGAATGAGAAATATGGAGAGTGCCAGTTTCTGTCTTGCAAACAGCCTTAGGTGCTGAAACTCCAGGTTTTCAAAAGTGCGTGACTTTCTCTGACCAGAGCTGCTTCTGGGTACGAAGCACCTGGTGGGTAGGGGAGCCAGCCTTAGGGTGGATGTAGCAATCTCAGGGATGCACTGGGAGAGAACAGTCCCCTCCCTTGAGTACTGTAGGAAGAAGGTGTATTGCCCCACCCCAAGGACAAAAGACCCTGCAGGTGCCAGCTCAAGGCCTTTTATCACCTGGGCGGAGTGTCCCTTTTCCAGAACCAGGTCCCCAGGGTGTGGGATCCTTTAAGATACTGGGTTTTGAATCTCAGCCCAGTGCCTAGGAGGCGCCAGAGACTGTGGAGCAGTCCAAGCCAGCCTGCCCGTACTACTCTGTGAGGGCTGCTTAACAGTGGTTTGAGACACTGGTTGGGGGAGGAGAGATTGAGGTGTTGCGATTTTCCCCCTCCAACATGAACAAGGTGGGGTTTCAGGGAACAGAACAGTGGTCCCTAGTGGAGGCGGGACCCGCTTACAACAAACCCTGCCCTGTGCCCCTGGCAACTGCTTATCTACAGGAGTGAGATTGACAATGAACGAACCAGATGGCCTCTCCTCCAAACCAGCACAGCCACAGGTCTCAGGCACTGTTGTTTTTGTCTGTTAGTCTGTTTGTCTATCTGTCTGCCAGTTTTACCTATTTGTTCTTCTCTTCTCTGTGTCTCACCACTCTCTTCTTTTTATTGTCTTTTTCTTTTAGAATAACAAATATAAAAGGATTGAGATCATACCATGCATATTTTCAGAATCACAACACTATGAAACTTGAAATCAAATACAAGAAAAAATTTGGAAAGCTCCCAAATACATGGAGGCTAAAGAACATCCTACTAAAGAATGAATGGGTTAACCAGGAAATTAAAGAAGATATTAAAAAATATATGGAAGCAAATGAAAATGAAACCATGATAGTCCAAACCCTTTGGGATGCAGCAAAGGCAGTACTAACAGGAAAATACACTGCAATTCAGGCCTATCTTAAGAAGCAAGAAAGGTCCCAAATATACAACCTAACCTCACACTTAAAGGAAATAGAAAGGCAGCAGTGAAGAAAACCCAAAGCCAACAGAAGAATAGAAATAATAAAGATTAGAGCAGAAATAAACAATATAGAATCCAAAAAAAGAAAAAAACCCACAACAACAACAGTAGAACAAATAAATGAATCTAAGAGCTGGTTTACAAAATTGATAACCCCCTAGCCAGACTTCTCAAAGAGAAAAGAGAGAGGACCCAAATAGATAAAATCACAAATGAAAGAGGAGAGATCACAACCAACACCACAGAAATACAAACAATTATTAGAGAATACTACGAAAATATCATATGCCAACAAACTGGACAATCTGGAAGAAATGGACAAATTCCTAGACACTCACACACTACCAAAACTCAAACGGGAAAAAATAGAAAATTTGAACAGACCCATAACCAGCAAAGAAACGGAATGTCTACCAGACATTTAAAGCAGAGTTAATACCTATTCTTCTCAAACTGTTCCAAAAAAGAGAAATGGAAGGAAAGATTCCAAATCAATTATATTAAGGCAGAATTACCTTGATTCCAAAACCAGACAAAGATCCCATTAAAAAGGAGAATTACAGGCCAATATTCCTGATGAACATGATGCAAAAATTCTCAACAAAGATACTAGCAAATCGAATTCAACAGTCATTAAACAATTATTCACCATGATCAAGTGGGATTCATTCCTGGGCTGCAGGGCTGGTCAATATTTGCAAATCAATCAATGTGGTACACCACATTAATAGAAGAAAGGAAAAGAACCATATGTTCCTGTCAATTGATGCAGAAAAAGCATTTGACATAATACAACATCCTTTCTTAATAAAAACCCTCAAAGAAGTCGGGATAGAAGAAACATACCTTAGCATCATAAAAGCCATATATGAAAGGCCCACAGCTAATATCATTCTCAATGGGGAAAAACTGAGAACTTTTTCCTTAAGATCAGGAACACAAAAGAGATGTTCACTCTCACCACTGTTGTTCGCCATAGTATTGGAAGTCCTAGCTTCAGCAAGATGAAATAAACAAAATGAAATGGACAAAATGAAATAAAAGACATCCAAATTGGCAAAGAAGACAAACTCTTACTTTTCTCAGATGACATGATACTCTACATGGAAAACCTGAAAGACTCCACCAAAAACCTTCTAGAACTCATACATGAATTCAGCAAAATCGCAGGATATAAAATCAATGTACAGAAATCGGTTGCATTTCTATACACCAATAATGAAGCAACAGAAAGAGATATCAAGTAATCTATTCATTTACAATTGCACCAAAACCCATAAAATACCTAGGAATAACCTACCCAAAGAGGTAAAAGATCTGTACACCGAAAACTATAGAAAGCTTGTGAAAGAAATTGAAGACACAAAGAAATGGAAAAACATTCCATTCTCATGGATTGGAAGAAGAAATATTGTTAAAATGTCAATACTACCCAAAACAGTCTACACATTTAATGAAATCCTTATCAAAATAACACCAGTATTCTTCACAGAACTAGAACAAACAATCCTAAAATTTGTATGGAACCACAAAAGACCCTGAATAGCCAAAGTAATGTTGAAAAAGAAAATCAAAGCTGGAAGCATCACAATTCTGGACTTTAGCCTGTATTACAAAACTGTAATCATCAAGACAGTATGGTATTGGCACAAAAGCAGACACATAGATCAATGTAATAGAATAGAGAACCCAGAAATGGACCCACAAATGTATGGCCAAATAAGCTTTGACAAAGCAGGAAGGAGTGTTCAATGGAAAAAAGACAGTCTCTTTAGCAAATGGTGCTGGGAGAACTGGACAGCAACATGCAGCAGAAATAAACTGGACCACTTTCTTATACCATACACAAAAATGAATTCAAAATGGATGAAAGACCTAAATGTGGGACAGGAAACCATCAAAATCCTAGAGGAGAAAACAGGCAGCAACCTCTTTGACCTCAGCTGCAGCAACTTCTTACTTGATGTGTCTCCACGTCAAGTGGAGGCAAGGGAAATAAAAACAAAAATGAACTACTGGGACCTCATAAAGATAAAAAGCTTCTGTACAGCAAAGGAAACAATGAACAAAACTAAAAGGCAACTGATGGAATGGGAGAAGATATTTGCTAATGACATCGGATAAAGGGTTAGTATCCAAAAGCTATAGAGAACTTACCAAACTCAACACCCAAAAACCAAATAATCCAGTGAAGAAATGGGCAGAAGACATGAATAGACACTTTTCCAAAGAAGACATCCAGATGACAAACAAACAAACACATGAAAAGATGCTCAACATCACTCATCATCAGGGAAATACAAATGAAAACGACAATGAGATACTACCTCACACCTGTCAGAATGGCTAATATTAACAACTCAGCAAACAACAGATGTTGGCGAGGATGTGGAGAAAGGGGAACCCTTTTGCACTGTTGGTAGGAATGCAAACTGGTGCAGCCACTCTGGAAAACAGTATGGTGGAGGTTCTTCAAAAAATTAAAAATAAAGCTACCCTACAACACAGCAATTGCACTACTAGGAATTTATCCAAAGTATCCAAAAAATGCTGATTCAAAGGGGCACATGAACCCCAATGTTTATAGCAGTGCTATAAACAATAGCCAAATTATACAGAGAGCTCAAATATCCATCAACTGATGAATGGATTAAGAAGATGTGGTATATACACACAATGGAATACTACTTGGTGATGAAAAAGAATGAAATCTTGCCATTTGCAACAATGTGGATGAACTGGAGGGTATTATGCTAACTGAAATGAGCCAATCAGAGAAAGACAGACACCATATGATTTCACTCGTATGTGGAGTTTGAGAAACCCAACAGATGAACATAGGAGAAGAGGAGGAAAAATAAGATAAAAACAGAGAGGGAGACAAACCATAAAAGACTCTTAAATACAGAGAACAAACTGAGGGTTTTTGGAAGGGGGTGCTTGGGGGGAGGGTAGGTTAAATGGATGATGGGCATTAAGGAGGGATGAGCACTGCGTATCATATGTAAGAGATGAATCACTGGGTTCTACTGAAGCCAAGAGTGCACTATATGTTAACTAACTTGAAAATAGATTAAAAGAATAAAATTAAAAAAAAAGAATATATTTGGTTGTTTTGTCAGTAGAAATTAAATGGTATAGACAAAAGCCTGGAATACTGAGGCCAGCAGACTTAGAAAAGCTGACTGCTTCTGGCTCCTAAACAGTAAGAGATGGAAGTTTAAAACACTGCGTGACAAACGCTCAAGATGTTTCAGTTGATTATAGTGAATCATGGAAAATATCTGATTAAATGTGTGTTCCTTTGTTCCAGTCAGCTTCAAGGAAATCACTATCACATTGAAAGAGAGAGCATGGGGGCAAGGAGGCAGAAGATTATGTCTTACCAAAGCAATTGTAAGACTGTATCTTACAAGAAAATTCGAAGACTGTCTTACAAAAGAACACTGAGTAGGAATGCTGGCAAATGAAACAGTCTGGGTGCCAATAGATTAGAGTTTACCAATGTTTTGAGGAAACCGTATTGTCAAAGAAACCACAAGCTTGTGTAAAAAGCCTAAGTTCGTTAGTTAAGCCATAAAACAACCTCTGGCAGGAAGTTGCATTGCCCCTAGGAAGAGCAGTCTCCCCAGCTCCCTCTTTACATGTAGCCAAGGAGAATAAGGGTCCAGAAAGAAGCCCTCCAGAGGATGATGCAGAGGATCACAAAGGATAATAATGGTGAGAGAGTCGCTGCTCCAGGCTAGGCAACCCTGATGTTGAAGCATTGTAATACCAGTGTATCTGTGGAACGGTGACTACGGGGGGTCTCTCAGTCTTGCCTTTCTGAAGGGTTGTGCTTATTTGTTTACTGAAGTTATCTTTTGCCTGATCCACTTTGCACATTTGTAGGTTGGCATGGGCATGAGATGGACAACTTGCTTTTTTAGTTCACAGGTCTTCAAGTCTAAGAGAAGTTTTATCTGTTCTTGATGGAGAGGACTATGCAATACAATGGTAGACTGAACCACATTCACAGGCTGGACCCTTTCCCATAGGTTCCTACATCCCTCTGCCAATAGACTGCTGCCTGCCCCACTCCCTACAACTGCTCCAGACATACCCAGATGCATCTGAATCTGGCAGTCCTGGTTCTCAGGACACCAGGCTGTCCCACCAGAACCATGGCTCTGTTACAGTTTGGTTAAGTGACAGGTTTGTCCAAGCAGTGACTCCGCAGATTTTCTGAATATCCTCCTTTCTGTTCAGCTGTCAGTGCCGAAGTCATGCAGCCCAATTTGTTAAATGTTTTCTGTCCGGTGATTGGGATTTCAGGGATTTCACCAATGCAATGGTAGATTGGACTTTGCATTGTCTTCCTTGAGGATCAGTTGAAGGCGTTTTCTTGTGGGAAGAGGGAACAAACAAGTTTTTAATGACCAGAAGAGTATACTTTGGTGGAGATTGTTACCGCTCACCATATGGGCTCACCATGGACTCCTCTAAAAAATTTTTTTGTTTATTTTTTTGAGAGAGAGGGGGGTAGAGTGGGAGCAGGAGAAGGGCAGAGAGAGAGAGAGAGACAGAATCTGAAGCAGGCTCCAGGCTCCGAGCTGTCAGCACAGAGCCCAACGTGGGGCTCAGACTCACAAACCATGAGATCATGACCCGAGCCGAAGTCGGATGCTTAGCTGACTGAGTCACCCAGGTGCCCCACCATGGACTCCTCCAAATTTCCCAGCTTGCAGTGTTGGTCAGTAATTTTCTCTTCTTAATGTCTTTCCAATATCAAGGTATCAAGTTTTGCAAGCTTTATAAAAATGAGTTTGGATGTTTCTCTTCCTCTGTTCTCTGGATGCATTTATTTAGATCAGCATTATTTGTACTTTAAATTTTTGTGAAGCTATTTTGGGCTGTAGTTTTCTCTGTGGGAAGAGTTTTAATTTCAGATTCACTTTCTTTGATATTGGTATTGGTATTTTAAAATTTCTTCTTTTGGTAAATTGTATTCTAGGGAACCTGTATATTTCACTTTAATCTTCCAATTTATTGGCATAAATGTGGGCACATAGAGTGCCAATTTGTTTACATAAGTTGTTTATTATATCCTCTCATTATCCTATTAATGTATATAAGATCCATAGTGATATCCCATTTTACTGCTAATTTTTTTAATGTTTTTAATGTTTATTTATTTTTGAGAGAGAGAGTGAGCAAAGGAGTGTGAGTGGGGGGGACAGAGTGGGGGCAGAGGATCTGAAGCAGGCTCTGTGCTGACAGTAGAGAGCCTGATGCGGGGCTTGAACCCACAAAACAGTGAGATCATGACCTGATCCAAAGTTGGATGCTTAACCAACTGAGCCACACAGATGCCCCATGATATCCCATTTTAAATATTTGATTTTGGTATCTGTGTTCTCTCTTTGCCTCTTTTTCCTCCCCTCTAGATTTTCTTTTTGCTAGGGGGTTATTAATTATATTAATCTGTTAAAGATTAAGATTTTGACTGTTGATTTACTGTTGTGTGTATTTTTAAAAAAATGATTTCTGCTCCTATCTTTTTGCCTCTGTTCTCCTTTTTGGGGGGGGGTTAATTTGCTGTTCTTTTTCTAGCTTTTGAGTTGGAATCTTAGATCATTGGTTTTCAACCTTTCTTATTTTTTAATATAAAAATGTAAAGGTATATCTTTTCTTCTAGGTACTGCTTTAGTAGTGTTTCTGGCCACACCACCTCCCTTCTCCCACACATCAAGTAGTGAGAGACTCCTAATGGTGGAAATGTAGGATTGAACCTGCCTGAATCTCTGAGTCATTGTTTGGAGGAAAGCCATGCAGGAGAGCTACCTGGCCTGCACTGGCTTGTGATATAAGCAAGAAGTCTAGCTTTGATGTGTTTAGCTACTGGGTTTTCTATATGGTTTGTTTATTTGTTTGTTTTGTATATGTTTGCTATAGCCTAGCCTATCTTGTCTGATACAGGAGGACTTGTCTTATATCAGTTCCTGTGTTGGTTTGCATGACAGTTTGCTATGATCTCTATTCTTTTATACTCCCAAATATCAATATTATGAGATTATTGTTATAAAACATTTTCACTGAAGATGTGGGGAGATTGTGAAGGGGTATTACAGCACAGAAGACAATCAGAGACAACATTACATGTAATATGCCTTCCCCTCCCTCCCATAGGGAATTTTTCATTGTCTTTGCAGTCTGGCGTTGCCCTGTTGCCAAGATTTGGGGTTCTCTTCTCTGTTTAGACTCTTCTCTCCTGGTTCATATTCTCTCTTCTTCACATACCTTCTATTCCAGAGCACCCCAAACTCTCCAACTTCTACATACAGCTTTTCCTTACTTTGGATAAAACAAAATTCCTGGTCATAGTGTCTTTTCTACTGATCAGAGCACATCCAGAGGTCTGTAGCAGAGAGGTGGCTGTGGGCAGCCTGATGGATGGTCAGAGTAGGGACTCTGAGTGGAGAAGATTTTCCCCCAGGACCTAGAGTTGTATTTTAAAAAGTCTTCTTACTACTTTCTTTATATGTCCACATTTTTGCTTCTTTTATTTCATTTGTTTTATTTTTCACATAGTTGAAATCCTGCTCTGCACCCTCCTTTTATGACTTAATTTTCTATCATGAGTATTTACTATATTCATATGTGATCTTGGTAAACATTACTGTACATTCACATTTTTTTTCCTCTTTAAAAACTCAATGATCAGTCCTAAGGGGTATAAGAAGGACACGCAAATTCCTGAAATCCCAAGCACCAGACAGAAAACATTGAACAAATCAGGCTGCATGACTTCAGCACTGACAGCTAAACAGAAAGGAGGATATTCAGAAAATCTGCGGAGTCACTGCTTGGACAAACCTGTCACTTAACCAAACTGTAACAGAGCCATGGTTCTGATGGGACAGCCTGGTGTCCTGAGAACCAGGACTGCCAGATTCAGATGCATCTGGGTATGTCTGGAGCAGTTGTAGGGAGTGGGGCAGGCAGCAGTCTATTGGCAGAAGGATGTAGGAACCCATGGGAAAGGGTACAGCCTACGAATGTGGTTCACATCATCCTGGCCCCACCTCAGAGGGAGGGCCTACAATGGAAAGGGGGTAAAAGCATGGCAAGTTCACTGAAATTTCTGTGGGAGTATCAAGCCATCTTCCTTTGTGTTCTCTGCAACAGTGGCCCACAGAGGACAGGGAAGGGATGGTGGAAAGATCTTCCCTCCCTCCTCCCCAATGGTGGATAACCCTGGAAACAGATTGGACACAGTTGCCTGAGTAACTGAACCGGGCAGCTGAACCAAACTATGTTTGTCTGGAAAAGAGGGTCTAAAGAGTTGCCATAAGAACTGGCCATGACTTCAGTGTTAGCCTGATCGAGTACCAGTCACCAGCTAACCAAAATGCAAGAGAGGTCAGAGGGCCAAAGTGGTAACTCAGCACTGTTTCCAGATCCTTGTTTCAGAGCAGAGCCTACAGGGGCAGGTGGGCTCAGCCAGGTGTCTGCAGCCATCAGGTTCATAGGAAGGCCTTCAGGCCAGGTTAGAGACAGGAAAACCCTATGCTGAAGAGTAACCCCTACATAGGGGCTTAGCGAGGGGTCTGCATACATAGATAAGGCTGTGAGGAAGAAGACTGGCAGGACTAAAGAAGTTGACCTTGTAATGAGACAATTAAGATCACCAAGAGTCTGGCTTTATTGGAAGCCTACCATGTAAATAGTGCTGCTGCTCCTTCAACTTGCCCTTTCAGGCCCAGGAAGATAACACCTTGATGTTATGAGTCCTTGAATGTTGTACAAATCCTCATATCTTCATACACCTCATATCTTCATAAATTGCCCTTCTTTAAATTATCTGTTATATCAATTATCTCGATATGAATATACCATCCGTTTGCTGCTAGGACATTACCAACACAGTGCTATTCTGTTGATGGCTCTGGGGAAGTCCCCTGGGACCCTGGCTCTCAGCAACCAGCTCTGGAGATAGAGGATGAGGATGAGGTTTAAATGGTGGACCCCTGAAGGGAGGTGTGTGAGGAAGGCACAACAGGTAAGGGCAGAGACTGTGATTTCATCGTCCTACTTCAGAGGTCCCTGGTGGGAATGGAATCTGGCCATGCATTTAGACCTGAAATGTTGGGATGGATAGAGATTAGATAGATCTGATTCCATGCAGGGTGGGGTGGCTCTACTAGGAGGCAGAAAGGGTAAATAAAGACCATAGCCCAGGACCATGAATCACCCAGATCTAATTCCACTTGCTCTGTGGAGCAGAATCAGGAGGGCAGACTCAGGGAGGATGAGTATTAAGTTTTGAGCCCATGAGGAAGGAGTAGGGTGCGTACCTGGTTGGAGTGCCTGCACAGGGTCTAACACCAGTGAGCCCCTCTACAAATTTGGTGGAAGAAATGAATATGCTTACAAAACAGCATAGGGAGGACATTCTTCTCCACTGACTTTCAGAATATACTCACATGGAAGGAATGTTTGAGAGAGGCAGTACTGGAATTATTCAGAAAACACAAAGAGTTGGGGAGGGTGAGCATGAGGAATTTTGTAACAGGTTTGTTATAAATTTAATAAATACTGGAAAAGTGACAGGCGTTAGGAAAGTTGATTAAACAAAACACCACCCTAGAACACTAAATCTGGTTTTATTTACCCAGGTCATGTGGTACTTCCCTTAGTAAACTAAGGAATTTATGGACATTGGAAATTGAGTTTTACTGTGTAAATTTAGAATGTGCAATCATGAATACAGGACAGAAATAAAGTGGAGGGGAAATGGCTTAGGTATTGTTCCCCTAAATTCTCTAGGGCCTTTGCAAATGCTGTTTCCAATGTCTGGAAACTTCTTCTCCTTCCTCATACCTGGAAGAAGGTCAGGTTTTCTTGTTATGCTCTGATATAACTCTTGTACTGTTCCTTCACAGATAGTATAAGCATGTAAATTGTGCTTTCATGTGGTCATTTGATCAATGTCCTGTCTTGCTTCTTAGCTGATAACCTCCATGAAGGCAAGGGCTGTGTTCTGATCACCATTGTTTCTCTAAAACCCAGTGCCTGACACCTGCCAGATGCTCAACAGGTATTTCATAGGTGACTGCCTGAAGAACTTTTAAAGCACGCCACGTTAAGACTGGCTTCCCAAGGAAGAGGAAGTGAAGCATAACATAATTCTGGTAACTTTGGGCCTATATTTCCTGCATTTCTCTCTGTAAAGACATTCTTTTGACACCACACTAATGGAGTGGGAGCATGAAACACCAGCATGATAACTGCTGACATCAATTCTTGATAAGGAAGTGTAGTGAAGACTTTAATCAGGTAGAATCCTGCCCTCATAGCATGAGAGAAAAATAACTCCTTTGATTCCCCCAAAATTGCCAAAAGGATCTCACTTAACTCAGAGGTCTTGGATCTTGGAGTGACTCCTACAACTAAGCAAATATCATGGTGCACGGAGATTGATCTGGAGAAGTTCTGAGGTGGTGAGGATATCTAACTGCGCTGTGTTGATATTTTTCTCTGCTTTCTTTGATGTGATGTTTTAAGCCTGTTACAATCAAGTTAAGCATGAAAATCAATGGCAGTTGTATTTGGAAAGGAAGGCTATGCCTTGGCAGAGTTATATATGAGAAAAGAAATACCAATGTCATTGGTCAGTGATGCTACAGGGTTGCTCAGTGTGGTCAATGGGGGATAAGTGGAAGTGTGATATGGTGGCTTCATTAAAAGATATTTGCTACATACCCTCTGACTTTTAGTTTTCATTCCTTCCATTTCCTTCTTTCCTTCCTTCCTTCCTTCCTTCCTTCCTTCCTTCCTTCCTTCCTTCCTTCCTTCCTTCCTTCTTCCTTCCTTCCATTCAGAACATTCAACATGAGATCTACTGTCTTAACAGATTTTTAAGTCTACACCACAGTATTGTTATCTATAGGCATCATGTTGAACAGCAAGATCTCTAGAGTTTTTCTATCATGCATAACTGAAATTTTATACATGTTGATTAGCAACTTCCCATTTCCTCCTCCCCAGCCCCTGGCAACCCCCATTATATTCTCTGCTTCTATGAGTTTGACTATTTTAGATAACTCTTATAAGTGGAATTATGAAGCATTTGTCCTTCTGTGACTGGCTTATTTTACTTAGCATAATTCCCTAAGATTCATTCATTTTGCCACATATTGCAGAATTTCCTTCATTTTAAAGGCTGAATAACATTCTATGCTATATATATTTCACATCTTCTTTATCCATTCATTCATCAATGGGCATTTAGGTTTTACCCACATGTTGGCTATTAAGAATACTGCTGCAATGAACATGGGAGTGCCAATATCTCTTGAGATCCTGATTTCAATTATTTTGGATAAATATGCAGAAGTGAGATTGCTGGATCATATGGCAATACAACTCAATAGCAAAAAAAAAAAAAAAAAAAAAAAACAAAAACAAAAACCACAAAACCCTAATAACCTGATTTTAAAAAGGGCTAAAGACTTGAATAGACATTTCTCCAAAGAAGAGAATGTTTAGGTCTCTTGTAATCAAGTTAATTGTAGCATTGTTGTCAAAGGTCAACAGGTGTATGAAGATGTTCAACATCACTAATCATCAGGGAAATACAAATCAAAATCACAATATCAACTTACACATGTCAGGATGGCTAGTCTCAAGAAAACAAAAGACAACAAGGGTGGGTGGGGATGTGGAGAAGTTAAAACCCTTGCGCACTGTTGTGGGAATGCAAAATGATGCACCACTATGGAAAACAGTATGAAGGTTGATCAAAAACTAAAAATAGAATTACCATATGATCTTTCCTCATTTATTGCTCCATGAAACATGTATGTAACGGCTGAAGATCTAGCTATAGGCTCTTAGCAAAGGAAGGGGGATGGTTAATTCCCACAAGGATGAGGGCCACACTTGAGGGATGGTAGGGTGGTGGCTGGAAGAAGTCCAAGGATTCGTGAAGTGTCCATAATTCCCAACTCTGAGCTATTTAGTGAAAGAAAGAAACTTTTATTTATCTCATTGCTAGTTTAGGAATCTGTTACCCTTACCCTCAGCTGAACCTAATTCCAATTAATTTGAGAATACTAAATTATTGGTAAGCCACAAGCTTTGGCTATGTTTATTTAGAAAGGATTTGAGCTTTGCCATAGGTCATGGGAATTGATTGGCTCAAATGGGGATTATCTGGAATGTGATGTAGACATGAAATATGCAGATGGACCAGTGACTGGGGCTTACCTTTTGGGAACAGTTGACATGCAAGTGGTTTACTTCTCTTTCTCAAAGGCTCAGTCTTTAGAAAAATCGTGAGTGATGGGAACTTCTGTCCACCTTGAGCTGTTTGGGGCTTATCCAGCCTTCTCTCCAAGATTTCTGAAGATTCCTGGGAGGAACTTCTGTGTAATAGTAACCTTTGGGTATTCTTTCCTCTTTTTTTTTTTTTTTTTTTCTGGGAACTGCCCTTCCTTTTTTGTCCTGGGTCCTTCTAGCATGGAACATGACTTTTCTTTCTTTGGTCCCTCAGACCATCTCTTAAACCACTTTTCCTGAAGGTTTATGGATATTTGGATAGTTGATAAAGAGCCATTTTCCCTGTTCTCACTTAATGATGCAAAGAAACAGTGGAGCTGTGAAGTAACAGGTTTTTAAAAAATTTAATTTTTGATATTTTTTGTTCTTTCAACAATTTTTTTATTGTAGTAAAACATATAGAACATAATACTTGCCATTTTAACGTGTACAATTTTACATGAACATTTTACATGTACAATTCAGTGGCATTAATTATGTTCACAATGTTGTGCAGCCATCACAATTTTTAAAATATTGATTTTCCGAATCAAATTCTTATGCAGAGTCATCCTCCCTCACCCAGAGGTGTTATTATCCTTAGTGAGATCAGAGTTAGGCTCATTCAAATAACAGGAATTCAGGAACTGGAAAAATCCCTATGCTTCCCTCTGATACAATTTAAGCTGTTCCCATTTCTCCAGATGTCCCTGGTAGAACCCACTGAGCTGAGGATGGATTGGGTGTTGATGGTACAGTTGGGAGTCTAATACTCAACTGGGAAGCAGATACTGAGGGATAGGACAGCTATATACTCTTGCTCCTGGCTCAGCCTTTAACCCTATCACTCACTGAATGGTTGGGCAGGCAGTTCTGAACTAACAGGGATCAGGAAGAGGACAACCTGGGTTGGAGGAATGCTAGAAGCTTCAGCCAGGAGGGATCTTGGGAATGAGTATGACCTAAGGGGAACGTGTGTGTGTGTGTGTGTGTGTGTGTGTGTGTGTGTGTATGTGTGTGCTATGCAATGGGGTTGCATATCTGGGAGATGGAAATCACAGCCTCTCTGTGAGCTCTACTCTGCCCACCACCTTCTCCCCCCTCCCAATTCTAGAGGGCCATAGTCATGCTAGAATTTGACATCTGAATTTCAAGTTATAATGTAAAATATGAAGGGAGTTGAAGGCAGATGATTTGGGGAGTTCAGACAATGGGTTGAATGAGCAAGGCTGTCTGAGGCTGTGACTTCCATTGTACAAGTCCAGCTGCACAGTCTCGCAAGAATGGTGTAATGGCTGATGGTGGAGTTTTGGAGAGTATGAAAGACACACAGACATGGGAATGAGCTAATGGTAAACTGGAGAAATAGCCTAGAATAATCTTGTGCAGAGTCCTAGAGGGAAGGCAGAGACAACAGGCCATTCTTAGATGGGGAAGGGGACTGCTAATTGCTAAACTTCAAGTTAACTGCAGAGACCATGTGCCTATGAGCACACGGGCTTGTCCTGGGGAGTGTCACCCTCCTGCCTACTGAAAGAGAGAGTGTTCTGTGCTCATATGCTGCTGGCCCAAGGTTCAAATACTCACTCACTGACCCTTCTGCACTATGCAGACAGGAATGACTGAGGGGCTTTGAGCCCAAGGTCTCTAGCCACCCCAAGACTCAATGGAGTCCTACTCCTCAGCTCTCCCCTCTCCCTCTGCTTCCTGTTACAACAGCGTCATTTCTGGCCCCAAGTGCATATGCTGTGGGTCTAGGTCCCAGCTCTAATTCACACTAATTTTCAAATTGCTCGGGGTCGACTCCCTCCTTTCTAAAAACCCATTTCAGAAAGAAGGAAACAGCTATTAACTGTAAGGGCACTTTTCTGCCCACTGCCCATCTCCAGCTTACTGAGGGCTGATTGATGACCTGAGACATAAATTCCTGGGGGAAGGATTTGAACCTCAAATTGGAGTGAGAGACAGGTGGGGGGAAGGTGTCCTCCCATTATGCCACAGCATCAGCAGGGGCCACAATGCCCTTCCGTGTCCAGAGCCAGGAGCACTGCCCTGGGCAATCTTCTTCCAGCCACCATGTACTCTTCCGAGAGACCTATTTCTGCCTGTTGTCAGACCATATGCCATGAATTCAGTCCACTCAATTAGAAGGCTCTAGGGCATTTTGGTTTGAAAACTAGATGTATTTGATGAGGTTCTGCTAAAGCAGTCAGAAGCAGAGCCCCTTTCTTATTGTCTCCTGGGAGGAAGATTTTGGCTTCTATAGCCCCGGAGACTGTAAAAGGAGAAAGAGAAGTTGGGTATTTGGAGGCTGCCATACCCATCTTGGATGTATGTGTACAATGTCACCCAGAGGAGAGCATTAGTGGGGTTGGAGGGTGGAGTAAAGATCCCAAACACTTCTGGGCTGCCAGAAATGTTCAAATAACACCCACACCCAGTGGTATTAGGAGTCAGAGCACTGCTGGAGGTAACCCACAGCTCTGATCCCAGTGCTCTCCAGGATGTTCAAGTCTGAATGACTGGAGCATGGGGCAGATGAGAGGAGAGGACTCAGGATGTCTACCACTGGTGGTGAAAGCATGGAGAAGAGGCTGGTTGATGCTGCTGGGGGTGTCTGGAGGTTGGCTATATGGTTGGATGCAAGTTGCAGACATGTTTCCCTTTACATCTTTGCCATAATTTTCAACGATGGCATTCATAAAGAAATGCTTCTTGTGACCTACTAAAGGAGAGACATTGTTTACAATGTGAATGGCTTATAACATGCTGCAGTTTTTATGTGTAAAAGTAACCACTGATGGAATGGCTGCCCTGACTGAAATACAAAACTGGGAGTTGGGAGCAGGGAGGGGTGAAACTCATCAATTGTATCATTCATTTACAAATTATAATTTCTTTATTGTAATTGAAGTTAGAAGAGCACAAAACACTATATGATGCCCATAGTATGACTGATTTGAAACAAAGTCTTAAAATACAGTAGAATCTTTACAATACTTTGTAATGAAATGTGGAATGAGACTGTGAAATCTTTGTTTACTGATTATCTCAAGGCAGAGAATTTAAAAGCTATGGAATTTAAAGATGAGTTTAACAAAAGGACAAGTATTCCAAATTTGCTGACCTCTGATGTGCTGGCTTGTGATTGTCACAGATGCCTGCAGACATACGTGCATGTGCGGCGCACACACACACACACACACACACACGCACACATACAATGTATCCCTTCAGATAAAGGTGATATTTTCCCAATGAATATAATTGTGTTTTAAAAGAACCATGTTAAAGGGAAAGACTTTTGAAAACCGATGTTTGGAACTGTTTCCATTTTCATGTGATTTTAATGCCAAAATGAAATGTCATTGTCATGTATATGGACTGTGCTAACCATAGTCTTCAAAATTAAGAAATACACTTTTAAATACATTTTATAATCTTCCAGATGAAGAGTTGTTAAAAATATTCACACAAATAACTGATGACAACATCATAGAGAATGTGGGCTTCATGGAGAAAGAAGAATCTTCTGGTGGAATTTCACATTTGTGAAATTGGTAGATGGGATTTAAACAGAGAATTGTGATTTAGTAAGTGTAGTCAAAGAATTTTTCTATTTGGGTCTATTTATCTTTGTGAGATATCTTTTTGGCAGGGGGCAACAACAACCATTAGGACTAAGTATTGACACTACCTGAACTTAAAAAGCATACTTTGTAGTCTCATAAAATACTAAACTAAGATTTATTAAAACCATTTTTAATCCTGTTACTCTCCCTCAACAGGTTTTTGCAAATAACTTTATTTAAAAATTTTTAATGTTTATTTATATTGAGAGATTGTGTAAGCAGGGGAGGGGGGGGGAGAGAGAGACAGAGAGACAGCCGGACAGAGAGAGAGAGAGAGAGAGAGAGAGAGAGAGAGAGAGAGAGAGAGAGAGAATCCAAAGCAGACTCCACAGTGCTGGCGCAGAACTCCACTCATGCTTTAACTCACCAATCGTGAGACCATGCCCTGAGCTGATATCAAGAATCAGACATTTAATCAACTGAGCCACCCAGGCACCCCACAAATAACTTTAAAGTGAAAGGAAAAAGATATATTTCACCATTCATTAAAAATTAAGTATCTTTGGGGCACCTGGGGGGCACAGTCCGTTAAGCATCCGACTTGGGCTCAGGTTGTGATCTCATGGTTCCTGAGTTGAAGCCCCCACCCCTCCCCCCAACCCTCACCGTAGGTCTCTGTGCTGACAGCATTGAATGCTTGGGATCTTCTGTCTCCCTCTTTCTGTGCCCCTTCCCCACTCATGCTTTCTCCCTTTCTGTCTCAAAAATAAATAAACTTTATTTTTAAAAAATGAAGTATCTTCATCTTTACCACATCCTTTGGCAGTTTTAGGTGTGCTTTATAATACATAATATATTAATACAGTTGCATGTTTGTATCATTTATAAATAAGTAAATTGTAAATATCAGGCTGCCAGTTAGAAGGAATAAAACCTGGTACTTCGATGAGGCAGCCATGTGACAACAGTTGGCACAGTGAGGACACAGTGGGTGCTCACTAATGACTAGTTCCATTTCCTCCTTTGGTGACAAATTTGATGTGCGAGATGAAAAGGAGAAAGAGTCAAGGATGGCCCCCGCAGTACAGCCTGGGGAGTGGGAGGTGGTGCTATCACTAAGACAGGAAACACGGGAGCAGAGGCAGGTTCTGGCATGTTCTTGGGAGGAAATTAGGAGTTTGAGTTTGGGCCTACAAACCTCTAGTGGAGATGGACCCCAGGAAACTGATGTGCTATCCGCAGCTCTAGGACTTCCTGGGCTGGAGATGAGGTTCAAAAGTCGTTAGCAGTCGGGAGGTTGTTAAAACCGGAGGACTGGATGGGCCCGCAGAAGGACAGAGGAGACAGGCAGCTGTGGGACCGGGGGCGGGGGGGTGGGGGGACACCACAAGGAAAAGCCAAGCCTTGGAGGCCAAGAAGCTGCAGTCACCAAGCTAAGTAGAAAATTTGGAGAGAAAGCGGCAAGCGCCAACTCTGGAAACTTTTGTACGCCTAGCGCTCCAGGGAGGAAGGTGTGGTCAGCAGGTTCAAATGCAGGGGAGGGGGGGAAGAAGGGGCTACACGGCACGCATTGGATTTAGCAACTAGGAGGTCGGTCGGGACTTGGAAGGGCGGGTGTGTAAGCTGGAGAGTGTTGGAGGAGTATGTGAGTGTGTGTATGTGCGTACGTGTGTGTGTGTGTGTGTGTGTGTGCGCGCGCGTGCTGGGAGGGGCAGGAAGGTGATCAAGGGACCAGACGGAAAGCCGATGCTTTCAGGTCCGCTCAGCTACAGGGAGTAAGTCACCTGTCTGGGGGCCGTGGCCCCAGACTCTTACCTTGAGAAACGTCCTGGCCGGGGAGGAGGTTCGGGCGAGTCCGAACACTGCGGGGAGCGCTCTCGGGGCCCGGCGGGTGGCAGGGGAGGCGAGGTCGGAGGAGCCCGGCTGGAGCCTGACCCCGGGCTGCGGCGGGCGCGTTTCCGGCCGGCGGACAGGGCGGCCGCCGCGCCCCTGGCGCTCTCAAGTTTCCTGTTGGCAGCGCCAACCCGGCGCCTCAGGTAGCGGCGGGCAGGCCTGGTTGGCAGGCGGCTGGCAGGCGGACCTGCGCGGCGGCGGCGGCTCGCCCCTTGCCCCTCTGCTGCCCGCTCGTCGCCCCTCCGCTCCGCGCCCAGGTAGGGCACCGACGGGGGTGGCGCGCGGCTGGCGGGCTTCTTCCGCGAGGAGGCGGCTCTCCTTCTCCCGCCCGGCCGGCGCGGGGCCTCGGAGGTACGGCAGCGCGGGCGCTTGAGCCCCGCGGCGCCGCGGCCGCAGAACGCTCGGTCCACGCCCCTGCCGCGGGGCTGCACCGCGGGCTCCGGTGAGCAGGCGGGGGGCGCGGCCTGGCCCGGGCCCGGCCCCAGCCCGCGGCGGTGCCGGGCAGCCCCTCCGCGGCGCTCGCCGTGTGCCCTGCTCAGTGCCGCCACCTGCGCTCCAGCCCTGCGGGCCGCCCCCTGCGGGCCCACGGCAGGGCCCTGGCACCCGAACCGGATGAGTGCGCGCGATGCTGCGCTGCTGACCTTGGGCCCAAGGCCCCTGCTGCCCAGGACGCGAGTCGGAGTGCCCCGAGGTCGGAATCTCGGCTCTGGGCTTCCCAGCCTTCTCTGGCGACGGCGCTGACCCCGGACTCAGCCCTGCCTGGGTTCTTGCCTGTATTCCTGCCTCTCTCTCTGCAGTGGCCTGGGCGCCAGAGACCTCAGGTGAGCCAGCCTCATCTCAGCTCCCTGGCGGCCTACATTCGATTCGCAAGGTTTAGAGAAATTAAGGGACATGCCGCCACTTAAGCTCCCGGACAAGTTTCTAGGTGCTTGAGGACTGGCCAGATGCCCACTTCTGGGGTGGACTTCCACCTAAAGGCAGGGGAATGGACAGAATGGCAGGGTGATGGGTTCAGTTGAGGCCTTCATCCTTACCTCTTTTGGCTGCCTCCCACCATGGGACATGTACTGGCCTCTGAAAGTCTGCTTTCTGCCCTTGCACTTCCTGGTAGCTGCTTTGCCAGTGGAGCTCCCACGCTCTTCTTGGCTGGCAGAGGCCTGGGGTGAATTTCGAGGGACTGTGGAATAGAAGAGGCTTGCTAACTACAGTGTCATTTCCTCAAATTTTTAGGTCTCTGTGTGTATCTGGAAGCTTGGGGGTGACAAATTAGCAAAGAAGCCAGGTGAAAGCTGCGAGGAAGGAATTTTAGCGTGGTCCTGAGCCCATGTTGGCTATCCCCCTTGACGTGGTGGCTAACAATTGGCCAGCTTCAGGGAAGAGCTGTCAGCAGCTGGAGCTCTCATGGGAGAAATTCCTCCCCTGGCTGTGAAGCATCAATGCTGAGTGGTAGTTGAGCTACTGAGCCAGTCAGACAGAGCCCCTATCAGCTCTCACCTCTCCAAGTGTTGACAGCAGGTTTGGAGTAATGAGCTTGGCCTGGTTATAATTCTGGGTGAAACTCTGAGGGTCTGGCATGCTGTGAAGATGATGGTACCCCGCTGCCCTAAGAATCATGGAGTTTGCATCAATGGGTTGCTAGGAGACTCTTGGACCTTTTAGCCCCTTCCTCAGCATACCCTCAATCCTTCTGAGATCCTAGATAAGGGATGAGTAGCTTTCAGCTAGGTCAAAAAGTTCTTTTAGAGATGAGGCCTATTTTTCTTGTCCTTACACTAGGCGAATCACTCTTCAAATGGCCTCAAAATCAATCCCAGATATTGAAAATATCATGGGCAGATAAAATATAGCCTTAGGATTAAGCAAGGAGATACCTATACTCTCCTAAAGCTACTCATGGCCGTCCTGGTTCTTTCCTTGAATATATTAATCTCTTAGATCTTCTGAGTGCTGGCTGTGTATCAAGGAGAGCAGACCATATCTTTGGGCTTTGATATACAAGGGGCTAAGGCATAGGAAGATGGGCTCATGGCTGGAGCACTAGCCATACAAAGTCAGCAAGAAGTATCAATCCTAGAGGAGGAAGCTATTTCTCCTGATCTGGTTTCACATTTAAACGTGGTTTCCTTCTCATTGCTCCCAAATAGGAGCTTGAGAGAGTGCCTGGCACACAACAGTGCTCAATAAATAATGTTGAATAAAAGGACTCAGTGTCTGGATGAAACTTCATGTTTTGTTTTCCCAGTTGGACTCTGTCTTGTACCGGATACCATGATGACGATGATGTTGATAAATAACTTTATGATATAAAGCACATACTATGTGCCAGGCACTATTCTAAGCGTATTTACATATGCTAACTAAGTTATTCTAGCGTATTTACATATGCTAACTAAGTTAATTGCCTTGACAACCTATGAGGTTGGTGCTCATAGGGAATAAAACTAAGCCAGAGAAATTGAGTAACTTGCTCAAGGTCATGCAATTAAGTTGTGGAACAGGATTCAAACCCTAGGTAGTCTGGCTTGAGTCCATATACTTAACCATATACTGCACTGACTCTTGACATCCCCATAGATGGATTAATCACTTAGCTTATTCACTCATTCATTATTTTATGCATGCATTCATTCATTCAAGAAATATTTATTGATACCCACTATATTCTAGGCATGGGGATACAATAGTGAATGAGATGAACAAGATCTGTCATGGAACTGATTTTTAGCAGGTGGAACCCTTTTGTCCAACTGCCGTGTGAGTCATGCACACCTCAGGAAGACAAAGAAGGAAAATCAACTCCTATCAGAAAGCTCAAAGCATCATTTCAGAAAAAGGGAGAGTAATATATTCCTTGGTGAGACATAATTTGATTCTAGCCTTTCCTGTCTTGGAGTTTGTGAGGGGCACTTAAGTGATAAAAGTGATGCAGTCTGGTCTCCTGGGAAGGAGATACAGGCCCTGAACCCGGTTGTCATAGATTGTCTTAATTTTTATTCAAAAAGGAAATAAGTCTTTGAGCTTGAGACCAGTACTCCTTAGTCCAGGGAGACTTCTGGGCCACAAGGAGCAGTGACATATTAAGCTCAAGATGGATTTGTGAGGTAATGACCAAAGTTTGCCCTCCCAAGACAAGCCACATTTTCCTCGTAAACTGCCACTGTTCTGGAGGGTCCTCTATCTCTTTGGCACTAGCAGGACCCTTGGCCATTGTCCCCACCTACGTTACCTTCGCTGGGCTGCTGCCCATCTCTGTCCAGACCTTATGGAGTGAGTCTCACACCCCTACCTGGGCCTCAGGAAGGCAGTTTTCTCTATGTTGGAAAATGAAGGCTCAAAGTGGAAGGCATTTTCCAAAGCCTAAGCCACGGATATTAATAGGTGTTTTTTCCTATGGTGGTTATGGTCAGAGGGTCAAATAGGTGTGTTGGGCTAAACAAAGTTGAACAGCTTTCTTTACTATGGGACTCTCTGCTAGTAGAGATTGTGCATGAATCCCCGTAAGGGATTATTGTGTGCAGCATTTTCCAAGCCTTATGTCCTTTTTTTTTAATTGTTTTTAATGTTTATTTGTTTTTGAGAGAGAGAGACAGAGCATGAGTGGGAGAGGGGCATCAAGAAAGAGAGAGAGAGAGAGAGAGAGAGAGAGAGAGAGAGAGAGAAAAGAGACACAGAATCTGAAGCAGGCTCCAGGCTCTGAGCTATCAGCACAGAGCCGGACGTGGGGCTGAAACCCACAAACCATGAGATCATGACCTGAGCTGAAGGCAGATGCTTAACCGACTCAGCCACCCAGGCACCCCATCTTCTGTCCTTTTATGTTCTATAGACTACACTTTGGAAAATGCTTGTTTAGACTGAGGCTATCTATGGTCTGGTTACAGGTGCAGAATAGAATTCCCTGAACTGGATCCAGGTAGGTTCTCAGATGCATGGGCTAGGATGCTCCCACTACAGCCCCAATTGAACCTCCTCCTCCCCCAAAAGGAAGGAATCACTTGCCCCACCTCCCCTCTGACAGAGCAGTACTAAGGGCTTGGACCTTTTCCCCCTATGCTTTAAGTTCATTCAATTATTTAATGAATAAATATCCCCCTCCCCCTAGGTTGCTTGTAGCTTGCTGATCGCAGTGTTTATGAAACAGCTGTGAGGACAGGTGGGTCATAATCTCTGGGTAGCTAAAGCCCAGCAACAGCCCGAGGATCATGTGTCAACCCTGTAATCCTGCTCTGCACACACAGGAATCATTATGTGGGCTTAGGAAGGCACAATCTCACAATTGGACATGAGGAGGTGACTCAGGCCCAAGTCAGGGCTGGAGCTAGCCTCCTGGTAAACAACTGACCCATCCTTTCTGGGCTCTTGTCCCCAGGATTTCAACAGCACCACAGAAATAGCCATTTTGCTCACGGTTATTTCCCAGACCCGTACCATTTGTCTAAGTCACTGTGTGGGTTCTGAGGCTTGCTTTTAGAGAACTGATCCTGTGGGTCACTTGAGGCAGCTCTACTATTCCCAGGGAGAGCAGCAGCTGCTGGTGGCAGGGTGGCCGAGTGCAGCCAGTGCCCAGGAGGCTAGTCAGAGCTGGAGGCCCTCGTGGGAGCAGACAGCGGCAGTAAGAGGGGAGGACGGGGCAGGTGGGCTCAGGGGGGTCAAGAGGGACATGCTTCTTTTCCGTGTGTGTGTGTGTGTATGTGTGTGTGTGTGCACGCGCACGCATATGCTCATGTACTCGGGATCTGGTAGAGCCTGTCCAGGCTGCCCAGTCACCTGTGATGTCAGATTCCTTCAGGGAAGAAAGGAAGGAGTGGGACAAGGCATGGCAGCTTTTCATCCTAGCCTGCTCCTATACTAAGGAGTCTCCTCTCCTAGAGTCACTGTCCCTTTCCTGGGAAAGGAGGGAGCTGTTCAAAGCCCTTGCTCTTTTAGAGGAGGAGGGAGAGGAGGAGCTCTATTGATAACTGGGCTCAGCGCCACTCCTGTCAGTGCTGGGGTGCCTTCAGGGAGGTTGCTTTGGGGGGCCTTGTGAGGGAAGGCAGGCCAGGTTGTGCCGTAGACAATCCCCTTGGTAGAATGAACCTGGTCACCAGGCCAGGCCTGAGGAAGCAGCAAGGGTGATGGTGTGGCACGTTCCTGCTTGGCTTTCAGAGGTCTGGGCATTAGAGGGAGGCTGTGGCTTGTCTTCTGTGCTCGGTCAGGTCAGAAAGGCTGAATGAACTGTTGTGTTGGGGCAGCGGCTTTGTGTCTTGCTCTGGAGAGGGCTGAGAACAGGGCCAGGACACCGCGTTCAGCACGCAGCAGCTATGGATAGCTGGCATTACCTGGGCCCTTTAGGAGTCTTGGAAATTTTCCACTTACATTTCATATTCATGGAAGAATTTCCAGCCCAGGCACTTCCTGCTCTTGCTCACAGCAGCTCACAGATATGCAAAACAGAGACCTCCCACCCCAGCAGCAGCAGACAGGACCCAGCCAGCTGCACTCACAGGGACTCAGCTCAGCCTTCCGGGCATACACGGCCCATGGCCTGAGGGCCTCGCCTGTGTGGCATGCTCAGGATCAGCCATGGAGACTCCAGCCCCAGGCTCAGGTCTGTGTCATGGGTTCTGACAGTGGGAGCCTGGCAAGAGCAAGAAACAGCTTCATTTGTGTAAGGAGGGGATTTGAGTGGTACTGTGCTTACATTCTGGAGGGGCTATGGTGCCATGAAAAGTAACTGTTGGTTGAAATGGTGGCATTTTATAGCTTTCTAACTTTGTGACACTTCTTTAAGCTCGTCACAGGGTGTCGTTTGTAATAGTGAGATAAGCTGTATCCCTAGCTGATTGAATTTATGGTTAAGCCTCCCAAGCCTGCCGGCTTCAGCTGACAAACGGTTGACAAACGGGTAAAAGCCAGGCTTAAAGAAGCAGCTGGAGCTGAAACTGCTTGGCATCTACAGAGCAGGCAAGCCTTGCATAAGCAGGAAAGGCAAGCAGGAAAGCCTTGCATAAGCCTGCCCTGCCAGGTGTCTCTAGGTCTCAGAAGAGAGCCGGGCTGTGGAGGGAGGGTTGGCAGGAGGGAGCTGTCTGGAAGACAGATGTATAATGGGCTCCTAAGGCTCACTGACTTAGCCCAGCACCCCAGCTGGGTTACTTGATCTATACTAAGGAATGGAGTGAAGTCTTCACCACTTATTGAAGACACTGGTAATAATTCTGCAAGAGATTGATATGGCTTCTGCAACGAAAGGAATCTATCTCTATGGGGAAATGTTGCTATATGATCCTATCCTCGGGTCATTGATGTGCCTTGGGAATCTGGGGTGAGGAACTGTGGGATATAGCATCTTCCTGATAACTGACCACAGGACCTGTTTCACCAGCAACAAGTGTTGACCTTTCATGGAACCATGGTGGGAAAAGGCTGGTTTAAACTATTTAAAGAGAAAAGAAGATCTTTTGTAGAAAGATGCATCCCAAAATGTATGTTTAGTTGACTTCAGCGAGGTGAAAATGCTTCATGGAAAGACATGGCAGTCTGTCATAAGAGCCCTCAGGCACAAAGGACCCTCTACCCCATGCCCACTTCTGAGGAGGCCTGGTGGGCTGTGTCAGGCCTGGGTGTGTTTGTAGGGGAAAGGGCTATGGGGTAGGAAGGTGGTGGGGGACAGTTTCTGTCCAGGGCAAGAGCTAATGCAGAGATGGATCTCAATGCTGTTAATTCCCTTAGCTGGCCAGTGTCTGATGTGGATTAGGTGGGAGAGGACCCTAATTACCAAAACCTGGGATGTAGAAGTTTGATTTTCTTCCTAGTTTCCTTTCATTAAAAAAACCTCTTCAGTCTATTTATTTTCTGGGGCACTTAGGTGGCTCAGTTGGTTGAGCGTCCAACTTCGGTTCAGGTCATGATCTCGCGTTTGGTGGGTTCGAGCCCCACATTGGGCTCTGTGCTAACAGCTCAGAGCCTAGAGCCTGCTTCGGATTCTGTGTCTCCCTCTCTCTGCCCTTCGCCTGCTCACACTTTGTCTCTCTTTCTCTCTCTCTCAAAGATGAATAAACATTAAGAAATATTTATGTTCTTTCTATCTTCTTTGTGTTTGTTAAAATGACATTATAACAGCATCAGTGATCAAAGTCAGATACTGCCTCACACATGCAGTCCTGTTATCTGGTCATCCGAGTATGTGTCTCTCTTCCAGCCCTTGTCTTTAAGGGAATGCATTTTCATCTCACTGCAACAAAAGCATGGGTACAGTTTTATGTATTAATTTTTTCATTTACTGTTATTTCACAATATTTTTTATGTGATTACACTGTCCTCATAATTATAATTTTGGTTGCTTGACTTTTTTCTTCAAGTGAATGTGCTCTTATTTGGACACTTTAAAGCTTTTTATATAAATAGTGCAGGTAAACATCTTTGTGCTTTTTCCTTCAGATTCTTTTCTTAGAAGCAATTTCTGGAACTGGGTTTATTCTGTCAAATGGTATGGATGCTTTATGGCATTTGCTGCCCCTTGCCCGAGCCCTGTTT
Source organism: Acinonyx jubatus (assembly GCF_027475565.1). Classification (NCBI taxonomy): domain Eukaryota; kingdom Metazoa; phylum Chordata; class Mammalia; order Carnivora; family Felidae; genus Acinonyx; species Acinonyx jubatus. The sequence continues at coordinate 47,648,154 of NC_069390.1, read as the reverse complement.
GATGTCTACTTCTGAGATGCCCTGTGAGGTTGTAGAATGCTGCACTTGACCCGCAGCCTTAGAGTGGGGAGAGGGGTTGATGGGGTCCAGCTTCCTTTTCACCTAACAGCTCCCCCTGGCTCTAGTTCTGTGTCTTCCTCTCCATTTCTCTCTCTGTCACCTTTTTCCCCAAGCCCCGTTCTGATGATTTCCAGCTTCCCCTTCTGTGTGCTATCAGGATGTGGACGTCTCCACAGACAGCTCTGTCTCTTCCTCTTTGCAGGTCTGGCCTTCACTGTCTTGCTCTCTGCTGCTACAGATCAGCACAGTTACGTGCCAACTTCCTCCCTCCACAGCAGCTCCCTCCCACTCAATCACTTGGAGGGGAGAGGCCCAGGAAAGCTATCATCCTGGGTGTGGAGGGAAGGAGGAAATTGGATTCACAGTCAACGGGCTCACAGATGTACTTTGACTGGTGTTTGAACTGCTTTCTTCCTTCCTGTCTGTGTCATGAATTAGGCCCATGAGAACACCAGAGCAGCAAGCCTCCCTGAGCACCAGAAAGCTCTCTGGTATCTAGAAATTACAGCACTTAGAACTGAGAGCGCCTTGGAGACTGCCTAGTCTCATCCCTTTATCTCACAGAGGAGAAAACTATGAGGCACAGAGAGTGACTGTCCCAAGGCTGCTCAGTGAACCTCTCCTCCCCTGTAATTGCTTCCTTTCCTGGCCACACGGAAACGGGGCTCCTGTCTTACCTTCATCCTCGTCTCCCGGCTGACTAAACCACCTCTCTCTTTAAACCTTGCTCAAAGAAACTGTGGTAATAGGTAGACAGGACACCCTTCTTCCAGAGCTGCTCTAGTGAAGGTAGCTTGTTGATAGGATGCAGTATTCATTCATTCCGTAGGAGTGATGCTGGGCACAGCCAGGGAACCTACCCTGACACCTAGCTGGACAAAGAGAAGCACTACAATGTAGTGGTTAAGAAGACAGGCATGGGGACCAGGTGCCTGGGTTCAAACCTCTGAACAGAGGCTCAGAGAGGAAAGGGGCAGAGGGCCAAAGGCTGAGAACAGCGCAAGTCTCTGCTCATTTAGTAAAAGTGTGACCCCGGGCAAGTTAGCTCTCTGTGCCTTTATTTTCTCATCTGTAAAATGTGAATAATAGGATTCACTGAGTTAATAAGTAGAAAGGGCTTGGCAGAGTGTACCTATTAATAAGTCCTATATAAATGTTAAAAGAAAGACAGACAGGTAGAAAGAAAGAAAAGAAAGGAAGAAACCAGGTAATTTAGGCCACCTAGGGATAATAAGGAGCCAGTGTGAGGAGAGATAGGCCAAGCTTTGAGGAAGTAAGTTTTCAGCGGGGCTGTGAAAGGTAGAGTATCTCTGTCTCTAAACCTTTATTTTATTTGCTGTGTCTTGTTCAGAGTTCCAGAAAACTTGGGAAATGGTAGAACCGTCATGGTAGATTCTTTCTTTTCAGCAAAAGAGCGTGTTTTGTGTGATGAAGAATGTGGCTTTGGATCGCCCAGAGCACTGCGGCCATCTCATGGGACCTTAGGCTAATCATTAAGAACTTTGGGCTCTCATCTTCCCTTTATGCAGTGGGGAGTGAGGTTTGGTCATTGCTGTACCCAGACGGACCCCTGATAGTCTGCAGGAGAGGGGACTGAACTCTCCTATCCCTTCCCCATCATGGAAACAAAGCCAGGAGAGGTTTGTGGGTCCCCTGTGTTCGGGACAATAGAAACACACGTTAGTTCGGTCATTCTTTGACTTCTGAACATTTGCTTTCTCATGAAAGGTGAGTGGTGCTATACCCTTCACATCCAATGACTTATGGAGCTAGTTTCTGAAGCTGGTGCACTGGGTTTGGTCTGGGGAATTCCGGAGTAAGACAGCTGACCCCAAGGACCCTTGTTTTAGTAGCTTCTCCTCCCCCACCCCACTGACTCGGGCCATCTGGGAATTCCAGAGGCTAACCCTTGCTCTTTTTCTGCTAGCCGAGATGCCACGCCAGTTTCCCAAGCTGAACATCTCCGAGGTGGACGAGCAAGTCCGGCTCCTGGCAGAGAAAGTGTTTGCTAAAGTGCTCCGAGAAGAGGACAGCAAAGATGCCCTGTCCCTCTTCACTGTCCCCGAGGACTGCCCCATTGGGCAGAAGGAGGCCAAGGAGAGGGAGCTGCAGAAGGAGCTGGCGGAGCAGAAGTCCGTGGAGACGGCAAAAAGGTTTGTCCCCACAAGCCAGAGCACATGTGCACAGTGGTGCAGACCCAGGCAGGCTGTGGGCATGTGTCTGAGATAGGGGGCCTGTCCCTGGGAGATGAGTTTATTCCTTAACCAAGACCCCTTAATTCACCACTTCTTTCTTGAAGGCCGTTTCCAGGCCTGTGTTTGGCAGAAAAGGTAAAAAAACACCTTTTCTCTGCTGCTGTTTGAACAACAAATCATGTGCATAAATACGCACCATTTGCAAATGACAGTTCTATGATCCTTTTGGAAATTTGAAGATTTCTTGGGAAACATCAATTTTACTTCTTTTCATCGCTTGACAATTACTTTGCATTATTAAATAAGTCAGTTCACTATGTGCCAGGTGCTATACTGAGCACAGAGGATGCACTGATGAACAAGATATTTCCAGTCCCTGCCCTGTTGAGCTTACAGGTAGTTGGTCTAGACAACAATTAAGTAATGGGACAAATTAAATTAAAAAAATGACAAGTAATGATAAGTGATGTATCAGTGAGGGTCTAACCAGAAAAAACAGAAATCACTTAAATACTGGAAGGAGGATTTAAAATTCTTCTTTTTTTAAAGCTTATTTATTTTTGAGAGAGAGACAGAGCATGAGTGTGGCAGGGGAGGGAGGGGCAGAGAGAGGAAGACACAGAATGCAAAGCAGGTTCCAGGCTCTGAGCTGTCAGCGCAGAGCCTGACATGGGGCTGAACCCATGAACCATGAGATCATGACCTGAGCTGCAGTCGGATGCTTAACCAACTGAGCCACCCGGGCAGCCCTGGAAGGAGGATTTTAATGCAGGGAATGGTTGCTGAGGTGGCGGAGACCTGAGAAGACAAGCAGAGGGCAGGGAGGCAGGCCGGAGACTCAAAGCAGTAGGAAGCAGCTACCACTTGAGGCCGCAGGGATGATGGAAAGAGGCGGTGCTGCTGGAGCCCAGGGGGGAGAAGTTGGAACTGTGGTGGCCTTTTCGATGGAAAAGGAGCCAAGGAGGAGAGGCAGCAGCTGCAGAGATGCTTCCAAGGCAGAGATAGAAGCAGGAGATACCTAGCTGCAATCCTTCTGGCACCTTCCAGTTTCTCCCAGTGGTTGCCATTGGCCAAACCTAGCCAGAAGCCAGCTAACACAAAGCAGGAAACACAGGGGGGCAGAGGGGGAGCTTGAGAAGTGGATCTGAGGACAAGCAGGCCGAGCATGGGTGCTATGAAGTAGATGAATAAAGTGTTGAAGGAGAGAGAGAGAGAGAGAGAGAGAGAGAGAGAGACCTCAGGCTGGAGGGATAGTCAGGGCTCAGGTCAGACTGGTCTTGTGCTCCCTGATGAGAAGTTTGGATCTTAAATCCAAGTACAATGTGAAGCCCTCCTCCTTTCAGTTGATCTCACCCAGGAGAGTGGAATTAAAGAATAAAAGAACTTTGAGAAAAAGTCTAGTGGGGCTTTAGCTGGGTTCTTGGACCACCAACATACTGCAGACCTCAGAGCTAACATGGTGGAATGTGAGCCCTGACTGTGACCTGGTCAGCAATCAGGTCCTTCCTACGATATCTCCTTATTTTTAAAGTCACGCCCTCTGCTTTCTTGGTAGTATAGAATTTCAGTATTTCCTTCACTTTTTGGGAAAGAAGTAAAAAGGCAAGTACTGGTATAAAGGCTTCGCCATCCATAAAATAAGTGAGGGGCTCTGGGCCCACGGAGGGAAGGGGTAGTGGGTGCCGTTAGCCGGCTGTGAGTGCCAGCCTGTGTTAGGTGAGGTGGGGTGGCTGGAGGTCCAACAGTGTGTTCACCCCTGGAGGGTCAAGAAGAGGGGCGCCTGGGTAGCTCAGTCGGTTAAGCGTCTGACTTCAGCTCAGGTCACGATCTCGCGGTCCGTGAGTTCGAGCCCCGCGTCGGGCTCTGGGCTGATGGCTCAGAGCCTGGAGCCTGCTTCCGATTCTGTGTCTCCCTCTCTCTCTGCCCCTCCCCCATTCATGCTTTGTCTCTCTCTGTCTCAAAAATAAATAAACTTTAAAAAAAATTAAAAAAAAAAAAAGAAGAGCATGACTGTAGAGGCCCCTCATCCACACTGCACTGGCTTAACAGAGGGCTGGCTTTGTGGACTGAATGGTGTGCAGAACCTGCTGTGTCTTATGAATTGAGCATTTTCGACCCTTAATAATTGGAAGAGAAGAAGTCCTGGTATTTTTTATTATCGGGAATAGTGGGGTTCTGAGGCCAGTTTCATTACAGGGTGACACCGTGCCTCACATCTGCAAAAAGAGAGTGTACTCTTCTTATCAATGCCCAGGCTAACAGCAAAATGGAAACTTTCTTACTCTACGTCCAAATGGTGCCTCATGATTTCCAGAAATTCTTCCATAGGCTGGCTCCTCTCCAGGAATTATGTTCTGTCCCTGCTCGTTAGGATGTGGTGGTCTTGGTTCGCATCTATATGCTCCCTAACACTGGAAGCTTCCTGAGTTCTGTATCTGGATCCCCAGGGTCCAGCCTAGGACTTAGGCCATGTTGGTGAGCAGTGGATGTGTGACAGAGAAAAGCTGTAGTATCTTCACAGATAGCACTTCAGGGTGGCTACAGCTCTCTGGACCATTGTGTTCTGTCACTCTCTAGTATGTTCTATGACCTTAGAAAATTAGGAAACATCTCTGTGCCCTACTTTCTTCCTCATCTATAAAGTGGGGATGGTAACAGTAGCTACTTTTGTGGGGTGTTGTGAGGAATGAGGGAATTGACATGGAAAGGGCCTAGAACAGTGTCACAATAAGCCCTCTGTTAACTATTCACTGTTTGCCCGACTTCCTCCTGGAGAGACAGCATCAGCTACTGCTTACTGTGGGCTCAGTGCTGGGCTGTGTGGTTTGCTTTCATTCTTTAATCCCCACATCAAGCTTATTAATTGGATATTCTTATGGACTTCATTTTGCAGATGAGGAAACTAAGGCACAGAGAGGTTAAATTAACTTGCATGAGAACGCGGAGTGAGTAAGTGACAGAGCAGGGAGTAGAATCCACGACTTTTTTTTTTAATGTTCATTTTTGAGAGAGAGAGAGAGAGAGAGAGAACACATGTGTGTGGGGAGGGGCAGACAGAGATGGGGACGGAGTATCCGAAGCAAGCTCTGTGTTAACAGCACAGAGTCCCATGTGGGGCCTGAACCCACACTGTGAGATCATGACCTAAGCAGAAGTCGGACACTTAACCAAGTCGGACGTTTAACTGACTGAGCCACTCAGGTGCCCCAAAGAACCCATGTCTTTTGAATCTAGAACCCCACACCTTGATCATGAGGCTATTCCATCTCCAGCCAGGGGTGGAGTCTTTGGTTCCACCCGTAGATGCTGGAATGACACCGGGTGCTGCTCCCCAGGGTATTATTGCCGGCTTTTGAATGAAATGAAGGAAGCTGGGCCAGAGCTTCCCAAAAGAAAAGCTTCTCTTCTGCCAAAGGATGGACGGATCCGCAGACTACCTGTCAGAAGTCCCAGTGTTCTCCAGAGCGGTACATCCCTAATTTTCTTTCAGCCTCACTGCTCAGTAGAGGCACCATTATGCAAACATTCAGACGTGGACAGTCCCTGGAGGAACCCTCTCCCCAGCTTCCTCTTTGTCTCTGGCTCCTCCTTGACGCTCTGGAATGTAAGTGGTGATGTGAGGCATCCTGCAAGGAGCCCACAGGCCTAGAGCCTGCAGCACATCTCCAGATACCCAGAGTCTGTGGGTTTGTGTTTCAAACTGTGACATAAGAAGGGACATCGTTTGGAAAAAGCCCTTCCTCACCCTGGCTCTTCTGAGAAGCCTGAATATTCCTGGCACTTGGAGAAAGCCTTTCTTTACAACCATTGCCTTTTTCTCTTTTACGAAGCAAGCAAGCAAGCAAAGACTATTGGAGGTCTAATGTAAAGGCACAAACTAAAATCAGGAAATAAAACAGTTTATTCCAAAAAGAAGAAAAACTGGATTGTGAATAAGAAAGATGAGCACCTAAAACATGGAGGCTGGCTCCAGGAAGCCAGCAGCTGTAAGAGCTGAGCTGGGTTCAGACACAGCCCTTCTAGGATTGGGGGCTCTTTCCAGGGAGCCAGTGATTCAGCCTGCTCAGAGAAGCACTTGTTTTGCAGAGGCTGGGACCTCTGGTCTCCATCACTGCTCCCCCAGGCTGGGTGAGGAGGCCAGCAGGGACAGCTTGCTACTGGGCTCTACTTCCTTAGGAAGATGGCATTAGCTAAGACTCTGTTGGGACATGGGGGTGGGTCAGGGGGTGGGTCCAAGAGGGGTGGACCATCTATGGAATCAAAGTTAGGGGGCAGAGAAAAGAAGACAGGAAAACCTAAGAAGTACCCAGAAGCTCTCTTTTGTTCACTCCTCCTTTTTTTTGCCTTTGCCCACTTTGAATTTATCATCCTACCTAGCCAGAGCGCATCTACCCTACTAAAGTACAAAGTTGGAACTTAGCCAACACTGATGGTGACATGAAAAATGTCTGTGCAACCAAAATGTACATTAGTGCTCCCCAGCTCTCCCATTTCTTCTTTTTGAGCAGCTTTATTGAGATACAATCCGCATACCATACAACCCACCCATTTAACCTGTACAAGTCAGTGGTTTTTATTATACTTGCAAAGTTATGCAACCATCACCACAATCAGTTTTAGAACATTTTTATCATTCCCCAAAGAAACCCTAGTAGCTTTCAGCTGTCATGTCCCCAGTACTCTCGTCCGATCTCCTATTTATTCTTACTTCATATAATAAGCTTGGTGATCTTGTTTCTTATCCTGTGACAGATTTAAGGAAGGAGACTAGAAGTGGGGAGAGGAATTTCTACAGGCAGGGTCATTGTGGTGACTGTAAGCTCAGGCGTGGGAGTCAAGGCCACTGAGTTCAAATGACGCCCATGTGTTAGTACTGAGTGCACTTGGGCGAGGTCTTCACTGCAGGAGCCTATTTCCTGATCTGCACAATGAGGGTAATAAAACACCTACCTTGGGAGAACTAAGTGAGCTAATATGCATGACTACTTAGGACAGCACTTGGAACATCATTAGTGTTCTTGTTTCTGTCATTATTATTTGACAGTCACCAGTGAGGGAGGAAACTATGAAAAGCAGACACAAGAATTTGAAGTCTTGGGACAAAATGCCTTTAAGCTCATGACTGGGTAACACGGTGATGTCTCTGAGTCATCGAGAGAACTTGCAATTATGTTCGGCACGCTCTGATTAAGATATAGGAATTATGAATTTCATTTTAAAAAGCCACATCATAGTTGTTGTTGTTGTTTTTTAAATTAGGGTATAAAGGGGACAGACTTTGTCTGAAAAATGTAGCTTTCTAGAACAGCTGCTTTCCCAAGTAAAACAGATAAACAGATAGTTGTTATGAGTTGAGCATAGTACAGCTACAATGTTATTAAATCATTTTGTTTAATGAAATTTCTTTTTTTTTTTAAGTATTTTTTGGGAGAGCACAAGTGGAGGAAGGGCACAGACAGGGGGACAGAGGATCTGAAGCGGGCTCTGCACTGAGAAGCTGACAGGCTGACAAGGCTGACAGCCATGAGCCCCATGTGGGACTGGAACTCAGGAACTGTGAGATCACGACCTGAGCCAAAGTTGGACACTCAACCAACTGAGCCATCCAGATACCCCTGTTTAATAAAATTTCTTAAATTAGGGCTATGCAACTTTTAAAATTCAGGGCCATTAACAAAGCAGCTTCATTTAAACCCGTTTGATTCATCTGCTTTTAAAGTTAAGAACAAAAAGCTGGGGCCTTTGGGGAAGAAGGGCAATGGGAAGGGAGTTGGTGGGCAGTGGAGTCCTATGCTTGGTCAGGAGAGAGCAGAGGGGGATAGTGACAAGGGAGGGCGGGTTATCAGAGGGAAGTGAAGGAAGAAACAAGGGTTGAGGTTGTGAATTTTTACACCTGATAGGCTTCAAGTGTGCAATTCAAAGCCACACCCCCCCCGCCCCGCCCCGAGCAGGCCACTGGTCACTTGGTGGGCACATGGAGTAAGTGCTCTCCACAGGGCCCAAGCGCCTGGCATTCCTTCTCCTAGTGTCTGCCCATCACGGAAGTGCACCATAGTCAGCTGTATCTGCTTTCTTCCTTCTGGATTGGCTGGGACCTTTGGTCTCAGTCACTGCTCCCCATTCTCACATGAATCACTGCGGTGACAGTGGAAGCAAGAGCAACAGCTGAGCCTCTGGAGGTGGGGAATGCCTGCCCCACCTAATGGCATTCCAATTAAAACTGTGAATAAATCTCTATGCTGGTTTGTGGCTCTTGCCCCAAACCTTTATTTAAAAAAAATTTTTTTTAATGTTTATTTATTTATCTTTGAGAGAGAGAGAGAGTGAGGGAGAGGGGAAGAGAGAGAGAGGGGACAGAAGATCTGACAGAAGCGGGCTCTGCACTGACAGCAGACAGCCTGATGCGGGGCTTGAACCCACAAAGCTTGAACCCACAAGCTGTGAGGTCATGACCTGAGCCGAAGTCAGATGCTTAACTGACTGAGCCACACAGCGACCCCTCTTGCCCCAAACCTTTAAAGTGGTAGTTCTCATCTGGAAGGGTAGCGGCTACCAGAATGATCTGAGTATGTGAGAGGGAGGTTTTCAAACAAGCCTGCTCATTCTGAAGCGTTTTCCTCTCCCTTTGAGAATGATGCAGGGAGACATCTCTGATCCTGCTGCTTCACTGCTCCCACCCTCAGTGTGATTAGGTGTCTCCTCTGGGATCCCAAAATATCCAGAGCCTCTCACACACCAACGACATTGTGTGGTGACAGTCTGCTGAGTTGTCTGGCCATCTATGCCATCATCAGTCAGTCAGTCCCTGGAGTCCAAGGTGTATTTTCTATCTGTCTAGCCCTGGGGGCTGGCACTTGGTACTTTATTGAATAAAATGACTTGTTGTACACATTTGAGGGCCTCTGGTGAAAGGTTTGGTCTGGTGACTTTCCCAGCCTTCAAGTCCTCTGGACAGACTACATAAGGGCAGTGGGCTTGTGAAGGTCCCTGGGAAGATGCTGGCTATTCTCTAGAAGATTGAAGAGGGTCTTGGGGTTCTTAACTTGGGTTTAACACATGAATCAAATGTTATTACAGGAAGGCTTTGGGGTGCCCAGATGTTGAGGAGGGTTGGGAAATGGAGCAGGGTAATGATGGGGACATAGTGAATGGCAGGGGCAGCTGAGGGCCATAGAGTTGGGCGGGAGGGGCACCAGACAGGTGCTAAGAGATACCATAATAACAGCCCATGTGACCAGTTCATGTCCTTGTATTAAGGACCTGTTTGGGCAAGAAGGTTCTTGTGACCCAGAAGTGCCATCCATTTCAGAGAGGACAAAGCTGCTCCTGGCCCCTTGGGCCCTTAGGCTTGGCCTGGAGCTGGTATCCTCACAGCCCCACACCCTGCCAGCTCTTTGGTAGGAGTGAGTTTCTGCCAGGTGGATGTGTGGGTGGGGGAAAGAGGGGGCGTGCCAGCTGTGGCAGAGAGAGCTGGCTTATTCTGATGCCCCAAGGGCTAGCACGAGGTAGAACAGGTGGGACTGTGGACAGACAGATCTTGGCCCATCATAAGGAAATGCTTTCTAACAGTGGCAACAGATCATGTTTTGTTCACCTTGTTTGTGTGCTTAGCACTGGCCTGGCCCAGAGTAAGTGCTTGGTAAGTGTTTCTTGAACAAATGATTGATTGCTGATGTCTTATCCAGAAATGTAATGAGCTGTCTGTCAGTGGAGGTATTCAAGCAGAGGCAGTGTTAATGAGAGGACTGGGGTGTGTAGTGTTTAAAATCCTTTCCAGCTAGGACACTCCCTTGTTCTATAATTCAGATAAAGCTTACTTTAAGCTTATTAAAAGACAACTTCTTTTATTGCTGTTACACATGCGGGGCTTCAGACAGCCTTGAGAGGGAAAGAAAGACAGGTGTGTGGACACACGCGCATATTCAGTCACTCAGTTGCTGCTTTCCACCTTTGTTGGCTGAGCCTTGGTTGAATAGAATGGATACTAGATATGCGCCTATAGTAGACAGAATTTCTAAAATGCCCTCCCCAAAGATGGCCCTCCCTAATCTCCAGACTTTCTGAATATGATGAGACATCACTCAGCGATTATACTGTCATATGTAGCACAGTAGCAGACTTGAAGATAAGGAGGCTACAGAGGTGGACTTGATCTAATGACACACATATAAAGAGTAGGGGGCTCTCTCTGGCTGGTAGGAGAAGGGAAGTCAGAGAGGTTTGGAGCACAGAGGCAGCTATGCCTGGCTTTGAAGATGGAGGGGGCTGTGTGCAAGAATCAGAGAGCAACCCCTGCCCAGTAGCCAACCAGGAACAGGAACCTTAGTCTTATGGCCATGTGGAACTGGATTCCGCCAACAGCCTGGATGAGCATGCAAGTGGATTCTTTCCCAGAGTCTCCAGGTAAGAGCTCAGTGAAGCCAGCATCTTGATTTTGGCCTTTTGATACCTGGAGCATAGAGCCCAGCCAAGCCTACCCAGACTTCTCACCTACAGAACTGTGAGCCAATAAATGGGTGTGGTTTTTAAGTCACCAAGCTTGTGGCAATATGTTATGTGCCCCAATAGAAACAATACAGGGCCCTCTCCTTGGGCTCCAGTTAGCTTTTCCAATGTTCTGAGATATAAGCTTAATGGTTAGCTCTTGTTACTCCAAACCCTTGCCCAAGGTGAGCAAGCCCTGAGGAGTTGCCCCATCTGTTGTTTAACCTATCCCTGTGCCTGCAAAATCTGAGCTCCTAGCCCACAGATGTTCACATGTGACAGTCTGGTGCTCACTTGAAGACCAAGACAGGAGACATAATGGATGCCTTCAAGAAGAACTCTTTGGGCACCTGCTGATGGGTACTGGCTTTCTCACTGAGGCAGAGGAATATGGACATTCCTAGGACAAGCCTGGTGGGTTCTTGGCTTAGGCAGCCTTCCAGCTTCCTGATTATACTGGGCTTTATTACCTTTCTTACCTGTTGCTCACCTTAGATGTTACCTTGCTTCTCCCTGGTGAGACTGGCCCTCAGGCAGCATTGGCTGAAGCATGGGGGTGAAGTTGGCAAAGAGACAAAACAGTGAGCTGGCAGGCATGTGAATGACACAAATGCCAGAGTCTTATGGGACCCAGCTGAACCGGTCAGAATGTTAGAGGGAGCCCAAAGTAATAGCTCTTCCTGTAGGTGTGAATAACCAAAAGATGCCAAAGTGAGAACTGTATTGGTCAAGGTAAATCTGCCTTTGAGGAATGATTGACTGGCATGAGTTGACATCTTCCTTGGGGGCATGTTGCTTAGCTTAGCTCTGTGGAAAGGATGGATGGCAGGCTGGAGAGAGCCTGGGTTGTAGGTTCCTGGAGTTCAGCCTGCCTTTCCTGAACAACTCAGTGCATCTGTTATGCAAGGCCCAAGGTCAGGGCAAAGTCAAACTCTTGAAAAGGGGCTGCCTCTACTTTCCAGGTGTAAACAGCCTTGCCCCAAAGAGGTGATAACACAAGTGGGCAGATAAAGACTGAGAGCCATGGCAAGCATTGGGTGTATAGACAGAAGAGGTAAATGTGGTTCCTGAAAAATTAGCAACGGGCCTGTAAGGAGACCTGGTCAAGTGTCAGGAGGAAGGTAACCTCTTCCAGGTGACACATAAGGCCTGTTTGGAGATCAACCAATTTTTCCACCCCTTCTAGGTATCATGGCACCTAGAGGAGAGAGGGGTTCTGTGGGTCTGTGGGCCACTGAGGCCTTTGCTGGTGACTATAGGCCTTGGATATCCTGCTGAGTCCTCAGCTGGTTTCTGGCATTGGGCACTGCTGGGTGGCTATGCTGGGGGCCTGGGGTCATTAAAGTCAGAACTCCTCCCAGGAGAGGGGAGTGCTCATGGCTTTACCTCATTACTGGTTAACTCCCTTCCTGGAGATCCTAGGACTTGGGGTGGTGAGTGTTCACAAATCACTGTAAATAAGCATGAGCTTGTGGCACTTTAAAACCAACCTATGCCCACTTCCCTGAGAGTTTGTAAAATCATCTTTTGGTGCTAAGTGACCAAAGGGACCTGAGATTGATGCTGACTGATCTCTTTCTCGTAACAGAGATACAGATCTGCACCTGCCCAGCAGTAGCAGCAGCCAGGATGGCACAGATTAGGCACAGGAAGGAGCAGAGGAGGTGACGGGGTGGATAAGTTCCCAGAGAGGCGGTAGGCTATGGGCTAACTGCCACCCTGCCCTGTGACTTTGTACAAGCCCTCTTCCATCTCTGGGCCCCTGACTCCTTCATGAAAAAAAGAGGTGGGACTAGTTAGTCATCATGAGCTCTTCTGGCTCCAGTGCCCCAAATTTTGAATGCTTTGAAATACAAGGTGGTTATCTGTCTGTGACCCTGTTCATTGTCCTTCTGAGGCTGTTCAGATGCTGGGACTCGGAGTTTGGGTGACTTAATATGGTCCTCACTCCTGCCTTTGGTGTTAGACCCCTGCAGTATGGTCTGCTCTCTGTCTCCGAAGACAGTTGCCTTCTCTAATGTTCTGTGTGCCCTGCACAGGCCACAACCATTCTTAGTGACCACAGGGAGGGGTATCTGAGGGCTGTTCTGTACCTCAGGCAGAGAGATGTGTGCAAGAGGAAGGCATAATTGGCAACTTCTTTTTTTTTTAATTTTTAAATGTTTATTTTTGAGAGAGAAAGAGAGAGACAGAGACTGGGGGGGGGGGAGGGGGGCAGGGAGGGGCAGAGAGAGACGGAGACACAGAACTTGAAGCAGGCTCCAGACTCTGAGCTGTCAGCACAGAGCCCAGTGCGGGGCTCAAACTTATGGACCACGATATCATGATCTGAGCTGCGGTCAGAAGCTTAACTGACTGAGCCACCCAGGCGCCCATAATTGGCTACTTATTAATGGTAGGGCCAGTACCAGTGATTAATCAGAGGGAAATTCTCCTGCCATGTACATAACAAAGACTCTTTATCACTTGCCCCAATTAGTGACTGATGCTTCCCACTTTTCCTTGTCCTTGGCTTTTAGAAAGAAAAGTTTCAAGATGATTCGGTCCCAGTCCCTGTCTCTGCAAATGCCTACGCAGCAAGATTGGAAGGGCGCCCCGACAGCCAGTCCGGTCCTGTCTCCCACTACCCCTGTGTTCCCTGGAGCCACTTGCCAGCCCACGCCAGGGCCCTATGCCATTCCCGAGTTCCAGCGGGTCATCATCAGTGGAGATTACTGTGCCGGGGTAAGATGTCTCCCACTCCCCATTCTCTACCCACTCCCCTGGGGGTTGTATGAAGGCTGATGGCCTTGTGCAGAGGCCAGGGTCCCCTGGGCCACTGGGGACTATGCCCAGCCCTGAAGCCTGGTATCGTCTGTGGGTATCTAGGAGGTGGCCGGCAGGAGGCACAGAAGTCTGAAGAGAAGGAGAGTCTTAGTAGAGGTTGTGGGGTATGGGTATGTCTAGGGTGCTGCTCATCCCCGTGAGGGGGGCCTAGGGTTGCAGGCTAGCACAGTGGGCTGTGGCTGTGGCCTGCAAGTTCCATGCATTCCCTGGGTCCAGAATGCTTCTCTCTGTCCCTGCAGCCCACTAAGGAAGATGCTAGCTCGGACCCCTCAGTGTTTCCAAGTGTTGAGTGGACTTGAAGTCCAGGTTTGCGTGAAATCAGTTATTGCTTGTTCAGCTTCTCCTATGTGATTAGGCTCAGTATCCTTAAATACAGGCCAAACTCTCCCAACCAGGAAGAGGGGGTTTGAGGAGAAAATGAACAAGCTTGGTTTATACCAAGTCGGTTAATACAGTCACCAAAAATGTGCTGATTTTCTTGGTTGGATGATGCATTTTTATTGCTTACTTCTTTCCTTTTTTTTTCCCCAATTTTTTAATGTTTATTTATTTTTGAGAGACAGAGAGAGACAGAGCACAAGCAGGTGAGAGACAGAGAGAAGGAGACAGAATCTGAAGCAGGCTCCAGGCTCTGAGCTGTCAGCACAGAGCCTGACGTGGGGCTCGAACCCACGGACTGAGAGATCATGACCTGAGCTGAAGTAGGACACTCAACCGACTGAGCCACCCAGGTGCCCCTACTTCTTGAAGAGAAATATCAGTTAGTGCCAGGGTTAAGTTTGATTCTATCTCCCTGGCCCTCAACCAGCTACCTGTTGACCTCAGTTGACCTTGTTGTTCTCTCTTCTTTTTAACAGTGGTTTTAGAATATATGATATATCTGAGAAAGCAAAGTAGCTACTACTTTTCTTATACATTACCCTGTAGTTTTAAAAAATATGTTATTTGTTTGAGGCAACCCTTGTGTGTTTTCACACAAATAACCTATGTACCTACAATTAATTAGGCACATATAATTTGTTTATTTTTACACAAATGGTAGTTTACACATTATACTGAGTCTAGCTTTTTACACTTTACGGTACATCTTAGAGATAATGCCTCTCAATAGATAAAGAACTTCCTTGTTCTTTTTTTTTAATATTAATTTGTTTTCAACGTTTTTATTTATTTTTGGGACAGAGAGAGACAGAGCATGAACGGGGGAGGGGCAGAGAGAGGGAGACACAGAATTGGAAACAGGCTCCAGGCTCCGAGCCATCAGCCCAGAGCCTGACGCGGGGCTCGAACTCATGGACCGTGAGATCGTGACCTGGCTGAAGTCGGACCCTTCACCGACTGCGCCACCCAGGCGCCCCTGTTCTTTTTTTTTAAATATGTATATAAGTGCATAATATTCCACTGTGTGGATGTACCACACTTTAAGTTCTTGTGGATGGGAATTTTGTTGGATTGGAAACAATGCAGTCCTTCCCCAAAGAAGCAGTATCCTGACCAGGAGTCCTTGGTGTCTACCTGGCCTCTGACATGTGGGCAGAACAGGAATAGGGGGAGTTGAAGTAGATTGAAAGCCAGCTGAATGGGAGGATGTTGGCCTGGTTCAGTAGCTAGCTTCTTTCCATTGATTTCCTGGCACAGAGCCCCCTGAGCTGGGCGGTTGGTCCCCAGAGAACTATGAGTCCATGAGAAACAGGCTGACCTTGCAGATCACCTTGGCCCCCACTGTCGGCATGGGGCCTGCAGTATCTATAAGTGGGCCGATGGCTGGTCGTTCCCTGGGATCCCAAGTACCCTCTCTAGCCATGGCCTGAGCCCCTTGCCAGGCTGAGTCCATTGGCTCTGCAAGGTGTTTGGCTTTGTCATTGGCAGGGACATATTTTTGTCTAAGGTTCTAAGGTGTTTGTGTCTTCTCACCTATTCCTGCTACTCTCAGAAGCCATCCACTGGAAGGTGTAAAATGGAATTAACACATTCTTATGGGGACATTTGGAATCAGGAAAGGAGAAGTTACTTTCTTAACCAAAGTGAGGAGCAACATTTAGTGAAAGTATAAAAACATGCATGGAAAAGATATATACCAACTTCCTTCCTCTGAGGCTGGAGTAGGGTGAAGGAACAAGGAGGGTAGAGTTTTAGCTATATCTATGATGATTTATTTATTCATGTATATAAGAGATCTGGAACAGTAATGAAAAACATTAAAAGTTTAGCTCTGGAAGGTAAACACATGAGTGTCTGTCATATTATCTTCAGTGCTGTCTTTATGTTTAAAGTATTTTAAAACTAAAAATGATTTAAAAAATTTTTAATGTTTATTTATTTTGAGAGAGAGTGAAGGAGAGTGAGTCGGGGGGGAGGGGAGCAGAGAGAGAGGGAGAGAGAGAATCCCAAGCAGGCTCTACACTGTCAGCACAGAGCCCGATGCGGGGCTTGAACTCATGAACCATGAGATCATGACCTGAGCCGAAATCAAGAGTCAGACGCTTAACGGACTGAGCCACCCAGGTGCACCAAAACTAAAAATGATTTTTAATTAAAGCAGGGAGGAAAAGTTCCAGGAACACCCCTGCCACCCTCCCCACCCCGGCGCCCCATGCTCCACCAGCATCTTGTACCTCCCTCTGCTGTGTCACTTACCTCCTGTTACGACTGTCTGGTTACGGCTTGTCTCCCCAGACACATTCATGTTTCTGCCACACACATCCTTGCCAAATGCACAGAGGTAAATGAGCCCAGTGGAAGGTGGGAATTTATCTTGTCTGTCTTTGAGTACGAGGCAGCTCTGGGAAAGCAGAACATGCTTAGGCTTTGGGACCCAGTCAGATCAGAATCCGAAGTTTGACTTTGTAACTTCTGGGCCTCTCTGGGCTGTGGTTTCCCCATTTGTAAAATGGGTTGCCGTAAGGACCAAAATGAAATCTAATACTTGTCAACAAGCGCTTGTTGCCTGGGTGAATTGAATGATTAACACACGAATCAGAAGCCAAAGCAAAGCAGCAGACAGAGCATGCAGAGTTTTTATTTTTCCCTCTGAGGGACTCAGGTGAGTCCCTCATGTGAAAGCGATGATACTCACCCTCTGATCAGACATATGTTCTGGCCTTGCCTCTTCATGTTCAGGATGCAACAGCAGGCTTGTGGTTTAATCAGCAGGACTTGGGGCTGGCCTTGGGGGTGCAGGCTAGAGTACCTGCCTCTTCCCTAGTCTCTGGCAGCCGTAACTCTCCTCCTGTGCCAAGGGTCCCCAAGACCACCCCTGGGCTCAGTGATTCACTAAGAGGACGTCTAGGACCGAGCACACAGTTATACTCAGGACTAGGATTTATTATAGCAAATGGATGCAGAGCGAAGTCAGCACCGGGAAAAGGTACAGGGGGTGGAGTATGGAGAGGCCAGACTCCTCTCCCCGTGGAGTCACCAGAACATACTTAATTCTATCAGCATTGATTTATGACAAGTTTGAAGTGTCGTCTACCATGGAAGCTCATTAGAGACTCAGCACCTAAGGTTAATAAAAACGTTGTCTCCCAGACTCCCCGAGGAAATCAGGTGCTCGACATAAACCGAGCATAAACTGTATAGTTTAGGCTGGGTGAGCTGCTCGTATGAGTCAGTGGGAGGAATGCCCCCTGAAGCCCAAGTTCCCAGCCACCAGCCGAAAGCCAACTTTACAGTAGATCTTGTTAAGGACAGTGGTCTCAGGCCTATGATGCGGACTCTTCTCTGCACACCTCCTTCTGCAGATCACCGTGGAGGACTATGAGCAGGCTGCCAAAAGCCTAGCCAAGGCCCTGATGATACGGGAGAAGTATGCCAGACTTGCCTACCATCGCTTCCCACGGACCACGGCCCGGTACCTGGGTGATCGGAGGGTAGACACTGCACCTCCAGAGGAGGGCCTCCCAGGTGGGTGCATGTGGGTCCCAAGTGGGGCACGGCCCAAGAATTGGTACTGGCTGGATGTATTCTCTTTGTTCTGGCTGGATGTATTTCTCCCACATGGTGTTTTAAGGGCAAGGCTCTGGTATTGGCTTCCTACACCCACGTTTGCTGGTTTCCCCAATGTCTGATTCTGTGCGCACTGTGTACCCGACTCTGGGCAGAGCTGAGCTATAGAAGTTAAGAGAGAGGCAAAAGATAGTCCCTGAGCTAGAGAATCCTCCAGAGACATAGGCAATCTCATTCTGGGTGTTTAACACAACACCATCAGACAGTAAAGTTGAATTGCTGGTGGGTTGGGGTAGTGTGGGGATAGATGCAGAGTGCATGTTCTGGGGGTAGGGAAAGTAGGCTTTGACATCAAACACACCTGCATTCTGGTCTCAGCTCCACCACATTCTTGGGCAAGGTATTTCGCCAGACCTCAGTTTCTCAATATGTAAAATGGGAATAATACCTATGCCTTGGGCCTGTTCTGCAGCGTTTGGGGAAGAGGAGGTCAGAGATGGGAGGATGATTTCTGGTGGAGACTGGCCTGTGAAGGACATAGGAGCAGTAGAGGCTGTAAGTTAGGTAACGTGAATGAATACAACAAGAAACCACTATCTGTGAAGGTGGTGGTGGGGGATCAGATGAGGGCCTGGTGGTCTGTGCCAGTGCCCAAGGACCTGGCTGCCTGCTGGGTGTAACTGCTGTCGACAGGTCTTCTCCTGTCTGGGTTTTCCTTGCAGCTCTGAGACCTGGGCTTTGGGCATCTGTTGCTACCTGGGACCCTGGGTGTATCTCAACACTTCGGGGCCCATTTCCCTATCTGTCTGAGGCAAGTTGATGCCATCTGCCCCAGTTTGGGCAAGGGCAGACAGGAATGACTGTCAAATGTGTACTCTATACAAAGCAGAGTACCCCGGGGGCTGGAAATGAGCGTGGTAAGACAGAGGCTGTGGCTTCTTGCAGGCCTTGGTCCTGCCTGCATCTCACAGGCCCCTGGCACACTTTAGGGACTCCTGAGCTAGCCTGGGGCTGTGCTGCTTCAGCCCCTGTGATGCCTCACTCCTGCTCTGGGACAGTCTGTTCTGAGCACTGAATGGGGGACACTGCCTTGGTTGCTTTCTTTGATGAAGATTCCAGGGAGTGTCCCTAGCTCTCGCTGGCATCTGAGAAGGTGGGCTCTATGTGGGTTGGTTGATGTGCAGAGTTGAAGCCCCCAGTTTTACTGCTATTTAGTAGAACCCGTTCCCTGGCCAGAGACAGAGCTTATCAAGAGTTAGGAATACTCATTATAAGAGTAATGAGAATAATGTCCTCTAATTTATGGGTTAGGCGTTACTGTTACAAAGCATTTCTTATGCCCACTTTTGCAGCCTTCACCACAGCCCGTTAAGGCAGGTTGTGTTATTCTCAGATGAGCAGACAGGATCAGAGAGCTGAAGTGGTTTGTTCGGTCTCATAGCTGGGAAATAGCCAAGAGGTGTTTTCTGCCTCCTGTGGGCTAACAGCTGTGGGGACAGATAGCTCTGTCGTTGCCATTCCCTGCTCTGTGGGAGATAAGCTGCCTGTTCTGTGCTCACTTTGGGGAGGAGGAGGCTTTTCCATGCAGCTTCTTGGCTGCCCTCGGCTCAGGAAGATGTGGGAGGACAGGGACAATTATTCCCATTGGGCAGTCCCAAGTGCTGCCTGTTCTTTTATTAGGAGAGGACACAGCTGCCCTTTTTAATGGGCCTGGCATCCCTGTCATGCCCAGGAGGCTGGGGTTCATTTCAGTTAAATTAAAAATATTTACTGAAGTGCTAGCCATGTGCCAGGGTCTGTTCTAGGAAATGGGGATACAGTAGTAAACAAACCAAACATATACTACCTAGGATAAGTAAGTGAAATTATTTTACATAGTGGCAAATGCTAAGGAAACAAAATAAAGCAGGGAAGGAGATATATGATGTCAGGGTAGGTGGGGGTGGGTGGGGTGGTTAGGTTTTAGATAAGATGATGGGGATATCCCTCATTAGAGGGCTAAGGAATGTGACTTTTGAGCTCCTGTGAGCTCAAGAGGTCAAGGGCACTTTACCATCACTCAATCCTGTTTTGCAGACTTCCACCCTCCCCCTCCACCCCAGGAAGACCCTTACTGTCTGGATGATGCTCCCCCCAACCTGGGCTACCTGGTCTGCATGCAGGGGGGCATCCTCTTCGTGTATGATAATAAGAAGATGCTGGAGCGCCAGGAGCCCCACAGCCTACCCTACCCCGACCTGGAGACCTACACAGTGGACATGAGCCACATCTTGGCTCTTATCACGGATGGTCCCACGTAAGCCAGCTTTCCCCGGGTCTGCCTCTCTTTGCATGGGGGTTGTTCTGTAGGAAGGGGCTGGGAAAGGTCAGCTCACCCTTTAACTCTGGGCTTGCCTGCACTTCAATCATACCAGAAAGAGAGTACTTGTCCCCTTCCCCAGTGCTTTGTGGGTTCCTGCAATGATTTTCCATCATAGGCTGGCATGTTCTTAGGGTGGTACTACCTGTCCCTTCTGCATCCTAGATGTGGAGCTTCTGTTTGCTGGTGGCCACCTGTGTACCTGAGAGTGGCTGCTCTCGCTCTCCCCAGGCAGGGCAGTGGCCTTGTGGAGATAGCGCCCAGGGCATTACCACAGGTGGTAGGGGAGAGGTGAAGGCTGTTGCCGCAGGCATTGGTTTTCCCATGTTTCTGGAGGGGAGAGTGCAGGGAGCCTGGGGACTTTGTGCCATGACCCCCAGGATGCTCATGGGCTTGGCTGAGCTAACGTGTCAGGCGGTCAGTCGTCTCCCTGCATTGGGCCCCTCCCTCCTTGGTGAGCACTGCAGCTCATCAGCAGAGGAGGGCCGGTCCCTGAACCCTCAAGTGGCTGTGCTGTGAGTGTCCAGCCAGGACTGGAAAGCTGGGGGAGGGAAAGAGTGCTGGTCATTGCCGAGGGACCTCTCTTGCACTGCCTTTAGGTTTTTTCTGGGAATGGTGTGATGCCAGTTCCCAAGACAGGGAGTGGACCCCTGGGGGGTGGGCAGAGTAGTTCTCTGTCCTCACTGATCTGAAGACAGATCTGGGAGGGGGAAAAAGCAGTTCCCAGCAGGCTTGCCTCTGCCTTGTGAGGAGGAACTTTGAGGGGGAGCCTTGGGAGGGAGGGTAGGGGGAGGACCCTGGCTGTTCCGGGAGTTTTGTAAACAGTGGCTGTCCTGTCCAGGAGGCTATCCAGGTGAGACCTGCTGGGGAAAAGATTGGGTGGAGATGGCTTTTGAAATCCCTCGTGACTCAGACTCTTCATGCATCCTCTGTGCCGCTCTGGGGCTTGCCTCGGCTGACATGGTGACGTTCCAGGGTCGACAGCTGGTCCTTAAGAATGTCCGAGTGATTGCATGCCATGAGAGCTGCTGTTTATTTGGGGGCCACAAGGAAGCAGGGTGGCGTGACTTGTGGTTGAAGGTTCCGTGTGGCTTGAGCACAGGCACATGGCCAGACCCCTGGGTTGGTTGTGGGCTGGCAGTTGGCCAGGAGCAGTGAGTTCCCACCCCTGGGGGCCTTTGCTGGCTGGTGGGAGCATCAGTCCATGCAGAGATTTCTGTGCTACTAAACATCCCTACATTCCTAATCTGCCCATGATACAAAACATCCTCTGCTTGTCTTGAGACCTTAGAGTTGAAGGGTCTTCAGGTCTTGGGATTTGGGGAATGTCATTAGATTACAGGATGCTTCCTCTCTATGCCAAAGGTAGGCAGGTCTTGCCTTATAGTTTGACTGCACTCCTGATCTTCTGGGGAGAAGTGAAACTCTTTAAAGAAGTAAAGGTGGCTGAGGATCAATGGGAAGACATAAGGAAGGAAGGAAGGAAGGGATGAGGAGGGAGACTTTTATTGAGCATCCACTCTGCTCAGAGTTAGGCCCTTCACACACATGAGCCAATTTAACCTCCAGTGCAGTCCTGGGCATTGCCATCTCTGTAGTTGCTCATGGGAAACAGAGGCTTGGGATGAATTACTTAAGCACATAAAGCTAGAAGTCAGAGCACCTGTGTGAGTTTGCAAAGTCAGCTTTCCACTGCCCTGAACTGACTCTCTGCTCATTTCGTGGAATATGTGGAAGTGGTTACACAGGTCAGCTGGGTCTGCAGAAAGCTGGGACCACCACATCCATCCCTGCTGCATCCTGACCTTGCACCTGAGGGTTGGTCCCCACAGCCACTGGAGGTCTCCAAACTGGAGAGCTTGATGCCACTTCTCCTTAACTGTGGTTTCTCCCCACTTGCAGGAAAACATACTGTCACCGGCGACTAAACTTTCTGGAATCCAAGTTCAGTCTTCATGAGATGTTGAATGAAATGTCTGAGTTCAAAGAGTTGAAGAGTAACCCTCACCGAGACTTCTATAATGTGAGAAAGGTGTGTCAGTGGGCCACTGTTGAGAGCCACCCCTCCCGGTCCCCTTTCCAAACCACTGGGATACCCTGGGTGAGTCTGGGGCTGGACCCCTGTGTGGTCTTCCTTGGCCAGAGGAGTGTGATGTGTACATGCAGAAGGAAGACTGGTGAGTTGCCTTCCTTCTCTCAGGCCATGCCTGAGATCATGCTGGGTATGATTCTGGGTGGAAATCTTTGTCCATATCATGTATCTCTTGGAATGTGCCCTCTTCCTTAGAAAATAGGGTATGGTCTGTCTGTTAATTGTCATAAGACTTGAGGTCAGGCTACTTTTAAGGTAGAGGATGTATTACATTCATCACAGAGAGAAAAGGCTGTTATGAACTCTTTGGGCTTGGGAGTTTGTGGTTTTGCTTCCTTCTGGATCAGGTGTATTTATGGAAAAGATCTGATGTGCTCCTGTCTCTGCCACTCCCCTAGGGTGGAGGGGGAGGCTTAGCCTGGGCTCAGGTTCCTGTGGCCTGCAGGGGCTGCAGCTGGGGCAGGTGTGTAGGTTAAATGATCATGGATTCCAGCTTTTCCATTTTCTTCCATTCATGAATATCAGTGCTAAGCATGGGGTGTTTGATGTTGAGCAGCAGTCGCTGCCCATCCCCAAGGAGTTCCTAGCCTAGTCCTCTCAGTGTGGTGTTGTGGCAGGGGTGGCTTTCAGGAAGAGGCCAGAACTGAGCTGACTTAAAGAGTGAGTAGGAGTCAGCCTGGAGGGGGGTGGGGTTGGGGGCAAAGGAATGAAAGGGATGGCGTTCCAGGCAGAGGGCACAGCATATGCAAAGACCAAGAGGGAGAGGGTGCTATGAGAGAAGAGACTACGACCAGTGTATGCCACGACAGCAGGTGGTGTGGTGTGACAGGAGCTCAGGTGCTGGGGGAGAGCGTGGTGCTGGGCTGTGGGGAGAGTGTGTTGGCAGAGGTGTATGAGGTTCTGGACCATGCAGGGCCCCTGGGGTTCGCAGAGGAAGCTGGGAAGGGGGAGGGGGCATGGTAGTACTCTGGGACAGGAGCTCATAGGGGAAGGGTGGGGATTAGGCTTTGCCTCATGGCCAAACCTGAGCTGAGTCACAGTGGGGTCCTCATCTCCATTGGGGCCTCTGTCCTAGATGTGACCCCTGAGGACTGCCCCTCTCTGGGGCAAGCTTTGATAAGGGAACCTTGGCTGGAGGTACAGGGAAGATGTGGCTCCTCTGTGGAGCCCAAGCCTCCCTGACCTGATTGGGAACACTCAGCTGTGATGGTTGGAAGGCCTCCTCCAGAGAGGTCCCAAGGTCACTTCTGTTAAGTGAGTTCCCATCCCTGGGGGCCTCCTCTAGGGGGTTCTAAGGTCACTTCTTGCGGTCTGGCATGGACTCCCCTTGGATGGGACCATCCATCCAAGTCTCTTCTCAAGGAAGAGCCTTGAGAATGAGAGGTGACTTCAGCTCATGAGCTGTGAGGCTTATGGAAGTGTCTCAGGGGGTTCTAGGTAGAGGTGACAGCATATGTGAGAAATCACCTACCTGGTACCCTTACCTTTGAGCACTATTTGCTCCTTCTCTAAGAGCCTCAGGTGCTCAGACAGGTAGATGCTGAGGCACCATGCCAGCCCCTCTCAGTCCTGCCTAAATGCACTACACGTACCCAGATGGGTGTCTGAGGAAGCTTCTTGCCCAGCCCAGTGCAGTCCTACCCTCCACATGAGTGCTCTGGGCCTACTTCCTGCTGCCTGGGGCTAAGGTGTCCTTGGTGATTTTACTGGCTGGGACACTGCTTCTGAGGTAGGGCCCCAATGGGTGGGCTCCTGAGCCAACCAGCTGCTCTCTGGCTGTGATGTGGAAGAGGGTCCTAGAGGGGGCCATGGTTACCTAACCCTAGGGGTCCCCCTCTCAGTCTGAGGCTAAACGTGCTCTCTGGATAGAGATGGCCTTAACCCCTGTGCCGTAATGCAGTGGCCTGTTTTCTGGCACCACAGCAGTCCATAAACATGGGCCCAGATCTGCTCCAAGTCAGGCCTCTGCTTGCCCCTCCCTGCCTCCTGGGTGCTGACTGCTCTATCTTACCTTGGAAACCTCTTCTGTGAGAGAACTGGCTTTCTGAAACCCAGGGTGGCCTGGGAGGGTGGCCTCCATATTTCTAAGGTAGCTATCAGTGTTGTGAGGGCAAACCAGGGCTGTGCTCTGAGGCAGAAGCTGTGCATGGCCATTGGGTCTGTGTGGGTGGTGTTTGTGAAAGTATCTGCAACATCACAACAGGTCATGTGTCATGACACCACGGGGCCCAAACAGCAGGACTGTGTAACTGAGACATTTGTTGTTTGCTCAGAGTTAAGAACCAGGGCCGAGTGTGTTTACTGCTTAGGAGTTGGGTAAGATTAGTCCTCAATCCACTTTGGTTTACGTGCCATATCAGGCATAGCAAATAGGCTTCATCTTCTGTGCCAGACTTGACCATTTGGCAGTGGCTACTCCCAAAGCATAGTGAAAGTGCTGCAATCAATTAGTGATGTCTGATATGCATGTGGAAATGGCCAGTGTTGGCCAGCCCTGTGTGTAAACTGTACTGTTTGCTTACACCTGGATCTTAGGTGAAAACAAGAACATGCTGGTGTCTCCTCGTGAATTGAAAACACTGACATCCAATGACAGGCTCTTTTACTTGTTTCTAAAATAATCACCTTGGACATTCCGAAGTTTGGATTGGATGCTTCCTGGATTGTCCAGTTGTTTTCTTCCTTCATCTTGTGACTCGTGGGGATAAGGACAGACTGCACCCCCTGCAGTGTGTCATTGGTATGCTAGAGGACACAAGCAGAAAGCCCAGAATGTGCTCTGTCATGCTGAGGTAGTGGAGTCCAGCTGCGTCCTGCTGAGCTAAGCCAGGCTGACCTCTTGTGCATCCCACATGAGCCCAGCCTATCCCTGAGATGACTGAGCCTTTACAGTGTGCTTTGGGCGATGTTTTAGCTTTTGGTGCTTTGAATTGTTTTATTTCTTTGATGTCTAGTGGTCTTTCTGGTTGGAAGTGGCAAGATTAATGGCAAGAAGGGCCCGGATGAGTCAGTGATGCTGTCAGTGACACGGGCTGGCTCAGACAATATTCACAGAAATTCAACAGATCAAATGTCTGGTTTGGCCTGACTTGGAGATGCCTGGCCAGCTGTGGACAGCATTCCCTGGCCAGAGGTCAGCCGCCTCCTCATCCTGGCCCTGGCAGAGTACCCAGCCGGCTACAGCAGTAACTGCAGAGCCCATGAGACTGCTGCCTCTCTCCCTGGGGACCTCCCTGAGGCCCCTTGGGCTCGTGCAAGGGGCATCAGGATGCCCACTGTGACTTCAGCCATCCCCCGGATTAGCCAGGTCTCTGTTTCCTCAGGGCTGGTGGCTGATGGGAATATTCCAAGAGAAGTCAGTGGGAAGAATGGTACCTTGTGGGGCATTTGGCGGGCCCTTAGGGTTATTTGAGGATGTGGATATCATCATTTGTTCATCCATCCATCCATTGACTCAACAAATGCATCATATTAGGCTCTGGGTGGGCACTGGAGACTTAGATGCATAAGATGAGGTCTCTGTCCTTGAGCACTGTGCTCCCAGTCTAGTGACAGAGTAGATGGGGAATTTGTAGAGTGAACAGCAGAGACATGTACACTAATGGGAGTGTCCATGCTAGCTTTCCTGGTTGGGCAAGGGAAAAACTGGTCAGTGTGCTGAGGGGATCAGGATTGGTTTCCAGGAGGAGGAGGTTGTTAGAAATTCCCTGTAGGTGGATGAGATTGGTGAGGAGGAAGGAAGACATGCCAGGCAGAGGAGACACATGGGCAAAGTGATGTGGTGCAGAATAGCACAATGCCTCAGGTGCCTGTAAGTGGTATGTCATGGCTGGAGCATAGAGCAGGCAGTGGTAAGGTGGGAATTAAGGGTGGAAGTAAGCCTTGAATCCCAGGGTAAGGAGTTTGAGCTTTATTTTGAAGACTTGGGGGCCATTGATGGTTTTGTTAGCTGGGGAATGGCCAGACACATTTTAAAAAGATCTTTGGATGCTATAATGAGGTGAATTGAGCAGCAAAACTAGAGGGAGGACCAGTTTCAAAGCCTAGAGGAGAAACTGGGGGGAGGGGTGTAGATTCAGGCATTGGTAGGGCCATGGATACTGAGGTTTTGCCGTCTACTTTGAGGCTTGGACACCCCAATTCTTGTGGCCAGGGGAGGTGGCCTGGCTCATGGCTTGTGGGCACCATGTTGCAGGTGGACACACACATCCACGCAGCTGCCTGCATGAACCAGAAGCACTTGCTGCGCTTTATCAAGCACACGTACAAGACAGAGCCTGACAGGACTGTGGCCGAGAAGCGGGGCCGGAAGATCACCCTGCGGCAGGTGTTCGACAGCTTGCACATGGACCCATATGATCTCACTGTCGATTCACTGGATGTCCATGCGGTGAGTGAGGTTCTGCCCTAGTGCCTCAACCCATCCTGGTTGGGGACTCAACCTGCTGGAAGGAAGCCATGGTTGTGCCTGGAGAGAGGCTGGCGGTGTAAGCAGCTCTTTCTCTTCTAGCCATAGGAGATATAAGAGGTAGTTTGGCCTCAGGGAATAGCAGGGCCATGGGGTCGGAAAAAAGAGTGTGACTGGAGTCAGACAGGTCCCCCTTCTAATTCTCCTTCTGCCAGTTAGGAGTTGTGTGCCCTTAAGCAGGTCACTTAAGCTTTCATTTCCTTGTTTATGAAATGGTGAATGCCATGTGCCTTGTTGATATTACGAAGTTATTAAAATTCTAAATGATGGTGCAGCTGCTATAGAAGACAGTGTGGAGTTTCCTCAAAAAGTTAAATGCAGAATTACTATTATATTCCAGCAATTCCACTTCTAGGAATATACCCAAAAGAATTGAAAGCAGGGACTAAAACAGATACTTGCACACCAGAGCTTATATAGCAGCACTATTCACAACAACCAGTAGGTGGAAATGACCCAAGTGTCCATCAGTAGATGAATGGATAAACAAGATGTGGTAGATACACACAATGGAATATTCTGCAGTCCTAAAAAGGAATGAAGTACCGATACCTGCTACAACACGGGTGAACCTCGAAAACATGCTAAGTCAGAAAAGCCAGACACAAAAGGACAGTGGGTATATGATTTATTCATATGAGGTATGTGGAATAGGCAAATTCATAGAGAGAGAGGGGTGGTTACCAGGGGCAACCAGGAGGAAGGGGTCATGGGGAGTTATTGTTTAATGGGTATAAAGTTTTAGTTTTACAAGATAGAGAGTTGAACTGCACACTTAAAAAACGGTTAAGATGATAAGTTTTGTGTTATGTATATTTTACCACAATAAAAAAATCTTAGTAAAACAAATAAAACACTGAATGAAGTAATGTGGAGAAAGTGCCTGATGAAGTCGAAGCAGTAATAGACACCCTTTATTACTGATTGGTTAGTAGTCTGTGTTTTCTGCTCACTCAGCCAGTGATGCTCCTAGCCATGGTTTCTTGGAGCACGAGATGCCTTGATCCTTCACAGAGGGCCTCAGTACAGGACCCCGGGGCTGACTGAGTGAGGAGACACATCCTGGCCCCAGGACTTTCCAAGATTTCATGCAAGAGCTGACATAGAAGATAGCCATCAGCATGGTTACACATAAGACCCCCTTGTAAAGGCCTGGAGAGAGAAATGTGTATGGTGGCTACAGAACAATGTGGTGATCTGCCTGGTGGTCTCCTCTCTCCAGGGCCGGCAGACATTCCATCGCTTTGACAAGTTCAACTCCAAATACAACCCTGTGGGGGCCAGTGAGCTGCGCGACCTATATTTGAAAACTGAAAACTACCTGGGAGGAGAGTACTTTGCTCGGATGGTCAAGGCGAGTGAGCCCTGGGCCTCTCCAAGCCCTCTTCCGATACCTGACAGCATCTACCTGCAGAGGGTGGGGGCGCTGCATAGCCTTCTGTTTTCCCCTCCCCGAATCCCCATCAGTCCACCATCCAGCTCAGGCAAGGCACAGGCACCCAGGAGCCCTGTGCGGTGGCCCAGGCTGCCAGCTCCCGAGCATGGGCACACTGGTGCTGCAGGTGCTGAATGCATGCCAGAGGAAGGGAGGGTATCCACCAGTGCTCACAGCAGCCAGGCTCACTGCCCTGTCTGCAGTCTGGATTTGGGGCAGCGTAGCTCCATTTGGAGGGGCTTCTGCTGCCTGGCCTGGTTAGACATGTGACTGTGCAGACCACAGCCTTCCCCTCCCCCAGGAAGGAGCCTCTACTGAGGTGGAGGAGTAGTTACATGGCAGCGAGAGGATGTAGATTAGGCCTTCCCAGCCTGGGAGCAGGTGGTGAGGGAGCTGCAGGATCCAGCAGCTGGGGTGCTCTTGGGCTGACCTGAGCTCTTCTTGGTGCTAGGAGGTGGCCAGGGAGCTGGAGGAGAGCAAGTACCAGTACTCAGAGCCACGGCTGTCCATCTATGGCCGCAATCCCAAGGAGTGGCCCAAACTGGCCCGCTGGTTCATCCAGCACAAGGTCTACTCACCCAACATGCGCTGGATCATCCAGGTGCCCCGGATCTAGTAAGTGAGGTGGCCCGCTGTCTGCCCATGCCCTCTGGGGACACAGCCTGTCCCTCATGGGCTGCTGAGTCTGTACTATTGCTGGTGGGGCCGGTTCTGGTGCCAGCTTGGGCCTCTCCTCCCTAGGGATTTTCCCATAGTGCGGGGGTGGTTGGCAAAGTTATCCTTGTGACGCTTAAACTCATTCTTTGAAGAACAAGCCTGTGCAAAACCTAGCAGGAACTACTACCCATCTTCTCAATGGGGTTTGAGGGTGGATTATCCTTTTGCATGAGCCCCTGGGTATGAGTAACTTGATGGTGGCATTGCTGGCACTGGATTTCCATGGCTAGGACTCAGATGACCACTGTCCTCTTCCATCTGGCCAATGTGGGGCTCATGGTCCCTGCGTGGGCCGGGATATGTGGTTTAAGGGAACTCAACTCAGTGGAGGAGAAATTTGAGAACCAAGAAATTTGAGAACTCATCTCTCAGACCTTTGGTCAGCCTGAGTCCCAGCACCCCACTCCAGCATGGCCTCTAGCTTGGAAAAGCTCTCTGATGGGCATGGGTGGGCGTTGACCAATGCCTAGCATTGCAGAACTTGCTGGGAGTTGGAGAGGAGGGGAAGGACCTGTGTTCAAGCCACATCTCTGACTCTACTCCAGGTGTTTAGATGGAAACACAAGTGGCCTGAGGAAGCGATGGGGTTGCTCTCCCACAGATCAACAGGGCTGGTAGGTTCACTTTAATCAGCAAGTCTCTGCTTCCCCCCAGTGACATATTTAGGTCAAAGAAGCTGCTGCCAAGCTTTGGGAAGATGCTGGAGAATATCTTCCTGCCCCTTTTTGAGGCCACAATCAACCCCCAGGATCACCGAGAGCTTCATCTTTTCCTCAAATATGTAAGTGTGGGTGGTGCTTCAGGTGATGTGCCCAGTGGTGAAGGGAAGAGAAACTTCCAAGTGGGTTGGGTCAGGCTTCCCTTCTCAGATCCTGTCACTCTGTGCCCCAGGCAGGGGTGGCCGATCCCAAGAAACTGAATTTCCAAAATAATGAGTTTGCTCCGGGTAGGGGAAGTCCCCTTCTCCTCAGGGGCAGCCCTGGGATGTGGATGGGGTGCCAGGAAGACAGCAGTGGGGAAAGACTGAAGAGTCGGTTCCTGGCTGGGTGGTGCTGGAAAGACTGGATTCTGTCCCCAGAAGCGCCCAGCAGCACCCCCAGGTCTTTAGAAATGTAGACAATCAGTGCTCTTGCTTTTACCTCATAACAATGGTCCTCACGTCTTGTCTGGTTGAGTACACAAGCCCGACAACATGCATTTATCTAGTTGGCTAGTTATGGGAGAGGGGAAGAAGGGATAGAGGAGAAGTTAACCAGAAAGGGTATAAGTGGGGCAGGCCCTGATCCCTCCCTCTGGGTTCCCAGAATGGAGATGGCTGTAGACAGTGAGAAGCAAGTTCAGTACCCCATGGAGGTTCTGGGGGTCTGACAGGGAGGGAGGCAGAGAAGGTTCTGGAGAGCTGGGGGTGTGGGAAGGGGTGATGGGGTCTCTGTGTGTGTGTATAGGGGGCTGCTAGGAAATGTTTGGGCAGGCTGAAGGACGTCATTGAATTTATGTTTTAGACAAACACCATGCTGGCTGTTGTATGGAGAAAGGCCGGGAACAGACGGTAGCTAAAGGTGGGGGGAAAGGGGCAAGATGAGAGCCAGGGGGCCTGCTCCAGCAGTAGAGACAGATGCCGGGGACTTGCACCAGCAGAACAGCTCACAGTTATGAGTGTTTGCTGCCTGCCCAGTGATCCACACCATGACATGGTTTTGCTTCAGCTTCATGATTACCTGACTCCACGTCATTTTGTTGGTGTTCATGCTGGGCAGAATTATTACATGCTTGCTGTATGAAGCACTGTTAATGCTTCCACGGATTGTCTCATTTAATTCAGCCCAGTGAAGCTACTTGCTCCAATCTACATATGAGGAAATCACATGAGGCTCAAAAGTGGTAGAACTGGAATTCATATCCAGGTGTCTGATTCCCCAGCAGGTGTTATTACCCTCATGCTGTAGTGCCTCCCAAGTAGGAAAAGTGAGGCATATGCAGATGGCAGGCCAGGGCTTCTGGGCAAGCGGTGGGCATGGTTGCAGCATCGACAGGACCTGGGCAAAGCCTGAAGGTGAGCCCGGAGGAAGAATCTAGGGTGCCTCCCCAGTGCCCGGCTTTGTGGGAGAGTGGACCCTGTGCCTTCAGAGGTCACTAGAAGTGGGGGAAAAGCACGCTTGGGGAGGAGGAGGAGTTGGGGATTGGACATATTTTGTGCTTGAGGCCCTCCATCTGTTGAATACAAAGCTGAGAAGAGGGACTGTTGTTACCTCCATGTCAGGCCCTGGAGAGTTCAGGTAAGGCACGGGGCTAGTGAGTACAGAGCAGGGCTCAAGGGCCTCCCTGGCCCCCAGACCCATCCAGGCCATGCTGGGAGCTGTGGTGGCAGCCATGTCATTGCTTTTGACACGTGTTTCTATGACAGGGAAGATTCCGCAAGGACCCTCATGGTCCCTTGCTCCTCTGGGCACCTACTGCCCATATAGGAATGGCAGAGGCTGGCAGACCTGGCCAGGACTCCCCAGTTTGGGCCAGTTGTGGAGCAAGGTGGAGTCATTCAGAGGCTCCTTCCAAAGTGCTGTTGCGGCTGAGTAAAAGTGGGGGAGATGCGAGCAGAACTACTCCTTTGTGCTGGCCGCGAGGCTGTATCTTCTGTAGGTACATGTTTGGTCAGGGACTGGGAGCAGGTGACCAGGCAGCCAGTGACCAGGGTGGTGCCCCCAGGGGCAAAATTTGGGTCTCAGCTGAGGTGCAGCTACTGTGGAAAGACAGGAAGCTCAGAGGGAAGTTCCCAGGGAGGAGTTGGGGGGCAGAGCACTTCCCTCCTGGGAACCACAGCTCACCCTCCAGGGGCCCTCCTGGATGGGGCCCACCTTGACCTGTTTGTGAGGCACTGAGACTGGTTTCCTGTGGCCTCACCTGGTACATCCCAGGGGCATCCTCCACTCACAGCCCCAGAGACCAGACCCAGAGTCCATTTAGGTTCAGAGACTGGTTGTCTTGCGTGGGCAAGCTCCCTAAGCGTTTTGGGTCTGGTTTGTTCATAGTCAAGCCCTCCCTCACAGGATGGCTCTGAGTGTTATATTAGCTGATGTGTGGTAAGTGCATAGGGCCTGCCGTATAGTTGGCCTGTCCCATTCCCCCTCACAGCTGTTGTCACTGCTGCTGATGGCAATTTCTGCTAGCTACCCTGCAGTGTTGGCCTTCTCCTTGGCACAGCAGAGGGATGGGTTGTGGGTGTGGCTGGTCCAGTCTGAGTTTCCCCTCTTACCATCACCACTACCACACTAGGGCTTCGCACTCTCCAGTCTGGCCTTCTGGCTACTTTTAGAAGCCACAGAGGGACAGGTTATGGCATCGTCCCCACTTCCGATCCCTGGGAGGAATGTGGCCTCAGTTAGGCTATGGGGTCCCCAGCTGACGGATGAACCTGGGAGGCTTGGCCCCCAAGGCCTTTGGCAGCTCATCTGCCTCAGCTTGATGCAGGACCCCTCCTCCTGCCCAGGTGACAGGGTTTGACAGCGTGGATGATGAATCCAAGCACAGCGACCACATGTTCTCAGACAAGAGCCCCAACCCAGACATCTGGACCAGTGAGCAGAACCCGCCCTACAGCTACTACCTGTACTACATGTATGCCAACATCATGGTGCTCAACAACCTCCGCAGGTGGGTGAGCCCAGCCCCTGCACACACGTCTGTGTGCCCTCACACCTCACACCCGGGGTCATGCCCCAGCACACAACACAGGTCACAGTATTCACAGAGCCATGCACACATGCAGGCATGCTGCTATGCCGCAGACATGATCGTACAACACAGCCAGACTTTATGCCCGTACACACATGTGTGCATACATATACCCACCAAGAGCTATGCGTGTATCTGTTCATCCCTGATATGATACAGACATGGGACATGCCAACACACACGCATGTTCTTTCCACCGCACCAACAGTGTGCACACATGCATCTATCCATGCAACCGATTATTGTATGTGACAGGCACTGTCCCAGGCACTAGACATCTAACAGAGAACAAAGTAGACTAAATCCACGCCATCGTGGAGCTCACATCACTATCTTATCTGCACAGGCTCCCACCAGTGCTCACACACACAGGGCACGTAAGGCGGGAGTTGGGTGCCCAGAGCAGCAGACACTGAGCTGTTCATCCCCACCCCCTTGCAGGTGTAGCCTCCCTCCTGCCCCTGCTGGGCCATGGGGCCTCTCTAGCTCAGCCTAAGCCAGTGCAGCCTGTGGAGGTTTCGGATGGACCATGATTGAGAGGAGATGGCCTGATGTTGGGGTGGGGCAGTCCAGGCTGAGCTGCTGGAGGGAGGGGCTTAAGTTCTAGCTCTAGCTGACCTGCCCAGGGGTTTTGAATGCCTGACTCCACCCTCTGGGTTTACCCATATTTATGACAAAGTGGTTGGACTCCATGGTTTCACATGGCCTTTGCTGCTCTGAAGGTCTGTGAGTCTAGGCTACAAGACGTGGTAAAGAGGGGAAGGTCAGTAGTGGACACAGCAAGTTCTCTTTGTACCACTAGGTCCCCTTTCTGTTCCCCAGAGATGGCATCTTTTGGTTCTGAAGATCACTGGACCTGGCTCTCTGTATTTTGCAGGGTGGGGTGGTAGTTTCCAGAGTGCCCTGTGTCAGCTGTGTTGACTCTCCCATGGGTGACTGTCTTCCCTGGAGTAGGTCCTGAGCTAGGAGTACACGCCCCAGGCCTGTGCGGCCCTACGTACAGTGGACTAGGGGTCCTTACTGACTAAGAGCCTCACTTCTGCAGGGAACGAGGCCTGAGCACTTTCTTGTTCCGGCCTCACTGTGGAGAGTCTGGCTCCATCACCCACCTGGTGTCTGCGTTCCTGACTGCTGACAACATTTCCCATGGGCTACTCCTCAAGAAGGTAACCAGACCACTCACGGAAACCTGCCCTGCAATGATGGTCCTGCCATGGGCTCCCCTGGGGAGGAGTGGGATCGCTTGGTTTCCTGTCTGCCCTCTGGGAGGCTCTGGCCAGTGACGTTAAAAGGCTGGAGTCTTTTTCTGGGTTGGGCTGTCTGTAGTCATCTTGGTTTCATATTTATCATATTTAATTATGAAAAGAATATAATCAAACATATTGCAATTTGGATCTTCCAAAAGATGGAGAAATGGAAAAAACAAACATTATTGCTATTACTTTAAAAGAAATAGCCATTATTAGCTTTTTCGGATTTCTAATTCTCATCTTTTTTTTTTTTTTTTTTTTACCAGAGCAGATTTCTAATGTGCTTATTATGAGCACAGATTTTTTTTGTTTTGTTTTGGTTCTACTTTGTCCTTTAACTTTATATAACAAGCATTTTTCTGTGCTGCAGCATTTATGCTCCTCATCCTAAAGGCTGTTGGAAGGATGGCCCACCACTTGGATGGTCTATAATTGATTCAGCTAGTCTCTGATTATTCGACAGAGTCTATCAAATTTTTGCTTGTGTAAATAACCACGAACTCTGCCCATTTGGTCTTCTCCATATTTTGGATCACTTCCATAAGAAAGATGTTTGCTCAAGCTCCTCTGGTGCCTCTTGTGTCCTGGGGAGGTCTAATTGTGTGTCACAATTCCGTGGGCGGAGGGTGTTACATCAGAAAACCACTCTAGCCCAGTCAGGTCGGCCCCTTCCCAGGCCCCTTCCCATCTCCGAGGAGCCAGAGCGTTTACAGACTCATCCTGGGTGTTTGTGGTCAAAGCAACATCACAAAAGCCCAGCATCTCCTGTGCTGACCCACTGGGGGCAGTACCTGGGGGAGGGGAGCAGAGTATGTAGCCTGGGGTCAGTTTGGAGCCTTGCAGCTGCCTTCTTGCCCTGAGCTGTGCCTTGTCTGGAGCCAAGAAGGCGAGCTCCCAACAGTAGGTGGAGGGCAGCCCAGGAGGAGAGGGGCATGTGATGTATCAGATGAACATAGAGGTGGGGAAGGGGAGGTGGGGATCTGGGTCTGTTGGCTTCAGGGCGCTCTGTTACACAGACACTAGCCGGACCTGGTTTCCACTGATGAATGCTCCTTCCCTCCCTTCTCTGGCGCTTGTCACCTGAGTTTGGTGGTTCTTTTGCAGAGTCCGGTGTTGCAGTATCTCTACTACCTTGCTCAGATCCCCATTGCCATGTCTCCTCTTAGCAACAACAGTCTGTTCCTTGAATATTCCAAAAACCCTCTGAGGGAATTCCTGCACAAAGGACTCCATGTTTCTCTCTCCACTGATGACCCCATGCAGTTCCACTATACAAAGGTGAGGATGTTAGGTGCCCCAGCCAGCCCTGGTCTGCCCTCCCAACTGCACACACCAGAGAACACACTCAGTTCTGCTTTTGGGGTGGGGTTGGTGCCCAGTGAAGGCAAGAGATAAGCTCCTGGGGGGCAAAAAGTGTTTCTTCCAGGAGCCCTGTCTTTGGAGTCCTTGAACCCACGAAGGCACAATTTTATTTTTTTGCCTTCTCCATTTTCCCTTTCTTTGGCATTTACTATCTCCATGATGTTGGTAAAGTTACTTGATCTCTATCTTATTCCTCTTCATCTGTAAAATAGGGATGAAATTGTCTCTATGTCTACCTCTGCTTTATTGTGAGGATCCATTAAGATAATGAACCAGAGTCTAACAGAGTGTCTGAATATAGCATGTATTCAAAATGTTAGTTAACATTTTAATACTATTATTATTATTATTAATTATTATTATTCTACTCTGGATCTGTAGGGCCAGGAAAGAGGAAGGGAAAGGCAATATCATGCATGGGGACCAGCCATTGATTAGTAAAAACATAAGTGCCTGTCGTCTAGGACAGGCTCTCCAAGTTTTTGGTCTCAGGACCCCTTTATAAGCTTTAAGAATTAAAGGCCCTCAGAAAGCTGTTGATTACATAAGCTATATCTAGTTATATTTAAGTGTGTTAGAAACTAATTTGAAATTGAAAAATATTAACTCATTTAAAACTAACATTAACAAGGTTGTGTGTGTCTGGGGGTAGCTCAGTTGGTTAAGCATCTAACTCTTGATTTCAGCTCAGACCATGGTCTCACCATTCGTGGGATTGAGCCCTGCATTGGGCTCTGCACAGACAGTGTGGAGCCTGCTTGGGATTCTCTCTCTCTCTCTCTCTCTCTCTCTCTCTCTCTGCCCCTCCCCTGCTCATTCTCCATCTCCCAAAATAAATACATACTTAAAAAGTAACATTAACAAACCTACCAAATGTTAACATAAATAGCCATTTTTATGGAAACTAGTCATATTGTCCAAAAGCAAAAAAAAAAAAAAAAAAAAAAAAGGCATCAAGAATGGCATTATTTTACATTTTTGCAAATCCCCTTAATGTCTGGTTTAATAGAAGACAGCAGGATTCTTACATCTGCATCTGCATTCAATCGGTTGTGATGCCTTGTTTTTTTATCAAAGTATATGAAGAAAATCTTGCCTCACAAAGGTACATAGTTGGAAGAGGGATGACCTTTCAAAAGGCCTTCAGGACCTTGGATCACATTTTGAGAACTGCTGCTCTAGGTTACAGAGGCAGTGGGGGTGTCCGAGCAGTAATGGGAGAGCTTATGATCAATGGTAGACATTTCACATCCTAGGAGATAAGGCAGAAAGCACAGCTCAAACCCAAATCCCTTTGGGATTACTGTCTCACTACTTGGTCATTTCTCATTCTTATTTAATGTTCCAGCTTTGCTCTTAATACTTTATTCAGATTCACTTTTATTTTGGGGCAATCTTAAGAAAGTGATGTGAAATAAAAAGCAAAGCTACAGAGCAGGTACTAAACATGTACACGCCCAGGGTGATTGTCGCAGTGGAACAGAGGCTGGCATCCACATGACTTGACACAGGGCTTCCAACAGGTGCCGGCCAACAAATCAACGTGTAGGGGTTCTTTGACACCTCTCTCTTTGGAAACCTGAGAATTCACCAAAGATGATCTTACGAGTTCATAATTTAAGGGGGTGGGAATGTTGTTTGGTTTTCCAGGTGGCAGACATTAAAGAAAAATTAGATCTGCAATGTCTGTTGATGTTTCTAGCTTTGGGAATATGTGAACGATTGAAATGGATATCCTACCATCTCATATATTTGCTTTTTGGGGGGGCGGATCTAGGAAGCACTTATGGAAGAATATGCAATTGCCGCTCAAGTGTGGAAGCTGAGCACGTGTGACCTGTGTGAAATCGCCAGGAACAGCGTGCTGCAGAGTGGCCTCTCCCATCAGGTATGGTGTGTGATGGCACTGCCTTCTGTCCCTCTTGTCCCTTCAACACACATACAATGGGTGCCTGCTGCATGTTAGGCACTTTCTAGGCTCTGAGATCCGTGAGGATGACAAGCAGGGTGAACGCTGAAACTCTCTAGGGGAGACCCCTGAATTTTCAAGGCTGCTCTTTCACCCTTTCACACCTCAAACGTGACCTCCTCCGAGAGGCCCTCCCTGATCACCATTCTACCACAGCCACACACTTGCCATCATTCTCCAGCCCTTTAATCTGTTTTTCTTCATAACATTTATTACTACTGACATTGTAATATGTAGTTATGTGTTTTCCCGTCTTTCCTTCCAGAATGTAAGTTCCATTAGACGGTTTTGTTCAGCATTATATCCCTAGGGCGTAGAATAGTCCCTGGCACATAGTAGGCACTCAGTATTTTTTGGATAGTGAATAGTACTTACACTGAATAAAACATTGTAGGGATGGGACCTGGACATCGGTAATTTTTTTTCTAGTTCCCTAGGTGATTCTGATGTGGAGACAGGGTTGAGAACCATTTCTCTACGTGGTGTCTTAGGCTCCTGGGTACCTCCCTGGGGTGGTGTCACTGGTACAGGAAGAAGCCGCATCGGTGCTGCTCTTATTGGATGCTGATGCAGAGAAGAGCTAAATGTTCACGATTCAATTGTGCAGACCCGCTTCCTAAGACTGTTTGCCCCTGTCAGCTCTCAGGAGGGACTGAGAGTCTTCATGCCTTCATCTTGCCTTCTTCATTGCCAGCAGCTCCTGGAGGTCTTATCTTTTTCTTGTGGTCAAGGAAAGCATAGTCAGAAATGAAGGGAATGAATGTGGGCATCAGGGTGACATGCTCGAGCACATGGGCCAGCAGGAATTTTTAAGAACCCTGTGGGGAACGACGTCTTGGTGAAGGACCAGCTTCAGGGGACTGGTTTGATTTGGTGTGGCTAATGTCAAAGCTGCCGTGAGGATATAGAAAATAAACCTAAGGTATATGGTTTCATTTGTACTTCTCTGGTTCCACAGGAGAAGCAAAAGTTTCTGGGACAAAATTATTATAAAGAAGGACCTGAAGGAAATGATATCCGAAAGACAAATGTTGCTCAGATCCGGATGGCGTTCCGATACGAGACCTTATGCAATGAGCTCAGCTTCCTGTCTGATGCCATGAAATCAGAAGAGATCACAGCTCTGACCAAATAGGTCCAGCAGTGGACAATGCATTTTAACTTTCTGGTTTAATTTCAAGTTTGCTGCGATTAACAGTGGTCAAGATATCAAACTAGGACCGTCCTCCATGTAGAGGATGCCTCTGACTAGTGATTTTGGTTGTACTGTTCACTTTAAGATCTAACATGCCCACTTCTGTTAGTATTTCTGAGTAGTAGATGGTGACTCCTCCTTGGGGATCTGGGAGCTGGACACTTGTCTGTACTCATTCCTAATTTTCCAAATATGTCTCTTGAAACAGCTAGTGCTTGCATTGTTGGGGCCAGGATCTTGCAAGGTCCAGTGCCTACTGACATGAGGTCTGTGTGGTTTTCTGCCAAAATCCTCTATAGACCCTGCAGGCTAGTTGGTAGTTTTTCATTTCAGCCTCTGGCTGGCTGCCTTAAACAAAATCAATTTCAAAGCTCCCTTTCATAAAGGAACTACTTTGAGAGAATCAAAATAGAAAATTTCCTTCTTGACAATTTGCATTTTTTATGAATTTCTTAAAATGTTTTACTTAGCCCTCCTATTTAGGAAGCCACATATGCACACTGAACCAATCGCTTCTGTTCTGTGTCTTGGTTTTCTCATCTGAAAAGTACGGGTTTGGACTAGATGAGTAGTTCTCAAATGTTCTGTGAATGCCCCCCGTCCTGGACCACTTCAGGAGGAGGGGGAGGGCAGGGGGAGTGAGGTTCTGGATGCCGCTTTCTTCAAAGCAACTCTTTCATCACTTTTACACTGGGGCTTCTACATATTTTCATTTGAACTACAGACTTTGGAAAACATAGGATTAGATGATCCCTGTTCCTTTTGGTTCTAATATTTGGACTATAGCCCAATTACCATTTTACTTATGAAAAGTTAGGGCCAGAGAGGTGAAATTTGCTTAAGGTCACACAGCTAATAAGTAATAGGACCAGAACTACTTTCCCTACTCCTCCTAATCCAGTCCTTTTCCCCACTGTTCCATTAGGCCTCACAGATGTTAAATTTTACCAGTGTAACCTGTGCATTTTTTTAAGGTGAAATTTCTCCTTTACCTAACATGCAGAATTCTTTAGAAGATATAAGTGGTCCCAGGGGCCAGATAGAAATTGTTTTTAAGACCAAACTGAATTTAAGCTTTACCAATGTACTCTTCATCTGTGTTACTAGTGCCTGGTACATAGTAGGTGCTCAATAAATGTACATTGAATAACTGAATGAATTTCTCTTTTGGCAATTTTTTAAGGATATGTGCTCCAAGTATGCAACAAGCTGCTCAAGGACCTTTCTATTTCTGTGGGCAAATGCAGATGATGACAAGCCTTTCTAAATTATTATAGACTTAGAAGAACTCTATTTTTGCCTGTGAAGATGCTTATTTGACTTTAGATGGTCTTGTCCTGTGACTTTATAATGCTTATCCCCTCTACCGATTAACTCAGCATATGGAACAATAAATGTAGTCTTTTTATTAGACAGACATGTATGCTATCTTCCAGCTAATGATGAAACTAACTGAAAACCCAGTATTTATCTTACACATTCATTATTTTTGAAAAGGCCCCATTTGTATACATTTGTCCTAACTCAGCAATTATTGTACAGTTTTTAATTGTCATTTTATCTGTACCAAGTATTTGTTTTTAATTATTAAATAAATGTCTCAATAATTTAAAACTATCTCATGTTAATACTATTTAAAGCAAAACAAATGAAGAAACAAAAAGCAGAATCAGACCTATAAACAGAGAACAAACTGATGGTTGCCAGAGGGAATGGGGTGGGAGCATGGGTAACACAGGAAGAGGAGTGGTAGACACAAGCTTCCAGTTATGGAATAAGTCACAGGAATAAAATGCACAGCATCGGAAATAAGTCAATGATATTGTAATAGCACTGTACGGTAACAGATGGTAGTTACACGTGTGGTGAGCACAGCATAACATACAGAGAAGTTGAATCACTATGTTGTACACCCAAAACTAATGTAGCCTTGTGTGTCAACTGTACTGAAATAAAAACAATTTTAAAAAAAGATTGGGCATCATGAAAAGTTATAAGTAACAACTACCAATTTATCTTTTACTAAGACTCAGACATAGATGACGTTTATAATGAATACTCAAAAATTTTAAACTGAAGCTCACTAGACCCAGAAGGTGGACCTTTGCTATCTTTTTTCTCTAACTTCTGGCCTGTTACAGTTCCTGAGTAAAACCACACGTGTTCCCTCTGCCTGGATATTACTTTAGTCTGTTCAGCCACCATGTATTCGATTTTACCTGTCCTGCAAACTTTTCAGACACCTTTTTCGGTAGCGCTTTGCTCTTTTATCTCATCACTGTACCTAATTGGCTTTGGCCTTTTGC
Organism: Acinonyx jubatus; assembly: GCF_027475565.1. Taxonomy (NCBI): domain Eukaryota; kingdom Metazoa; phylum Chordata; class Mammalia; order Carnivora; family Felidae; genus Acinonyx; species Acinonyx jubatus. The sequence goes on along the minus strand of NC_069390.1, from coordinate 47,607,759 downwards.
AGGGGCGTGGGGTGGGTGGGGGATGAATCCCTACTTTCTTTTGTGTTCACAGGTGGAATCAAAGGCTATTGTATACTAGCCCATGTTTGTAAAAGAACAAATTTCGAAGCAGGTTATCCCTTACTATAAAAGCCTCAAGTTCATGTATGTGTCACTCCAAACTGCATTGTTGAGATGATCAATAACATTGCTCTTTGCCACATGAAAACCAATCACAGCTCCTGGGTTGGTATGTACCAAGGTGAGTCCTGGGCCTTTACTTCCTTTTATCTTGGATTAAAGCAGAGTTGAAAGCACATCTCTCTGGCTTTCTCTTTACTTGTTTCTGAGTCCTCCACTGGAATATTCATCTTTTTTTGGATTTATACACATGATTGAAGGAGATATATTGGTAATACACCTAAGCACACAATACCTGAACTATGACTGTTATAAAGAACAAGGGTAACTAACTACAATGAAAGGAATACTAATCAGAAAAACATAGTTGCTTGGAAATTTAAAAATCCTCAACCTTTAAATAAGTATTTTATCAGAAAGATCGAGGATGCCAGAGAGTAAGACTATAAACAGTTGCAAGATTATCAAAATGTATCTCTGAGGAGGCTTATGTCTTTTGGTACCAAAATGTGTACTTTTCCAGGATGCTGTACATCAGTAAATTGAAATATAAACTGCCATTCCTTCTTATAAATGGCTTTCCTCTTCTCAGCACTAAGATTCTAACATGCTTTTCTAATTATACTCTTTAACTTTGGAAATGATTTTACAAGAACCACAAAAAAAACACTGTAGTATTTTCTTTTTTCTGTCCAACAGGGTAAATAAGACATGAGAACAAATGAAAATCTGTTGTCAGCTATGTATATTATATTGTCATTGTGCTGCCCATCATAAATGGGAGTGATCAGCTGACTTCCCTAATCTCCAAGCAGTTTTCTTATTCCTCGATAGACAAAGTAAGCTTCACTTAAGAAAGAAAAAAAAAACAGTTAAAAATACAAATTCTTTGGACTGCCTTTTAATGAATCCAACTTTCCACTGTTAATCACAGAAATAAAAGATAATTTCAAGCAGCCTTATTACCCAGATATAGATTAGGTATAAGGAAGTTGAGTTCAATTTGAAATGACTTTTAAAACATAGGACGCAAACACCACAACTCCCCAGAGCACAATACAAAATAGTCCTCTAAGGAATATAAACATTTAGTATAGAAGAATGTGAAACTACGTAAGAAAAGAGTCTCTTCAGTTAGCTAAAATTTACTTGCTAAAGATTATTTATTGCACAATATATCAGTTTGTCCTAAGAATAAAGCAGACACTATTATTCTCAACTTCTAAATTCAGTACGTAGTCAAATACATTTTCTCAAACTAAAGTTCTACAGCATCACAATATGAGTAAACTCTTTGTTACTGAGTTAGGATAGGGAAAACATTTTAACTTCTAAAACAAATTCCTTAGAGTTCATGAAAACATTTCACAAATCCTAGAAGGCACACATTATATTTCCTATCATAGTAAGTGCATTTAAGTACTTCATATTTAAAAAAGACAAAGCTGTACAGAATACAAAAAGTGTACATTTTATCCATGAAACAAATTTACAACTTTTATGATTAGTTATAATAGTAGAACCTACCTAACATTCACATCTAAAGAATTATCACCCAGTTAATGCAGTAGGCAAAAACCTGTGCTCACTGATTTAATAAGACTAACAAAAACTAAGAACTTTCTACTTCACAGTAGATCAGTTAGTGTCTTGGAGCTCATATTGGAAAGTAAAAAGGTTTGGGCAATATCAGGTCGTTGAGCTTACTGTTAAATAATTCCTTGAAAGGTGAAGGATTCTGGGGGATAAGATCATTGGCTATACCTGGAAAGATCCAAAAACATGTAAAGCAACTTTGTTCATTTTCAGAAACATTCTTCAATTAGGCAATCTGAGTTAGACTCAGCAAGTCTAATCCAAAAGGACAATTTAAAATCTTAGAGCTGGAAAAGATCTCAGAGATCATCCATCCCAAGGTTTTCAAAATCTGTCCCATGGGATACTAAGACTTTGGGGAGGAGATTCAGCGTTCTACAAATCTGACTTGAATTAAAAAATTTTTGGTGGGGGTGGGGGGGGGGGACCCTGGGTGGCTCAGTCGGTTAAGTGTCTGATTTCGGCTCAGGTCATGATCTCATGGTTTGTGAGTTTGAGCCCCACGTCGGGTTCTGTGCTGACAGCTCAAAGCCTGGAACCTGCTTCAGATTCTGTGTCTCCCTCTCTCTCTGCCCCTCCCCTGCTCGCATTGTGTCTCTCTCTCCCTCAAAAATAAACAAACATTAAAAAAAAATTCATTTAAAAAATAACTCCCATCATACAACTACATTACTAAATAAATTCGACTATCCTGGATACCACCAATGCATTAATACATGTTTTTATTGGTTGACTTTATAATATTTATTGTGGTATATAGTTATATAAGGAAATTTATATTAATAAAATATGACCTTTATATAGAGGGGTAGTGTGTGTGGGTATATAGCATGTATGTGTAGGGGTTCTGAGTAAGATTTTACCTGGGGGGGGGGAAAGTTCTACTGCTAAAATAAAGTGTAAAAAGCACAGATAACATCTCAGTTTCTAACGCAGGAACCTACAAACCAGCAGCAGGGACTTTCTCAAGGTCACACAAACCATCAAGCACATTGCCAGGTGGATATGATAGAGCCCCTCGTGCTCCACAGTGGTGTTTAGCTATTTGGTCCTGGACTGTCTCCATCATGAATGTCAACCAATTAGTTATCAATATTTTGGGGGTAAAATCAAGCTATCTTTGGTCAGACATTTTTGGGAGGGAAATGAATTATTTAATTTGCATGCCTATTAAAATCCTGATATCCAGGGGCACCCAGGTGGTTCAGTTGGTTAAGTGTCTGACTCTTGATCTTGGCTCAGGTCATGATCTTGCGGTTTGTGGGTTTGGGCCTGTGTCAGGCTCTGTACTGACAGCACAGAGCCTGTTTGGGATTCTGTCTGTCTGTCTGTCTGTCTCTCTCTCTCTCTCTTTGCCCCTCCCCTGCTTGCTCTCTCTCTCAAAGTAAATAAATAAACTTTAAAAAATAGTTTAAAAAATCCCAACATCCAAAAATTCTGCCATCATTACGCAGCAACTTAAATTGTGTACTTTGGTATTTTGGAAAATAGTAATATTTGCAATTATACATAATAAGTCAAAAAAGTTACATGGAATGTTAACATATCTTTTAAAGGAGACATCAGGTTCTAGTTTTATTATATGCTAATATGTTAATGCTTAACATAAAACAAAAATTTTACTTTATAAGCAAAATTTTTGAAAAATGAAGTGTCACTAAAAATCATAATTCCATTATGACTATACTCTCTGAGTATTTCAAAGGAAGTACAGTGAAACAGTAGAAAGCCAAATTATCTCCTGATTTTCAGAGGTGTTCATGGTACACGTTTAAAAGGCTGTACCCTATGTTCTTCTCACTTAATGACATAAGAAATTTAAAGACTTTGAGACTTCAGAAAGATGCCTTCAAGTTAAGAAAATAAAGGCACCATGAACCAATATTGAATGATTTACCATAATTTGGAAATACAAAATTCAGGATCTGTGAAGAAGAAAAATTTCCTTCTGAAACTCCAAGATGCAAGAGCATTATCAAAAGCTATTTAGAACAGTTTTCCAACTATGGGAAAGCATTTCCCGATCAGCCAAGAAGATTCCCCAGCAGAAATCCATTTACAAAGCGAAGTCACGCCCAGCTTTATAGTCCTCACCCAAATTATACAGCATGGAAAAAAAAAAAAAAGACTTTTAAGTAAAAAACATGTAGTTCCAAAACACATTGCTACAGTTATGAAATAATTGTGGATCGTTTCAAGTAAAATTAAAGGAGCAATAATTAACCACAAGGGGGCATACACACTCCTTAGATTCCAGCAGAAAGACTAAAGTAGTAACCTGCACTTTGATATACTCTACATTTTCAGTCACTTCAAATTTTCTCTCAGATGGCTACACTTTTTAACATTCAAAGTTTATTTTAAACCTAACTAAATAGATCCCAGAATACTCCTGCCCTGAAAAATAGTGTTTCAGAAGTCTCTGGAAATGTTGCTGTTACCTCAGCAAAGGATTCAAGAGCAATTAGTTCTAATATATATTAGAACAGATAAATAATAGAAAAATATGGTCTAAAACAGTAGCAAATTTTAGTTTACTATAAATGGAAGACATAGCAAGTTTATCAAAAGAAATGGGACAAACTGTCAGAACAGCGAAAATAAGAGGGTAGGGAAAATTGATATCTCTGCGTCTGTGCCACAATATCCCTGCATTCTTCCCCCATGACCAAAGTGTTTGCAGCTTGTAATAGCAACAGAAGACCTTCACCCCAAGGTCATGGTATAAGGGGCTGGCCTGCCTCATCAGCCATGTTAAGAATATAGTTAGCCATATCATCTTCAGTGGGTGCATCTGACACCACCCAAGATTCATTTGCTCCAGTCATCTGTAGGCGACAAATAGGGCAATTCCTGTGTCGATCACTCCTATCAGAGAAGTCAAATAAAGAACAGTTTGTTTTTAATTCTTTAAAAAAAAATAGGTGTGTTTGAAAAGTAATCCATGTACATGGTTTAAAAAAAGTAAACAGCATAAAAGTATACCGTAAAAAATAAATCTCTCCTTCCTACTCCAATCTTTAATTCTTATCCTCAGGGGCAACTACTGTTACCAGTTTCTTATATATTCTTCTAGAGATAGACTACACATGATTAAGCTCGTGTGTATATATACATTACTGCTTTTTTTACTTGTCAATATATCTTTTTTTTTTTTTTTTTTTTTTACTTGTCAATATATCTTATAGGCCATTATGTGTTAGTACATGTTAGAGCTGTCTGTTCTTTTTAAACATACACTGTGTGGACAGGCCATAATTCACTTAACTCATCTCCCACAGAAGGACATTTAAGTTTTCCCCTATCTTTTACAGCTACAAAGTGTAAAAGATACAGTTAGGGGAATGGAAGCATTCAAGGTTTAAAACAGAAGATGAAACTTACATGTAGAATAATTTTTCTGACAGGGAAAAAACATATATGATCACTTAAATGAGATTATGTTTTCCACAGGGATTTTTCTGCCTTGACAAATATTATTTTGGAAATTTCAAAAATACCACATTTGAGCCAGAAACATGTCATGCAGGGAAAATGTTTTTCTCTTCATTTCTCAGTGAAATCTGAGACCAAAGTAATTAAATTATATCAATTGCTCTTTGGCTTTTGTGCAAAAATTTAGAAATCTGTTCCAAAAACTAAATGTGAAAGCTAGAGCTGGCATATATTATTCAGATTCATTTCTGGTTCCTCAGAGATATTTTATAAGATAATAATGTGTTCTCTTCTGTGCACAAAAAGTCTCAATTTTAAGAGTCAACTTCTGTTTCTGGCCAATAGGGACCAGATTTATCTTCCCACTTAAAACAATGAAAACACTGGAAAAATACATGAAACAAGGCTTTCAACACTGGACATCATCAGATAACACAGGACAATAATCCCTGGGGATGAGAAGCAAAGAAGGTGAGCCCTATAATTGCCCCAGCTTATTGTCTTGAGAGCCTTCAGGCTGTAGAGCAAGCAGGAGAAACCCAGATGGAGCCTGGCAGACTCTCTGAGTTGAAGAGACACAGCTGAGACTCTTGGGAGGCCAAGGCAGCTAGAGTTCACAGGGCAGAGTACTGAAGTACTTAACTGCAGAAAGTTACACAAAGGGAGAATTCTGGAATCTACTGAAGGTCTCCTTAGAATATATTCAGCAGAGTTATGATCAGTGTGTGCATGTGAGGCTCAGGAATCACCCAAAAGAATGTGAAGGAACACTATCCAAAACTCACACAGGGCCTGGGATATTGCCTGCTTTCACCAGACAGACTGGAAAACCTTGTAACTCATGGAGCATTGAGCAGAGTACTCTGAAGGGTCCTCTGAAGGCCTCATTAGTGGGACATAATTAGCTCTCAACTAAACACTGCTCTGGTCCTGCCTAACAAATCATAAAAGCAAGACCCAAAAGGATCAAACTGTTCTAAGTAACTATATTCCAGAACAAAGCTCAAGGATATTTATAGGAATACAAAAATATCCCGTACCCAAAAAGGTAAAAATCACAGTGTCTGGCACCCAGTCAAGAACTACCAGGCATAAAAAGAAGCAGAAAAATACAACCCCAAATGAAGAGGAAAAATCAATCAAAACCAATCCAGAGCAGACACAGATGTTAGAATTAGCAGGGAAAGAAAATTAATGGTTATAACGATCATATTCTATGTATTAAAAACACTAGAGGAAAGACCAAACATTTGAAGTGGAGATATAGAAGATATTAAAAACATTTTTTAATGTTTATTTATTTTTGACAGAGAGAGAGAGACAGAGCATGAGCAAGGTGGGGGGGTTGGTGCGGAAAGAGAGAGGGAGACCCAGAATTCTGAGCTGGGTTCAGCACAGAACCCGATGTGGGGCCCGACATCACGGAGAGTGAGATCATGACCTGAGCCGAAGTTGGACGCTCAACTGACTGTGCCACCCAGGCGCCCCAAGATATGGAAGATATTTTAAAAACTCAAACTTCTTGACATGAAAACTATAATGTCTGCAATAAAAAATACACTGGATGGGATTACTGACAAACTAGACATTGCCAAAAAAAAAGGTTGACAAATTTGAAAAGATCTAGCAATGTTAAATCTCCAAAATGAAAACATAGAGAAAATGATTTTTAAAAGGAAAAGAGCAACAGTGAGCTGTGGGACAACTTTAAGTGGTCTAATATATGTGTAACTTGAGTCCTAGGAGAAGAGTGAGAACAAAAATATATTTAAGAAAATAATGACTGAAAATTTTCCAAAATTGATGATGCAATAAGCCTACAAATCCAAGGAATTCAGTGAACACTAAGCACAAGGAACGTGAAGAAAACTACTAGAAGGCATATCATAATCAAACTTCTCAGAATCAATGATAAAAAAAAAAACAAAACAAAAAAACAAACCCTTAAAAGCAGCCAGAGGAAAAAAAGGCATATTATCTACAGAGGAAAAAAAGATAAGAGTGATAGCATATTTCTCATAGGAAACAATGCAAGAAAAATGAGGGTGGAGTGAGAGCAACATCATTAAAGTCCTGAAAGAAAAAATAGTATTAGTCTAGAATTCTATACCCAGAAAAAATATCTTTGAAAAACGATGTTCAGACACTCAAGAACGTTCTATGGAATCTACAAAAAAGCTATCAGAACTAATAAATGGGTTTAGTAAGGTTGTAGAATAAAGGATTAATACACAAAAATCTATTGTAGTTTTATATACTAGCAACAAATGATCAGAAATTGAAATAAAAAATACTCTTAAAATAGCCTAAAATACAAAATAATTAGAGATAAATCTATCAAAGATTTGTAATACTGAAAACTACAAAAATTGATGAGACAAGTGAAGGAGCTGAATAAATGGAGAAATACACTGTGATTGTGGACTAGAAGACTTAATGTTGTTAAGAAGTCAACACTTGCCAAATCAGTCTATTTATTTAATGCAATTTTAACCAAAATCCTTATAGCTTTTTTGAAGAAATTGACAGCTGACTCTAAAACTCATTTTGAAATGCAAAAGAACTAGAATAGGCAAAACAACTTTGACAAAGAAGAACAAAGTTGGAGGACTAACATTCCCTGATTTTAAGACTCAAAGCTACATTAATCAAGGTAGTGTGGTATTGTTATGAAATAAACAGATCAATAGAACAGAAGAGAATCCAGAAATAGACCCATGTGTATTTAAACAAATGATTTACAATAAAGGTGAAGCGGCAATTAGTGAAGGAAAGATAGTCTTTTCAGTAAAATGTGCTGAAGCTACTAGATAGCCATAGGCAAAAAAAGAATTTTGATCAATACCTCACATCATATACAAAAAATTAACTCAAAACGGATCATAGATATAAATGTAAAACCTAAAATTATAGAGCTTCCAAAAGAACAGAGGAAAATCCTTGTCACCTTAGGTTAGACAGATTTCTTAGATATGACACTAAAATCACTATGCTTAAATCACAAACTGATAATTGGACCTCATCAAAATTAAAAACTTCTACTCTATCAAAGACATTCTTAAGAGAATGAAAAGGCAAATCACAAAGTGGGAGAAAATATTTTCAAGTCAAATATCTGATATGTATTCATAATATAGAAAGAACTCTAAAACTTAATACCAAAACAACCCAATAAAGAAGTAGGCAAAAGATGTGTGTGGGCACTTCACCAAAGAAGACAGACAGGTGGTAAATCAACATATAGAAAGATGCTCAACATCATCAATCAGTAGGGAAATGCAAACTAAAACTGCAATGAGATACCACTACACATCTGTTAGAATGGCTAAAATGAAAGGACTGACCGTACTTACCAGAGGGGAGGAGAGTAGGGGATGGGTAAAACAGGTGAAGGGGATTAAAAATACACTTCTCTTGATGAGCACTATGTAATATATGGAACTGCTGAATCACTATATTATACAGCTGAAACTAATATAACACTGATGTTGACACTGGAATTAAAAAAACAAAAAAAACAAAAAACAAAAACAAAAACAAAACTGACCATACTAAGTACTGGCAAGGTTGTGGAGCAACTAGAATTGTCATATACTGCTGATGGCAGTTCAAAATGGTACAACCACTTTTGGAAAACAGGAGGCAGTTTCTTTAAAAGGTTAAACATATACCCACCATATGATCTAGCTATTCTACTTCTAGGTATTTAACCAAGAGACACCCAAAATACATGTCCATAAAAAGACTTGTCTACAAATATATATATAGCAGCTTCATTTGCAATACCTAAAAACTGGAAACAATCCAATGTCCATAATGGGTGAATAGATAAGTAAATTGTGGTATACCATACAATGAACACTACTCAGAAAAAAAGTGGGGGGGGGGACTACTGATAGCTGATAGCATGCTATAACATGAATAAATCTGAAAATAATTCTATTGAATGAAAAAAAAAGAGTGCATGTTATATAATTTCATTTAAAAAGATTCTAGAAAATCCAAATTATTTTATAATGACTAAAAGCAGATTAGTGGTTGTCTGGGGACTGGAAGTGTTGGGAAGGAGACTTTCCAGTGGGGCACAAAATAACTTTTGCGGTGATTTGGGGAGGATAAATTTTTTCATTGTGATGACATTTTTTAGGGGTGTATATATGTCAAAACACCAAACTGAACTTTAAATATATGTAGTTTATTGTACGTCAGTTATAAAGTCACCTAAATGCTTGATTTTTATTTTGTAAAATAATGCGCTTGACTAGCTGATCTCTAAAGTTCCCTCCAGGTCCAATAATCTAATATTCAAGGATTCATATTATGCCTTTTAATAATATATAGAGGCAAAATACAGAAATGAAGACAAAAATGAAGAAAAAGGGAAGCTTGCGATTCTAGACTCAAGTCAGGCACAAATCTTACAGCAAAAGTAAAATGCCAAAATTAAGATATACTGCCACATTTCATAAAGTATAAAAATGTTTTTAACCAGAAGAGGAAGCATGTTATACAATCCAAAGTACTAAAGAACAAAATCTTTTACACTTAACTACACTATTTTTGTATCCTTTGAAGTTTATTCATGTACTTTTCCATTTGATCTGTGCCCATCCCTTGAAGGCAGCAGATAACTTACCATTTATCAATGCACTTCTGACAAAAGCTGTGAGCACAAGGCAGGATGAGGTCAGCTCGACCATCCATACAGATACAACACTCCTCCTCGTCAGTCAGCTGCTTCACCCTGCAGTGTGAAAACGGAGCTAGAGCAACAATATTCTCTGCTGTCATTGTGCTTTAAACTTTGTCTCCAGTGCCTTAGAACGCATTATCAGCATCTGTGTGCCCTCAGCATGAAGCAAAACATGACTCAGGCAAAATAAGACTAAATTAACATCACTTTTAGGGACAGCAAACATTAGGGAAGAAGTACTAAGAGGGACAAATTTCATAAAGACTGGATAATAGATGAACACTGTGATGATCAAAAAGAATACATAAACTAAAACTGGAAATACTCAGGTCTTTCTGAAAATAATAGGCCCTTTTGTTTTTAAATTTTTTTTAATGTTTATTTTTGAGACAGAGCGCGCGTGCGTGCGCTCGTGCACATGAGGGGGGGAGGGGCATAGAGAGAGGGAGACACAGAATCTGAAGCAGTCTCCAGGTTCCATGCTGTCAGCTCAGAGCCCAATGTGGGGTTAGGGCTCAAACTTATGAACTGGAAGATTCATAAGTTATGACTCGTGACCTGAGTCAAGGTTGGACTGAGCCATACAGGCGCCCCCATATTAGGTCCTTTCAATTATATCACATTTACATAAATGAATTCGACCGAAAGAAGATTTATTTGCCATGTAGGATACAAAGCTCTTTAAATTATGGACCTTGTTGGGATGCCTGGGTGGCTCAGTCAGTTAAGTATCTGACTATTTCAGCTCAGGTCATGATCTCACAGTTCATGGGATTGAGCCCCGTGTCAGGCTCCTGCCAGCTCAGAACCTGCTTGGGATTCTCTCTCTCTCCCCTTGTCTTTGCCTCTTCCCTGCTCACTCATTTTCTGTGTCTCTCTCTCCCAAAATGAATAAACATTAAAACAACAACAGCAAGAACAAAATACAGAAAAGCCTAAACATTGCCAGTCATGCTCTAAAATTCACTTGGCATTTCAGTAATGTTTGTACAGCCCAAACCTAGAAAACCAAACAATCCTATAAACAACAAATGACAAAAGGAAATAACAATTTTACTACAATATAGTATTTGGAAACCAGTTGGTTAAGAACAGACCAGAAAATGCAACTGTAAAAGAAGCAATAAAAGAGAAATTCTTGCTAAACATACTCTTAATTTTAAGGTAAAAGACACTGTCAATACAGATTTTCGCTGTCTATTCAGTATGACAATAAGACAGGATGTCAACATGTCTGGATCCACCAAAGACTTTTTCCAATGAGGCATTTACAAATTTAAATTATGTTCATGGTTGTCAAATGGCAACAGGTGGGAGCTTTCACATGCAAAGAGCATTATAGAGAAGGAAAAGAAAGTTTAAATAGAACAATAATATATTAGGCCTGAGTAAACAAATGCCATCAAAGAAAACTCTGGCTGACTTCATTTCTTCCTGTTATAAGAGAGATATTAATATCCTTTGTCATTAAATGCAAACATATAGAGTGGAGAGTGCATTCATGGAAACTGGGTTGATAGAAGCATTACCTGGTGTGAGTCACTTTAATTTTTCTATAATTTGGCACTTAATGTCCTGAAGCACAGATATCCAAAAACTGATCAGCTGAGATAAGAAGTAATGTGATTTAAGATATCACAAAGAGCACCAGCAAATATTACTGAGATTTCAGCAGCTTGCATATTGGAAAAGAAGAGAAACATGGTACTTATGCACTGTATACCTTCCCATCCAAAGACTAGCCTGACACGATGTTACAGATGATGAGTTTTCATCAGGGTCTTCAGAGGTGGAGCTCATTGCCAATACTCCTGATGCTTGACTTGTGATGTCTTTATAAAGCTGAATAAACTGGTACAAATTCATGATCCGTGATGCTTCCACGATGCCAGTGCTTTTGTTAATCTATAAATACAAAGAAAATGAAAAAAAAAGTTCATAATTTCTTTGACCAATTTTTTTTTCAAGTTTTTATTTAAATTCCAGTTAGTTAACATGCAGTGTAATATTAGTTTCAGGTATAGAATTTAGTGATTCATCACTTACATACATCACCTGGTACTCATCACAGCAAGTGCCCTCCTTAATCCTCATCACCTATTTAATCCATCCCCCTTCTCTAATCATTTTTCCCAAGAGGGGGGGAACAGATATTTAGTCAAACATCCTAGGAAATAAAATTTTTCAAGGTTTGCAAACTACCTAACAAGAGAGAAAAAGTCTGTCTGAGCAAATGAATAATAAATGTCATGTCTCCTACATTTATGGAAGTCAAAGTACTTGCACACATGTATCTCATTTGATACTCAAAATAACCCTGTAGGCATCACCCTGTTTAGAGTTGATGATGTCAGATGACTTTCCCAGACCTAAAAAATGAATTTCAGAGACCAGTATTGACAATTCTTTTTAACTTCTTAACGAATTTCTTAACTAAAAGATTTATTTGAATCCAACAACCACATGCCATTCTACTATAACTGAAACAACCAACTGCTTTCTTGAATATATTAAGTTCTATTTTACACTAAAACTTCCAAACTAAAGAAAGAAAATTACACTAAAGTAAATCCTAAGAAAAAGTGGCTGAATTCTTCCCAGAAGGCTATTTTGTTTTGGCAAAAAAACTCATTTAGTATAAAGTGGAACCAGTGGCCTACAGATTGTACCTCTCCCCACCCTCGCTTACATTCTTTTATTATTATTATTTTAAAGTTTATTTATTTATTTTGAGAGAGAGGGGGGCAGATGGAAAGAAAGAGAATCCCAAGCAGGCTCAGATGGATAAAAACAATACAATTCATGAAGTTCCTTTTTTAAAGTTTATTTATTTATTTTGAAAGAGACAGAGAAAGACCGAGAGTACAAGCAGCGGAGGGCCAGAGAGAGAGGGAGAGAAAGAGAATCCCAAGAAGGCTCTGTACTGACAGCACAGAGCCTGAGGCAGGGCCAGAAATCACAAACTGTGAGATCATGACCTGAGCCAAAACCAATAGTCAGATACTTAACTGACTGAGCACCCCAGGTGCCCCTCATGAAGTTTCTTAATAGCCATTGTAGTCCATAATTTTAATTAACCCATTAATTTTTCTAATATTATTTCCATAAAATATTTCATTTAAACATCATTTAGATTAGCTTTTATAATGAATTAAATATTATTTGAGGATAATCATGGTAGTAACAGTCAAGACAAGGTCTTTTTGTAAATACGAAGGTTATAGCACAATTGTGTTTCAGTCGCTTAAGATTAAGAAATATGAGGAGTGCCTGGGTGGCTCAGTTGGTTGAGCATCCGGCTTCGGCTCAGGTCATGATCTCGTAGTTTGTGAGTTCAAGCCCCACGTTAGACTGCTGACAGCTCAGAGCCTGGAGTCTAATTCAGATTATGTGTCTCCCTCTCTCTCTGCCCCTCCTCTCTCTCTCTCTCTCTCTCTCTCTCTCCTTCCCTCTCAAAAATAAATAAATCTTAAAAAAAAAAAGTTTAAGGAGGCCACTTGTTGTGATGAGCATTGGGGGTTGTATGTAAGTCATGAATCATTAAATTCTATTCCTGAAACCAATACTGCACTGTATGTTAATAAATTTTAAACTTAAAAAAAAGTTAAAAAAATGACAAGGTTTCTATTATGCCTCAGCAGAGAGAACTAGAAAATTAAAAAAAATAAATAAAAAAATTGCAAACTGCTTTGATGAAAATGAGTTGCCTTAAAATAAAACCTTGTAATTTTAACCAAAAAATTTTAGCAAGTTATTAATATGTAATTCTACTATACTGTATTACATGATTAAGCGTGGCTCTAACCACCAAAAGAATTTAAGTTCAGAGCTTGAAATCTCTGTTGTCCTCACCTTGGTACAGATCACCCGTACAACCATTTTCCATAAGGCAGAGGAATCAGACCGAGGGAGTACCTCAAAAACAAGATGTTTTCCCTGGCCAGAAACCATTTTAGCAGTTCTGAAAAGAGACAAACACATTTGTTAATTTTATGAAAAGTCTTATAAAATAATGGAGCTATGAAATCAGAGTCAAGAAACACTTTAAAATAGAAGAAAATCTGAAGAAAATACAGAGACAAGTAACAATAATGATTGTAATAATTAGATTCTTAAAACACAGGGACAGAGAATGTTTTGATTATAAACATACAACTAAGTTTTTAACGTCAACAGCATCACTGACAGAATAATAGATCTTTTTATGTCATATCTCAATGGTTTTTTAATGTCTAACAAAGATGTCTAGAAAAAAACACATCTAAGAAATCAGGTACTTAAAGAAAAAGTTTAGCTGGTTTCATTTAGCCACATTTTTTTTTCCTTATGTTTATTTATGTATTTTGGGAGAGAGAGAGAAAGAAAGAGGGGCAGAGAAAGAGAGAGAGAGAGCGAGAGAGAATCCCAAGCAGGCTCCATGCTGTCAGAGTGGAGCAGAATGAGGGCTCTGTCTCATGAACTGTGAGATCATGACCTGAGCCAAAACCGAGAGTTGGATGCTTAACTGAATGAGCCACCTGCATTTTGACTACTGCCTCAGATGCATAAAGTGTGAGAAAAAAATCTTGCTCTTGGTTGAGTCCTAATTTAAGCAACACACACCTCTTTGAAAAAAATTTTTTTTTAAATTTGGGACTGGATCAAGCAAATGATTTGCTCTTTTCCTTTAGCAGAGTAATTTTGAGGGCCACAGGATTCTAACATAAAAATATAACACCTTTAGAGGATAATTCAGTATCTTCCCATTAATGCCAAATTATATCAGATCAAAGATACCTAAGTATTATCATTAGTCACATTTCTCTCTGAGCACCAGTGGGGATATCATACTCAGAGCCAAAGGATGTAGAGTTAAATAGAAGCCACCGAAAATAAAGCAACTAGCTCTAGGTAACAAAGTCTGCTAGTGAAAGAAATTCATCTGTGCCAGCTCTCAGCTGTTTTCTATTAAGCCACGCTTTTTGTATAGGTTTAACTTTATAATTCTCACACAGCATTGCACTTGTGAAATGCCCAACTCTGACCCATATAAATTAGTTTTAGGAACCAAATCCAGTCAGAACATCCTGTGCTAAGTAAATACAAGGAAGATATTCTTTACCATCACCTCTGTATTACACAATAAGCTTAGCTGTGGATGCTTTCACAAGACATATTTTATCTGGTATCTTTAGACCAAAAAGTAAAATTTTATAGAACAGATGGTTTATGTACATAAATTCCGAGACTCTAAAGGGATGGCAAATGTCAATGATTACTCTTCGTAAGAGTCAAAACAATAAACACCAAAAAGCATTCCACTCAGGCACCTCGATCACTCAGTCAATTAAGCATCCGACTCTTGGTTTCAGCTCAGGTCATGATCTCATGGTTGTGAGATTGAGCCTCACGTTGGGCTCCGTACTGGGCGTGGAGCCCTCTTGGAATTCTCCCTCTCTCCCTCCCTTCCCTCCCCCCCCCCATGCTCTCGCTCTTAAAAAGTTAAAAAAAAAAAGGCATTCCATTCATTATTCTATTAAATTTAATCTATTTTTGCTCCTTAAGAATACAGTCCCAGAAGTAATGCCTCAAATACTACCATCTATATAATCTAAAAAAGGAAAAAAGAAAAAGGCTAAAATTTTATGACTATATTTTTATTATAAAAGATCAGACAACATGTAAATATACCCAGTAAAATGTACAATCTCCCTTCACTGCCCCCCATTTCCAGCAATTCCCCAGAAACATTGTATACATACTTACAGTTCATTTTCTATGCATTTATATGTATATTCATACAGGATCCATCCATATATCTGTACAGAATTTCTTTTTTTTTATTAAATGAATGAAATCCAATGTTTCTAAAAGATGTTAACTTCTAAGATAACTTTAATGTTTAAGACATTCTTTATTCTTCATGACTGGATAACAGTAGACTCTGTATTTTAATAGCTTCTACACAGATCAGTATAAAAACTGATACAATAAAGAATAAACTCTGGGCGCCTGGGTGGCTTGTTGGTTAAGCATCTGACTTCGGCTCAGGTCATGATCTCACAGTTCATGAGTTCTAGCCCTGCATTGGGCTCCGTGTTGGCAGTTCAGAGCCTGGAGTCTGCTTGGGATTCTGTGTCTCCCTCTCTCTATGCTCCTCCCCTGCTTGCACTGTCTCTTTCGTTTTCTCTCAAAAATAAAGAAACATTAAAAAAAAAATTTTGTAAAGAATAAATTCACAAAGAAAAGGCAAAGTTCTATTAGATGTGCTCTTTAAAAAGGCAGAGAAATTTAAATTCCATCTTAGAAATCTATTCAAGAGTTAAAGAGATTTAAAAATGTTAGCTAATTAGAAAATATTAATAAATGAAATACCTTGTCCTTCAGTGGTGACAAATGAATTATTACTATTATGTATTTCTATGGCAAAAATAATGCTCAGTGAACACAGATTTATTTATTAACCAGATGAAATGGCTGATGTATAGAAACCTGACTGCCCTTTGACTATCCTCGGAACCTTTCTCTAGAGTGACTAATTGGCTTATTCTTACTCTCTTCTGTTTATGTAAACCTTTAGGTGTTTCAAACAAGAATTGATTTATAAGCCTATGTTCAAAATCCAGTTTTAAGTTCCTTTGGTCTCTTTTGTTCCTGTTATATATTTTAAAATAGCCACATAGAAAATCTTGTAGTAGGCACTCAATAAATATTTGCTAACTGCTGCAGCTGAAAACATTCAGTCTTACCAATCAATATTTCTGGTTACTTCTCAGACAGTCATGGCATATGGGGCATATGTCAGGGAGGAAAAATAAAATGAAAAAGAGCAAGCCTTACATATCATTAAGTTCAGCTACTCTCCCAAGAAATTCTTCATAAGTTAAGGAGCCACTTTCTCGAACCAATATGACATGTTTTGCTACTTTTTCTGGTAACTTGCTAAGAACCAACTGTGTCTGATCCGAAATTTGCTGTCCCATGATGAAATGATGTCTTGAAATCCAGAAACAGTGTTGCTTCACATAGTTATCTGTCAAATATATATAAAAGTTACTTTCATATATACTATAAAAACAGCAATATACCCATCCCTTCAAGAAAATAAGAAAAACTAGGAATACCTTTAAGTGAGGGTTCAGTAAACTTAAACAAGTCTAAGGTGGAATTTATTTAAACAATTATATTTTTAAAGTAAAGATTTATATTTCTATTTTTAAGATCATATAACTAAATGAAAAAACAAGATTCACTTATGTTATTGGTAGGGTGGTGAACTTCCAATTCCTATAATTTTGTCAACTCAAAAACCATCACAACTGAGTGGCTCAGTTGGTTAAGTTTCCAACTCTTGATTTTGGCTCAGGTCATGATCTCATGATTTGTGAGATTGAGCCCTGACTGATGGGAGTGCATGACTGTGCTCTCTCTCTCTCTCTCAAAATAAGTAAATAAACAATAAAATTAAAAAAAAAAAATTATACACACACACACACACACACACACACACACACACACACACAGAGGCATTTAAGTGCTTGTATATAATAGGAAGCCTGTTTATACGTATAATTTTCAAAGGACATTTACTGACTACTTACCACATGTCAGACTCTTACCTAAGAGCTTCCCATATATTACCTCATTTATTT
This sequence comes from Acinonyx jubatus, assembly GCF_027475565.1. Lineage (NCBI taxonomy): Eukaryota > Metazoa > Chordata > Mammalia > Carnivora > Felidae > Acinonyx > Acinonyx jubatus. The sequence continues at coordinate 47,590,284 of NC_069390.1, read as the reverse complement.
CTTACAACAACCTTAAGGGCGAGGCATTATTATATTCTTATTTTTACAGATAAGGAAGTAGAGCTAAGTAACTTATCTAAAATTAAATGGTAAGTGACCGAGGTGAACTTTGAACTCATGTTTTTCAGATTCTAGTGCTCATATATTTTTTAAAGTTTTTATTTAAATTCTAGTTAACATACAGTGTAATATTAGTTTCAGGTGTACAAAATAGTGATTCAACACTTCCATACATCACCAGTGCTTAGCACACAAGTGTAAAATACTGACATAGTTATTTTTTAAAATTTTATTTAAATCCAGGTTAGTTAACATATAGTGTAATAACAGTTTCAGGAGTAGAATTTATTGATTCACCACTTACATATAACAACCAATGCTCATCCCAATAAGTGCCCTCCTCAATGCCCATCACATATTTAGCTCATCCCCCTACCCATCTCCCCTCCAGCAACCTTCAGTTCTCTGTATTTAAGAATTTCTTATAGTTTGCGTCCCTCTCTGTTTTTATCTTATTTTTCCTTCCCTTCCCCTATGTTCATCTGTTTTGTTTCTTAAATTCCACATGTGAGTGAAATCATATATTTATCCTTCTCTTATTTCACTTTCTAGTACTCATATTTTTAATCACTGATATACCAAGATACATAATCATGATACAATTATATCAGCCAAATAACATTTGTTGAAATACTTTATTTGTAAACGTGCAACTTAATTTTTAATTATAAAATATATGCAAATTAAACACTTTTTTTTGGCTTGAAAGCCTAAGAAAATTAAAATATTAGATAATTTAACCACCTCACATTTTCTGCTTAGAAAAGATAGCACTTTTGCTATCTAATTTCTCCAGGTGTTTTAATGTTTAAAAAAAAATTTTTTTCATTTATTTTTGAGAGAGAGAGAGCACGAGCAGGGGATGGGCAGAGAGAGGAAGACACGGAATCCAAAGCAGGCTCCAGACTCTGAGCTGTCTGCACAGAGCCCAACATGGGGCTTGAACTCAAGAACAATGAGATCATAACCTGAGCTCAAGTCAGACGCTCAACCAACTGAGCCATGCAGGTGCCCACCAGGTGTTTTAAACTTAAAGTTTATATAACTTGTTTTCTAAGTATGAAGGTGATATTTTAGTTGAAAGGCTGGATCACTCCTTTAATAATCTACTAGCAGTATAGATCAATAAGTTATTGAAATGACTTAAAAATGTAATCACAAAACATTTATAACTTTTTTTTAATGTTTATTTATTGTTGAGAGAGATAGAGAGAGACCAAGTGCAAGCAAGGGAGTGTCAGAGAGAGAGGGAGACGCAGAATCCGAAGCAGGCCTCAGGCTCCGAGCTGTCAGCACAGAGCCTGACGCGGGGCTCGAACCCACGAACCATGAGATCATGACCTGAGCCAAAGTTGGACACCCAACCGACTGAGCCACAGAGGCACCCCTGTAATCACAAAACATTTAATAATTACTCTAAAGTCTTGAAGGATGTAATTCTATGAATTGTGGCTAGAGAAGAGTTGAATGTGTTTATTCTGCAAAGTTTTTTTCTTTGGTAAATAATGATTAATCAGAATATCAAGTACTGAGAATATGGTTGAAACAGAAAATAAAGTGTCTATGCTGTCTTAGTCTGTCACTTAATATGAAAATCCCCATTCAACACAAATACTACTACTACTAATAGTAAAAGCAGCTAATACTTTTGATCACTTCCATTGTGTAACACAATCTTCTGAGCACTCTACATATATTCAGGAATTCAGTCAGGGGGACCTAGGTGGCTCCCGACTTCGACTCGGGTCATGATCTCACAGTTTGTGAGTTTGAGCCCCACATCTGGCTCTTTGCTCACAGCAAAGAGCCTGCTTCAGATCCTCTGTCCCCCTCTCCCTCTGCCCCTCCCCCGCTGGTTCCCCTTCTCTCTCTCTCAAAATAAACTTAAAAAGAAAAAAAAGGACTTCAGTCATTCAAATTCCCATAATAACCATTTTATAGATGAAGAAATAGAATAGTTATGGAAACAAGCAAAGAGAGGTTAAAGTAACAAAGTCACATAGCTTACAGTGTTGTTTTGTTTGTTTGTTTTGTAATATAAAGTTAGAAGAACAGGGGCGCCTAGGTGGCTCAGTTGGTTAAGCATCGACTTTGGCTCAGGTCATGATCTCGCCATTTACGAATTTGAGCCCCACGTCGGGCTCTGTGCTGACAGCTCAGAGCCTGGAGCCTGCTTCGGATTCGTGTCTCCTCCTCTCTCTGCCCCTCCCATGCTCATCCTCTGTCTCTCAATAATAAATAAAAATGTTAAAAAAATTTTAAATAACTAATAAATAAAAGTCCTTCCCAAGAAGGCAGTAACTTCACACTGATGTATACTACGTATATACACGTGCACTATTGTCCTTATTTTTCCTGTTCTAATTTAAACATGTGAAATATCATTAGGAGCCAATGGTAGTAAACAGGTGTTAGGAAGCCACTGTGTTACCACGGTCTTTTTAAGGCAATGGAGATACAACAGTGAGTGAAAGAAACATGTTTCTTGCCATGATGGAGCATTTGATACAGTGGGGAAGAGACAACAATCACACCATTAAATACATAATTATAAAATGAGAAGAACTAAGCCAAACAAGTACAGGATGCTACAAAAGCCTATAAAAGGGAGGCTTGATGTAGTATTGTGTCAGGGAAGTCATGCACAGACAACATTTGATTTAAGAAGAGGGACAGAGGAATGGAAAGGAAAGGCCATTCCAGGCAGAAGTTACAGAAAGTGTGTAATGGAGGAAGGAACATTGTACGTTTGAGTCAATAAAAAAAAGGCTAGAGTGACTAAAGCAGAGGCAGAGGGAGAGGGAGAGGGAGACTGGTATCAAGAGACGACCTGAAGACAAGCCTGCATGCCTGTCCAACCTGTGGATGGCTAAAATTGGTATGAATGAATAATGTCCACTGAAGACTAGGATTAAGACTGAAATAGATAATGATTTTCTGAAATGGAATAAATTATTTCAAATATGACAAAGTTAAATCCTTAATATTTTTTGAAAAGCCAATTGCACAAAAACACAAAGCTAAGATGTGCTTAAAAGCAGTTAAAAAAATATAAAAAGTCTGAGAGTTTCAGTCAAAATAAGCCAACAGTAAATAAGGACAAAAAAAGATATTAAGATAATCCCAAACTCTTGCTAGAAGCAGATGTCCAAAGCAAGACCCTAGTCCTATTGTTCTCTGTAATGGGTCCACCACATTGTAGTTCTGTAATCAGCTCTAAGCACACATTTTTAAAGGGCATTAATCATTTGAACATACCTGAGACAGTATACAAGATGTTATGGATCTAGCAAAGGAAACAAAGTGATTTATTTTAGATAAGCATAATTCAGTAACAACCAATAGGTTTGTTCAAACATTTAAAGAGATTTCATGTACAAGAGTAAGATTTATATAATTACAGTGAAAATACTGGCCTATAAGTGTGAATTAGGCAAACTTCAGGTCAAATAAGAAATTTCTATCATCCACAATTATCCAGAAGTATTAAGGGCTGTCTTGTAATGTATGCGAGCTTGTTTTCACTGGAAGTGTGGAAGTGTTTAAATAAAGATTAGAAGTTCATCTAATGAGTGTTTTAGAAAAGATGTTTGCTTGGGTGAGAAATAGAGTAGGTGACTCCTAACCTAATATTTCATTCCTAAAGTGAAGCTTAAATTCCCTCTAGCTTTCCTGTACCAATCCAATCAAAATGCAATAAAAAATTCTAACCACCGGACTGAAAACTTTAAATTACACCTATATTACTTAACAAAGAAAAAATTAAACTTTTTAAATACACGATCTTAATATTTAGTATAAAACATTTAATGATAATTTAACCAATGTGCCCACCAACCAGATATTTAAAAAGAAGCTTTAGTCACTTATTTATTGAGTTAGAAAATGGTCCCTTTTGTTTCTGAATAGTTTTGATTTGATGCCCTAACTCTGAATAAGGTTTTTAATTTGATGCAGCATATTAACTTGCTATCCTGTAATTGCACTTGGTATCTGGAAAACCTAATCACTAACTCCTCTGATTAATTTTTTTAATGTTTATTTCTGAGAGAGAGAGAGAATGAGAGAGAGAGAGAAAACTAACCAGCGGGGGAGGGCCAGAGAGAGAGGGAGACACAGAATCTGAAGCAGGCTCCAGGCTGAGCTGTCAGCACTGAGCTCCACTTGGGGCTCAAACTCATGAGCTGTGAGATCATGATCTGAGCTGAAGTTGGATGCTTGACCAACTGAGCCATCCAGATGCCTCACTAACTCCTCTGATTAAAAGGCAACACTAGACACTAAGAGAGTCTGGGCAGTGGTTCTCACCCTGGTTCAGTGGATAGGGCCTAGAATTTACAGTTCATTTTGAATACCATAAAATAAGGATAATAATGATAAATATTAATGTCCATCACTAACATAAATATATGATTCTGTGATCTATATGCATTATAAAACCAAAACCAAGGACAGATATTCACAAAAACAGTCTGTTGTGGCCATCCTCGAGTCACCCGCCATAGGTTTTTCAGTGTCCCTCTTCGGTGACTCTGCACATTCTTTTATAAAATAGCACACATCATCAGTTAGGTCACTTGACCATCCCCCTCTGTGAGCTTCCTGAGGATAGCGGCTGTGTTCTCTCTTCTGGTAGATACATAAGCATAAAATAATTGTTTATGAACAGATACAGTAAATATTGTTGACAGATTTTTTAAAAATTATTGTTCATTTAGTATTCTTTTGACTAACTTGTTCATTCATCTAGTCATAACTTGGAAAGAAGTTGAAAATTTTAAAATACATGAAAAAAATAAAATTGTAAAAATTCATCACTAATTTAATGTGTACATGAATTGAAAAATATTCATTATTTGATAGTAGCAAATAATTCCCTCTAGAAAGGGCACAGTAGTATAGCATAGGAACATAATTTGTACAAACCACTGGCATAGAACTCAGTACAAGATAAATCTCCCATCAAAAGTTCTTAAAGAGGGGCACCTGGGTGACTCAGTCGGTTGAGTGTCTGATTTTGGCTCAGGTCATGATCTCATGGTTCATGAGTTCAAGCCCTGCTTCGGGCTCTGTTCTGACCGCTCACAGCCTGGAGCCTGCTTCAAATTCTGTGTTTCCCTCTCTCTCTCTGCCCTTCCCCCGCTCATTCTCTGTCTTTCTCTCAAAAATAAACATTAAAGAAATATTTTTTTAAGTTCTTAAGGAACTAGCAGTTCTCATACTATTATGCCATCTATAATTAATGCCACCTGCCTTTCTAGCAGGATAATAAAGGCACACCTTGTTTTATTTTTATTGCATACACCTTTATTGTGCTTCACAAATATTGCCTCTTTTTTTTCTTTCCCAAGTTGAAGGTTTGTGGTAACCCTGCATGGAGCAAGTCTATGGATGCCATGTTTCCAATAGCATTTGCTGACTTCATTTTTTCATGTAACATTTTAGTAATTCTTGCAATTTTTCAAACTTTCTTCTTATTATATTTGTTATGGTAATCTGTGATCAGTGATCTTTGATGTTACTATTGTAATTGTTTTGGGGTGCTATGAACTGCACCCATATGAGATAGCAAACTTAACTGATAAATGTTGTGTATATTCAGACTGCTCCATTGACAAGCAGTTCCCGTCTCTTTCCTTCTCCACAAGCTTCCCTATTCCGAGACACAACAATATTGAAATTAGGCCAATTACTAACCCTACAATGGCCTCAAAGTGTTTAAGTGAAAGGAAGAGTCACACATCTCTCACTTTAAGTCAAAAGCAAGAACTGATTAGCTTAGTAAGGAAGGCATGTTGAAAGCTGAAATGGTCCAAAAGCTAGGCTGCTTGCACCAGTTAGCCAAATTGTGAATGCAAAAGAAAAGTTCTTGAAAGAAGTTAAAAAGCGCTATTCCAGTGAAAACACAAACAATAAGAAAATTAAAAAGCCATATTGCAGAAGGGCACCTGGGTGGCTCAGTTGGTTAAGCGTCCAACTTCGGCTCAGGTCATGATCTCACAGCTTATGAGTTCAAGCCCCGCATCAGGCTCTGTGCTGACAGCTCAGAGCCTGGAGCCTGCCTCAGATTCTGTGTCTCCCTCTCTCTCTGCTCCTCCCCTGCTCATGCTCTGTCTCTGTGTCAAAAATAAATAAACATTAAAAAAAAAATTTTTTTTAAAGCCATATTGCAGATATGGAGAAAGTTTGAGTGGTCTGGATAGAGGACCAAACCAGGCACACCATTCTCTTAAGCCAAAACCTAATCCAGAGCATGGCTCTAACTCACTTCAATTCTGTGAAGGCTGAATGTTGTGAGGAAGCTGCAGAAGAAAGTTTGAAGCTAGCAGAGGTTGGTTCATGAGGTTTAAGGTAAGAAGCCATCTCTGTAACATAAAAGTGCAAGGTAAAGCAGCAAATGCTTATATAGAAGTTGCAGTGAGTTGTCCAGAAGATCTAGCTAAGATTAGTAATGAAGGTGGCTACACTAAACAACAGATTTTTTCTTTTTTTTTCTTTAATTGTTTTATTTTAGAAAGAGAGGACATCAGCTGGGGAGAGGAGGGGAGGGAGTTGGGGGGGAGGGAGGGGGGAGAGGGGGAGAGGGGGAGAGGGGGACAGAGGGAGAGAGGGAGTCAGGGAGAGAGGGAGAGAGGGACATTGAGGAGGGGGGTGGGGAGAATCCTAAGCAGGCTCCATACTCAGCATGGAGCCCGATGCAGGGCTCAATCCCATGACCCTGGGATCATGACCTGAGCTGAAATCAAGAGTTGGATGCTCAACTGACTGAGCCATCCAGGTGCCCCTAAACAACAGATTTTCAACGTAGATGAAACAGTCTTCTATTGGGAGAAGACGTCATTAGGATTTTTTCATGGATAGAAAGGAGAAGTCAAAACCTGGCTTCAAACCTTCAAAGGACAGGCTGACTCTCTTTTTAGGGGCTAATGCAGCTGGTGACTTTACACTGAAGCCAATGCTCATTTACCGTTCGGATTAACCCAGGCCCTTAAGAATTATGCTAAATCTACTCTGCGTGTGCTCAAGCCTGGATAATAGCACATCTGTTTACAACATGGCTTACTGAATATTTTAAGCCCACAGTTGAGACGTACTGCTCAGAAAAAAAAGATTACTTTCAAATTATTACTGCTCACTGACAATGCACCTGGTCACCCAAAAGCACTGTTAGAGATGTACAATGAGATTAATGTTGTTTTCATGTCTGCTAACACAACATCCATTCTGCAGCCCATGGATCAAGGGATAATTTCAAGTCTAATTAGTTACCATTTTGTAAGGCTATAGCTATCACAGATAGTGATTCCTCTGATGGATTTGGGCAAAGCCAACTGAAAATCTTCTGGAAATGATTCACCATTCTAGATGCCATTAAGAACATTCATGATTCATGACAAGAGATGAAAATATCAATATGAACAGAAATTTTTAAGAAGTTGATTCCAACTCTCACGGATGACTTTGAGGGGTTCAAGACTTCACTGGAGGAAAGAACTACAGATGTGGTAGAAAGAGCAAGAGAATGAAAATTAGAAGTGGAGCCTGAAGATATGACTGAATCACTGCAATCTCATGATAAAACTTTAAAGGATGAGGAGTTGGTTCTTATGGATGAGCAAAGACATTGGTTTCTTGAGATAAAATCCATCTCTGGTGAAGATGTTGTGAAGATTGCTTAAATGAAAACAAAGGATTTAGAATATTATATAAATTTAGTTGGTAAAGCAGTGAAGGATTTGAGAAGTCAATTTGAAAGTAAATTTGAAAATTGACTCCAATTTTGAAAGAAGTTCCACTGTGCGTAAAATGCTACCAAATAACACTACATGCCAGAAAGAAATCACTCATGAAAGAGTAAATTGATGAGGCAAACTTCACTCCCACAATAAAGTATTTTTTAAAATTAAGGTATGTATATTGTTTTTTTAGGCATAATACTGTCGCACACTTAATAGACTACAGTATAGTGTAAACATAACTTTTATATGCACTGGGAAACCAAAACATTCACTTGACTCACTTTACTGTAATATTTGCTTTACTGTGGTGGTGGTCTGTTACTGAACCTGCAATATCTCCAAGGTATGCCTGTAATGTGCTTTCAAAAAAACATTTCAAGGATTTTCTAAATAAAGAACAAATGTTATTTTGAAACTCATAAGAATATCAAGGATTCCAAAAATGCCACATTCTCTAGTGGGTGGTAACATACACTTGATCACTTCTTTTTCTAACAAACGAATTGTTGTAGTTCAAATATTCATTACAAAGATATAAAAATCACATCATGGGCACCTGGCAAAACAAAAACCAAAACAAAGGAAAACCTCCATGAACATTTAAAATATATCCATTAATAAAAGGATTAAAGCAAAGTTTAAAAGCCTGAAAGTACAGTAAAATGACTAGTTGACAAGTACTGTAGTATTTAGAAAACATCTCTGAAGCCTATTCTCCATGAATTTTTGTATCAACTTCCTTACTTACAAAAATAATAATCATCAACTACTTTCATTAAGTCAGCTTTAAGATCAGTGATAAAAACGAAGTTCCAAAAACTAGATCCCTAAAGATACTATTTACTTTGTTACTGCTTACTCAAACTCTACATCTATAAGCAGATATCAGCTGTTCTGCAAGATAAGAAATTAACAGTAGCTATGATGGATACATAAGGAAACAATTATACTAGTTACTATAGAAGCTGGAATGCTTGTTCTGGGCTCAAAGATCTTAATTAGAAAAAAATATATATAGAAAGAAAAACTATAAAAAGAGAGTACTTGAGATTAAGACTGGATTTTTGATAGCACTGTTGTGTTTACTAAACACATTTCATATTTGGAAAAATACACTAACTAGACTTGTAAGCATTCTCTCTGGACCTTCCCTGCCTTTTTTGGGAGAAGGGGAAGTCTGCGAAGCGTTTAGACATGAACTAAGAAGGATCAGGCTACACACATTAAATATAAAGTTCACTTACACCAAATGACAGCACATTTTGGAGACATACAATCATATTCTAGAGGAAACTATTCAGAAACTGCAGTCAGGCAGGGGTAGCTCAATCAGTTAAAGTCTGACTTCAGCCCAGGTCATGATCTCACAGTTCTTGAGTTTTAGCCCCGCATCGGGCTCTGTGCTGACGCTCAGAGCCTGGAGCCTGTTTCGGATTCTGTGTCTCCCTCTCTCTCTGCCCTTCCTCCACTCATGCTCTTTGTGTCTCAAAAAATAAATACAAGTTAAAAAATAAAAATAAAAAAAAAAAGAAAAAGAAAGAAACTGCAGTCAGAATCAAAGGAAAGGAGAAAAACCCATACTTCTTTTGAGTTCTGAATTCAGAAAGCATCACTTCTTAGGAGTGACTTCAATACACAGGTTACTGATTTAGGATCGTTGATCCATGGCACCCCATACCCCGCATGAAATTCTGAATGGATGGAGCTCATCTTATAGCAAAAATGGGCGGAAGAGAGGTGGAAAATAACTTTATGCAGAAGATCTAAGACTTACAAACCATAGGAAGTGTTAAGGCAGCTTTATAAATACGCCAGAGGAAAGAACTAAATAAATCATTTGGCAGCATGAACTAGGACAGGGTCGGAATATGAATGTACACTGATATTTAATAAAGGGGCTAGGGATAAATTTGAATAATAGCAGTAAATCCACATTTGTAACACGATACAAATAACAGAAGAAGTCACTGCAAAAGCTAACACAGAAGGCTTTCTTTCCAGGAGTAGTTACTACAGTTATTAGAAAGGAAACTTTTTGTCTCAGACGGGGTCAAGGTAGCTGGTTCGACAAGGCAAGCCTTTTGGGAAGATGGACAGTGTAAGCTAATTTAGCAATAGAAGGCCGGCTAAGCAGATCGACTTGGCCTTTTCTGAACTATCGCCCCAGGCAAGGGTTTCTAACCTGAGGTGCCCAATGCGGCAGGGGCACACAAGGTTTCTGCAGCACCGGTGTGTTTACGCACCCACCACCCTCTGGCCATCCTAGCTGCCTCGGCCCCTCCTCAAGCGCACCTGCACGTTTAACCAACAGCTATTTCCGCTGGCCCACTTGACTGCGCCGGCGGCAATATTCAAAAGCAGTTTCCGGCTCGAGAAGGACAAACCCTCTCCTAGTTGTCCAGAACCACCCCTCCCACTGGACAACCATCTGCACCTCTGGCCACTGGAAACTGCCGGGTTGGGTACGCAAAGTCCGCAGAAGGGCCTCTCAAACCAGCCCTGCGCCCTAAACCGAGGCCTAGAAGGATGGCGGGGCCGGGCCTGTCGCCCCACTGAAGCCCGGCTTGACAGTGGAGGACCGGCCGGTGTTTCTCCTCCCAGCCCCGGGGTCTTGGGGCAACAAGGAAGGGAAACGGAGAAAGGACAGCACGAAGCAGCTCACCCCTGGCTCAAGGCAACGCGCTACCGGCGGCAGCAGCTCCACCTCAGCCCGCAGCTCAGACCCACAGCGGCAGCGACGCGGGCCGGGCTGCGACCGGGTCGCACCTCAGTGACGCAGAAGCCCCGCCCCCAGAGCGTTTTTGGAAACCGTGCGCAGTCACTGACCCCAGCCCTCCGCTCCTGTTCCGGCTGCGGCGTGCCGCTCAGCCTGAGGATCTTTGACGTTCGAGGCCCGGAGGCCATCTGAGAGGGTGACGCCCCAGGAGGGGGCCGAACCCAAGAGGAGGCTGGAGAAGCCTCGCCTGGCGGGCTCCTAGAGGCTCGGTGAGGTGAGGTGGCCTTTGCTCCCGCCTGGCCGACTGCCGCCTCCTGACGCCACCTCCCGAGCGGCTGTCGCGGGCCCGCCCAGCTGTTGACAAAGGCCGCACTGTAGAACCCGGGTTTGGTGAAGGGTTGGATTCCAAGCCACCACTTGTTAGGCCTCCCACTGGTCATAGCTACACAAAGGTAATCTTGTTACTTTACCATGCGATGGGGCCAATTATACTCACCTAGCTAGGTTGAGAAGCAAAAAAAACTATATGGAAAGTAATTAGCACTGGGTCCCACACGGTAAGCCCTAATAAATGGCAGCAATTCTTATGAACACATGCTGTGATATTATTGCTGCCCATTAAGCATCTGTTGTGTGCAAAATACTATACAAGTCACCTTACAGGCATTGCTCTTGTTTAAGTGGTTTGTTCAAAGTCACACGGCCAGTGAACAGCAGAGCAAGGACTTAAACCCAGGTTTAAATTACTTACGATAGATTAAACTAAATTAAACTACTTAGCAGGTAAATTAAACTACTTACGATTCTTAATGTTTGGACGCTTGTGTATCAGTTATTTGTAGATTTAAACTGTGAAGAATTAATCCTGCCCTCTAATAATAGCTATTGACCATAGAAGAAGCCCTATTCCAAGTACTTTAAAGGTATTAATTTAATCCTCACAGCAATCCTGTTAAGTAGGTATTATTAATACCTTCATTTTACAGTTGAAGAAACAGGAAAGTATGTTAAATTTTACAAGGGTCAACCAACCAGTAAGGAACAGAGCTGTATTCAAACCCTAACTGACTGAACCATGAGCTTGTGCTTTTAACTCTTGTAAACTGCCTCAGTAAGACTTCATCAGGGCCAGGTTCATGTTGTCCGTGTACTCCCCTTTTATACATTACGGAGAATGTGCCGAGGATTCTCTGCCTGACAACTAGCACACAACCTGGCCTGCAATAGTTGTTCAGTATTTGAACATGTGATGAATATGTGAACCTTGGAAAAACTAAGCCTAATAATGATAAGCCTAAACTAAGCCTATAAGTAATGATTTAGTAAATTAAAAAAAAAATCTAATTAAATTCAGCAAGATTCTGTAGTTTAGCCTTATCTGGGCCTGGGAGTCTGGAATATTTCTCTGTAAAATTTTCCTTCAATTAAAATAGTATTGGAGGTTCTACTTAGTGCAATAAAACCAGGCAAAGAAATAAAAGGCATAGAGATTGGAAAGGAAGAATAACACTGTATTTGCAGATAAAAATACCATGGAATAGTACCAAAAAATGCTACTGGAACTAATTAGTTTAGCAAAGATGCAGGATACAAAGTTAATATACAAAAAATCAGCTGTATTTCTGTATACTAGCAATTAACAATTGGATGTTGAAATTTTTAAAATATCATTTAGCAGCAAAAACAAAAACACAAAAACCTAGAGATAAATGTGACCAAAGATGTAAAAGACATAAAATGAAAACTGTAAAACATTGCAGGATAAATTAATGATCTAAATACAGAGATATATCATGTTCATGGATCAGAAGATTCAATATTTTTAAGATGTCATTTCTGTCTGAATGGATCTACAGATTTAAGGCAAGCCCAATAAAAATCGTAGCAGATTCTTTTTATAGAAATTATCAACCTGATTCTAAATTTTATATAGAAATGCAAAGGAACTAGAGTAGCCAAAACTTTGACCAAGAAAAACAAAGTTGAGGGACTTACAATACTTGATTTCAAGACATTATAAGAAAGGCGCCTGGATGTCCGAGTTCATTGAGCCTCTGACTCTTGATTCAGCTCAGGTCTTGATCCCAGGGTCGTGAGATTGAGCCCCACATCCTTAAGATCCTCTCTCTCTCTCTCTCTCTCTCAAAAAGAAAAAAAAAAAAAAAGACATTATAAGAGTTACAGTAATCAACACAGTGTGGTATTGATGTGAAGATAGATATAAATAGAGCAATGTAACAGAATTGAGAGCTCAGGGATAGACCTACACATACAGAGTCAATTGATTTTCAACAAATATGCCAAGGCAATTCAATGGGGAAAGGATAATATTTTCAAGAAATGGTGCTAGAACAATTGAATAGTTATGCCAAAAAAATGAAAAGAATTTCACTCCTTTCCTCATACCATATAAAAAATTTAAAAATGGATCAGAAATCTAAATGTAAGAGTTAAAAGTATAAAACTCATAGATGAGAATATAAGAAAAAAATACATTACCTTGGATTTGGCAAAAATTTTTTAAACATGGCACAAAAAGCATCTTAAAAGGGAAAAGAATTGATAAATTTTACCTTCTCAAAATTAAAACATTTTTTCAAAACATACTTAAGAAAGTAAAAAGGTAAGCCATAGACTGGGAGAAACTGTTTGGAAAGCATATATTTAATAAAGGACTTCTAACTACAATATATAAAGAACTCTTACAACTCAGAAGACAAAGAACCTAATTTTTAAAACTGGGCAACAAATTTTTTTTAAATTTTTTTAAACGTTTATTTTTTATTGAGGGACAGTGAGAGATAGAGCATGAGCATGGGAGGAGCAGAGAGAGAGGGAGACAGAATCTGAAGCAGGCTCCATGCCCTGAGCTGTCAGCACAGAGCCTCACGTGGGGCCTGAACCCACAAACTGCAAGACCATGACCTGAGCCAAAGTCGGATGCTTAACCAACTGAGCCACACAGGCGCCCCTGGGCAACAAATTTAGATAGACACTTCACCAAAGAAGTTATATTGATGACAAAATAAATATATGAGAAGATGCTTAACATCATTAGACATTAGGGAAATGAAAATTAGAAGTACAATGAGGTATCACTGCACACCCTAGTCACAGAATGGCTAAAATTAAAAAGACTGATCATACAAATTATTGGCAAGGATATGGAACAATTAGAATTTTCATATAGTGCATTTTGGGAATATAAAATGATATAACTAATTTGGAAAACAATTTGGCCATTTCTTAAAAAGCTAAACATATACCTACCATATGATTCCCATTGCATTCCTAGGTATTTACCCACTAAGACTATGAATATTCATTGCAGCATTATTTGTGATAGGCCCAAACTAGAAACAACCCAAATGACCACCAGCAGGTGAAAGGAAAACAAATTGTGGTATATTCACACAATGGAATACTGCTTGACAATGAGAAGGAATGGACAATTGATAGACTCAACAACATGAATGAATCTCAGAATAATTATTCTGAGTGAAAGAAGCCAGACCAAAAAAGCAACACATACTGTATGATTCCTTTGATATAGAATTCTAGAAAATTCAAACTATAGTGATAAAAAGATCAGTGGTTGCGATCAGTGGGATGAAGAGGATGAAAAATGGGGACTGGACATTGGTGGGAAGGTGGTATCACAAAGGAGAAAACTTTTTGTAGTGATAGATATGTTATTTTTCTTGATTGTAGTGATGGTTTCACAGACGTATACTTGGTCAGAAGTTCTCAAATTGTCTACTTTTATCATGTGCAGTTTACTATATGCAAATTTTGCCTCAGTAAAGTTGGGATGGAAAACATATCTATTTAAATTTTAGAAGGCTTTATATTACAGGTAAGCCTGGGAGTCAGAAAATCAGTGCAAATTGCTTTCAATTTATAAAATTGAAGTAGTCCTTTTTTATACTTCATAGAGAGTGTAGTGAAGATTGCAACTATAGGAGAGACTACAAGATTAAAATATTTTAAAATTAATATTATTGACATCTCTAGATAATTTCTTTTAAGCACTACAGCTTTTTTCTTAACTTTCCACAAGTGTAATGATTAAAATATAAAACCATAAGACATTAATAAAGATTATCTTAAAAGCTGTAATAGAAGAGATTAGAAATTCTGAAATAGGAGTTATGAAGTTATTTTGTAGCAGGCAAAGGAAACCTTTATTTTTCTTATATAAAAAAAGGTGCAGGAAAATGTTTGTAGGAAACCACAAGTATAAATAGCAAGAGTTAAGGAAAGAGAAACTACTAAGTTAACCCTTTTATAAGAAGAAGAGTGGGGTGTGCCTGGGTGGCTCAGTCAGTTGAGCAACCAACTCTTAATTTCCGCTCAGGTCATGATCCCAGGGTCATGGTGATCGAATCCTGTGTGAGGCTCTGCGCTCAGCATGGACCTAAGCTGCGCTCAGTTTAGGATTCTATCTCTCCTTCTGCCCCTCTTCCAGCTCTCATGCTCTCTCTCTCTAAAGGGGGAGGGGGAGGAGGAGGGAAAGGAGGAGGAGGAGAAGAATTGATCCTTTTGTAATGAATCTTATAATTTGTAATGCATATTCAGATTTTCATAGTTTAGGTAGGTATTTGCCCATCCAAATACAGAGGCTTCAATGAAATTGTAGTAAACACAGTCCTGCAGTGAAGACCAGGAAAATTTGAGAGACTTTTAAAACTTTTTTCTAAGAAAATATGTCCAATGCCTCCTGCTTTTTGTTAGGTCACTAAACATGTGATAGGACTGTGGGAATATATGAGGAAGGCTCTGAGTGGTTTTGGATTGTAAAAACTTTTAACTTCCTATATTAATCCATAAAATTATGAAGTTAAAAGAACTAATAAATCATTTGGTCCAACATTCTTCATTTATAGGTGAGGAAACTGAGATCCAAAGATGACAAGGTCCTTCACGTAAGGACCACAGAGCAAGTTAACTAAACTGTGTTAGAATCCAGATATGCTGACCACCAGTCTAGTGCTTTTCCTCACAGTACATTACTGCTTTTAATTATATTAGTGTAGAATACAGAGGAACAACTGGCCACCTATAATTAAGATTAAAGCTTCATCATCTTCTAGAATGATGCATTTTGAGGTTTTTATGTCTTATTGATCCCTCCTTTCTGGCTGTTTCTTCTCAAGCTCTGTCCTCAGTTTTCTGCTTTTATTTTTGAACATTTGGGGAGCTCAGGCACTTGTAGCTTCAATTATCATCCATATTCAGATGATTTCCAAATCAACATTGCCAATTGTTATCTTTCATTAGTGTTCCAGTCCTGTATTTCCGTATTTACATAGAATATCTCCCAGAGGGATGAATGTACTACAGTGATGGGCTCCTGAATTCAACAATTTCCTTATCAAAGTAGCTTCATTATTCCTTCTGGTCTCCCAGGTTAAATCATGTGAAGAGATTTCTTTCTGTCTCCTAAAGCATTCTGTCATGGTATCCTATATTTTCTTTAAAATTTCTCTTTGCTCTATTTTTTTATTCTTTTTTTTTTGAGTTCTTAGTGTTTGCCAAGTACCAAAAGTATTCTATATGTATTATCTCATGTAAGCCTCACAACAGTCCTAAAGATAGATATCAATATCATCTCAATTTTACAGAAGGGTAAACAGTCCTGGAGAGGTTAAATAAATTGCCCAAGGTTACATAATTCATAAATGGTAGAGCAGGGATTCAAATCCACTGTCTGATTTTAGAACCTCAAGTTTTAGCTACTGAGTTATATTTCTACTATTGGGCTTAACCCATTCTTGTCCATTCCATACTATCATCTCAATACAAATCCCTTGTCTCACAGATGAATTTGTATAACATCCTAGCCAATCAACTTATCTTGAAACATATTTATTCAATCCATCTTGTATCTTGCTGCCAGACCAACCAACTTAAAACATTATTAAGTCTATGCCATAAAGGTGCTGGTGCTCAGTGTTAGGCCAGAACATATCAACAAAATGGACCCCAGTGTTTGAGAACTCATTTTAAATGGATGATTTTACAATCCCATTGCCCCGGAGATCTACCTGGATCTTGGGAAAAGTCATTTAATATACTACCTACCCCTATTGTTATGTCATTCCAAACCACCTCCCAACACTCTCCCCACAATCCTTCATTGCTATGTTCTGTGATCACTGATCTTTGCAGTTCTTTACGACCCACTTTCCTTTATACCTCTTCACTCACCTCATGCTAGCTTCCTCTCTGCCTTAGCTATGTCAGTTTGACCTCAGGAATTTCCATTCTCCTGCCAACAACTCCTCTGCCATTATCTGCCTTTCCTTCAAACAATTTCTACCTTACTGAAATCAAAGGAATCTGCTTCCATGACAACCTTTTTGGCTAGGAGACAGTTAACATTCTCTTCCCTAGCTGTCACATCCTTTCACATCAGTGTTTTAATACTATCAACCAGCCATCTCTCTTCTTTAAACTTTTCCATCTGGAAGTCTGTTTGTTGTTGTTGTTGTTGTTGTTGTTGTTGTTGTTTTCTAAGCTAACTAGGCCTAATAACTGCAGATCAAAGAAATCATGTTTCTTCTTATGCAAATGCAAAACTAAAATCTTCCCATTATCATGTACAATGCAAGGAATGATCAAGCCAGGGGAAATGAAGTCAGAAAGTTCAAGAACAATGTAGAGAATACTTGCTCCAGTCCTGGGAGCTATCCAACTTGGTCCTTTGGGTCCTTGTTACCACAGACAGACCAATGTGAGATGACACAGTTTACTCCCAGAGAGCAATCCCAGGTCAGTTTATCACTCTGCTACATGGAAAACAAGGACTAGAAACAGCCAGTTCATAATTATATTTCCCAGATTATCTAAAATATGTCCTTTACAGATAGTAAATTTGTACTAATTTGTTTTGAATTGGGATCCAAACAAGATCATCTCATTACATTTTGATTGTTATATTTGAAATTTCTTTTAATTGAGAGCAGTACTCCTCCCCTCCTTTCTTCGTACTATTAAATTATATCAGAAACTGGGTGTATTGGGGTTCAACCAGAGAAACAGAACAAGTAGGAGATATATACTAAGAGATTTATTGCAAAGAATTGGCTTACTCAGTTGGGAGAGCTGGTAAGACAAATTAGAAATGCATAAGGTAAACTGTCAGGATGGGCAGAGTGGAACTTATGGGCATGAGCTGAAACTACTATGCCCAGGTAGAATTTATTCTGGGCAGCCTCAGTTCTTGCTCTTAAATTGTTTCAACTGATTGAATCAGACTCTTCAAGATTATCTAGGATAATCTCTTTTACTTAAAGTCAATTGATTATGGACTTAATTACTATACAAAATACCTTCACAGCAACACTTAGTTTAGTGTTTGATTGAATAATTAGGGACTAAAAGTCTAGCTATATTGACATACAAAGACTATCACGTTGGGTCAATTGTGTAGATTATTCCTACATTCTGGATTTATCTGTTTTCTTCCTTGTAGTGTCATTTATTTTGTTTTCTTTCCATATTTTCTATAAATACAGTTTGGCTTTAGAGAGATTCAGGCTCCATCAGACTGTTCTGGCAAGAAAATAGTTGGTGCTGTGTGCTTCATGTTACATCAGGAAGTCCACAATATCTGCTTGTCCACTTTTAGACTGATCATTGGGGTTTTCATCAATAGTTTATCTAATGATTTTATCTATTAGGATGGTAGTCTGAATCCAGTTTATTACGGATTAAAAAATGATGATTATTTATTAGTATGTTTCTGTAAAAAAAACCTTTTTCTTATGAACTGGGGCTACCTCGAAATACTGTTCATAGAGGAAAGGCAAGAAAAATGTCAAATTCTTCCCTTTTAAGGAGTTGGTACCTAGTTACTTGCAATCATGTCCAACGTGTAGAATATAAAATTTTTAGTATAACTACAAATTTATGGGTTTTATATACTTGATCAGTTGCATTTAGTATTTCTTTTGTTGTTTAGTCCCATCTTTGGCCAATGGTAAGCACCTCATATTGTCTTTTTGACAAGACAACTTTCTTGCATCCTGGTCTCTCCCTGGCTTATCTTCTTTAATTCCGGCTTCAGATCTGGAACCAGCTATCCCTCCAAGGAGTTCTGGATCCTTTCAATGGGGAATGGTATTTTAGAGATGACAATCTGGTTGCTAGATGTATTCATAGCTATTGGATTATGATTATTTCTAGTCTTTTTGGAGGACAGAGCTAGGGAATATATATGTTTGAGAAGAAAATAACAATTTAGAGTTTGTACTGATATTCCTAATTTAAATTTAATATTACAAGACTTTAAATATAACACTATTTTAATAGTTGTCTCTCTTTAATCTTACATTGAAAATCATATTACCTAATTAAGTAATTATTTATATTATAAAATATAGAAAATATATACAAAATAAAAATCCCAATATACTGACTGGTTACTGAATGACTTTACATGTTCTTACTGTTCTATTTGTCCTTAGACTATGTATCACTAGGGATGCAGAGTCAAAATAGCTGTGTTCTAGTCCCTTGAACATTTTTGTGTTTTTTCCAGGATTTTTGCAAATATAAGCATTTTTGTGTTTTTTCCAGGATTTTTGCAAATATAAGCAAATACATACACAAACATAAATAAAAGTAGAAACGTGTTTGTGTTTTCCACCCCATTATTACACAATGTATAGTGTTCTGTAACTCCTTTTTTTTTCACTTAATAATATATCCTGAAGATCATTTCATATTAGAGTAATTAAAAAATAGAGATTTACTTCATTTTTGGATAACTACATAGAATTCAAACATGGATTTATCATAATTTCTTTAACCAGACCCCTTTTGATGGACATTTGGGTTGTTGTTATCCACAGAATTCAACAGTCAATGATCTTTTATGTAAGTAATTTCACTTTTTTTTTTGTTTTAACCAGGTATTACCTAAGTTCTCTCTATGGGAAGAATTCTCAGCAGGAATATATGAGGGTGCTCATTACTCTGCACCTGGATCAGAAGAATATTCTGTCACATTTTTGAATTTGTGCCAACCTGATAGAAGTGGTGTAGCAAGGATAATTTTCATTGTTTATTATTATGAGTAGTAGTCAGCTTATTTCTTATATTTAAGAGCCATTTTCAATTTTGTTGTGAATGGTCCATTCTTATCTTTTGTCCATTTTTCCCACATTTTAGGTATATGGTGTCATATTTTACATCTTTTTATTTTACAAATCCCTTGACTGATTTTTACAGAAATACTTATTTTTACTGCTTTTGTGTTTTTTACTTTTCATGCTCTCACTTATGGTCTTTCCTTTGCACTCAGAGTCCTCTTTAATTAATTTCTTATAGGGCTGGCTTAGTGGTCATGAACTCCTCTAGCTTTTGTTTATCTAGGAAACTCTTTATTTCTCCTTCTATTTTGAATGATAGCTTTGCTGGATAGAGTATTCTTGGCTGCACTTTTCCCCCTTTCAGCACTTGGAATATATCATGCCACTCCCTTCTGACCTTCAAAGTTTCTGCTGAAAAATCTGCTGATAGCCTTATAGGGGTTTCCCCTTGCATGTAACTGTCTTCTTTTCTCTTGCTGCTTTTTAATAGATTATTTTCAAAAACCTACTAATGGAGAAAACATAATATGATTTTAAGATATTTTGCTATGATACATCACTTTTTTTCATGTTTATTTATTTTTGAGAGAGAAAGAGAGACCACATGTGTGCAGGAGGGGCAGAGAGAGAGGGAGACAGAGGATCTAAAGTGGGCTCCACACTGACAGCAGGGAGCCCAATGTGGAGCTCAAACCCATGAACTGTGAGATCATGACCTGAGCTGAACTTGGATGCTTAACCAACTGAGCCACCCAGGCACCTCTATGATACAGCAGTTTATGCAGTTTTGTAACATCTAAGTCTTTGCTATTACAATTATTATTTATAATATTGACTTTTGCTGAAATTATTATCTTCATAGATAAAAGAATCTGTACATGGAGTATTCTATCAGATCTTTTTTTTATTCATAGATATTTTACTTTTAATTGATTTTTTTTTTTTTGATCACAAAGAATGTCTTCAACTTAGCTGAAGACTAAACCCAAAGAAAATAACAACAACACAGTTGGAGTAGTAAAATTAAAACTCTGGAAATGTTTCAAAAGGAATCTAATTTCTAGAAAATGATAGTATTTGTTAGCAGAATTCCAGATTGCCAAGAAAGCATCTTAGACTTCAAAGACTAAAGTAAAAATCTAGAGACCAAGGAACCAAATTTTTGTCAATATTTATTGGCTATGTGGTTTCCTAGGGGCCCTCAACTTTCTTTGACTTGACCACAGTTCAAAACACACTGCAGTTTCCTTGTTAAAATAAATATTAATGTGAGATTGCTCACAATAGCGGTGAGTCAATAGCCAACTCAGAGAGTAAAGTTCAAACACAATAGCCTTTATTCATTCTTCTGGTTTGTTAACAACTGCATTCTATACTAAAAGTAGGACATCAAAATGAACAATATTTAGGTGGACAGGAACACTTGGTCCTATAGTGAATGATCTTAACACTTAGTATAGACAGCTGGATAAAGGTAAGACTTGGAACTTGTGAAATCCCAAAGAATATATGCATTCATTCATTCAACAACATTTACTGAAAGCCAACTAAGTATGTGCTAGGTTAGCATGTACTACACAAGTGCTAAAGATAAAAGGAAAAATAAAATATCGTATACAACTAACAATAGTACAAGGTAGTGATATATAAACAAATTGCAAAGAGAAGGAATGAGAAGGATTCATTAATGTGGGAGGTAGCCTTCTAAAATGGCTCCCTGCCTTTTGGTATTTATGCTCTTGCATAATTCCCTCCCCTCCCCTTAAGTGTGGTCTGGACATAGTGATGCTTATAATGAATAGAATTATAGCAAAAGTAATGGGATGTCACATCCAAGATTTGGTCTAAAAGATTATTATTTCCATCTTGCTATTACCCTCTGTCTTTGGCTTTTTCTCTTGCTTGCTCTAATGAAGTAAATTGCCATTTTATGAGCTGCCCCAATGGATAGTTTCATATGGGAAGGTACTGAGGGCAAACTTTGGCCAATAGCAAACAAGGAACTAAATCTTGCCAACAACAGTATGAATGAACCTGGAAATGATACCTTTCTAATAGAGCCTTGAGATGAATACAACCCTGGCCAACACTTTGATTGCAACTCTGTGAAAGCCCTGAAGCAGAGGACCCCATTCCTGACCCACAGCAACACAAGATAATAAATATTGTTACAACCTAGTAAGTTTTGGGGTAATTTGTTATACAGCAACAAATAACTAATACAATTAGGAAGAAAATCAAGGGTAATGAGAATAGAAGGAATAGCATTTGTAGAGATGAGAGTGTATAGGATAGATTAAATTCTGGAATGGCAAATGATCTTGTGTGGTTATAGTGTGAAATATCCTTTAAGAATGACTTAAGATAAGATTTGAGATGAGGATTGGAGGCCAAATAGTAAAATGTGTTTAATGGCATTTGTATCAATCAGGGCTCCCTCAAGAGAAGCAGAAACCTCTCCAAATATTTTAAACAGAAAAAGTTTAATATGGGGAATTAGGTGCTTATGAAACCATTAGAAGTGCTTAAAACTAAGTCTGATTATTGCTATGACTATAATTGCCTCTCAACACCCAAGAAGCTAGGCTAGATTCCGGAACTTTGCTGCAGAAAAAACCAGTATTTCCATGATCATGCTTGCCTGTAGCAGTAGCTGAAGTAGCATAAAGTTCATCTCTCCTAACTGCCTTCTAACTCATGTGGATATGCATTAATTGGTAGAACTTATTGGATTCCAGAAGTCCAGCTGTAGACAGTCTGGGAAAAGTAGTTTTCATTTTTCATCCTCTACAGTTTAAGAAAGCACACACTCAAAATGGATGCTGAATGCCAACTCACCATATCCACTTAGTATAGTAACGTGTTTGGACTTCCTTCTGGAAAAAAATGGTGAGTCCTCAAAGTGTGAGGAATGACATAATAAGCTCTGTATCAGAGAAAATACATTTATGTAGGAGAAAAGGATGGACTGTAGGTGTGACAGAGAGTTTGCTGAGATTGGAAACAGTGCAGTGGTATAGAAGAAAAATGATCAAGAGCTTGAACTCGGGTCTAGGAAATACCAAGGAGAGGTCAGAGGATGTGTAAGACAAAGTAAATTGAGTTCATTCCAGTTCAGTTAATATTTAATGCCACCATTCAAACTCTATGTCCCTTAATTCATGTACCCTGAATGACACTTCTCTGGGGGCTGTATTTTCTGAATGTAACAATAGTACTCCAGGTACTGTACTTTCTTACTGTATTATCAAATCTAATAATTCTTTATTCTTTATTAAGCTTAGGTCTGTATGATTCAGGCTTAGAGTGGTGCTGAAGTGAAAGAAACACAGCACAACAACCAAAATTCACTTCAAAATAATACTGTTTTATTTATTTTTACATTTCTCAAAAACTATGACCATACATATGCCACAGCAAACTTGGTAAAACATTTCCTGCCAATCCTATTGACTTCCATCACAGCTTCCAAGTACTCTGGGGCATCTCCTCCCATAAATCCCCTAACTCTCTCTTGACACCTAACC
The DNA here is from genome assembly GCF_027475565.1 of Acinonyx jubatus. Taxonomy (NCBI): domain Eukaryota; kingdom Metazoa; phylum Chordata; class Mammalia; order Carnivora; family Felidae; genus Acinonyx; species Acinonyx jubatus. The sequence continues at coordinate 47,567,144 of NC_069390.1, read as the reverse complement.
CCCTGCAATTTTTTTCTTTTCCTCATTCCCCTTCCATCACTGCCTCCTCATTCTTTGATTGTATAGGTTGACTTAGACTCTCTCCAGCAAAGTAAACCCTTGTGGTTTGGGGTTTATTTTGAGGAAAATTAGACTGGCAATTAGAGAAGTAAAGTTTGCATAGTAATGTTTGTCCTGCCACAGTTTTCACTGTCAACTATTAGGTATATTTCTTTGATTTTATTTCCAAACTAATTTCTCCTTATTCCCTCCCAAGACACTTGCATGTTAATGGCTTAAAAATCCTGATCTTTAGTCCTACCTTTCCCCCATAGCTACAAATTTACCTGCTTTATAGATACTTCCACTCACATATTGTTTCCATACCAGAAACACCACATACTCAAGCCAAACTCATTATCTTCTATCTCAAATATGCTTCATTTTTCTTTGTACCCTAACTTGGCTAGTGAAAGAACCATTCATGTAGTTGCCCAAGTTGAAAATTTCACTGTCCTTGTTGAGTTACTTTCATATCTCATCAGTTAGCCACTATTTCTGATTTTAGTCTCAGAAATCTCTCTGGAATCCATTTTCTGTCCTATCTGCACTGCCAGAGTCCAAGCCCTTATCATTTTGTACTGGTACTCTTTGTCTTACTGTCTCTAATCCCTCTTTTCTGTAGTTCAGCAATTCCCATTCACTGATCCTGGGATCAGTTGGATCAGATTCTCTGGGATTTATTTTGCTTTTGTTTATGTGTTTGCTTCAGTACATCTCTCTAGGTCCTAAACATGAAAAAACATTCTGATTCTTTTGGGCTGGGTTAGGGGTCCATGATTTTGAGCTTTTATAAATCTCCTTCGATGGGTCCAGTGATCAGCTAGATTTGGTTTAACAATTTCTTGTTATATGTATGATGTAACATATTTTACATCACCACCACTAGAATCATTTTTTAGAGTCCTCAAAATCTTATTATATCCCTGTGATGATCATAACCCAATGATGCTTTCCTGTGCCAATCAGAGAGTATTTAGCCTAGGAATTACGACACCACAGAATTGGCTCCTTGCATAACCCCCCTCCAGTTTCATTTTTTTCCATCTCTTCCCTATTGCCATGATACCATAGGCTGTAGCCACGATATACAACTGGTTACCTAGGGAACATTGCTCCCTTTTTCATATCTCTGGGCCTTTGCAAGACTGTAAAGCTCAGATTGTCACTTTTTTCCATCATTTCTTGTCAAAAATCTTATGGATCCTTAAGAGCCTAGCCTAAATAACATAACTTTCATGAAGCCTTTCCAGATAAATCAGAAGTTGTTCCTCCTCTGAGTTCCCATAGTCTGTGCTGAAATTATAGCATTTAGTACAGTTAGGTTCAAAGTACTGTGAATTGTAAATTGTCTCTCCTTCCACATACTGAGCTCTCTTTTTGCTTAATGGTAATGGTATGTGTATGTAGCAGGCCAGGCTGTGGTAGGGGAAGGAATGTGGAAGGAGAGACCACTGGGAAGGTAGAAGGAGTTAGATCCCAATCATAGGACTTGTTTACTTGCTCTCAGCATGTCCACATTATCCTAAAGGGTTGTCTTAAGTACATTTCAGAAAATTATTTCTTCTAGTTGATTGGTAAAGGCCAATCCTTTGATTGGTACTTATCAGTGAGTTAGTTGTCACTGGTAAAATGAGGAAAATAAGGTCCATGTAGTCAGTTTTTCATAAAACTAGACTTATTTAGTGACTCTTCTTTATTCTGATTTTTATAACTTTCTCCTTTGCTATCTTTTGTAAAATGATAGCAGTGTTAGAAGTATAAATTTTAGATGTTTTTGTCTGAAAATATGAAAAAGTTAAAAACCCTATTTTGAGCCCCCAATTTAAAAAAGAATCATTGGTCTATGAAATTAGGACTGCTGGGGCTCCTATTGCCTGGATATCTGGGAAAGGGCCTGGAATAAATGACATTCCAACAGCAATGAGCACATCTAGATTTTTTTTTTTAAGTTTATTTTGAGAGAGATAGGGACAGCACAGGTTGGAGAGGGTCAGAGAGAGACGGAGAGGGAGATAATCCCAAGCAGGCTCCACACTGCTAGTGCAGAGCCTGATGCAGGGCTCAAATCCACAAAAGTGTGAGATCATGACCTGAGCTGAAACCAAGAGTTGTATGCTTAACCAACTGAACCACCCAGGTGCCCTGAGTGCACCTAGATCTTTATTTCCATGACCATTCTCAAAAACATCCAACCAATCAAACAAAAAACCCCCAAGGGATCCTTGGAGAAATGGCTGATTTTAGGAGTGGGGCAGGAAATATATAAGATGAGCCTGGGTTATCATACAGTGCCAGAAAGTAAGGAAGTACACAATAAAAACACCATGATGGGGGTAGGTCAAAGGGACACAAGAGCAAACTGAAAAGATTCCCAATGATCAAAGCAGGAACAATTTGAGCAAAAAATAAATTAAATAGCATTGGATTATAACATAAAGTAGAAAATAAATATTCATCCACACTGATGTAAATAAAGGATTGAATAAATTAATGAGGGAAAATAGATGAATCTCCTCACAGGAGAATTCCAAATAATTTATGTAGATATTCTGCTTTCAAGGAGGCAGAGCATAACTGCCCTCGATTTATGTATGGGCTATGCATAGTGACTTCTTTCCAAAGAGTACAGTATGGAAAGAGGGAAAAAGAGTAACTTTACATTGGAGAAAACTGATGGACACCAAGGTTAATATCAACAGTGATAGGTCATGTTGATAGTATGTATCTTTGATATGCTGTGATGAAAATAGCACTTTACCTTTCTTTGTGTTCTTTCTCCCCTTCTCCAGTGTAATCATAAGAAAACATCAGAGAAACCCCAGTTGAAGGATATTATGCACAATACCTGACCAGTACTCCTCAAAATTGATGTGGTTATCAAGAACAAGGAAAGTCTGAGAAACTGTCAAGCCAAGAGAAGCCTATGGAGACATTACAACTAACTGTAATATGATATCTTGGGTGGGATCCTGGAAAAGAAGAAAAGATATTAGGTAAAAACTAAGGAAGTCAGAATAAAGTATACATTTTAGTTGATAATAATGTATCAATATTGGTTCATTAAGCCTGGCAAATGTATCATACTAATATAAGATGTTAATAATAGGGGAAACTGGCTGTGGGGTATATGAGAACTCTTTGTTACTATCTCCACTTTTTTTCTAAGTAAATTTAAAACTATTCTAAAAAAATATATTTTTTAAAAAGTAAATGGCTTTGGGGCGCCTGGGTGGCTTAGTCGGTTAAGCATCCGGCTTTGGCTCAGGTCTTGATCTCACAGTTCGTGAGTTTGAGCCCCACATTGGACTCTGTGCTGCCAGCACAGAACCTGGAGCCTGCTTCACGTTCTGTGTCTTTTTCTCTCCGCTCACACTCTCTCTTTCTCTCTCTCTCAAAAATAAATAAACATTAAAAATTTTTTTAAATAAAAAGTAAATGGCCTAGATACTAAAGGAGGACATCCTAACTCACATCAGCACTGTCTGGAAATTTGGGCATTTCCTGGAGAACAAACACAGAGGAGAATGCTCTGAGCTGGTTTTAATATTATTAAAAATGCTCTTAGATCAAACCTGACCTTACATATAGACTATTATGATAAACAACTAAATCTTATTTACATTTAACTAGGAGATTGAATTGATAAATAATTGCTTTTCTTCCTGTTTGGAAACTTAAACCTGTGTGTGTGTGTGTGTGTGTGTGTGTGTGTGTGAGTGTGAGTAACTCTCTCATTCCTTGGTAAGAATTTATTTACTTGAGTGTTATTATTATTGTCCTTAGAAACCTGCTCTTCCCTAGTTTGATTTTGCTTTGGTAACCAGCTAAAAGTCTACAGAAGGGCAGTAACATGCAGGATTCTTTGCTCTGGAAATCAACATGATTCAATCTTGTTCAAGCCAGTGGGCATTTATGAATTCCCACTTTGTGCATACATGTGCTGGGCATCAAGTCCTCTGCTTTACTCCAGCTTTCCACCCTTAGAAATCTGCTTGTTTTTATTGGACGCACATTAGCATGTTTATACTTGATAGTTGGCCTAGTTTTTATAAAAAGCAGTTAGTTTCACAAGGGCCAGATTGTAGGTGTGAATTGGGGTCATATCTTGCATTCTTCTAATTTCTCTTTGCTCAATGGAGAATAAAGAGAATTTGGCTAGGAAGAAGGAGACTTGTAGACCTGGCTCTACTTCACTTCTAGCTATCAGCAACATTTGGCTTCATTTTTTTAACTTTGTGAAGGAAGAATTTAGAGGAGCTTATCTTGGATCCTTGTGAGCCTTGCATTTTCTGACCATATGAGCTGGACCAGGTAAGTCTTTGCTGAGGTTGGTGTCTGCATCAATGAGGGAACAGTTCTCAAAGGTTTTTAGTGGTTCTCTTTTTTCTTTGTTATTGCAAGTGGATTTAGGAAAAATTCCCTGAAGTTGGGACAGGAGTCCTAAGTTGTTTTTCTTATCTCCCCACTATTGTTTTTTGGCAAGTGCCTGATTTCAAGCTTACATACTGGAATAGTTTATATCACTCTCTTGTCATTTGCAAAAGGAGTCTGGTGGTGTAGGGAAAAGAATATGGGCTGTGCAGTCATTCTGACATGGGATTGAATCCTACTTTTAGCACTTAAGTAGACGTGTGACCATAGAAAAGTGATTTAACTCCTCTAAAAATCAAATTTTCTAATAAAAAATGACAGTAATAATTCTTCTCAGAGAAAACATAGTGATTAAATAGGACATGTGAAAATGACTGCCACTTAGTAGGTACTCAGTATTACTCCTTTCCTCTCTCCCTCCCTTCCTTCCTTTCCTTTCTTCCTTAACGATGAACGTTACCTATTTCATCAATATGTTTGCAGTTGGCATCTGGGCTATCTAGTGATCATATGTGGATGGATGGGGTTTTTCTCCTTCCCCCTTCCTCCTGAGGAGGACACACACCTGTCTAAATTAATAGATGATAGTGTCTTAATATATAGTAGATGCCTTCAAGATGAGAGATCTAGTGTGGAAGATCTGATTATTTTTCAGCTAACACACAAAAGGAAGACCATTACTTAGGCTCTTTTTTGCTGTTTCTTCTTCACTACTTGAGAACTAGATGAGGCTAATAAAACTTAAGGACTGACAAACCAGAATTTCAAACTCATAGACCTCAGCACCTGGAAGATTGTAAATGAGTGAAATGGGCTGAGTGTGAAAGAAATGGCAATAGTATTACAAGATCCATAGGACATGGCACCTTTATTTTGGCATGAAAATGCAATAGACAGTGAACACTGTGGTGGCGTGAAGCAAGAAGAGACCTTTTTTTTAATGAATGAATGAATTTTAATATGAAATTTATTGTCAGATCGGTTTCAATACAACACCCAGTGATCATCCCAACAGGTACCCTCCTCAGTGCCCATCACCTACTTACCCCTCCCTCCCACCCCCATCAGCCCTCAGTTTATTCTCATTTTTTAAGAGTCTCTTATGGTTTGGTTCCCTCCCTCTCTAACTTTTTTTTTTCCCCTTCCCCTCCCCCATGGTCTTCTGTTAAGCAGAGGCCTTTTAAAGGGAACAGCCACTACTCAGTCTGAGATAGTTATTGTTGTGTAGGAATATGGGTTCTTGATTTCCAGATCTTCCCATTTTTCTTTTTAAAAACGTTTTTTAAAACGTGTATTCATTTTTGAGAGAGAGAGAGAGACAGAGCGTGAGTTGGGGAGGAGCAGAGAGAGAGGGAGACACAAAATCTGAAGCAGGCTCCAGGCTCTGAGCTGTCAGCACAGAGCCTAACACAGGGCTCAAACTCAGGGACCAGACTGCGAGATCATGACCTGAGCCGAAGTCAGACGTTCAACCAACTGAGCCATCCAGGTGCCCCCAAATCTTCCCTTTTCAAGGGAACCCAGAAATATAAATATGTGAAAACCCTTGATTTCTTTAAGGATTTTATTTTTAAGTAATCTTTACACCCAACATGGGGCTCAAACTCACAACTCCTGGATCAAGAGTCACATACTCTACTGATTGAGCTAGCCAGGCACCCCTCAAGTTTTAATTCCTGGCAATTAACCCAAAATTTAAGATAATACTCTGGGCCAACTACCAAAGACTGTGCCAGCAGTTTATGGTCTCTGAGCTGAAGGGACCATGGAGCTAGCTAGCTGTGCAGTCACTGGTAAGGGAAAGAAGATACTAGTCCAACAGGGAAGACCAGAGAGAGGGAGAGAGAAAGCTAGAAAAACAGGACAGGGGAACAATCCTGAATCTTCAGCTCTCTGTGAATTCTGAAATGGATTGTAATGTGTAAAGGACTGTTTTATGGGTGAGTACTTGACCAACTTAAAATAAGATCCCCTGAAGCAAGCATAACCCCACATGGTGATGTATGTACCGCTGGGTTTACAAATATTTGTTTTTCAACAACCAAAGTTGTCCCTCTTACTTTTGCAAAAAACAGATTACTTCAGTTTTCCATGAAAACTATAATGCATCTATGTAAATAAGGGAGCAACAAAATTTTCTAAATGCTTTTATTTTTTTTTTGACACAAATATTTCTGCACCTCTTGAGCCCTTCTTGCTGATAAAAGAACTTGCAATACATTTGTTAATGATGCTTTCAAAATGTGCTTTGGTGTATAGAGGTAATAATGTACTTTTTAGGTATGTTAATAATAAATTAAGGTTATAGTGGCTGCCATATTAGAGAAAATAGTGAATGGATTAGTCTTAGCAAAAAATTAGTTTTGCAAGTAGATAAGCTAAGGATATCAAAACTGAAAAAATTAGCTTCATACATTTTATTGTTTGTAAGTTTTTGATAAATAATATTCTATTATAGAATATAATACCTTACCCAGCACCTGACATATAGTAGGAATGTTTGTTAAATGTTTGTTAAATTCTACTGCCTTTTAATACAGTAATTTTCTTCAGTACTGATTTCCCAGATACAGCTCCGATAAAAATAAAAATTTGTAAGAGATTGGGGGGGTTCCTTTATAAAATTATGTACTTCTAGAAAAAATGGCAGCAGCAAGAGAGAGAGAGAGAAAAGAAAGTGTGTTCTAAAAAGCGATTCCAACTCAGATTATTCAGAGATGACTACTTTGACCCTGTTTGTACTTATAGTCCCTGCTGACAATATACTGGCAACATCTTTGGCCTCATTCTTTTTCTCTACTTATTTTGGCTTTACAGAGATCAGGTCTCAAGTCATGGGAATGTCCATGACCTTCAGTTGCTGAACTTTTCCTTCCTTCTTTTGTTCTTGCCTGGTTCAGAAGGGCATGCCAGGTGATGCATGTTACTTTTTCAGAGCTGAAGAAAGGATCTGGCCTGTGGAATCAATAGAGAAAAGCTTGGTCTCAACAATCTCTTGGTTCTCAACGCACCTCTTGTCAGCCAGCTGAGAAGCCTCTTTATAAATGCATTCTGATTAGCTGTTTTAGGTTCTTGTGGTTTGTAAATCTCCTTTCTCCCACAGAGATATTATTAGGACATAGCCAGGCTAGAAAGGCTGTGGGAAGCTTTGGAGGTAGGAGGATCCAGAAAGGATTGCAGTAAGAAGGGAATTCCGTTTGGTGAACTCCATAATCCAAAAGTAGCCCTGAGTTGATTCCATTTAGGAACCAAGGGTGGACTTTCTTGTTTGGTTCTTTGGCCCTTTAAGTTTCCCCATCTAGGACCAGGATATGAATCAGGAAAGAAATCAGCCTCAGGTGTGTCCTCTCATTTTTTCTCTTCTAAACTTCAGCCTCCAGGCATCGCACTGTAGTTTTGGGCAGACTCTTGTGCTCTTCTGAATTTTTATCAGCTTTCTTTGATTCCCCATTAGGATTGCTATCATCAACTTTCTCTTCCTTTACTACTTTGGTTTCAATCATTTCCTTCTGCTGATTCTTGTTTGTAAAAGGGAAGGTCTTCACATACCTATAGGCATAAACATAAAATTAAAGTGAGACACTTCTATGTAACACATATGACAATAGATAACACTTTGTCTGTGTTGGCACGTATTAGCACAGTATGCTGGTACCTTTATGTCAGATGCTAACATGTGCATTCTCAAATACATTGCATCCCTACCTTAGTGGATTCATTTAGATGAGACAGTAAATTTGCAGGCCACACTTAAGGCTGACCTCACAACCCTCCCACCAACAACAGAGAATTCCAAATCAAAATAAAGCATATACTTCCCCCCTAGATTTCAGTCTTTTCTTTTTATCTCTTGATTTTCAAAGGGACACCCATTGACCTGTTTCTAAAGGCTGGGTGACATGCATGTGCTGAAATAGTAGGAAAGATTGGGTGTTAGGGAGGAGAGGTGAGAAGAGAGAGAAAATTTACGATGTGAGAAGTCTACTGTCTCTGTTTTGACTGACATTTACGATGTGAGAAGTCTACTGTCTCTGTTTTGACTGACGAAATGCTAACAACAACCCTGGAAAAAACACAAGATAGGAATGTGACAAACATTACAAGACTAACAATGTGCCAACAACCCCACCTTTTGATGTAGCAAACTGCGAGACCAGCTGCAGCAGCAAAGAAGAGGAGTGCAAGCACTAGCAGAGCCGTGGGGACACCTGGAGGAAACAGAGACATCGTCTGTGGGTCCTTTGCTTACACAGTGTTGTGTGCTGCTCTTCTAATGATTCTTTACACGCATGAAGACAACAGATAATGCAGGAGAAAAGCCTTCTCTGTGACCACAACGGGGCTACTTAGAATGTTGGGCCCACATCTGCTTCTTTGCTTCTTTTCCTATAGAATCCCAGGCCTTGCCTCTCAAGCTGTATTCTATAAATTGCAATATCATGGAGTCCATTTCCTCTCTGTGGCTGTGGGATGATAGGTTTGGAGCTAGTTAGGTGTAAACCCTTCCTTTTAAATAGGAAGACAAACTTTCTAATCATAGGCATTTAAAGGCATATATATATATAAATATATATATATTAAACTCTGATATATTAATAGTGTCTTATTTTTAAAGTCTTTGAGTTTTAAAAGTGAAGCTACTTTATACTCATATACTATGATTTTTAGTTTAATCATTAAGGTTCTTTAGAGCCCTCAAGTTCTATGACTTTATGAAAGTTGAGTTTGCATTAAGGTTTTACTTGTATGGCCAATCTGGAGATAGCCTAGTTTTTTATGTATTTTCTGTTATACATAAACACACAAACACACACAAATATACTGCAAACACAGAAAGCTTTTACCTCCAAACCCAACAACTTCATTCTTGAATGCTGCTTTATTTTCAATGTAAGATTCTGTTTCTGTAGATATGGTGCTAGTTTCCACAAAAGCTTCTGTTACACAAATCAACTTTCTTTTCCGTCGAGAAGTGGAGGCCAAAGCAGAAGTAGGAGCAAGAGTAGGTGTAGTAGAGTAAGGTGCAACAGTAGATGAAGCCGAGTATGCACTGTCACTGGTGATCATTTCTGTTGTGTATGTTGCCTCATGAGTGTTGAATATGGGATCTTTGGTGGTAATAATTTCTGGAGAGCATGAGTTAATCCGAGTATCTGTTGGGGGAGGGAAAAATAAAGTAACAAGTAAGTATTGTAACACCTCCTAATGTTCTTCCTGCCTCTAGTCTTACTCCTTTCCAGTCCCCTTATACTGTAGCCAGAATGGTCTTAGAAAAATGCAAATCTAATCATATCACTTCCTTAGAATCCTTCAGTGACTGCCTCTACTCAGTGGCCCATAAGGCCCTTTGTGATCTGTCTCCTGCTGACATGGCTAGCCTTATCTGACCAGTGTGTCTCTCCTTCCTCTTGCCTACTCAGATTTCTTCAGTTTCTTTGATGTGCTTTCTCTCATATCCAAGCATTGACCATGATGCTTTCTTCACCTGTAAGACTCTTTGTCCCCTCTTTACTTAGCTATTACTTACTCTTCAAGTCTCAGATTGAACATCTCTTTATTAGGCAGACTTGATGACTAGATTGGTTTCCAAGGCATATGTTTTTGTACCTCCTTATACTTCCCTTGTCAAGGTTCTCATTGCACTGCTCTACACTAGACTGAGCTCCTTGGAAGCAGGACCCCTGTCTTATCATTCCCTGTGCCTAGCACATAATACATGCTCAATAAATATTTGATGAATAAAGAAAGGAAAGAAAAGTGACAGGATGGAAGGAGTAGCTGGGGAGACTGAATATATACAGATGACACCACTTCAGGACAAAGATCTAAAACCAGCTTTCTCTGTGCTCTTCAAAATAAAAAAAAATTTTAAGGAGGGGAGCAGGGGCTGGATATAGGTTTATCTGTTTCCTATCTGTTGGCTCTGGTGGAGAGGAAACTAAACATCTTTGAGCAGCTAACTCTGAGTCAATCATGACACTTTATTTAGCAATTTTATTAAACTCTCATTTTATAGGGGGAAACTGAAGTTCAGTGAAATTAAATAACTTGCCCAAAGTCACATACCTAGTAAATGGCGGAGCCATATGATATATTATAATATGACATATTATAATATATAGTATAATATAATAGATATAATATGAGTTTGCATCTATTTCAAATTCCTACTTATTTCTGGCAGTGGGTACCATCAGCTGGAATGTTAGCTAGGAAGAAAAAGTTATTTCCTTCATTTTTGAAAAATACCATAAATTACCAATCAAGGTCATTGATACTATTGATAAAACATTTTGACTACACACACATTCAGTCAGAATTTTATACTATTTATTATACTTATAAAATATCTCTATTGAAACACACATCATCCTTGACCTCTGCCCTGAACTTTTAGTTACATTTCTCATTCTTGAGCACATGCTAAGTTTTTCTTCAAAAAATGAAAAATTTTCAATATCAGGGAAAAAACATGAGCACATTATATGTTGGGAACTGAAAATACGGATACAATTAGGTCTAGTTCCAGTTTCCAGGACAGAAGTATTTTGATAAAGAGATTCACAGAGGAGATGGCATTTGAGCAAGGTATGGAGGATTAATGTGTTTGTTCAACAAATATTTATTGAGTTCCAACTCTGTGCAAAACACTGTTCTAGGTGTCAAGGTCATGATACAAAGAAAACAGAGTTCTTACTTTTAAGGGCCTTATATGCTAATGGAAGGATAAGATTTTTTTTTAAAGCCAGAAATTTCAGAGTATGATAAATGTTAAGAAGAAAATTAAAGAGAATAAGGATTAAACTGGTAGGGGTGGGGGATGGGAGATAGATACTTTGAATTAAAAAAAATTTTTTTTAATTTTAATATAATTTATTGTCAAATTGGCTAACATACAGTGTGTACAGTGTGCTCTTGGTTTTGGGGGCAGATTCCCGTGATTCATCACTTACATACAATACCCATTGCTCATCCCAACAAGTGCCCTCCTCAATGCCCGTCACCCATTTTTCCCTCTCCCCCCACTCCCCCCCAATTAACCCTCAGTTTGTTCTCTGTATTTAAGAGTCTTTTATGGTTTGCCTCCCTCCCTCTTTGCTTTTAACTATTAAAAAAATCTTTTTTAATGTTTATTTTTGAGAGAGAGAGAGAGAGACAGAGCATGAGCTAGGGAGGAGGAGGGACAGTGAGAGCAGGAGACACAGAATCCAAAGCAAGCTCCAGGCTCTGAGCTGTCAGCACAGATCCTGACGTGGGGATTGAACTCACAAACCATGAGATGATGACCTGAGCCGAAGTCAGATGCTTAATCGACTGAGCCACCAGGCATCCCAAGAAGATACTTTGAGTAGGATGATAGGAGAAAGTGAAGTGATACTTAAGCTGAGGCCTAAATGATAAGAAGTAGCCAGTCATTGAAAATCGAGGGCAAAATCATTCCAAGAAAAGAGAACAGGAAGTTCAAGAGCCCAAAGCTGAATGAACTCAGTATGTTTGATGAATAAAAGGCCAGTATGTTTGGAACACAGCAGAAGCTCATCTAGTATGCAGGAAGGAATAGAATATTCCAGTCAATAGGAATAGCATGATCCAAGAATCCAGAAGTTTGAAAATGTAGTTACAGAAAAATGATAAGGAGTGCAGGGTGGCTGGAGAGTAGAGTGTATATATGATTGGTAGCATGAAAGACTGCAAGCAGGAGATGAAACTGGGTAGATTGACTAGAGCCAGAGTATTGAGATTTGTAATTGCCTTGTTAAAGCATTTGGAATGTATTTTGTAGGAAATGGAATTTTCAACTGGGTCCACAAACCTCCCAACTGATATACAGGAGTTCTCATACATGCTCACTTTAATGCGTAAAAGGCTTCATAGTTTACATCATATTCTCAAATAGGAAGTCACCAAGGGCTACGGAGCAGAGGAGTAACATAATTATCAGTGGAGGTGTGTGGAGGATGAAATGCAATGGGGAGAGAGTACAATCCAGGAATAAGGAAGGAGATTATTGCAATTGCAAAGAAATAGGGGAATCCAGAAGTATCTGGAATCCTAAAAGTTATATTTTAGAGATCTCCTAGAGAAAAGTGATTTTTTGAACCCTGGCTATAGGTTAGAATCATCTGGGGAGCTTTTAAAAAATATTGATGCCCAGAACCCAACCGGGGCCTGGTATATTATTGATGTGTAGTCATCACCATGGAAGGTGCTACATGGGAGTAGTGGCTCAAGATTTAAATCCTGGCTCTTTCCCTTATTGACTAGGATCATAGTAAAATATACTCTAAACATCAGTTATTTCTCCTGGAAAATAGAAACGATACCCTTCTGTCATTTTACTGAGGGTTAATGAGATAATAAATGTGTAGGGCCTGTCATAATGTATGAGCATGATAGACAGGATCTATCTAACAATTACTTTCCTTTGCCTCTCTGTTCATTAAATATAGCCAACAGGGCCACAGTGTGAGGGAGCAACAGCAGTCTGGTCCCATAATTCCTACTGGGTTGAGGACATACCTCAAACTATGAATATGATTTCTTTAGAATGTGCCAAGTGTACTGATGTTAAACACAGAGTGTAGTTGGAGTCCAAGAGGAAAGATCGGAGTAAAGGGTATGGGAAGGCTTCTTGAAGATGATGGCACTCAAGAATTGAATAAAGAGTAGCAGTTAACTAAATAGGAAGATGGGCATTGTGGTGGAGGGAACAGCATGAAGCAGATGGTGCATGCAGAGCATTCAAAGCACCTTGATCTGGTCCCCCAAAGCTCACAAAGATAGCAATAAAAAAGACAATTAGGATAAAGTGTAGGGTCAGGTTTAAGTTACTCTGATAGACCTCACAAGATAACCATAAAAAAGAAAGTTATAAAAACAAATGGCATATGTTTAGGATTAGCATTTGAATAAAGGTTAGATTATCTCTGATCCTCACAAAGATGGCAAACAAAAGCAGATGAACCTAATTTATTTCAAACTGATAGTATAACTACACAGAGTTGTGAATTTTTCAAGTCCCTTTTGCACATACTTCATTGACAGTACACCCTTACAGGGCTATATTCTGGGGACTAAAAGAAATGCAAAGAAATCTCAAATTTCACTCAATGGGTTCACTCAATAATGTTGGTTTTATAATTTTGAAACTATCATAGGATGAGAAAGTATAGTAATATTATTTATTGGGAACTGTGATTTTCTGTGTAAGAGAAAAATATAAGTGTAAAACAAAGTAAACTAAGAAAAAGCTTGACCTGTTATATTTGAGCTGGAAATATCAATACAAATTCATAATTTTTATTTTTTATTAAAATTTTTTAAAATTTATTCATTTTTGAGAGACAGAGACAGAGCATGAGTGGGGGAGGGGCAGAGAGAAAGGGAGACAGAATCAGAAGCAGGCTCCAGGCTCTGGGCTGTCAGCACAGAGCCCGACTCAGGGCTCTAACTCATGAACCACCAGATCATGACCTGAGCTGAAGTCAGATACTTAACTGACTGAGCCACCCAGGTGCCCCCAAATTCATAATGTTTAGATATAAGTCTGTATTTTTAGTGGATAGCTCTGTATATATATATATAGAGAGAGAGAGAGAGAGAGAGAGAGCGCTATATATGTATAGAGCTATCCACTAAAAATACTGAAGAAGCAGTGAAAACTCCAGTAGTAATGAAAACTACTTGCATCCAGATCTTGGTTTCAAATTAACATTCTCCATTAAAAAGAACATGGCTTCTTAGAGAAATAAATGGCTGGTTCCATATCAGGGGCAGAGAAAGTACAACGTAAGTGTGGGACATGCTATTATGTCAGAAAGCAAGGAATTACTCAAATATTAATGGAATAAAGAACACAAAAGTCAACTAGAAGGGGCTCCTACTCACCAAATTTGGGACAATTTGAGCATCAAAAAGAATAAAAGAATAATAATTGTAAAATTGATTACAACATATTGAACACACAGAATAAGTAAAATATAATGTATTCATAGTAGTATAAGAGGGGGGGAAGAAATGTGTGTGGGGGGCGGGGTTGGAGAAGAGAGAGATTCTTCTGCATCAAAGAATTCCAGTTAATAAATGTAAAAGGAAGATTAGAAACATCACCATTTTGTAACCCCACATATAATAACTGATTCCAGTAAGAATAACCAATGGCTGCTTAAACTCTAGGTACTAGATAGTTGGGGTCAGAATATATGCATGGTGCCAAAATATCCCATTATGGGTTACTTACTCATTGCAAGGGGAAAAGCATATCTTTATGAGTTCCTTTAGAGAGGTCTGGCAGTCACCATATTATTCAAATGACCAAAGTTAGCATATTAATAGTGGGACATACTGACATTAAGTTGGGATGTGATTTAAAGTGCACAATATCATCTATGAAATATTATTCTCAAAATGTTGAACAAGAGTCTAATCAAGCCTTTAGATCTAACTTTAAGCATACAGGAAATATAGGGGTTGGAAGTATGAGTTAAATGAAACCAGGAGGAAATACACAAATCCAAGTCCTCTTCCTCTGACTCCATTTTGTGAAGTCCAGAGGGCTGGGTATCATATCATCACACTGACAGCTGGGAGGAAGGCCAGGAAGTTGAAAGGCTAGGTCACTTGACAGGCATGGGCTGGCTATGAGATAAACAGGTTTGTGAACCACCAATTCCCCAACCAAAAGCGGTAGGCATAAGAGGCAGAAGAGAGAAGGAGGATGGTGAAACAAACAAACAAAAAGCTTTATTCCACTTTTGACTCTGCCACCAACAGAACAAGCCAAACCTTCATTCTGAGCTATCATTTCATCCATGAAATGAGGGAAGAGGACAAAGCGTCTTTCAGGGCTCTTTCTAGGTCAAAGCCTCCTGATTCAGAGAACTGCTTGGATCCTATGTTGCCTTTGGGCAACATAATGTTGCTGGTGCACACTTATCTCTTGGATCTTAGAGAATAACTTTGGAATCTGCCCTTGTATATGACCACTCAGCTGTCTGACCTTTAGAAGGTCAGATTTATGAGTATGTGTGAAGTGTAATAAATCAGAAGAGAATAAGTATTTACTGAAAGAAAAACTTTCTGGGAAGTTCCTTAGGTAGAGCACTTGGGATAGGTGGATATGGTCTCCAAGCAAAGTTAATAGGATGACTGTGTGACTATGAGCAAACCAATTCTATTTCCTAACTTCAACTCCTTCCTTCATAAAATGATCTTATTCTTAAAAATGTCAAGTGTAGTGAGGCCCCTGGGTGACTCAGTTAGTTAAGCATTTGACTCTTGATCCAGCTCAGGTCTTGATTTCAGGGTCATGAGTTCAAGCCCTGCACTGGGATCCATGCTGGGTGTGAAGCCTACTTAAAAAAAAAGAAAAAATGTAGCATCTGAATTTCCTCTCCTTTAAAGGAATGTAGGGTAAGGTAAAGAACATGCTTTCAGAGTTAGACCTGTGTTAAAATCTTTGTTGTAAGTGAGAACGTAGACAAATATACTTATGTCTTTTGGGTTAAATTTTCTCCTCTGCAAAATGGGAGTGACAAAGTATACCTTATAAAGAGATTGTCAAGGTTCAGGATGATAACTCGATACATTGCTTTGTCTATAGTGAATATTTCCTTACCTTCTTCTTATTTATCTTATAAGATGGAGGAATGTGGGTAATGGAACCTGCTCTTCCTATGTTGCCATTTAGTCATATTTTCCCTAACTTTTTCCTCTGAGGGGCATATGACCAACTCTGGCCTGGTCCTACATAGAGGCAGTATTGGGAGTATTAAATGACCATCACCAAGATTCCTTCTGCTGCTACTCAGGGCTACTCAGACAGGTCATAGAGCTAGAGAAAACATGGAGAGGCTACAGATATGACTCACCAGATGAGTTGTAACAGTAGGCCAAGAACTTTTTGCTGAGTGAATTTCTCCAAACCAGGACACCCATCCCATTCTTCCCACACTTGGGGTTCGGGAGAATCCGAGGGATGACCAGAAACTTATCTGCAACCCATCCATAGCTATAACAGAATACACATTAGTTGAATGGATACATTTATCTCTACTGCTGAACAAGAACACAGAGCTGGAAGAGGTCCAGCAGTATTGTGAACACAGTTGTTTCTCACCTGCAAGTCTCAAAGCCAGACCTCCATGCTGCTTCAATCTGGTCTTTGCTGGCCAAAGTTAGTCCCATCAGCCTACAGGCCTCCTGGGCTTCTGTGAAATTCAGCTGCTGGGTTGTCTTTTTGTTCACAAGGGTGACCCCTACGATTCTGCATGGTGCTGAGATGGAAAGTTCTGCAAAGGAATCACAGAGGTCCTCAATTTGCCGCTGTCCTTGTTCCCAGCCTGTAAGCTATTCTTCCTAGCAAAGTATTATTGTCTTGTTAGAGCAGTGAGGTCCTTGTGGCTGGGATTGATGGTTAGCTATAACAGGCCAGACATTTCCCACAAGGAAATCCTTCTGGGTTAGGGTGGTCTTTGCTCTGGTCCCAGCTGTACCTCTCATCAGATTTGAGTCTATCCTACACCACTACATTAAGGGGTTTTTTACATAGAGACTTGTTCTTTACATAGAGACTTTTGCCACCAGTTCCTTGGGTTGAGTCTAGCTGATACAGTTGCTGCAAACCTTTTTAGAGTCTATAAAATGAAAGGTCTGAGATTTTGAGAAAAATAGAATTCAGGGCTCTGGTTAATAGAATAGCTAACAATACACCAAACCAATATGGCTTGGGAACACCAGTATTTCTGAGATGGGCTGAAAAATGTTGCACTTGGTATAACACAATGTGAGCTTTCTCAGTCCCAGGTGTTCTCTGGCCATTGGGGGGCAGGCTTACTCAGAAGTTCCTAAAGAAATCAGGCAGTAAACCTGGCATGACAGAGAAACTAAATAAAGTTGAGTTTTAGAGTCTGGCCTATGTCACTTGCTATCTCTGAGATCTTAGGCTAGTTATTTAATCTTTTTGAGCCTCAGTTTCCTTATTCATAAAATTGAGAGAGTAACAGTATCTATTGTATAGGGTAGTGACAGTTGAATGAATTAATTCAAATAAAAATGCTTAGCATAGTGCCTGTCACAAAGTAGGTGCTCAGTAAATCATAAGTAACATCATTATGTTATCTTCAAAGCTTTTTGGTTTTAGTTCTCTAATGACTGATCTCTCAAGGGAAGGTGAGGCAGTTGAATAGATATGTTGTGAATATATTTTACTCAAAAATTCATGAATCCAAAAGTTCTTTAGATCACTTTCTTGGATCTGAGATTTATAGACCTGTATAAAATTGCAAAATTGTATTGCATTCAGGTGCATTATTCCTATTGGGCTTTGTCCACAAAAATCCATAAGAGGGCATTGCAATCTTCCAAGAGGTTGCTTGTACACAGATCTGTGTGTTGGATACCCAGTCAAATGCTTTGATCACTTTCTAGGTTGGTATTTAAAATAAGTTTCTTGAAAACATAGAAGGAGCATTTCTAAGTCCTCCATGTGGCCTTGCTATGCTCTGGAGCAAGAAGCTAGAAGAGGTAATATGTATATGATACACAATATTTGTGGATGGACTTATTTGCTTCCAGACGTTGCCCTCACGATGAGAAACCAGAGAGTCAACACCCCAACATGAGTGTTAATGACAAAACAGCCTCTTATGACTATATGTACTAATACTAATACCTATAGCAATACTGATATTAATACTAATACTAGGGATACCTGGATGGCACTGACAGTGTGGAGCCTGCTTGGGATTCTCTTTCTCTCCCTCTCTCTCTCTGCCCCTCCCCTGCTCTCTCTCTTTCAAAATAAATAAATAAACTTTAAAAAATACTAATACTAATTCTAACATCTATCATCTGTTTATGCTACTCTGTGCCAAACCCTGTCTCCTTTAATAGAAAGTTGAGGCTCAGGGAGACTAAGTAACTTTCCCAAACTCAAGGATATAAGCATGGATATAGGACAGATTGGGTGCACAAACCCCACAAACTCTAAAAGCCCACTATTTTGCTTCCCACTGTGTTATGGAGGAGAAAATGAACACACACACACACACACACACTCTACAATTAGAGCTAAACTCTCCAAACACACCATTTGTCCTGGAATTTGGCTTAGCCCATGAGCTTGCTATTGTTCAAATCTCATGGCTGTTTCTTCAGGAATACCTGCAGAGAAGGTTTATTAATTACACTAGAAAGTGGTATTGCTACTCTTCCATCATAACTCATTTTTACCTTAAAAGTTATTATTTAGAGTAATGAAAGACCTATTCTGGACAATGGACCTAGCTTTGATTATTCACCTGTTATTAATAGGCTCTGGGACTCTGGCAAGTTATTGTTCTCATTTGTAAGATGAAAATGGTTGGTTCTATCTTCTTCACAAAATTTTTGTCAGAATTAAGTTAGATAACGTGTGCCTAGCAGGGACTAGGTCCATAAGAGATAGTCAACAAATATTAGTCGTTTTTATGCTTTCCTAGTTTTTTTAAAGACAAAAGTAGGGAGTTGGAATCCAAGGGCTACTCCACTAACCTCTTCCTTAAGAATTTTTAGGAAACAGCAGGCATAGTAGAAATACTGTATGTTTGGATCAGATAGAGTTGAATTCAAACCCAAGCTTTTTTTTACCATCTATACGGCATTAGGAAGTCACTTGGCTTCATTTGAGCCTGTTTCATCTATAAAATGTCTACTTGAGAAGATTTTTTTAAGTTGATTTATTAATTTTGAGAGAGAAAGTGAGAGCACAAGAGTGGGGAGGGGCAGAGAGAGAGAGAGAGAGAGAGAGAGAGAGGGAGAGAGAGAGAGAGAGAATCCCAAACAAGTTCCCTACTGTCCATGAAGATCTCAAAAAACGTAAG
This sequence comes from Acinonyx jubatus, assembly GCF_027475565.1. NCBI lineage: Eukaryota > Metazoa > Chordata > Mammalia > Carnivora > Felidae > Acinonyx > Acinonyx jubatus. Next base: position 47,547,870 of record NC_069390.1, on the reverse strand, counting down.
ATCATGACCTGAGCCAAAATCAAAAGTCAGACGCTTAACCAACTGAGCCACCTAGGTGCCCCTTCTTGAGAAGATTAAATGAAATTTCATATATTACATACATAAAAGTTACATAAAATATGATATATATAATTTAATTTCCTTAGGAAATTTTTGACATCATTAAAGATAGTCCAGAGTGCAATGGAATTATTGTTAAAGAACAATTTCCAAAATATTTGAGTCATGGCAGCATTGTGGGGAAAAGTCTCCCAGGGGAATTTCAAAGAGGACCAAACTTATTTGAGAATAACAATTTTGGAATTTTGAAAAAAAAATATTACTCCTGGCTCTCATAATAAATATAACAATATATGAATCAACTCAGGATATCTGATTCCTACATACTTTATATCACAGAGCCTATTCCAGCATAGGAACACACAACTTTCTTTTTAAAGTGCTCAAATTTTCATTTGCCTGGAGCTATAATAAGTGATTTGTGGTTACAATTTTTTTGCCTACATTGCAGAGTGAGGTTACCACTTAGGCATCTCAAAAGCCTGGAAATCCCTTAAAGCTATTCCTTTTTGGTAGGGAGATAATGACTAATTTTCAAACCTATATTTTCACATTTTTTCAGTTAATTTGCTATTTATTTCATATTAAAAACATATGCATTCAATTGTAATACAGCAAAATTGAAATTAAAATAATTATATTGACACTTCCAAAAATATAAAACAGGTCAATATTTAGTGAAAGTTGGCCATTTTTCCCAGCTTTTAGTGCTTGCTTAAAATTCATTACAATCATGGTTTATTTCTTCAATGAAATACTTTTAAAAACAAATGATCTCTCCTCAATATTTTGTTTCAAAATATTCTCATTAAAAAGATTCGATAACCAAAAATAAAAGTCAAAATAACATAAAGGTAAATGTGAATCATTCTGGTGAAGTCAATAATATGGTAAAAACATTTCTGGCAGAGCAACACTATGAACTAGATCTGTGGATATTGAGGGTCCCCTACTCCCAGCAATCCATAGTTAAGAATTTGGTAGGCTTAGGACAGTTTGCAAGATCTTGCTTTCTTTGCCTCAGGTTGGAAATCTGGTGAGAAACCTACCTTCTACACGGAGAGAGCCATGGACCAGGAGCTTTGTGGTCCAGATGGAGGCAAGAAGCAACATCAGGCTGAAGCACTTGGCCATTATGCAAATCCCTTATGAGCCAGAGAAGCACCCTGGGTGGTCACTGGTAGTAATAGAAGCAGGCAATCACCAGTCTAGATGGAGTCTTCTGGAAATATATTGGAGCCCCACTGCTTCATTTCATAACTGAGACATCCGGATTTCCCTGCTTTCAAGCTTCTGACTTGTCAAGGTCACTGGGGGAAATGAGTGACGTCCCTTAAATGCCCAGGCTGTACTTTGTGGATTGCTTTCTGGAAAATTTAGCTAATGCTGACTCAGAAAACACACAAATGAGGAAGACAGATAGCACAGCATAAACTGCTAGAGGTTTCCCCAATTCCCATATTCCCTGCCATCCCCTACCTCCCCAACCAGCTCAGTTCTGACATGGTTCATTGTTATTACCTGTGGAGCCCATTCATTTATATACTCCTAGGAGTGTCTGTCTCTAAAGGAGATTGAGCATGGATTGTGCTTCTTTTCCTCCCACAGTCAGTGATTTTTTTTTTCTCCAGCTGCTTATCTTTGTGAAGGCGGCAGTTGTGGGGCAGGGGATGATGCAGAAGCTCCTGAAAGCAAATGCACACTTAAATACTGAGAACAGGGTGTATATGTCTATCTTTTCTCATACACCATGGCAAGTGATTCTTTCTTCAAAGAAACAAGACACACACAATTCATATTTAGAAAACACAACTGGGGGACAATTCACAAAATTTTAGTCATTTTTCACTTTACAAAAGGATTTTTGAGGTTATAATAGTAATTACCACAAGCGTCCTTTATATAATAACTCTCTCTTTAATAGCTTCTCTTTTATTCTGGTAGACCAAAATTCAATTTAGAGTTCCCCTTTCTTGCTTGATGAATGTGAGGTTTATATGTACTGTGTATAAGTAGACTGCACTCTCTGTTTTCCCAGATGGATATTCAATGGTTTGTCTTCCATGGGAATTATGGAATTCTGACTTGTGAATAATGCCTTGAGCAATGGTTTATGAGTTTTCTTCAAAATAAATGTCATTTACAGGAGTTTTTGGATAATGATTTATTTTTTTACAAATGGTATTGGTCATAAAATTAGATATCCATACAGAAAATACCAGCAATGAAAGGAGAATCTGTTCTGCACATAGGTGACTTGTAAGAGACCAGGGGATAGCCCTTAAATATCTCTAATATTTAAATATCTGTACACCTCATTACTTGGGTGAGCACAAGTCCCAAGGTATAGTTAACTTGGAAACATATGTGACTCTATCACCACGGAACTAGATAGACAAGGAGGAAGGAATCAGGTCTTTTTCATCATTATCCTTAAAACCTAGCACCATGCCCAAAGGAGAGGTAGCCTTCAAGCATTTTTCTAAAGTATTTCAAAAAGAAAGAAGGAAAGAAGACAGGAAGGGAAAAACAAACTGTAGAATGCAAGGATTTGGATGGGAGAAATAACTTATGAGAAAAGAAAAGAATGACCTAAATTTTGGAAACAAACTTCTAGAAGGGGAGTTATTAGATAAAGGGAGTCTGCATGATGGTGCTGGTGCTTAAGAATGAGTTTCTGAAAGAGGAAACAATCTTACTTTTTTGGATATCTATATTGAGAGAATTTAAGATTGAGAATGATTGATGGGAACTTGTTGCCTCTCTCGCTAAATGTGAGTATGCTCAATCTTCAGTTCTAGGCCTCTCACTCAAGGCAGGTTTCTGAAAAGTTAGTTGACAGGAGTGAAAAGCTAAACTGGAGAGCTATAAAGAAAATATTGCCAGTTAATTTCTCTTTATTGTTTTGAGGAACAGTGTTTAGGATATGGAAAAAGAACCAGCAGTACTGTCCTCTTCTAAAATAACAGCTCATGCTATAATCAAGGAGAATCAACAAAGAAAAATTTGTAGAATTAGAAGGGAAATTTGAAAAGTTAAATGAAAATGAAGAGAATAGCAATCAAATTGCAAAGGAGAGTAGGAAACAATATCCAGACCCATTTTCTTTTTTTTGTTTTTTAAATTCCAGTATAATGTACAATATTGTATTAGTTTCAGGTGTACAATATACTGATTCAACACTTCCATACATTACTCAGTGCTCATAATGATAAGTGTACTCTTAATCTCCATCACCTATTTCACCCACCTCCTCTTTATCCATTCATCTATTGATGGACACAGGCTGCTTCCATAATTTGGCTATTGTAAATAATGCTGCAATAAACATAGGGATCCATATATCCTTTTGAATTAGTGTTTTTACAGTCTTTGGGTAAATAGTAGTGCAATTACTGGATTTTAGGGTAGCTCTAAAATTTTTAATTTTTTGAAGAACCTCCATACTGTCTTCCATAGTGGCTGTACCACTTTGTGTTCCCCCTAACAGTATGTGAGGATTTTTTTTCTCCCCATCTTCACCAACACCTGTTTCTTGTGTTTTTGAGTTTAGCCATTCTGACAGTTGTGTAGTGATATCTCATTGTAGTTTTGATTTGCATTTCCCTGATGATGAGTGATGTTTAGCATCTTTTCATGTGTCTACTGGCCATCTGCATGTCTTTGGAGAAATTTCTGTTCATGTCTTCTATTTTTAAATTGGATTATTTGGGGTTTTTTGGTGTTAAGTTCTATCAGTTCTTTTGGTGTTAAGTTGTATCAGTTCTTTATATATTTTGGATACTAATCCTTTATTAGATCTGTCATTTGTAAATATCTTCTTCCATTTGGTAGGTTGCCCTTTTAGTTTTGTTAATTGTTTCCTTTGCTGTGTAGAAGCTTTTCATTTTGATGTAGTCCTGATAGTTTATTTTTGCTTTTGCCTCAGGAGACATATCTAGAAAAATGTCTACTGCCAATGTCAAAGAAATTATTACCTGTGTTCTCTTCCAGGATTTTTATCATTTCAGGTCTCATATTTAGGTCTTTAATCCATTTTGAGTTTATTTTTGCATATAGTGTAAGAAAGTGGTCCATTTTCATTCTTTAGCATGTAAGAGAGTGGTCCATTTTCATTCTTTAGCATGTAGCTGTCTACTTTCCCAACACCATTTATTGAAGACTGTCTTTTTCCCCTTTGCACATTCTTGCCTCCTTTGTCATAGATTAATTGACCATATAATTGTGGGTTTATTTCTGGATTCTCTGTTCTGTTCTACTGATCTAAGTGTCTCTTTTTGTGCCAGTACTATACTGTTTTGATTACTACAGCTTTATAGGATATGGATTGTGATACTTCCAGTTTTGTTCTTCTTTTTCAAGATTGCTTTGGCTATTGGGGGTCTTTTGGGGTTCTATACAAATTTTAGGATTATTTGTTCTAGTTCTATGAGAAATGCTGTTGGTGTTTTGATAGGGGTTGCATTAAATCTGTAGATTGCTTTAGGTAGTATGGACATTTTAACAATATTTGTTCTGTCAGTCCATGAACATGGAATGTCTTTCTATTTCTTTGTGTTATCCTCAATTTCCTTCATCAATATTTTATGATTTTCAAACTACAATTCTTTCACTTCCTTGGTTATTCTTATTCCTAGGTGTTTTATTATTTTTGGTGCAATTGTAAATGGTACTGTTTTCTTAATTTCTCTTTCTGCTGCTTCATTATTAGTGTATGGAAATGCAACAAATTTCTATCTGTTGTATCCTGCAACTTTAGTGAATTCATTTATTAGTTCTGGTAGTTTTTTGGTGGAGTCTTTAGGGTTTTCTATATATAGTATGTCATCTGCAAATAGTGAAAGGTTTACTTTTTCCTTCCTGATTTGGATGACTTTTATTTCTTGTTTTCTGATTGCTGTGGTTAGGATTTCCAGTACTGTGTTGACTAAAAGTGGTGAGAGAAGACATCCTCATCTTGTTCCTGATCTTGGGGGGAAAGCTTTCAGTTTTTCACCATTGAGTAGGATGTTAGTTGTGGGTTTTCATTAATGGCCTTTATTATGTTGAGGTACGTTCCCTCTAAACCTACTTTGTTGAGGGTTTTTATCAGGGATGGATGTTGTACTTTGTCAAATGCTTTTTTTTGTGTCTACTGAAATCATTATATGGCTTGTATCCTTTCTTTTGTTGATGTGATGTATCACATTGATTCATTTGCAAATGTTGAGCCACCTTGCATCCTGGGAATAAATCCTACCTGATGGTGGTGAATGGTTTTGTTACTGTATTGTTGGATTTGGTTTGCTAATATTTTGTTGAGGATTTTTGCATTTATGTTCATCAGAGATATTGGCCTGCAGTTCTCTTTTGTGTGTGTGTGGTTTTGGTATCAGGGTAATGCTGGCCTCATGGAATGAATTTGGAAGGTTTTCTTCCTCTCCTATATTTTTGAGTAGTTGGAGAAGAACAGATATTAACTCCACTTAAAATGTTTGGTAGAATTTTCCCTTAAAGCCATCTAGTCTTGGACTTCTGTTTGTTGGGAGCTTTTTTGATTACTAATTCAATTTCAGTGCTGGTATTTGATCTGTTCAAATTTTCTATGTCTTCCTGCCTCAGTTTTGGTAGGTTATATGTTTCTAGGAATTTATCCATTTCTTCTAGTTTGTCCAATTAATTGGCATATAATTTTTCATAATATTCTCTTATAATCTTCTGTATTTCCGAGGTGTTGATTGTTATTTCTCTAATTTCTGCTTTTTTTTTTTTTGAGTTCTCTTTCTCTTTTGATGACTCTGGCTACTGATTAATTTTGTTGATCTTTTCAGAGAACCACATCCTGGTTTCATTGATCTATTCTATTTTTTTGTTGTTGTTGTTTTTGTTTTTTAGTCCCTATTTCATTTATTTCTTCTCTAATCTTTATTGTTTCCTTCCTTATACTGGTTTTGGTTTTGTTTGTTCTTTTTTCTAGCTCCTTAGGTGTAAGGTTAGGCTGTTTGAGATTTTTCTTGCTTCTTGAAGTAGGTCTGTATTGCTATAAACTTCCCTCTTAGAACCACACTTGCTGCATCCCAAAGATTTTAGACCATTTTCATTTGTCTCCATGTATTTTTTTATTTCCTCTTTGATTTTTTAGTTGACCATTATTTAATAGTATGTTATTTAACCTCCATGTATTTGTGTTCTTTCCAGATTTTTTTCTTGTGGTTGATTTCTAGTTTGATATCATTGTGGTTGGAAAAGGTGCACGGTATGACTTCAATCATTTTGAATTTGTTGAGACTCATTTTGTGGCCTAACATGTAGTCTATTCTGGAGAATGTTCTATGTACACCTGAAAATAATGTGTATTCTGCTCTTTTAGAATGGAATATTCTGAATATATCTGTTAGATCCATTTGGGCCAATGTGGCATTCAAACCAACCCATTTTCTTATTCCCTAGATATGGCACATAAGAGTGCAAGTTATATTTAATCTGATACATGCAAATAAAAGTTCAAATAGAGTAGAAATTTTGAAATATTGCATGAAAGATGGAAATACAGTACAACCCAGAGTACTAGACTGAGGGGTAATATCTAAATTTTGCTTTAAGTTCTTACACTGATTTTCTGTGTGAGTTTGAGCAAGTGACTTAAACTTCTCTGGGCCTCAGTTTTATCATCTGTCAAATAAGAGAGTTGAATTATCTGAACTTAAAAGTTACATAGCAATATAATTCTATGGTACCTGATATTATATGGATTAGTTGTTTTCTAAAATATGTAGATAAGCAAATAAATTAGTCAGTGTAGTCTAACTGCTATAACTAACCCCAAATCTCTGTGCCTTAGAAATTAAAAGTTCATTTGTCTTATGTCATAATCCAATGGCTGACAGTGGTGGTGGTGGTAGTTGTGGAGACTGTGTTGAGGAGATTTTGTACACACAGTTATTCAGAGATGTTGTAGCTCTACCATTATCTACTTACTACCTTAGAGCCCTCCCCCAAGATCTTCTTGGTTGAGCCAGCAATAAAGGAAGAAAGTGTGGAGAATTGTGCTGGAAATTACTTTAGGGACCAGGCCTGGAAGTAGCTGTATCACTTCCCATTGGCCAGAACTCTGTCCCATCTTCCCATCTAAGTGCAAGGGAGTCTGGAAAATATAATCTATCTGTGTGCCAAGGAACAAATGGAAAAGTGATCTGGTGAACACATAGCAGTTACCCTTCTTATCTACCTCATATAGGGTTTGCTATGCCTCCCACACATAGAATATAATCACTATTCTCAAGGGAACCAATGCAGAATTCCATCTAGCTCAAAGTCTTTGATTTCTGAATTATGCCCAGTCTTCCCTATCAGGTTCACCTGTGGCACTTGGGGTTTGGTGACCTATGAGCTAAAAATGTTAGATTCTTCCCCCTAAATGTAATGATCAAGCAGGATCTGGATGACCTCAATAAAAAATATCCCATGTGTCGTGAATTGGGAAAAAAACATTATCAAAAATCTGAGAGGATTGAACAGTAATAAAACTTTCCTACTATTTTACCAGACTGTAGGAAAAGAAAAAAAATGATATATATTAAAGAAAGATCAACCCAGGATCTGCAGAGAATAAAAAGGAGACTGTACCAAGGGTGTAGATCCCACAAAAGAGACAAACCAAAAAAAAAAGACTTTTAACTATAGAGATTAAACAGATGGTTACCAGAGGGGACATAAGTGGGGGGGATGGGTGAAACAGATGAAGGGGACTATCTTGATGAACACCTGAGTAATAATATGGAACTGAATAACCACTGTATTGTACACCTGAAACTAATATAAAGTATGTTAACTACATTGGAAGTAAAATTTGCAAAAAATAATACAGAAAAAAGCTTACCTGAAACATTTTTTTTCAGTAAGTTTTACACCCAGTGTGGAGCCCAACATGGAACTTGAACTCACAACCCTGAGGTCAAGACCTGAGCTGAGATCCAGAGTTGGACACTTAACTGCATTAAACTATTCTATCTTTAAATTTTAAGGTCTTTCCAAAGATTTCAATATCTTCTGTAATATAAAAACCAGAATAATGTGAAGCTCTTTTTTTTTCTGGCCTTAAGCACCCCAAGGATTTCAATTCAATTTTCCAGAACTTTTGTTAGTGGAATGTAGTAACTATTAAATAGATAATACAAAAAAAAAATCTCATGTGTAAAGGAAAAGAATGGGAGATACAGGACTTCACCCTGGAATACTAATGAAGAGTCAGTATAAAAGCCACTATATTAATTTTCTATTGTCATGTAAGAAATTACTGTACACTTAGCAACTTAAAACAACACTTTTATACTATCTTAGAGTTCCACAGGTCAGAAGTTTGGGTGGGCTCAATTGGGTTCTCTGCACTGGGTCTCACAAGATTAAAATCAAGGTGTAGGTTGTGGTGTGCTCTTACCTGGAGGTCTTGGAGAAGAATCCACTTTCATGCTCGTTCAGGTTGGTGGCAGAATTCATTTCCTTGATGATGTAGAAATGAGGTCCCTATTTGCTTGCTTGCTGTCAACTGGGGTCCATTCTTTGCTCAAGAAGCTGCCTGCTTTTCTTCTCATCTGACTTATTCCATTTTCAAAGCAGCAATGACTCTTTGGGTTTTTCCCATACCTTTAATCTCTCTGACCTTCATGTCTACCATTAGCCAAAGAAAGCTCTCTGCTTTTAAGGGCTGATGTGATTACATTGGGCCCCCTGAGGTGATTTCCCTATTTTAAGGTCAACTTTACCATATTACATTACAGGAGTGATATTTCATATGCAAAGGTTTCAGGGATTGGGATGGGACATTTTGGAGAGGGGGAAATTCTACAAATTCTTTCTACTACAATTACTTACCTTTGATTAGATCTTGATTCTGCTTTCTGGGAGAAACTCCTACGTCCCATGTCCACTGATCTCTATAGCCCTTCATTGTATATAATCATCCTTGGCCACATTTGAGCTAGATCAAGCAGTATGCCCTCCTCTGGTGGGGGTGGGAGGTAGTAGTCTACCTTCTGTTGTTGTAAGCTGAAGATGGCAAAAGTTGTTTTCTAATTTGAACAATTGAACTTTTCCATCTTGGCTTGTGTTTCTTTGAAAGTACAATTCCCTCACAAACCTAGATTTCTGATCTTTTGCTTTCATTTGATTCCATGTGCTAATAATCATACCCCAAATCCTTTCTCAGTCATAATTCTCAAGATGTATTTCCTTATTTTCTCAGCTCCATCCCACTCTTTCTTTAATTTAATGGTTCCTACACTGAGTTCATTTGAAATTACAGGTGGAAGGGACACATCTTTAATCTGGCCTTTGCCATAGGCTGAGTTGATTTGAGTTCAACTGAAAAATTTTATTGGTTCTTTCCCACTGAAAGCTATTTTTATCCTTACTGTTTGGAGTTTAGAAACAGGCTTTCTAACCCTTCAATCTAAAAATATGTATTCTTTTTTCTTTTCCACTTCCAAATAGCCATTTTTTTCCTGAGTGCATTTTTTTTTTTTTTTACAATACCTTGCCAAAGGCAGCCAATAAAGGATCACATACTTCAATACTTGGGCTTATTCTGACCATTTCTCCTAGGGCTATAGGCTGCCCATGGACTGCCTTTCAAGTTATCATGGGTAACCCCTTGCCAAGTATTTTTGTTTTATTCACTACATGCGTCACCATAATTCTAGCTCCTGATATTAGTTTTCTTGTTTTTTTGCTACTTGACTGCTAACCAATGCCTCATATTTTGCAAATTTGCCATTGAAACACCCCATTTCTGGCTCAAATCTATACATTAGTCAGAGTAGGCTAACTACTAGAACAAATATTCCTGAATTGCAGTGGCTTAATACACTATTTGATTTTTTGCTTATGTCACAGTTGAATTCTGTGAGTGGCCATTCAAAGATCCAACTTCCATCTAGTGGTCCTGACATCTTCTTAGACCTCAGGTCCCCAACTAAATCCTCTGAATTTAGTAGGCAGAGGGGGAATAAAGGCAATGTGAAATATTGGGTAGGAGAGTCTGTTTTTAGGAAATTATATCTGGAGGGTCTATATTCCCTTACATCTGGCTGCAAGAAAAACTGAAAAATGTAGTCTAGCTGTGGAAATCATGTTGGTGAAAATTTAGCAGTCTCTAGCACAGCAAAATGTATTAATTTAAAAAAATTAAAAGAGACATACACACAAAACAGATTCTTAAGTACAGAGGACAAACTAGTTGTGGCCAAAGGGGAGGTGGAAGGGGGATGGGTGAAATAAAGGGGATTAAGAGTACACTATTTCAATGAGCACTGAGAAATCTATGGAATTGTTGAATCATTGTATTGTATACCCGAAAAAGAAATCATGAACCAGGAAGGTGTAGGAAACTAGTATCAGGAATGAGGAAGTGGAGAGAGAAAAGAACCAATTCAGCCCCTAAGAGGTAACCTATAGTATAGTGACCCAAGGGCTGGGGACTTTTGGGTTGGTTCTGGGAGGCACTAATATCCAAGAGGATCTGACTCAGGGTTGGGGTAAGACTGTGGCTTAGCTCCAGAAAATGAGGAGGCATTTGGCTACTGCAAAAGGTTTGGAAAGGTGCTTTTATTTTCAAACTCAGGTATGTGACACTCTGTAGTTTAATGCTAGCACACCTGTGTGAGGTTTAACATTAGGAACTGACAGTCAGTTATACATAAATCCAGCATCTCCCTCTCCATTTACTCTTCCAGGCTGTACACAGGATTTTGTGGTAGCCAGAAAGTGAAGGCCCTTTTAAGAAGTGATAACAAAAATGACACAAACAACACATCACTCTGAAACTCAAGGTAGGCACCCAGAGTCCTAGGGCTAAGCAGAAATGTCAGACTTCAGAGACATTTTGAGGGGAATTTTTATTTTAGATCAATATCACCATTGGAAATACAGGGGCCATTTCTCTCCATTTCATTGTTGCTTTGGAAACATTCCAACTGCTTCAGATCGATCTTTGCTTTTCAAAAAAGAAATGCCAGTGAGTACTTTTTCAGGAATGCCCTTGGAAATGTGGTTACTCTTACAGTTCTTTTCTTCAACCTCTCTTACTCATAGAGCACTTTGGGTGAGGGCCTATGTCTGGAAGTACTCTTGAAGGTTTTTCTGTGGAGCAGCTGGAGGTTCAGGAGCTCACTGTAGCTGTTCTCCTGACCTTTGTTTTAATTGGTAACAAAGGTTGGAACCCTGTGGCCAAGTGGACAATGGGCCAGTTCAGCCTGGTCCTTCTATAAGGGAGGCTAAGACTGGACATTGCCAGTATAGAGTCCTGCCCCACAGCTACTGTCTCTGGAGCTCCATTTGCATCGTGTCTGTGGCTCTGAGGGCCTAAAAGATTTTTCAGTGTGTCCAGTCCCCCTGGAATAGGCAGGGAAAACCATCCATCCAAATCCCCAAAGTCCCTCTGCTTTGATCTACACCTCTTTACCTTAATGGCACTTTCTTGGTCAACCCTGGCTTGGGCTTCTCCCACAGTGGTTTTTTAGTCACTGTAAAGGATGCCATTACCCTCCCCGCCCCTGCTCCCCACCCCCTCCCCCTCCGCAACAACAGCATGCTGTTTTATAGTAGGGCTGATCTAGGTGGGTCTTTCTAAAAGGAGTGGTTGCATCAAGCCCAGTCCTTGAGCTTGGAAATTGTGTTGCTAGTTAGGTCTCATTCTGCTCTCTCACAGAGTAGACTGAAAAATATTAGAATAAATTGAAGCTAATAAAGATGTTATTTTTCTCACTGAGATAGTGGCAATGATGGTGCTAGAACTGGGAGGTATGCAAAATGTCAGCTTCCCCAGGCTACTCTCCACCACCTTGAATGCTCACTTGTTCTTTTGATCAACATTTAATAACACCCTCCCATGCATCATCAGCCATCATGCTAGGTACCTACCCCAGAGAATGGGTAAGATATGGTTCTTGTCTTTGAGGAAAAATAGGGAGACAGACACTTAAATAAGTCATTGTGATATACTGTCACAACAGTAAATAATGAAGATGTTTAAAAAGTGTCAGCAGAGGAGGGTGTAACCTATTATGTGGGGTATGGTAGGAAGTTGGAGGGAAGTCATCAAAGCCTGTGCGTCAGGGATAATTTTTGCACTTGGTCCTGAAGGGTGACCAGCAGAAAAGAGGAGAATGGCAAAAGAAAAACTAGTGAGTGGAGGAACAGAACTATGAGAAAACAGTTTAGTCTGGGAACCAGAAATAGTTTGGAGTGGTTGGAGGGCTACTTGGGGAAGTGGGAGTGAAACATAAGGCATGCAGTTAGGAGACCATTGGAAAAGGCAATTTTGTGCAGGGGCCAGTCTGCCTGGATATGAGTTCCAGGCCCATAATTTACTAACTGGATGTCCTTGGCAAGTTAGTTGTGTTTTTTTGTGCTTCAGTTTCCTTATCTGAAAATGGGGAGGGTGGTACCCACCTCATTGTTTTTTCTTTCCTTTTCTTCTTTCTTTTCTTTTTTTTTTTTTTTTGAGGATTAAATGAATTAATACCTATATAATACATAGAACAGTGTTTGGCTCATAGTAAGTTCTATGTGAGTGTTAGCAACAAAACAAACAACATCAACAACAAAACAAAAACAAGAGCAGAACAATAAAACCCACAAGAAACCAACACCCCTCAAAACTGATAAGGGATGAATGAAGGCAGTGGCTGTAAAGGTGGAGCAAGAAGTCAAATTGGAAATGGGATGTGCTCCCTCAGTTTTATGCTGAACAATTAGAATGCTCTGAAATGTGTACTTGGGTTGGAAAACCCATTTGAACTGAAGCACTAAGGTGCAACTGCACATGTGGTTGTGGGCACACGAGGGCTGAAATCACACATGAGAGGTGGGTTCTCAATGGTAGAGGACAAATAGGGAATAGACTGTTGTACAACAGCTTAGAATTAGCACTTGAAATGGCGACCAGCAAGTTCACTGTTGCAGCCATGAGTTTTCAGTGTCTTCAAACATCTTAAATCAATGTGGAGAGCTCATTGAACAGGTGCCTGGTGACTGCCCCACACCTAGTGAAAAATCTGTGGGTTGTTTTATCCAGAACACACACCTAGAGCACACGTTTGGAGGGTTGTTGGCTTCATGCACATGCATGCTGTGTGTATGTGTGTGCTGTGTGTGCATACAGATGCATATATGTTAACTCACATCTTCCCATTTCATTTCAAGCACTGATCTAAATTCAGCCTAAATATTTTTCTGAGAAACCTTCCCTACTTCTGTAAAGAGAAACTCTGGTTCCAAAGGGGAGGCAGGGAGGCTGAAGAAGAGTCAGTGAGAATGAGATGGGAAATGGGATGATATTCATGTTGACTCCAAATTCTAGGTCTGATCCTCAAGGTCAGAGTTAGCCTTTGGGCATAATTCTTCTTGATTTCTGACTACAGAGAGGAAAAAGGGGAGGGAGAGTGAACTTCTTACTGTTTTCTGCAGTGAAGGTGTTTTATTTCCCCCTGCCATCTGAGCTAGGGGCAGATGACTTTCCCTTCTGTTAGAGTTCCTTGGTGAAGGTGACTTCATCCGCCAAAAGTGTTCCCAGGGCAGTTTTGTTGATCCTCCAAAAACATCAGTTACTGTGTATGCATAGCTCCCACACGGTTGCTGAGTATGAAAGAACCCTGCTTATTTCCTGATAGGCTGGTGCCAGCATGCCCACAACTGGCCTGAAACATATGCTTGGGAAAAGAGCAGTCAGCTATGTGCTGGAGCAGGGCACTGACTGGGTGTCAGGTTTCCTACTGCTCTGCAGGTTGCTCATGCTGGAGTCCTGAGCTCCACCACGAGTCCCTCTGGGCTGCCGAGCAAGTTGATCTCCCATGGGGCCCATCAGCCTGCTCCACACAAGAGTTATAGGAACTGTAGAGTCCCAACACAACAGTCAAGACCAGCATCACTGTGGCCATCATCCAGATGACTTGCCAGTGCTGACACAGTTTGGGATACATGACTTGTAAGAAATGAACCAATTCTTCAAGTTTGCTGTCAAATGAAAAAATAGGAGAAGGGCTTAGTATATTGGGCACATTAAAAATTTTCCCCAGGTGATTCTGATGCCACCAGTCCATAGCCTTGATGTTGGGAGCTCCTGGGCTAGAATACTCCATTTACTTGTTTGATCATACATACATACATACATACCCTGATCTATTCATGAGATGATCATTAATGTCTGAACTCTCCCAACCCCAGGATACAAGGTTAGCTGACCCACACTCCCTTGCATGCAGATGGGACCAGCATCTTTTCTGCACTTAGTGTTATTTAGTGATCAGTTTCAAGTTCTACTCTGTCCCCTGTCTCCGTGCTCCAGTGCATATTTTGTTCCACATCTGACTGTGTTCAGAATAGAAGAACTGTGCTAAACCCTTAGAAGACCCTCCATGTTCAATGATAAATGACAAGGAACCAGATCAACCTCAAGAGTTCACTTCAAACCATCCCAGGGGCAACCAGAAGACTAGTAGCCTCTAGCAACCTCTCAGTGGCTTATTCCAGATGTTTTCTCAACACCATTAGTCTTCATTCTCTTCATTAATCCCTTCTTCTTCTTCTTCTTCTTCTTCTTCTTCTTCTTCTTCTTCTTCTTCTTCTTCTTCTTCTTCTTCCTTCTCCACTCTCTTTTTTCTCTTTCCTCCTTCCCTTTCATCTGTCTCCCTCTCCATTTTCTGGCTGCCTCATTCCCCCTTTCCTTCTTGCTCTCTTCCCAATTGCCTTTCAACTTCCCCTCTCTCTTTGTAGCCTAGTGAAAAGACACTTGGTCATATGGCCTGCTTTACAGAATCTATTCTTCAAGCTCTGTAGAGAAATCCTGCACACATTCATTAGGCTAGAATTTTTTCCTGTTTCCAATCCCTGATCTATGTTTTATAATAATGTAAAAAATAAGGTTACTGAGGATCACCAAATGGAGGAGGTGAGAAAAGTGACAAGAAGGCTTTCTGAAGGCTCACGTAGATACCGAAATATGTGGGCCACTTGCTGAGAAGTAGACAGCTCTAATATAGTTTGTAGAAAAAATATGCTTAATGACTCATGGAAAAAACTCAACAAATACCTTCCTTGGAAAGAGACCAGAGGCTCTGAGTGCCTGTCTTGGATGCTAAGGTACTGATTGGTTTCTCTTCCACATGGAAACTATTCAATGATTGTTTCAGGAAGAGTTAAGCAAAGCCAAACAGCGCACATTAGCTGAGGTGAAATTCACTGGCCATTTTCACAACTGTTGGGAAGGGATAGCTTGGAAATGGAAGATTTTTTTCTTTCATCCCTATTTAGAGTCCTTAGTTTCTACTTAGATATAATTGGATGCTAAAATGCAGTCCTTTTGGGTCATATTCCATGCTCCAAAACAAGCATCTAGGGTTGGGAGAATCCCACTGTAACCCTACTCTTAAGTGGGACTTCAGAGGAGGATGCCAAGATCTAGCTTTGTGACCCTTAGCTGGTCCCCAATTTCTAGCTTATAAAAGAATAAGAAATAGAATTAGATTAGAAATGGAATCCCTGTGGAAATCAATTTTTTTTAATCTCCTATAGGGAGGGGTGAAGTGGCTTCCCCTTCACCTGGGCCTAGGGAGAGGGGCTTCAGAGACACTGCTGGAGAATTCAACATGTTGAGGTCTGGGGGACACAGTGGACTGGTGTGTGCCTCACACATGAGCAATTCGAAGAGCAAAAATCTTTCTGATGTGCTTGATGGCATCAGAATAGTGGGCCATGATAGAGAAAACTATCCTACCCATAGTGAGCCAAAGGTACATGTTTCACCTTGACTGGATATAGTTAGGATAAGGAGAGATGGCTTGGGGCATCACAGATCCTGCTCAAAATTTCTACCTAAAAGCTGAACAGTAAAGATATACTTCCAGCTACCTGAGGACTGAGAGGGATTTTAAGTGGCTAGCTAGCTAAAAGACATGCATTCAAACTCATAGAGGGACCAGCAGCTGAGCGGATCTCAGCCACAGTGTGAATGTGTGTGTATGCTGGGAGGTGGGAGGAGTAGTTTTCTCTAGAGGTCCCATAAAGCAATACACTAATCAAAGTCAGCAAGTCAACTTTAAACCCCTGCCAAGCCCTGGAGCCTGCTCACAGTACAATTCAAGTAATACCTTTCCTACCCCTTCATCTCAATTCCCTTTCCCAGAATTGATTCTAGAGAGTCAGGTGCTGCATTTGGTGAAGCTTAGGCAGGGGGGAGGGTAGAGACAAAGAAACCATGCTCCCCTGCCTGCTATATAGGCTTCCTTCTTGAAGCAGACGAGTTGGGGGAGAAAAGAGGTTCAATTTTTAAGTTCAGGCTTTTGACTATTTTAGGGAACTGGCTATTTTAATTAATGAAATGAGATTATTCTTGGAACTTAAACTTGACAAGAGGAGTTCTGCTTTCTGAGAGTTACTGGAAAAGTAAAGGAATCTGCCTAACATTATCTTAACCCCATGGAGCAGATTTGAATAGGCAGAAAAGGCTAACATTTTCTATTGCACTTTGTTTCTCTTGTTTAATGTATCATATAAATGTCAGAAGACTGTATTCTCTATTTTAATATAGTTAAGATATTGGGTTGACTCACCCTATGTTCATTTAAGCTGATACTCCAGAAAATACTATTTATAACAGATTACATTATTATACAATTAATGCTTGAACAAGTTGGAACTGTATGGGCCCACTTTTATGCAACATTTAAAAAAATAAATACAATATAGTACTGTGAATGTATTTTCTCTTCCTTACAATTTTCTTAATAACATTTTCCTTTCTCAAGCTTACTTTATTGTAAAAATACACTGTACAATATGTATAACATACAAAATATGTGTTAACTATTATTGGTAAGGATTTAGGTCAACAGTATGCAATTAGTAGTAAGTTTTTGAGGAATCAAATGTTATACTTGGGTTTTTTACTGTGTGGAGGATGGATACCCCTAACCTTCACATTGTTCAAGGGTCAACTGTATATTATTATAACAGAGGAGAAATTCAGACAAAAAAGACTATAGTGTTTGATGTGGAATCTCTTAACTAAGGTTCACTGCTGGGGTTAGCCCAGTATTTTTAAAATACATTAATTAGGATGTGGAACTTTTAATAACTTTAGACCTTCCTTATTAATGCAATGCCAAAATTTCATGGGGAAAATCATGTTTGAGTGCAGGTGCCTGCAGGCAACCATATGTCTACAGGACTCAGGAATGATTGCCTGGCATTGAAGACAACAGGCTCTCAGAGCCAGTCTCCTTTGGTGACAGGTGAGGAAGGAGCTCTATATAACTACGAGCAGGCAGTTCGTATGCTAGCAGTGTTAGTTGTTACCGAGAAGATGATGCCACACCCTGGGCCTGAAAAGGGGAAGCTACACCCCTGTAATGAAGGACAAGGACACTTTTGAAGGCTGTGCTGATGTCTGGTATCCATCATTTAAGATACAAGCATGTTCTCAAGATCAAAAAGTAAATCGAGGAGGGAGAAAAGGTTAGGAGAGAGAACAAGTCCTCTCAGGATTGGCAGGACCAAGAGGACACTTTTGGATGATGGATGTGAAAGACAGCCATTGCCATGTGCTGCTGACCAGGAGATAGACAGAGAGGGACTCAGGCCGAGACTTACTTCCCCTGCGGTTTCACAAAATGGGACAGAGCTACTCATTGGCTGAGATCAAATTAGCTAGATAAGGATTCCAGTCCTGTGCTTTGTAAACCAAACTGTTTATATCCCATGTACCCTATTTAATTTTCTTTTGTTCTTTCTTGGTATGTGGAAGTGTTAGAAGTTCTAGCCTGTCTTAGCTGTATTCAAAGAAGCCAAAGAAAGAGCTGTTGTCCAGGCCTGGGCTTGACTACATTAAAGTGACCTCTAAAAAAATGTAGTGATCTCTAAAAAATAAGAGCAGAGGTAGATTCCTTAAGGAATCTACTCCTGAAATCATTGTTGCACTATATGCTAACTAATTGGGATGTAAATTTAAAAAAAATAAAATAAAATAAATAAGAGCAGGGGACCCCCAAGAGGGAGAGATGTAAGGAGACTAGAATCCAGTTGCTTGGAGTAGGGACTGTGCTTTCACTGTCAAAACTTAGGGGTTCTTTCATTAGGGGAGATGGTGCATCCTAGCATAGGTTTGCTTTCAACAGGGAAGGATTTTCTCCAGCTCTCCTAGACTGCTCTTCCCTTGAACACTAGGCTTGACCCATGCAGGCTGAGACCTCTCACTCTGGCTGAATCTTCCACCAAATGGGCTCTATTGACTGTTCCTATGTGCTTTGAAGCATATCTGTCTCACTTCTAATCTTTATTCTATTAACTTACTCACTGCACACATGTGATTTCAAACTAACTGGTCAAGCAATGAGGCACAGACACATACCCTGTTTGAATTTTAGCAGCTGAATAGATAATTATCATTTTGGCAGGAGCCACCCTGGACTCCAAGATAGCCTGGGGGGGGGGTCTAAAAACAAAGATTTTAATGAAGTGTTCCAGGTTTTCTATAACCACATTTCTAAAAATCAAAACTGAAGACTAATAGAAACAGTGAGGCAGAATGTATGAAATTGGGGCTATGGTTAAAATCCAGGACCCTTATGAGGGCACAAGTAGGACAAGATGCAGGATCTATTCAATATTTGTTTACATGTTTAATGTTTTCCCCCGATTTAGGGAAACAGACACTCGAAGTATAAAGTATATCAAAAAAGAAAGCCCAAGTATTTCCAATCCAAGTGGAACCTGTTGGAGACTCACCTTTGCCAATGAGTTGAGTGGGTCTCCTACCCCTATGTGTTCTCTCTGCTCCTGTTCCTGTAAGAAACCACCTCTAAGGCTTCATGACAGCTCCCTTAACCTTGGCTCTTTCATGGGAATATCTGGGAAATGAGCTAACTGTGGTTGGGCTAGGGGGGACTCCAGTCAATTTCTTAGTCCTAAGTTCTTGATTGCTGTTGGCCTCACTCTTGACCACCTCTGACTCCTCAGCTCTTGAAAACATTTCTTTTTTAACTATTTTGGCTCCTTCCTCTGCTTCTATCCCAAAATAAGTGTCCTTCTTGGGTTTCTATTGGCTGCTCACTTGGACCCTAGACCCACTGTTGCCCTGGAGTAGCACCTCTCAGGATGCTGTGCAGTTAAATAAATTGTGACCCATTTCAGCAATGGCAAGGGCTCCAACCTGCTTCTTTGGTTCTTTTCCTCTTCCTCAGTTTCTTCTGCCTCTTCAGCTTCCTCAACACTCTCACCTTTCTGTTCTTCTTCCTCTTCCTTCAGGTCTTGAAGCTCTTTGGTCTTCTTTAGACCTTCCTGGTATCTGCAGGGTGAAAAGGAACAATGGAGTCTGGAAAGGCGAGGCACAGAGCATCCTTTCCTGAGTTCCTAGAGGTGGGAACTTGAACACCTCCAATAATTATACACTTCCTGTAGTTCTACACAACAGGAAAAAGCTGGGAAGCTCCACTGAATCCCAAGGTGGCTCATGTCAGTGCAATTTCCCCTCATTCCTCACTCATCTTTCCTGTTTATATGTGAATATGTGGCAAAATTGACAGGGAAAAATGTAGGTGCAGAGTCTCCTGATTGGGTTCTTATCCTACAAAATATTCAGCAGGGAGAACAGTGTGTTTGCTTTCTGTGTAACCTGGATGCTTCAGCTTTTCACCTATAAAATGGACAGGGTGGCCCCCATTTCATGGCTATGGGAATGTTTTGAGTCAGTGCCAGGCATATAGCTTGACCTAGGGAAGGTGACACCCATCACAATAGCTTGTTGGGGAGTTTTATGGAAGTGATAAGCACATACTAGGCCTAGGGAGGTACTCAGTAAATGTTTACAAAGTCAAAGGAGGTATTTACCCCCATACATGCTTAGTATAGAGGATAGTTGTGGGTAAAAAGATGGCTTCCAAAGAGACATCCTTCTGA
The DNA here is from genome assembly GCF_027475565.1 of Acinonyx jubatus. NCBI lineage: Eukaryota > Metazoa > Chordata > Mammalia > Carnivora > Felidae > Acinonyx > Acinonyx jubatus. The sequence continues at coordinate 47,527,884 of NC_069390.1, read as the reverse complement.
TGTTATTCTTCTAGGATCAGTATTACCCTGAACATATTCTTTTTGATTGTCCTACAGCTGAATGTTTAAGGCAAGCTCAGTTTGGCTAGGGAAATCCCACCACATTGTATATGACTGCCATATAGATGCCCACAAGTTCCATGTAAGTGGGAAGCTATGTCTCTCTCAGAAGCTGTGAAGACTTTCTTCACAGAAATGTGAAGAAATGGATGTGTAGAAATGGATGTGAAGAAAAGGATGCTATGCCAGAATTATGTTAGAGATAATTCTCTACCTGGCTGGACTTGGGCCCTCCTCAGTACTCCGTCCCCTCAGTGACTGACAATGGGCCACAGTGTTATTGAAGCTCAATAGGGGACAGTTGGAAGTTGAGGGGACTCCAGTTTACAGGAAGAAGAGATGACAGGGGAAGTTCTAAGAAGTAGAGTTACAGCTGCTCCTGGGATTGTTGGTAGCAATATGACTCCTCTGAGCACGTGTCAGGAAGCCTAAGGCACCACCAAGAGGAACCCACCCAGGGGCCTTAGTTCCAGACCATTCTCAGCAGTGGCATCCTGGTGGCTTTCTGCCTAAAAAGAGGGCAGTCTAATTATTGCCTAACCACACCCTCTCACCCTGCTTCCTCCTGTCCTTCCTGTGGAACAGTACTGCTCTTTTCAGTAGTTCCTTACTGAAGCAAGGAGGTCCTAGGGCCACTGGTTTCTTCCCTAAATCCTCTAAGAAACAGGAAAAGCACATGGCAAGGTATCTTCTGAGACCTACCAGGTGACCTCTGGGTGGACAAAGTCTGACTCACCCCTTGTTGTAAGCTTCTTCCTCCATCCTGGCCGTGGTCTCCTGGCTAATCTCCACGCAGCTCAAAGTTGGCATGGGAGCAGAGGCTTCACAATCTGGGTCTGCATTTGTCTTTCCACTAGTGAGAAGAGGGAAGTACAGGGTGTCCTTTCAGGGAAAGACTCGGTGTCTGAAAACCAAACCATGTCTTTGGCCTGATTCCTGATCAGAAGTGAGGAAACTCATTCTTGATTGAGTTCATTTCTTTTTTTTTTTTTTTAATTTTTTTTTCAACGTTTATTTTTGGGACAGAGAGAGACAGAACATGAACGGGGGACGGGCAGAGAGAGAGGGAGACACAGAATCGGAAACACGCTCCAGGCTCTGAGCCATCAGCCCAGAGCCTGACGTGGGGCTCGAACTCACGGACTGCGAGATCGTGACCTGGCTGAAGTCGGACGCTTAACCGACTGCGCCACCCAGGCGCCCTGATTGAGTTCATTTCAATCCTTCTACTTTGAGACAAGATTTTATAAAGGTCCTCGCCCAAGAACCCTCCCTAGACATCCAAACATCAAATAATGTTTGGGTATTATCCCAGGTCCCTTTTTCTTCATGCTCTGAAATCCACCTTTATTCTTACTCCAGGAGATGCTATAAGTGGACAGATGGTTTTTGGGAGCTCCACAGCACTTAGATTAGGAAGATGGAGGTGGACCAAAATGTTCAGAGTTATTCCATTCCTGTAGTCCATCTTTTGCTTCATTCATTTAAATATCTACTGAGTACTGACTAAGTCACAGGCACCTTGCAATGTGCTAGGGATACATCAGATGATTAAAAAAAAAAAAGCATTTTTCAACATGAGCTTAGCGGGAGAGAATGCCCCAAAAGAGGAAGGAAAAAAATATGTAGTTAATTATAGATTGTGATAACTTTTATGAAAGAAACAAACTCTGTGGTGCAGAAAACAATAAGGGGAGGATATTCTTAGATTGAATGCTCATAAAAGACCTCTCTGAGGTGGAGTAACTGAAACACAGACCTGAAAGGTGAAAAGTCAGCCATATCTGTAGCAGAGGGGAGATCATCCTCGGGGGAGGTTGCAGGATATGTGCAGACCCTGAGACACAAAAGATGCAAAGATATTTGAAGAACTAAAAAGAGGCAATGAGGCAGGAGTTAGCTTTTGGACAAGATAAATTTTCCATGCCAGTGAAGTATCCAGGTGGAGATGTCAAGTAGGTAGTTGGATATACCAAAGTGAGTTGGAGAAGAGCTCTAGAGGCTAGAGATACCGTTTGGTGTCATCAGAATATAGATGACATTTAAAGCCAGGGGAATGGATAAGATTGTCTAGGGAGACAGTATGAGGAAACATGAGAAGAGGACCCAGAACCAAGCTCTGAGCAGCTCTGCTGTTAGCTCAGGTGGAGAAAGAACCTACAGAGGAGACTGAGGAGTAGCAGCCAGAGAGGTAAGTGGAAACCAGAAGAGTTGTGAAGTCCTGGGAACCAAGAGAGGAGAGCATGTCAAGGAGGAAGAGTTAAGTGTGTCACACATTCACTTCTGAGAGTCCACGTCAGATGAGTCCAGAAAAAGTGATTATTAGATTTGATAATATGGAGGTCAAGAGGAGCTTCAGTGAAATGATAGGAGCCAAAGACAGATTGAAATGACGAGAAAGAGGAAGATCTAGACACAATAATTTGATTGGAAAGGAGAGTAAAAGAGTGTGTTGTGAAGATACATTGCTGAAGAAGTGGGTCAAGGGATGAAAGCACATTTGAATTTGGATATAAATGTTCCAGTTGAAGGGATGAGAGAAAGAGGATGACCAAAGGAACAAATTATTTGAAAAGAGAGGTAGGAAAGACCTACCTTAGAAAGGTAGATAAACTTTCCTCCAAAGGGAGGAAAGAGATTGAAGATGGTGGGCTGGGGATCTGGTGAAGGAAGAGGAGAGGGTTCCTATCTAATAGCTTAAATTTTCTCTATAAAATGTAAGTAAGACAAGGTCATATGCTGAGAGTGAGTGGCAGAGAGGCCTAAGAACGTTTGAGAAGAGAGGAGAAGGTATGAATGAGTCATGTGAGAAGGAGGAAAACAAATATGCTAGAAAATCATAGTAGGATGGCTGGCAGTGCTAGAAGTCCATTTGAAGTATGGGAGCATGAGTTTAAAGGAAGTATCCTGATGGCCATGCCTCCCCTATAAATCCTGCAGCCCACCTACATGTCTGAAATCCCAATGGGAGTCATGTCTTGGAGGAGCCCTCAAACAAGGCAAAACAGTGAGCTGAGCTTTTCAGCCAGGACTCTGAAAGACCGCAGCTGCTATCTGCCCGCACCTCTCAGATAGGCTTTACGAGCGAGCCTTATATTTTCTCATTCTTGGCATCAGTTTCCCACCTCAGTTTTCCTCAGACCTTGTAAAATTTACATTTCATCAGGATGGAAACCAAAACCCATTGTGAACAAGAAAGATAACACTCTAAAAATATCAGCTATTCATAACATTTCTCCTTTTGCAAATTACATTATCCACTCCCTTCCATGTGACCTTTGCCTAATGTGCAGTTTCCTATTTGTGCAAATGATTGGAACAGAGAAGAAAAACATAGTTACAGCCAAGGGCAGGGAAAGCAATTCTTTTATGAAATATATTTATATATTAGAAATGAAATAGCGATATCAGGCTTTTAATTTCTTTTACCTGCTGCTGACAACCCAAGAGGTTAGTGACAAACATGCATGAAGGAGGATAGTGGAGTGTAGAGGAAAAGAACCTACATGAGGCAAACATGGGTTCAAATTCCAGCTCCAATATATGCAAATTCTTAACTCTTACTGAACTTTAGATTCTTCAACTGTAAAATGAGGATAATATTATATGTACCTGATGATAGTAGGATAGGAATTAGTGAAGAAACGGAAGGGGCACCTGGCTCAGTGAATTAAGTGTCTGACTCTTGGTTTTGGCTCAGGTCATGATCTCACCACTCACGAGTTCAGGCCCTGCATTGGACTCTACACTGACACTGTGGAGCCTGCTTGGGATTCCTTCTCCCTCTCTCTCTGCCCTTCCCCCACTCACTCTGTCTCTCTGTCTCAAAAATAAATAAACATTAAAAAAAAGAAATATAAGTAAATTTTTTGGAATATGTTACTCAACTGATATTTATTATCATCATCATCATGATCACAATTAGTTATGTAACAAATTTATTGGTAAATTTTGGGAGCAATCTGAGGTTCTTTCAAACCTGATCCATAAAAATATCCAAGCTGATAAATACCAGGTGATTATTTACATCTTTAATGGAGAGCTTGATTTATATTACTCTGACATTTCAGAATCAAAGGAATTCAAACTTTCACTGTCCTCAGGTCACTGCTCTCTGGAGACTAAATCTTTTCCCTGGTAGATCCAGGAAACCCATTTCAGTGACCCTTTAAACATATGGGTCTTCTGTCCAGAGTTCAACTGACCCAGGTTGAGTTGATCACCCTGTCTGACTCAGCTCACTTCTGGGGCTTTAGTTCTTAACATGCTTTTACATACATCCTCTCACTTGACCCTCTCAATGATAAGAGCTAACATTTATCTTATGTATCAGGCTCTGTGGTAAGATTTCACTTAAGATTCATGAATGACCCATGAGATAGGTAATACTATGGTTCTCAGTTTGACAGGTGAGGAAACCAAGGCTCAGAGAGGTTAAATCACCAGCTCAAGATTACACAACCAGTGTGTGGTAAAGCTTGAATTTGACCCTGTGCAGCCTGACACCTGGCAAATGACTTGTGTAAGTTCACATTATTGGTGGTTAGTGGGCCTGGCTGGGAATCTCACTTTGGTCTTCTAAATTCATGTCAAGGTGCATTTCCCACAACTTCTTGAGCTCTCCCTTTCAATAGAAGTATTTTTCTGGGGCTCTGAGTGGTGTGTGAGGTTTCACGATCCCTGCTGAGTGAAGCTATTCTTGCCCTTACGCTGGGTCATGGCTTAAGACACTGCCCTTCTTTTAAAGGGCGCTTGTTTACCCATGTGAGATGGGTTGGGAGAGGCTTTGTTTTAATAATGGACATTGAGTGGGAAGTAGGGGAAACACACAATATGTAAAATGTTTGTTATTATCTCTAGACTCTTAGACTGAGCTAATCATTCCTTACATATCTTCTCTAACTACCTGGAGGTTTCTTGCTGTGTATCTTTAAGACTCAGATCAAATACCGTCTCCTCTGTGGAAGCTTTGCCAGTGTTTTCACCTCTCCTGTATCTTCTGTTTAAAGGTGATCTCTCCTTTCCTCTATGTCCTCATGGTACTTCTGTTACAGCATAACTCAGAAAGAGGGCATTTTTATGTTTTATATACATGTCCATCCTCCATATGACTGGGATCACAGGGAGAGAGACTGCACTTGAATTATAATGGTGCTTAGCATACAGTAAGTGCCTTTAAGTGTTTGTTGAGTTACACTGGCTTCACTGTGGCTTATCCAATCTGCCTATTAATCTTGTAAAATGGGCAGGTACTTTCTGTAAATGGCTATTTCCTGAGAACCCAGTGTTTGGATTGAGCCGAAGGAATCTCTATTCATGGCTGTAAACTTGGAGCTGAGCACAGCCTGTGCCCACCCTAGAGATTTCTGGGCCAAACACTCATGGATCTTGGCATCTATTCCCAGCCTGAATTCTTGCATGCTTTCTCTCTGGGATGATTCATTAAAATGAGGCTCATTGTTTTCTCATGTCCACTGGGTCAAAAATGTTTGTCATTGTGCTCAGTTCTCAGTAATGCGAGGGCCTCTTTAGTCAAAACGTATTGTTTAACTGGGAGGTATGTGGTAAACAATATTTGAAAGTGAATGCAATTCTTTCCAGTGGACAGATCTTACCTTTTTGGGTTCAGTGATGTCTCTAAGCCACTCCCATTGCCATGACCCTCTCAGACAAGCTCAGCCAGGGAAACTAAGCTAGAAGACCTTCCTTATTCCTGTTACTCAGTCCCAGATTCCTGGGGTACAATACTAGTTGATGGAGGGCCAGTTCATTCCAGAATACTATCAGCAAAGGGGAGTTGTTTACTATACATATTTGATGTCATATAGAGCCTTTAAGCAATTTACCCTGGCTGCTTCAAAAATGTGGAAAAGTATTTATTTTAGAGATTATAGTGAATATTTCTCTGTGATATATCATTATAATGACTCTTTTTATGAAACTAATGCCATATATCATTCACATCCATGATTTTTCTAATCCCTCAGTGAACTGCTCTGTGTACACTCTCTGCTCTCACCCCACACTACTCCATGGCCAGCCAGTCATCAGGTCATTCACAGTAGCTCACAAGGCTTCTTATAAAAATAGCCTTTAAATGCATCCTGTTGTCTCCAGTCATACTGAACTTCTTTCCATTCTTCTAGTTGGAAGGTCTATTAAGAGGTTAAAAGCATGAGTTCTGCTATCTACTCAGGCAAGTGATTTCTCTGTTTCAGTTGCCACATCTGTAAAATAGGGATAGTATATCTACCTCAGGGGTGTATTGTAAAGATTAAATGAGATCATTGATGTAAAGCAACTAGAATAGGACTTGGCATAAAGTAAGCATGCTGTAAATAATAATAGTAATTATCACCACCATCATTATTATAATTCCTTGACTACTCCATTTCTTGCCTCAGAGCCTGGAACATTGTTAAACTCCAGTTCACTTGGTTAAACTACATAGCCTTCAGGTTTAAAGGCTTTTACTTTATTTTTTTAATTAATTAATTAATTAATTAATTAATTAATTTTTAAATTTTTAATTAAATTTGTTTTTTAATTTACATCCAAGTTAGTTAGCATATAGTGCAACAATAATTTCAGGAGTAGATTCCTTAGTGCTCCTTACTCATTTAGCCCATCCCCCCTCCCACACCCCCTCCTGTAACTCTCTGTTTGTTCTCCATATTTATGAGTCTCTTCTGTTTTGTCCCCTCGCTGTTTTTATGTTATTTTTGCTTCCCTTCCCTTGTGTTCATCTGATCTGTGTCTTAGAGTCCTCATATGAGTGAAGTCATATGATATTTGTCTTTCTCTGACTGACCAATTTTGCTTAGCATAATACCCTCTAGTTCCATCCACATATTTGTGAATAGCAAGATTTCATTCTTTTTGATTGCTGAGTAATACTCCATTGTATATATATACCACATCTTCTTTATCCATTCATCCATTAATGGACATTTGGGCTTTTTCCATACTTTGGCTATTATTGATAGTGCTGCTATAAACATTGGGGTGCATGTGCCCCTTTGAAACAAAAGGCCTTCACTTTAAAAGTACATTCCTAGAGGAAACATTTTCTGAGGCTCACCTCCCCCCACCTATAGGAAATCTGGGTTAAGGCACTCATTGTGTGTTGTTGCCTTAGCAACCTGTACTTCCTTATGGTATCACATTGTATTATACTGGGCTGTTTCCCATATGCCTTTCCCATTAGACTGTGAGCTTCTGAGTGCATTCTAGATGCTTAGACCTTGGTGATTAATTGTTGAGGATGACAGAATAAAAGTCTATGAATAAATAGCTCTTCCTACTTGGGGAACTCATTGTGAGCTTTATTCTGTTTTCTGTTTTAATCTTTAAGATTAACTTTAAATATTGCTCTCTATATCTTCCTCTAATTCTACAGGTTTCTAGACTTTTGTTGAGTGAAGAACAATTTACTATGAGGTGACCTACAAAAACAACACTCAGAATTCTCTCAAATCACATTGGTCAGTGCAATCAGCTCTCAGATATTTGCTTGAGAAGCAGCCACAGGTAATTTCATCTTCTTATCATTTTTCACCTGCTTAGTCACTTCCCTTCCTGCTTAGTTAGTTACTGTATACTTAGGGAAATGTGAAATCACTTTAAATCAAGCTCATTGTAACAATCTAGGAAACAATGTATATTTACTTATAATGTATTTTTTTTCTCTTTAACACTATGGAGAAGGTAGCTAGAATTGACTGTACTTGTGTTAGAATAGAAGATATGAACTTATTTTCAGTCACAGATTGCCTCATTGTTAGCCTGTTGGCAATCTATTAATGTTTCTAGTTTCATGAATTCAGATGGAAACCACTTAGCACCTTTTATAAATCTAGAGCAGAAAAGCTATTGTTAGTCTTGAATCCCTCCTCTTTGAATATGTCCTCCCCTTTTTGCAGCCATCCTTATAGGCTGGGTATATCCCCAATAGCCACAGCATGGGTAATATATCATGGTGGTCTCTTTGGATAGAAAAGGGTGAACTGTAGATACCTTCCTGGAGCTTATTGCTTGACTTGTCTCTATCCTCACCCTTGGAACGGTGATGCCACTACTGATCCTCATCCTGTTGTCATTTCTGATTTGGGGCTGATGCTTTGCTGTCCTTAATTTCCATCTCACTTTCTCCTACCAAGGATAGCTCAGATACTTGATGATCCCCACTGCCTCAGACCAAAGCTCTCAGCTGGCCTGAGCAATAGTTCTACAGAGTCCAGGTCCTGATCCATCATGATTAGAGTCTGTTTCGAAGAGTTAGGACATAGATCTTTTGCCTTGGTTGATTCTGTAGGCTAAGAATGGAGAGCCTTATTGGTGACTCTTCTGGAGAAGGGGTTTGTGTATCCAAAGGCAGGATTGGAAGGGAGAATTTTAGTGTGCTTTTCACTCAGGGAATCAAGTGACCATTTTTGGAGAGATTCAGAGATCATGGAGTAGACATTATGACTCTACGGACTTGATAAGTTTCTGTAACCTTGGTTACTTCCACATGGTTGTTAGTTTGTCACCCCTTTTTAATTTCTTTGTAATTATCAAGAAGCCAAGGAAACAAAGAAAGAAACAAAAGTACCCTGTGCAACATGAAGGAACGGTAAGCTTATACAGGGTGAGGTATCAAAGTGAGGAGTTCCTAGACAAACTTCAAGACTAAAGTGGGATGAGTCATTATGGAGTGATAGGTTGGTGGTTGCATATACTGAGAGGTGAGCAAAATAGACTGATTCTGGGAGTGGGGAGCTTGGGAGGTTATCTATAATGAAAAGGGGCCCAACATAGACTTTCCTTGCCAAGTCAAGCAAAACTATTCTAACAGCAATGAAAAATGAAGGACTAAAGCTGTCTTAAGGCAAAGAAGAAGGAAGAATAAAGGTGTATGTTCTACCAAGTGAGAAAAGACACGAGGGAAAATTCTGAGAGGTGACAGCTGTGATCCAGATGTTTTCTAGCAAGCAAATGAAAGAATTTGAAAAGCAAGTTATAAACTCTTCTGAGTGTGTAGAAACAGCCTGCCTTGCTCTGGCTGAGGATGAAAAGACCTGAAAATTGCATAGATGCCTAGAAAAATTAAGCAGAGCAGACACTATTCATTGCCAATCCAGAACTCACTCTCCTATCTGCTTCCTAACAGCCATGTGATTTTGCTCAGGAATTTACTGTTCTTCACAGAGCCATCTTGCTTCATGGGAAACTGACCCTCTGTCCCCATCTCCAGGGCACCATTTAAGCCCATGATGACAATCCCATTCCCAAAGCCTGTGTTTGGTTTAGGAAGGAACCATGTTCCAAATTTACTAAGGAAGACTTAAAAAATGTTTCTGGGTTTGTCCATAAAAAAGAAGCATGAGAAGAGATAGTCCTGTTATTCTTTTCATGTCTGGATGGAATACCTGAAAATAGTAGCCATTTGCCACAAGCAAATGTTGCTGATGAAGTCAACATACAAAGTGAGCAGAAGCAAGGAAATTGTAGAGGCCGAGCTGGGGCCCTGCTGTACTACACCTGGAAATGATCTACCTCTGGACTTACTTTTTAAGCCTCTTTGAGTTGGGACTTTCTTGTATCCATAGCCCAAAGAATTCTAACCAACAGAGAAGGTTTCCATCTCCTCTGGGCTCTTCTGAGATCGAGATACACTTGGACTCAGCTATAGCATGTTCCTGGTCCAGATTGCAAACTGACTCTGAAATCTTTGTGAGTCTCAGAGTCCCACTCAGTTCCCTTAGAACTTAATTTGCTTTCCATCACTTTTTAAGAGTAAAGTATGGGAGGAAAGGTGAGTTAGGAAAAATTTCCTCAGAGATCCCCAAAGAGGAAAATCAACAAACTTACTTTTCCAAAAGTGCAGGCAGTGCTGAGGTGGCAGGTAGGTTGCCTTTCCCATTGGTTGATTCTGACTGAATGAAAAATAGGAGACAGGCAATTGAAGATCAGCTAGGAAGGAAGAAGCCAGAGCTGCTAGGTCTCTGATAATGCTGGGAAGGGGTTGCTGCCGTCCCACCTCTTCCCCTGCTTTCTAATCTGCATCAAGCCCAAACATTGGGCTCCATTCCTTAGTGCCCCCTGAGGCCCATGCAACTTGCACCTTTTACTTCCCCTCTTCCAAGTTTTCATGAGTGAAGAATTTACATCTTGAGGCTCCCTTCTGGAGGGGAGCCATCCAGTTCTTAGACGGTTGTTTACTGACTTGGACTGAATATCAGCAGGTCTCCTACCAAACACAGGCCCATCACTGCCCTGGAGATGTAGCTCCAAGCACAATCCTCAGGAGATCCCTGTCATTCCTAAAACCCCAAGCCATCAGAAATGTCTTTATAATAAATTCCACAGGACTACCACATTGTTTTGTTGTAATGGATTTGAGTTAAGAAATGGTTTTCAAATCTGGCTGCACCTTAGAATCCCCTGGGGGAGATTTTTTTAAAGTACTGATCCAATTCAGAATCTTGGGATGAGGCCTGGGCAATGTTTTAGAAGTACCTTCTGTGATTTTAACACATATCCCTGGTTGCCAACTTTTAGCCTAAAGGAATACACAGTTGACCTTTAAAAAACACGGGTTTGAACTACTCAGGCCCACTTACACAGATTTTTTTTTTCTATAGATACAGTACAGTACTATAAATGTATTTTCTCTTCCTTATGATTTTCTTAACATTTTCTTTTCTCTAGCTCACTTTATTATAAGAATACAGTATATAATACATATAACGTGCAAAATATGTGTTAATTGACTTTTTATGCTATTGGTAATTATGGCTTCGGATCATCAGTAGTTTTGTGGGGATCAAAAGTTATATGCGGGTTTTTAACTGCTTGGGGGTGGGTGTCCCTAACCCCTGCATTTTTCAAGGGTCAACTGTATATTTAGAAAACATATTCTTACATTTAGTATAGTACCAGAAATAGGTCTATTAAACACACTAACTGGCCCTCCCTAAGCTCCTTTAAAAAAAATTTTTTTTAGGTTGCTTTGTTTTAATGGGTGATTTGGGAGTTTAGGTTAGTTTCATAGATGATTGAAAAAGAGGTGAAAGAAGCTACTGCTACCTATTGGCTCAAAAGAGCTCGAATCTATTTTATCTATTGCTTACACAATCAGATTGCTGCCTTATAGAGTAGTGCTAGGCATGGACACAGAATAGAGAAGCAACTGAAGAAAGAATTAGAAGAGTTTGACATAATATTAGCCAGATCCACAAAAGCCTGGGATGTAGAAAATATTTTGTTATATAGGAACTGTGTATGTTTAAAACAACTGAAATGAATTTTTTCCTGATTAGTAGCAATATATTCTTATTATAGAGGTATAAAAAGGCATTGAGAAGAAAATAAAAATCACTTGTGGTTTTATCATTGCCCAGAGATAACAAGTATTAATAGTCTTACAGAATTCACTATCTCTACACATAGAAAATATACTTCTTTAAAAAACCCCTACAAAACAGAATTCTACTGTATATACTGTTTTTAAATTCCTTTTTATTAATAATAAATTATGGACATTTTCCATGTCATTTTTGACTGCATAGGAACCCCTTTTAGGGCCAAGTATATTTAATCAATCTCTTATTAAATGGGCATTCCAGTAGTTTCATTTCTTTTTTTTATATTAAATATAATTTATTGTCAAATTGATTTCCATGCAACACCCAGTGCTCATCCCAACAGATGCCTCAATGCCCATCATCCACTTTCTCCTCTCCCCCACCCCCCTTCAACCCTCAGTTTGTTCTCAGTATTTAAGAGTCTCTTATGGTTTGCCTCCTTCCCTCCCTCTCTGTAACTTTTTTTTTTTTTTTTTGCCCCTTCCCCTCAGTAGTTTCATTTCTTAATGCTGCAAAGAATTGATGTAGGATAACATTGGGTTTAAGAACTCAGGCCCTGGAATTAGAAAGCCTAGGGTTAAAAGCTCAGCTCTAACACTTATTACACAATGAAACCTTCAGGTATTTAAACCCATTGCAGAATGGAAGAAAAACATCATGCCCACTTTAGAGGATTGTGGCTTAAACATGGAAAGAAATATGATTTGCAAAGAATACTCTTTGAGCAGCCAGCATCTTGCTCAAGGATACCGAGTCTTCTACTCAGGGCAGTGGAAGACATGGGACGTGGTCTATATTGAGCTTTTTAGCCCATAATCTAGAATCAGTGCTGGGAATTTCCTCTCCTTTTTGATCCTGTTGCCACGTAGGCCACTCCCCATAGTAGTGACCCTAAGGGAGAGGTTAAAGAGGGTTGGGAGGTGGGCATCATTATACTCACCAGGGCTGGTAAGGAGGGGATGGGTGATGAGCTGGAAGATTGGCCAGGCATGTTCAGGGCATTAAACTTGGGAACCACTGCAACACTGACCCTCCGACGGGGCATGTTCTGTGGGAAGAGAAGTGACCAGGCCCACTGTCATGGAGGGAACAGCATCCACAGTTCAAAAGGCCTGGAAAATTCCTACTAGTTCCTAATGCTGTAATTACATTCACTGGACATTTTGGCTTTGGGGTGGTGATGGTGTTGGGGCTTGGTGTGGAAAGAGTGGCCAAAGTTGACCCAAGTTTTCTGTTAGTGGTGAGTGATTTCTCAACATGTTCTTATTTTAGATTATATCCTGAAGAAATGGAAAAGAAATGACCCCCAGTCTGGATAACATCCCGGATAGTGTGTGAAAAGTCTAGGAATACCAAGGTTTATGCATCATTTCGTATTCATTTGGGGGATGGTACAGTCAGAGAAACCATGAGCAAGAGAAGGTTGAAGGATGAACTAGCAAGTGTGGTAAACTGAATTAGAGACCCTGTCCAGAGGTTCTCTGGCACCTGTAGATCCAAGCATGAATGACTTTCTGGGTGACTGTGGCAACGTCTCTTGTAATCCCCTTGGGAGCCCTGGTATTCCTTGAACATGCATACCTTTCCCAGTGTGAGGGACATGGACCGCGCTGTTCGAGGGACCCCATCTTCTGCAGCAAGAGGGAACAGAGAAGAGAAGTCAGGTAAGTTTTCAGAGTAGGCTCCAGCAGAAAATGGGTAGCCAGAAACTAAGCTGAGATATCAGTTTATCAGAACTGTCCCTCAAGGAATAGTTTAAGAGCCTAAGTGATGGGAACACTGAGTTTGACACTACCCCCTGAGACAATTATCTGTAGAGTGGGACTTTTCTGGACAGAATTTTTATCCTAACTCCTCTGGGCACTATGAGAAGCCCATCTTGGACCTCTGATATCCACCTGACACCGCTGCACAGTCTCTGGTAATGCCCTGATGAGTATGTGAAAAACTACTCATAGCGATACCAAGGCTTTGGGGTTATTTCTTGCTCATTTAAGGGACATACAGTCAGTGAAATTATGAGCAAGGAAGGTGTGGTATCAGTAAATAATGGAAAATTGTTGACAAAGTGGTTTTAATAAGTCATCTATAAAAAATTTGGAACAAAGGAAACCAGCACCCTGTATTTTCATCTCCTTAGTACATACATTAGATGATATATTTTATATAAAATGTTTTCTACCACATCTGGATAATACTGCCACCAGAAAACACTAATATGTGCAGAGAAATGTTTTTGAAAGCTCAATTCAGTGTCAGTTTGACCAATATTATCTAGCTTGTATATCTGTTTGTCCCTCATATCCATGTATTTTAGGTATGTCTCTTAAAAAGCACATTTCCCCCCTTGTTTTTCTATTTACCTCACTTCATTAATTTTTTTTTTACTTACCACCCCTTCCAGCCTGCACATTGGTGTAGAAGTTATGCATTTTAGTTCTAATCTTTAATGTACCCACTTAAATTTGTAACATATTATGTGACTTTATATTTATGTATGTATGTATGTATGTATGTATTTATTTATTTATTTATTTATGAGAGAGTACAAGCAGGGGAGAGGGGCAGAGGGAGAGAGAAAGAGAATCTTAAGCAGACTCGATGCATAGCACAGAGCCTGATGAGGGGTTCAATCCTATGACCCTGAGCTCATGACCTGAGCCAAAATCAAGAGTCAGATGCATCACTGACTGAGCCACCCAGGCGCCCTCATATTATATGACTTTAAATTTTTAAATTAATCATGATTTCTATTCTTTTCCTAATTAGACCTTAAAACAATAACTCCCTCAAATTTCAAATTATGTTGCTTTTTAGTAGTTTTGTTTACTTTGTTTTTGTAATCCCATATTATTATGATTATCGTTTTCAATACGGAATGCTTGTTTAGATTTACGCCCATTTACAAATGTCTGATCACCATTACCTCTTGCATCCTCCTCCTTTCTTTTGATCTTGATTTTATTCTTTCCTAAGCACACCCTTTAGTTATTCTTTTGGCAAGGGTCTGTAATAGGTAAACTTTCTGAGTTGTTGTCTCAAAATATCTTCACCAGGCCTGTAGGCTTGCATCATAGTTTAGCTGGCCCTGTTTTCTCTAGGTGGACAGTTGTTTCTCTCAGCTCCTTGAAGACTTTTACTTCATTGTCTTTTGGTACCACCATTGCTATTCAGAATTATCTGTCTTTTGTAAATCCTCTGTCTTTTCTCTCTGGTTATTTTTAAAATTTTTTACTTCATCTTCTATGTGTTTTTATCTCTTCTGCTTGGAATTCACTGTGCTTTCTTAATCCAATGGTTCATGTCTTTCTTTAGTTCCAAAAAACTCTCAGATTCTGGAAAACCTTTTTGCATACTTTCTCTCTCCCATTCTCCCCTTGTGGCTCTGCTAATAAGGGTATTTGGAACTTTCTCATTTTATACTCTGTATCCCATATTTTATAATATCTTATAACTTTTTTTAGTATTTTTAAAAGGAAATATAAGTTTATTGAACATACCACAAAGGAGTTGTGGACAGGACAACAGAGGAGAGGCTGTCTGCCTTCTTTTATATTTTTGATTAATTTATCCCTCTGAACTGCACTTGGGTAACTTCTTCAAATCTATCTTCAGTTAACTAATCTTTGTCCTCAACTGTGCCCAGTCTGATTTAAATGTTGTACCAATAAACTAGGTTATGCTACCATAATAAACAACCCCAAAGTCTTAGTGGCTTATAACAATAAAAATTTATTTGTTTATGTTCATTTGCTTCTGAGTTGGCAGAAGGCTCTGCTCTGCATTTCCTCACTCTGCATTTCCTCAGACTAACGGAGCTTCTACTATTCTGGAGCAGTGATGGTTGTCATGTGAGGAAGAAGAAATATAAGGCAAATTACACACTAGTTTCTTAAAGACCTCAGCTCAAAGGTGACACATATCCTTCTGCTCACATTTTATTTGCCAAATCACACGGCATTCACCTAACATGGCATCACCTAACTTGGGAGAAGTGTGCCCGAAAGGAGAAGATCTAGAATCTCCACTATAGTACCTACTATACCTAATATACTGAGTTTTTAATTTCCATTCCTCATATCCTCATTTCTAGGAGTTCTTTCCTTTTTTATTTTTATTATTTTATTTTTTATTCTTTTTTGATAATTTTAGTTTATTCTCATGTTTTTTATTCATTCTTTGATGCCTCTAATAATTTTAAACATATCTTTTAAAACTTACCAGGTTGTTTTATTTTCTGTAATCCTTAGGATATAATCCTGTTGTTTAGTGGATGATTCTTGTTCAAGGTAGATTGTTTTCTTATGTATTTTATAATTCTATACTGTAAAATAATCTTCAGTGAGGTTTCAGTGAGCAGAATCTTGTGTGTCCTGCGTGAAAGGTGTGCCTCTCCAGGGTGGCTTTATGTTTGTTTCTGACAGAGTCCCTACAGGCATCATTGTGATGTTCTTTTCAGATTCTCTGCATATTGCATCACAACTTCTGTCATGGCATACACTTTTCTTACGAGAAAGGAGAAAGTATTTTTTCCTACTACAGGGTGAAACAGACTTCCTTGATTTGTGTCTCTGCTGTTTGAGGAGTGTTTTTTTCTTGTTCAAGTTCTGTCTAAAGATGCAGTCTTGCAAAATCTTAACTTTCTGTAGGAGTCTCGTAGTCAACTCTCAGTCATGGGTGTCCAAGACCTCATCTCAGATTGCATGCAAGTGCAAAAGCCCAGCACTGAGATGATTGAAGCTGACTCTTGTACCCAAGGAAGCTGCAGGTTTCAGTTCTCTTTTCTTTTCTTGTATCTGAGTATTTCAATTTCTTTTCCTGTGGATTCAGCTATTCTTTTAAACTAATGTTTGCTTTATTTTATCTAGCAGAAACATCTAAGCACTTGTGGTCAAGGAGTTTCAACTTTTTCAGTCAGCCAAAATAGCAGAACCAGAAAATATTTTTTATATATTGAAGCATTCATACAAATTAACCAAATACTAATCTTACAAGTAGGCAAAAGATATAATTAGAGAATTTACAAAAGTAGAAATACAAATGTCCAAAAAACATTTGAAAAGGCCAAAAATACAAATTCAAACTATGAGATGAGATATAATCTTGACCCATCAAAGTCAAAAAAAATTTTTAAAGGAAAGGACAAGAATATCAATAGCACAATGAACTGAGCATTATTGTTACCCATTACATGGAAATATCAATGCATTATTTGAAAAGAGTTTTCTTGAAGAGCCTTATAAAATTTGCTTTCCCCCAGGCTAGTATTTACACTTCCAGAAATCCATCTTAAGGAAATAATCCAAAATGTAGGTTATCAGTATGTTTCATATTCAGAAAAAAATAACTGATGTTATTTTTTAAATGTGTAGCACCTTTCCTTAAATAAGAGCTATTTTTACTTCACTGTAGTCTTCAGAGTCTCAGGCATAGACAAAGATTGCCAGTAGTCATGTAAAGGCTTAAAAACAAACATTATTAGGGAATGGTCATAGAGTATCCAACGGACACACCTGTTAGGTGGATGCTGGCTCCTCTACACGAGCCCAGGCTGAAAAACAATGCAGTGGGAACAAATATCTGAAAAACACTTATTCACCATTTGAGATTCAGCTCCCATCTCCCTTCTTACTGTAAGCACATTCTCCTATCCCCAGGCTGAATGTGGGACTCTGCAATGTGCTCCCCATAGGAACTTGCTTATTGCTGTCACTGGGATGGTTCTACTGCTCTGCCTTCCCCACAGGCTGGGAGTTCCTTTGGATCTCAGTGACTGCATGTCCTTTATTTCTATATTTCAGTATCATGTGGGGCACATCAAAGGTGTTCAGTAAATGTCTTTAGAATGAATGAATGGGTAACTGCTCATTCCATAAATCTTGGATAAGGCAGTTTATAGGAGACCTTGTACCTTCCAGGACAATAATGCAAGAACCCATGTATTAGGATTTCTTTGGTGGCAACTTCCCCAACTCCTAACACTGACAGAGAGCAGTTTGCTATAAGCCCAGATGCTTGTGGATCAGGAGTTTGCTGTCAAGATCGAAAGCAGACAGTCTGGAGCATGTGTACACTGCCTTTTGACTCTGGAAAGTGTCACTGATATTCCCCAGGAAACTTGTGA
Organism: Acinonyx jubatus; assembly: GCF_027475565.1. Taxonomy (NCBI): domain Eukaryota; kingdom Metazoa; phylum Chordata; class Mammalia; order Carnivora; family Felidae; genus Acinonyx; species Acinonyx jubatus. Next base: position 47,510,352 of record NC_069390.1, on the reverse strand, counting down.
AACCTCCTGTTTATAAAGGTTTCTCCATCTGTTATACTTTCCCTCCTCCTGCTCTTGGTAACCCGGATGTTTGCATTCCACAGGGATTCCTGTCACTAAAAGGTTTGTTTTCTTCTGCTAGTCCTAACCTCATCAGCCAGAGCCCAGACTCTGACAGCTCCCAAGCAGAGATCCTCGTCCAGGTCACTGTCCCTTTCGTCCTGGACTGCTGCAAGTGCCTCCTAACTTGTCTTTCTAGACATCAGTGTCTACACACTCCTAATGTGTTGCCCACTCTGAAGTGGGAGAAATCTTCTAAAAATAGAATCTGACCATGTTATGTGGTGTAAACTCACCAGTGCCTCCTCATTGCCTTAAGGACAAAGGCCCAAATTATTAGCATGGCCTGGCATGTGGCCCTGGCCTACCAAGTCTTACCTTCAACCTGTCATCATCACACTTCAACCACATCTAACTCTTTTGTTTCATGGTCTTCCCATCCCAACCCTACATCTTTGTATACGCTGTTTCCTCTACCCGGGAGATACCTCCCCTTCTTGCCTAGAGAACTACTATTTTTACTTTGAAACACTGCCCAGATGCTGTCCCTCTGTAAAACTTCCCTTGATTCCTTCAAGCAGAATCACCTCTGTGCTCCTATAGCAATTGTATAGAACATTTTTTTAAAAGATTATTTCTTTGAAACATGTGTCTTTCCCATGAATCTGCTATTTATCTCAGCAGTATCTCCTTTAGCCAGGCCCTCATGCCACCCCCACTGCCCAGACTCATCCCTTACCTGGACTATTGTAATAGCAGTTTTGTGGGTTTCCCTGTATTTGGCTCTACCCCAGTAATGTAACTGCCACACTGTAATCAGAAGGAATGTTCTGAATTCCATAAATGATCATGTCATTTCCCTGACTAAAATCTATTGCTTTCTAGGATAAAGCTCAAATTCCTTAGTATGTGTTGGCCCCAAAGCACAAAGACTACAAAGTCTGAGTCTGTCATTCTCATCAAGTAGAGTGAGCTCTTGCAGCCTGTGGGCTTCACATCAGTGGTCAACCGCTGTGGTTGTGTCAGGAGTTGCTTTGGGACTGTTCATATTTTCTGGTTCCAGGCCTCTAGGCTCACTGAAGCAGCTGCTGTGAGGCCCCCATGGGCAGCACTGGGCAGGGGCAGTGATCCTTGCTCAACTAAAAGCATGTCCTTGGGCTGTACTAATAGATGTGATCCTGGCCTAGAGCTATCAGAGACCCACACTGCAAGGTCAAGATGGGGGCAGGAGCCCAGTTCCTTACCAGAGGGGCCGCAGCTGCGGCTTGAATTCTGATTTGCAAGTTTTTTAAACTCCATGAGCTCTGCATGGTCCTTCTCATACGTCCTCTTCAGATTCTCCACATACTGCATCATTACCTCTGTTGCCTTTGACATACGCTTTTCCTGAAGGAAAGGAGAGCACTGAGCACACAGGGAAGTTGGAGGAAAGGCTTGTTGGCACTTGCTTGCTCTGAGCTAGGCTCTGGGTGGGACAATCAAAAGGATACAGGGACCAATCTTAGGTGTAACTCTGCCCTCTAAGATTTTGCTGTCTGTGATGTGAGCTGAGAGGGGGATTTAGGCACTTGCACTCAGGGAGGACAAGAACAAGCACAGCCACAATGCCTGAGGAGATGAGAGGTGGAGAAGTCCTCTCTGCAGAGAGAGTGGGTCAGGGAGGCTTCCTGGAGGTAGAGTGAAGTGGATGTGGGGTATGGGCAGCATCTGGGCATGAAGATATAGGTAGGAGAGACAAAAAGATTCAGGCCAGTGGACTCCAAGAATAAAGGTCCAGAAGCAGAACATCACAGGGCTTGTACCTAGGTGAAGGATCTATCCTTCAGACAGGAGTCTTTGAAGAGTTAAAGGGGTGCTATTAAGAATTATGCTGGGCTCAGTCAGTAGAGTATGCAACTCTCGATCTCGAGATTGTGAGTTCAAGTTCCATGTTAGGCATGGAGCCTACTTTTTAAAAAAATTTAAAGAATTATGCTGGGACAGTAGGCACATGTCAGGATTGCCTGGAAAATCAGTGGAGTACAGGTCATCCTACTTACGTAGAAATCTGTAAGCAGTTGGGTTTGTTTCCAACAAGAAAGGGTAGTTAGGGCTGAGTTGTGAAGGACCTTGAATGGAACACTAAGGAATTTGGACTTTTTCTGAAGGAAAAGAGCCATCAAATATCTTAAGGTAAGGAAGTGACATAGGCCACCAGTGGAGACTAGACTGAAGGGGTGAGACTGGTGGCAGTGAGTGCAACTAGTAAAGAGAAGACAAGTGCCAGGACCAGTCTGGTGGGACCAGAGAGAAAGATGAGGACCAACATGGAAGACATGGAAGTTAGGGGTGGGAAAGCCATGTGGAGAAGGCTGAAGACTTCTATGAACAGTGCATGGGCCAAGAAACACATTTGGGAGGGCCATACAGAATGAGGAAGAGTTTCCCTTGCTTATCCTCATTGGATCCCTCGGTGAGCCTAGCCCAGGGCCTGCTGGCCACAGTGGGACATACTCAATGAGTATTCCCTAGAAAAGTTCCCTGCAGCCAGGAGCTGGGACCAGACACTTCCCTTGAGCTCTCCCTTTGTTGCTTCCCCCAGCCAGAGTGACTTCCTGGGCGAGCTGCTGAGTCAGGTGCCCTTTCCCCAGAAGAACACAGGGGTGGGGCAGCCCACTGGCTTGTCCTTCCTTCATTCTACAAGGACTGCTCTAGGCTCTACTCCAGGAACACCCTACTAATGCAACCAGTGCAGCAGGATAGGTGAGCACGGTACTAGCAACAGTGATAATAACATCTACGTACTTTGCAAGTAACCCTCTATGGCAGATACTATCATCATCTTCATTGGTTGGAGAAGTTGGAACATGGAGAGTTCAGTATCTGGCCTGAGGTCACACAGTGAATCCTAGTGGAGCCAAGATAAGGCCTCAGGCAGTCTGATCCCATAAAACCATCCTGGACCAGGGCAGTGCCCTATGAGCTTTAGGACTTCAAAGTGGCTGAAAGGGAGCCAGATCTGGGCCTGCACCCCAGCTCTGCCACTACTTTTGCTGTTACCTTTCTGAAGCTTCATGTCTTCTTCAGGGGGAAGAGATTTACAGGATTGCTGGGAGGCTTAAATGAAACAAAGCAGTTTTTCCTGAAGCATGTTTGCCAAATACTAGTTCCATGGGAGTTAAATAGATGTTTTATGAGAAAATAGGTATTTTATGGTTCTTCAGTCAAATACATTAGGGAAACACACTGGTAAAAATTAAACAGGCTTTTTCAGTATAGGATTTCTCAAAGCCTTGATGGTGCCAATATGTATTAGAAATAACCAAGAAAGGATGATAGTATGCAGCAGTTCCCAAACTTGCATGTCCACAGAAAGCTTTATCCAAGGAACACCTCAAAGGTTTAGTGGTCCACCAAAAATACTCTTAGTAAATAAAACACAATAATATACAGATGTCTGGCACAAAGGAAGCCATCGATAACTGGTGTCTATAGTTGTCACTGCTTACATTATTGCTCTAGTTACTGTGGACAGAGCAGAGCTGGTCAGAGGGCTGGAAGCTGGAGAGGCTTACCTGGCGGACGGCCCCCACCATCTCAGCTCGGCTGGAGAGGCGGGCAGCCAAGCGGTGCAGGACAGCAATGTCCTCCAGCAGTTTCTGGTAGGTCTCCCGGTGCTCACAGTGGTGCCATAGTGAAGCTGAGGACTGGGAAGTGACAAGGAACATCACTTGGGGTCCTCACATACCAAGACATGACTTGGGCTGTCACAATGAGCCCTGTTCCCCATCCTGGCTGAAAGGAGCGGCCTCTGCAAGGCCTGGGCTACACCTTCTTCTGGGGATTGGAGAATCCCAACATGGACACTCTATACATGGCTGGCCTGAAAGAAGGGAATCACATCCAGGCCTTTGGTCCCCAAGGTGCTCCCTTTGTCATCCCAGGTCACCTAGACTCCTCCTGAGAAGCTGCTGAGGGTTTGGAGGCCTTACCCACAGCCCTGAGGTAACCAGGCCTTTAGGTCTCTACCTCATTTCCTCTCAGCTCTCTGAGGAAGACTCTGTTTGGCTCAGGACCTTCACCTGATTTCTCATGTCAGAATACTCTAGTTGGTGACTAAGAAAGCAGGACCCCTGGCATAGCCCTAGGAGACAGTCCCTCCTCTAGGGATTCTCCAATCAGGCTCTACAATTACCGTAATGGAAGCTTTGAAGTTTTCCAGTTCCTTCTCTGTGTTCTCTTCTGTCAGGTTACGTTCCCTTTCAGCCTGGTTAATTCTAGATTCCAGAGTGTAGCTGTCATTTCTAAAGGCCAAGGACAGTTGTACAAACACGTTCTGTTGGGAACAAGAGTGTGGGAGAGGTGCTAGGAGGAGTTATTACAGGGAATAAGGTCGCAGGTATGTTTCTTGCACGAGCATTTTACAGTAGCTCCTGGAACCAATCACCAAAGCAGCCAGGTACAAGTGAAACTCTCCTTCATAGTAAACTGCACAAAAGATGGTGAAATAATAACCTAAGGTTCGTGCTAGGTCCTTTTCAGGACCAGAAGACCAAATGCATTTTACTGAAAATAATAAGAGAATAACACTTTACTTTTACCTGAATTTTAAGAAAATATCCTGTATTTAGGTTTAGGTAAACTCAGCTCATTGTGTAAGCAGTTTAGATTCATGCTAGGATTCATTGGATGTGTGTTTTGGAGGTTTTGCATAGAACCACTGTATTTAAAGAAACTCCATTTAAAATGTAAGATGTGTTGTCTTAAAGCAAACTTCAACCAGCATCTTACCTGAGTATTACAAATCCTATGTGGAAAGCAGCTTTAATAAGGTGTCAGGAGATTAAATAAGGCCAGGTATGATTCTGTTAGGAAAAGTGTCCTGGAACAAATATTTCATGCCAAAAATGCAGGATGCATGAATGAAACTTTGCAAGGTGGTTTGAGCAAACATGAAATTCCTGGTATAATAGGAAACTACTGAGGAGGAGAAATAGGCAGATGGTCTCTACACAGGAAACCATGGCCTTCATTTGCCCTGAGTCAAGAGATAGCAGATTTACACCCTTGGGGTAAGCTAACTCTGTCTGAGCTTCTGAAGTTCATGTGATATGGCCCATGGTGGGTAGACATCTCCAGACAGAGAATTTAAGGCCTTAAACTGACCCAATAACAACAATGATGGCACTATAGGAAGCTACTCCTCATTGAGCATCTACTATATGCTAGCACTGCTGTGAGTTCTGCACACCTTGGCTCATTTAACCCCACAAAAAGCCTCTGCAATAGGAACTGTTATGTCCACCCTATGGGTAAAGAGACTGAGACCAGAGAGGTCATTAACTTGTTCAAGGTGACGCAAGTAATAGAGCCAGGATTCAACCTTAGACTATTTGACACCTTAGACTATTCAACACCTGTGCTACTTTCATCATGCTGAGCACTGATTGTGTCAGCATACATCTGAGGACAGAAACCAGCCATTAAACAAACCACCCACAGACCGTCTTCACCAATGTCACTGGTTTAGTGGTCTCTATGCTACCCAAACCTCAGTCCAGTCAGTTTATCAATAATGCTTACTGTTTAGCTTTCTATACCTGGGTTATCGCCTTCATGGAAGTGTGATATAAAGAGTCCTGAATTCAGACAGAATATTTGGGTCCCAGGGTTGGTTCTGCTAAGTGCTGGGTCTGGGACCTTGGGTAAGTTATTTCATCACTTGGTTTCCTCCTTTGTTCTAATTCCTGCTCTATCTGTTACTCTGAGCTGACTGGAGGATCAGCTGAAAGGATGGATAGGAATGTGTGATGAACAATGTCTGTGTGCAAGGTAATTGTTACTATCTCTGGCAGATATTTCACATTGTCTGTCTTCCTCTACTTATCCAGCCCACTGGGTCTCAGGAAGGGTATTTTAATTGTCTTATTATCAGTGGCAAACCATTCTATAAAGACTTTAAAACCTTCTATCCTCCTAACCTGTGTGTAAAGACATTCTGAACTCATCCATGTTCTTCTTCCTTTCCTTCTATCCATTCCAATATAATTGTCTTGGAAACTAGTGGTGGCATCATAGGTCCTCACCACCTCACCTGGGACGTGTTCTCTTTGTCCATTTACCCCTTCACCACAATGAAATGAAGACAAGTTCCTCTCAGCTCACTCACCAACCCATTGGGATAGCATCTCTACAGAGACAAGGAGGCCCTAAGGGGAGTATTGGAGGAATCAGGGAAGGCTGGAGAGCTGACAGCACAGCCTCTCACCTTGGCTGAGCAAGTTTCCTTACATCTGGAATCCTCAAAAGGGAAATAACTTTTTCCTTTGGACCAAAGTTTAAAACTTGAAATCTGGCCAGCTGTTAATAATTTTGAAATAAATTTGATTGAGTTCTGCTGCCTCCCAGCTAACTTTGTGTATCTATGTCATCCTTTTAAAAAGCATAAACCATCCTTGAAGAAATGTGGAATTTCCAGGCACATTCTTATCTCTGACCAAATTTGCCAAAATCTTCCTTTACCTGGGGTGGGAGTCTCAGCAGTTTAGTAGGGCTGATCTCAATGTCCATATTACCTAACAGTCATATATTCTCATTTTTGTATACAATTGTCAGGGACAGGGGCTAGAGAAGGGAATGTTTTCTATAAACCCCATAAAGCTCCAGCACTAAATTTCATAAAGCACTGGAATCACTTACCTCAACTTCCTTTTCAGTGAGCGGAGGGGCACTGTGAAAAAGAAAAGACATGCAAATGAACTGTGTCCAACCTATGAAATAAACCAGAAAGTGACTTTGAACAACCAGCAAACTATGTATGCCCAGAAATGTAGTAAGAAGAATTGGTGAGATGAAAAAGATGCAGGGTACCCTTTGTGTGAGCTCTGTAGTGATGAGATATTTGCCCAGACATTAACTCCTACAGAGGAAGTGTGGTGGAAAATATTAGATCCTGGGGTCAGTCCTCCATCAGCGCCTCAACTGTCTGGGACTTTGGACAAGTTACTTAAGTTTGCTCGTTTGTAAAATGAGAATAATATCTACCTTGCAGGAGTATTCTAAGGAATAAATGTATATACATGTATGTGTGTATATATTCACATATATATGACATCCACACATGTATATGTATAAATGTGTATATGTGTGTATGTATACATGTTTGTATATACATGACATCCACACTGAGTAGTCACTCAGAAGATTTAGCTATTATTATGACTAACTCATAGGCTTGTTGTAAAGACTCAGTAAGAAAATGCATATGCTATGTACTTTATAAACTGCACACATCTGAATAGCCTTTATAGTTTTGTGGGGGGGGATACTCAGGTCTGCAAAGCCAGGCCCTCCTCCTGTCTCTGAGGGTTGTGACAAGAGTGCAGGTGGGCCAGAGAATACAAGGTAGGAAAGAGTGGCCAGAGTTCCTCTCTACAGTGAGAACCGTCTCTACTGGGTGGAATTAGAGATGAGGCAAGAAAGTCCCAGCCAGCACAGAGGTGCCTTTCTGTGAGGTTCCTCTTCGTGTGTGGTTCCCACAGTTAGCCATCCTTTTGTCTGCACACTCACTCTGCTGCTGCTTCTCTTGCTGGTGACTAAAGCTAGTCCTGTTCTGAAACCCAGACAACGTAAATAATGCACAGGCCCTTTCCTGTGCTGGGGTGGGAGCACTGGGAGGGGTCCTACCAGCGTCACAGAACTTGGCAACAGAGCATGCCATCGATAAGATTCTCAGGAAACACAGCTTCCTCCTTTTGACGCGTGTGGAGGGACCCCAAGAGCAAAGGTAGGGGTCAGTTATCTCTGCAAGGGGCTGGTTCTCACCCCTGACAAAGGACTATGAGAGCCTTCCTGTGAGGATGAGGCAACAAGACCCCATCGCCATCAAGTCAGCAGAGTACAGAACATGGGACAAACAACTGCAAAGATGTTTATTGCTTACAATGCTTGTCACAACCCCACCCATCAAGCCCTTTCCTCTGAGAGCCAGCCAACATAATCTTGATTGTCATATAGAGCACATATTGCTTAAACAAATTTATCAAAACTCACTGAGCTTGCCTTTGACTCCTGGCTTTATTTGGATAGTATATAAAATATACATATTTTCGTTATTAACCAAACTCATCTATTTTGATAATTTACTTTCTGCTTTCTTTGCTATAGAACACAATTGTTTAAAATGTATAAAGCCCTGAGGACTCAGGGAAGTGTGATTCAAATTTAAAAAGCCACAAGACATGGCCAGCTCCTGATGCAGAGAACTATGTCTTATGAACTGGTATAGACAGCTAGGGGACAGAGCCATGGGTTTCCAAAAATGACGGAAGCCCAGCAGACGACATACAAGGAGACTGGGGTGGCATTGCCTGCCTCAGAATTCAAACTCCCTTAATAGACCTTAAAATAAAATCAAGGTTTTCTGTGAACCAGTCCCTACCAGACTTTCATCTTCCCATTTTCCAGACCCATTGGCCATTCTGTTCCTCATACACACTGTGGCCCCAGGACTTAGCATTTACTATTCTTTCCTTTTTCTCCCCACTCTCTTTCATAATAGCTTTATTGAAATATAATCCATGTATCATAAAATTTACACTTTAAAATTTACAATTCAGTAATTTTTAATATATTCACAGAATTGTACAACCATCAATCACTATAGTCAATTTTGGAACTTCATCATTCCAAAAAGAAACCCTGTATCCATTTGCAATCAAATCTCTATCTTCTCCAACCCCCATTCCCACCCCTAGGCAATTACTAATCTATTTTCTTACTCTATGGATTTCCCTATTCTGGAAATTTCATATAAATGGAATCATACAACATGTGGATTTTTGTGATTTGCTTCTTTCACTTAGCTTAATATTTTCAAGGTTTATCCTCGTGGTAGTATATATCAGTACTTCATTTTTGTGGCTGAATAATATCTCATTGAATGGGTATATCACATTTTATTTATTCATTCATCAGTTACTGGACATTTGGGTTATTTCCACTTTCAGGCCAATACGAAAATGCTGTTATTGAACATTTATAAGTTTTTGTGTAGAGGCATATTTTTATTTATTTTTCTTATATACCCAGGAGTAGAATTGCTAGGCCATATGGAAATACATTTTTAACTTTTTGAAGAACTGACAAACTGTTATTCCAAAGGAGCTGCATCACTTTACTAAGGACTCTAATTTCTTCATGTCCTCACCAACACTTGTTATTGTCCATCTTTTTTATTATAGCCATTCTAGTAGATGTGAAATGGTATCTCATTAATATTTTGATTTGCATTTCCCTAATCTTCCCTAAAGATTAATGACATTGAGCATCTTTTCATGTGCTTATTCTTTGAAGAAGTGTGTACTTAAATCCTTTGCATTAAAAAAAAAATAGTATCTTTTCGGGGCACCTGGGTGGCTCAATCAGTTAAGCATGCAATTTCAGCTCAAGTCATCATTTCACAGTTCATGAGTTTAACCCCACATCAGGCTGTGTGCTGACAGCTCAGAGCCTGGAGCCTGCTTCAGATTCTGTGTCTCCCCCTCTCTTGTCCCTCCCCTGCTCACTCTCTGTCTCTCTCTCTCTCTCAAAAATAAATAAACATAAAAAAATAGTTATCTTTTTTATTGAGTTATGAGCATTCTTTATATATTCTGGAAACAAATCCCTCATCAAATACATGATTTGCAAATATTGTTTTACATTCTGTGGGTTGTCTTTTCATTTTCTTAATGATATTATTTGCATCATAAAAGTTTTTAATTTTGATGAAATACTATTCATCTATTTTTTCTCTTGTTGCTTGTGTTTTTGTGTCATATCTAAGAAACCATGGACTAACCAACGTATTGAAGATTTCTTCATATGTTTTCTTCTAATTGTTTGATAGCATTAGCTTTTAAATTTTGGCCTATGGTTCATTTTGAGCTCATTTTTGTGTATTGTGTGAGGTAAAGTTATTCTAATTTTACTTTTTTGCATGTGGCTATCCTGTCATCCCAGCATCCTTTGTTAAAATCACTGTGCTTTTTGTCTGGAAATCTTTGCATGGATGGCTTCATTTTGTCATCTGCATGTCTTAGGTTAATGGTTACTGTATCACTGGGGCCGTCCTTGACCCTTGAATGTTCCATTCCTTTGTCATCTCTGTATGTGCCTATATCATGGTCTTCTTAGCAGCTTTGCTATCTGAACTCATTCATTTAGTTACTTAAATTTTGTCTCCCCACCTAGGATGTAAGTGCCATGAGAACAGGGACTGTGTCTGCTTGTTCTCCATTATAATGTCTGGCATAAAATAGGCAATGAATATTTATTGATTAAATTCCTATTTATTGCTCTATTGGTTTTTGACCCAGTAACATGTTCTCTTTACACTCTTGTTAATCAACCATTGACTGTGTCCCTAATTTGTGTTCGGTCCCTGGTTTTTCTACTGTATTCATTCAACTTGCTGACTCCATGAGCTCCTTCTTTGTATGGTCCAGTCCCAATTCACATAGCCCACATAGATCATGAAACTAACTCTTTCATATTAAAACTCAAGTGTAATTTCCCCATATTTCTTCTGGAGGAAGGATTCTTAAACCTCTGTCTTCCCCCTGTTGGTCAATGTCTCACATGACTATTTGCCCATCTATTCTGGGCCCAGCCAGTGGACTAAGTTCTGGGCCCAGCCAGTGGACTAAGTTGCACAGCCTCTATGAAGGCCAGGAACAGGGAGCCTGATTTGGTGGTTGGAGCAGGAAGTTTGGGAATGGGCAATATGGCTATTGGCACAATGCATGAGAGCCACTGACCTCAATCTGAGAGTCTGGACCACATGCTCAGAAGCTGATCTTATTCACTGACTGTGCAGGCCCATGCAGGCCCTGTCTGGCCTCATTATTGGTAGCTAGTAGCTGTTGACTTACTCAAGGAAAATAGAAGTGCTCAGTCTTCTTCTCCTGGGGAAGTTGAGGGAATTTAATTAGCTGGAGGTGTGCTCTAATGATACTGATTATCTTCAACTTTCCTGAGGAAAAGGAAGCCAATCACACCACTGACCAGCCTTGTTCACTACAGACAAGAGTATCAATGGTTGTTTTGGGAATTGTGACAGGCCCCTGGTATAGATGGAAAGGCATTGAGTCTGCAGTCAGCCTATGCTGAGTTCAATTCCTGACTCTGTCACTTGCTAACATGTTTCTTTGCCTCTTTTCCCTCACTGAAGATGAATAAAATCTTCCTTTTCTGCTTCACTGGGTTGTCATAAACACCAAAAGACACCCAGCATATAAACATGCTCTGTAACCTGCAGTGCGCTCAGAGTGCTTCTCCTTTAGTTTCCTTCCTCTGGACAGCCCCTCTCTGCCTTCTATGAGATGAACTGGCCCAAGCCACGCCCTCCTCCAGCTGTGGATGCAGCCTGCTTCTGACTTGTTTCTGGCACTTTTCCTGATGCTGGCTTAGTCGCTAGGTCCTCTGAGTATTGCCCTGATGACTCTGTGTTTTAGGTGATGATGGTTTGCAGTTTGAACACATCACACTCCCTGGGTAAAACTTGTTTTCCTTTCATATTTACCCCCAAATCAGTGGGTTCTTTTATGTCTGAATGGTCCTCCTAATAGCCTTTCCCCCCAGTGCACTCCCACAACAGTTTAGTCTCCAGGTTGCTTGGGCTTGGCAGGATGCCTCAATTGCAGACACCCACCCAATTCTTACTGCTTAGTGCTACCCTCTCTTTTCTCCTTCATGCTCCAAACTATTTGCTTTTCAATCTAGTTATCAAGCGTCTGTCATGTGCTGACATGGTTTTAGGTCCCAGCTTGAACACTTTCTCCTTTAGCTAGTGGAGCACCCTACCAATGACAGAGCACTTATGACCTCTGTTGTATAGGTGAGAAGGTTGAGGCTTGGCAAGTGAAGTCACTTTCTCCCCACATGTGGAAGAACCTGGTAGGTTCCCCAAGCAACCCTTGTGTGGTTCCAAATGTTCTACATCTCTATCTATGCAGATATCAGACCTAGAATCTTTCAGTTATGGGTAAATGGTAGATCTCGAATTGAAACTATGTCTCCTGGCCCAAAGTCCACCACCCACTGCTGCCATTAACCTCTGGTGATACCTCATGCCCCCACCTATGAAACCCACCTGCTCTTTGAGTTGGAACCACCTTACATAGCTTTTTATTATTCTTTTTATTTTGGATGAATTAGCCCTGTCTAGACCATTAGACTTTGACCTTTCTGGAGTCAAAAATCAAGGCTGGTGCTCCACTATGTCCCATCCAGAGACTAACACAGGGCCCACTCAATACAGGGTCTTATGCAACTTATACCCTGATTTTACCTTCCAGGAAGAGATCTGTGGACCCGCAGTTTGCGCAGCAGCATGTCAGAAATATTGGGCATGACATCCAAGCCACTCTTTGACTCATCTTCCTCAATACCTGAGGAGTGTTCAGAAGGGAGCCCTGAAAAAAAAAGTGTTTAACTTATAAAATGTCTGAAATCACAGTAGCACTGTTGGCAACTTGCTTCAGTTTATAAGAAACTAGTTATATGGCAGGGGCTTTATAATTGTTATTTTATTTGCACAATGATCCAATGAGCTAGAACTTAATCATTTCATTTTATAGGTAGGTAAGCCAAGACTCAGCAAATTTAGTAATTAATGTCACACAACTAGTAAATGGCGTAGTCAGATTTTAAACCAATTTCATCTGCTTTAAATTCTAGTTCTTCCCATTGCTATCCACAGTACCAAGCAGGCTCTCATGTCTGGGTTTCAAGGTTGGTTTCTGACAACTGGAAGCTGGTTTCTCTCTGGCTATAATGTTTGGAAAAATCCCCTCTCTTTGGCAGGCTTCTCAGGAGGTTTGTTGCCCAACTATTCTTCCTCAAGTGAATTCAATGGTTCACTCATCTGTGTCCCACCTAGAAATCTGGTTCCATATCCCCATAGACAGAAATAGAAACAGGGTTTTTCCAGGGTAAGGTAGTTAGATCTTTTGCAGACCTCAGAAATTGATGCCTCCTAGTCAACAGAACCAATGAACAGCCTTTTGTTATCTCATAAAACTATCCTGGGGCTGTGCTCTGAAAGCAGAAAGAACAAAGTATTCTCTTTCTCATAAATATTTCTCCTGTTTGAAGACATGTACCTCTCTAAAACTTCCCTTCTCCAGGCTGTAGCCTTATTTCCCAACTGCTCATGGACTATGGACCATGGTTCCTAGATATCATCCCCTGCCTGCACACATTCTGGTTGTTGCTGTACCAGAGGCCCAGATGTGTCCTAACAAGCTCTTAGCTCAGAAAGATATTGGCAAATGTCCCTGGTATTGACATTTGTTATTCAGGCAGCATAGACTCGCTGTGCCTTATTATGGGCTCACAGTACATTTAGGATTACAAGCCTCAAATCTCTTTTACTAGAGCCAAATCAAGTATCTTCATCCCATACAATAGTTACTTTTTATTCGCATGCAGGACTTTATAGTTATCCATGTTCTACCATCTCTCATGGGTTTTGATGCAATAGGTTTTCAACCTGCTCAGTAATTTTCCAGAATTGTAAGCCAGGCTAGAGATCAGGACTATAGGCATACTTGTGGTAGCCATCCAAATGGAGCTTAGATTAGGAGTCATGTGAATTAGAAGCTTCTCCAAAGGAGACCATGCAGAGAGAAGAGGAGTTATAGTTTGGCTCAAGGTAAAGAATATTTAAGTATTTTGAGCTTTCCGATAACAAAACAGTGTTCAGGAGTTTTCTGACACTTAAGATATCCTAGCACTGTCTGAAGGGCCATCTGTCAGAAATGGGGTAGCTAGTGATTCTTCTTTGGATAAAAGATTGGACTAGATGTTATTTTAGTTACCTGTCATCTCTTGGGTTATGTCCCGGCACTTACTGCTTTCTGACATTTTCATGTGACAGACGGTAAACCCTGTGGTGCCTCTGGCCTCACTGTACCTTGATGTATCCACACTGTACCCAGCAGTGGACTCCTGAGAAATCTGTATGATTGATTGAATCATACAAGATCTAATAATTGAGTGAAAGCCATACCAGGGACTTTTGACTAGAGAAATCTCCTATGTTGAGCCTCCCCTCCCCTACCAAAAAAAGTAACTAGCTATGGCCTTCTAGCCCTGCTAAGATGGCTGTCTGAAGGGTGATCCCAGAACTGGTAGGTCCTAGAACCAGCTACCCTCCTCCTGAACTCAACAAAAGTGACAATAACAAAAAATTTTAAAACCAACCATAAATATACCAGCAACTCTCAAATATAAGAAAAGATAATAATCTTTTAAAATAATGGTTTGAGCAAACAAAATTACTAGGAATAAATGTAGAACTCCCACCCTTGATAGCCCTTTTTTCTTCCCTCAAAGAACCATTCCTGAGAGGAAGATGTATGAAGGAAAATTCTAAGAGTGTAATACCACAGAATGAGAAGGGAAGTGGACTGAGGGGGCTGAGCAGGCAGCCTCCATAGGAGAGTCAGAAAGTTTCTTCAGAGTGGAAGGATCTCAATACCACCACAACAATACTCCAACAAGAGAAAAATCTGCCTGTGCTGCTGTTTGCTTTTCTTACTGAGTAGGAAGGGAAAGGAAAGGCGGAATGATTGCACAGCATTCTACCAGAGCTGATTATCTCAAACAATGTGGAGGGATTTACCAGAAAGTAAGACAAAAGAAAAAATAAATAAAACAAGCCCATTCACTAAAGTGAGGGCAGGAGACATATGGAAAGCCCCAGTTGAAGCTGCCCTCCATCCCTGATCACCACTTCTGAGAAATAGCATAGTGGCCACACTCCTTGGATTTTGTCTGTTTTTTCCTTCCTGTGGCAAGGGAGTTAGAGTGGCTGCTGGGAATAGTTGCATCAAGTCTGGAAAATAAACACCTGGGCAGATTGTCTCTACAGTTCTACCCTGAACTGGGGAAATATCTACCACTACCCACCCAAAAGAATAAGATATACCCACAGAGTGGTATAATAAACTCACATGTTGAACTATGAACAAAGTTATAATAAAAGAGCAGAAACCAATCCCACGAACACCACTACCCACAACTCCATCTGAACTTCCCCTTTACCCTACCACCTAAGTAGTAACAAAGCAGACACAAAATACCCAGTCCTCAGCTAAGCACTGTGGGAGAACAGAGATCTTAAATAAGGTAAGAAGGAGTCCATGAAAATTGACCTACACAATATTTCTCAGGTAAAGAGAAAATCCAGGTGAAAATATTCATTTCAAAAAGAAATAAAATGAAAACAAATGGCATGGCACACATCCACAAATACTATAGTCAAAAGAGGAAGGAAAGAAGAGAGGAAGGTATAAAGGAAAGAAGACAGAAAACATGTAGGAAGGAGACAGATGTCTCCTGTGGAAGCATAGAGTTAATAAACACATCAAAAATACATTTTTGTGAAAAGTTCTTTGACTCAGGAGAAGTTAGAACCTGAAGAAAAATGAAAATAGGAAATCAAAAGTGAGATAAGAGGATCACACGAAGACGGGAGATTACAATTTGAAGAAATAAATCAAAGACTAAAATAACAGAACTGAGGAAAATTATAAAAATATAGAACTAATCAATATGCTGGAAATATGAAGGAATTAAACAGATATGGCCTCAAACTGAATTAGTAAGGAGGGTGGGGGAGATTGAGATGAATACAAAGAACACAAAGAAAGAATGAATGAAGTATTTAGAGATGAAATAGTGGACCTGTAGTTGAGATATTGTTGAGAAATTTACAGAGATGTCTCTGAACTAGTGAACAAAACAAAAGGAACAAAGGACATATTCAAAGATATAAGAAAAAATTTCCTCAGTTGAAGGAAAAGCTGAACTTGCAGATTGAAAGAACATGCCATGTAAAGGGGAAAAAACATATACGGATGAAGAAGTGCTTCTCCAGCTACCCTCGCAGAAAGAGTAAGCCATCTACAGAGAGAGGTGGAGGTTGAGGGGTACTAGAAATTAGCTGACCTCAGACTTCTCAACAACATTAAACACAGTGTAACATCTACAAGGTTCTGAAGGAAAGAATGACCCAGAATTTAAAACCATCCAAGATGTCCTTCAAGAATAAAGACAACAGTTTCAAACATGCTAGAATTCAGGAAACAGCATCTCTGAGCCCTGCTAGGAAAAATATTGATAATAAAATCCAGCTAAACAAGACATAAAACAAAATCATAAGCTTGGGAATGGCGAGCCATAGTAAAGGGATTGATGGTAAGCATTAAATCCTTTTACATAGAAGTTTAGGACTAAACAACTATGGAAATTATGGTTACAGAATGGAAGTAATTGTTACCACCTTGACAGTATAAAAATAATAATTTATCACGTGGAGATGGAAAGATAGGAAGAAATATGAAGGTGGGAAGTAGTGCTGTCATTTTCTTCTTTCCCTGCAGGAAATCAGTAATCCCATTTTGAAACACGTAATGTGAGAGAAGTACCTCAATGACTCCAAGCTCTTGATGCATTTCATAACGTGTATTTTAAACTTTTAAAAACTAATCTCTATTTTCTGGAGGAAGAAATTACCAAAATTCAGCAAGTCCTATGGTTTCACTCCACTTTAGTTCACGTCCAATTAAATTTTCAAACTTTTTATCTAAAATAAGTACATCTAGCAATCTAGCATTATCTTCCATCTTTCTTCCTTCCTCCTTTTGGGGGAAGAGGGCATTTAGTAAAAACTTTTTATTCTCTTTATATTTTTCACTATTAGTTGAATATTTTGATAATGGACATGGGGTATTTTAGCAGTAAAATTATTTTGAAAATATCTGCCTATATTAGCTCATTCCAGTGAAAGCATTTGTTTCTGGCAATCAATCTCCAGGCCCTAGAAAAGGCTTCTGATTAAAGCCTGATTACAAGCATCTGATTAAAGATGCTCTGAGACCCAGGAAGATTCCCAAAGGGCCAAAGCTACTGGTTGGGGATAAACTTTCCTCAGATTGATCTTCTCAGGTTGGCCTTTTCCCTGACTGAGATCTGACAGCTCTGAGCTCAGACTGGGGCGGGGCGGGGGGGGGGGGGGGTCTTAGAGGAACTTCCCACATCTCTCTCAACCTCCAGGTCCAGAGATTCAACCACCTCCTAGACGTTGCCACTTGGATCAGGATAATGAAAATGATTTCAACAGCCACAATTAATCAAACATCAGCTTGCATTAGATGTACTTTCTCATTCATTCCTTATAACAGCCTGGCAAAATAAATATTACTAAGCTAATTTTCTGGGGAAACTGCAACCTAGGAAACTCAGGCTCAACTAAGTTAAGTAGATTCCCTAGTGTTCCAGCTAATTAGTAGTAGAACTGGGATGCAAAACTAGGTCTGTCAGACTGTGGCATCCAAGTTGCTCTTCATGGGCACATCCGAATCCAAACTTGCTGTCTTCCTCCTCAAGTGAGCTCTTCCTCCTGTGCTCCCATCCTGATTAATGACATGGTCACCCCCTTTGCCATGCAGACACATACCTGGTGGTCTTTCTGGTCTCCCCCTTTGCCCATCCTCACCAGTCCTGCCACGCTGACCTCCAAATAGCTCTCAAACCTGTCCCTCCCATGTTCCCTCCTGTCCATCTCAGTCTACAGTCTTGTCACCTCTCACCACACTGTTTCCATACCCTCTTACCAGTCTCCCTGCCTTCAGTCTCTCCCATTTCAGGCCAGCTTTCACAATCTGTCTAGAAGAATTATTCTCAAGCTCAACTTTGATCCTGATGCTTCCTTATCTGCAGGTTTCCCTGGCTTTCTAAGGGGTCCTGAATAAAGTTTAAACTCATTAATTGTCCCTTAAAGCCCTCACCCTCCACCCTTGCTGCCCATCTCACTAGGACACATGACCCACATTTGGTTCACATGCGATTCCTTCTGTTCCCAGAACATACCAAGCACTAGAAGATGCCTGTGTGCCTTTGCTCCTGCTGTTCCCTCTGCCTGGGAGGCCCCTGTTTTCCTCAGCTCAAAGCTGCTCCTCCTGGAATCCAACCCTGACTCACTTACCCCTACTAAGTTGGCTGCTTCTTCCTCTGTGTTCCTAGATACTTTGTGTTGTTGAAATCTTAACACAATGTATTATAGTTACATTGTCTATCTTTGCATTTCCTCTCCTGGAAGGTGAGAGTAGGCTCATTCATTTTTTCAACATTTATTGAGTGCTTACTGTGTTCCAGGCAATTGGCTTGTAGCTAGGGATATAATGCTGAGCAAAACACACAGGTCACTGTTCTCTGGGAGCTTGTTACCTAGTGGGACAGAGATTAATTGGAGAAATACTAAAACACTACATTTCATACTATTGTAGGTTTTATAAGAGAGAAGGATCTGGGGGTGCTGGAAAAGTCTTCTCTAGAAAAGTGACATTTGAGCAGAAATCTAAGAATCTAAATCTAAAGAATGGGAGTTTATTAGGCAAAGAAGGTGAGAGGAAGAACATTCCAGGTAGAGGGGACAGCCTGTGCCAAGCCTAAGAAGAAGGGGGAATGAGTTGCTGAAGAAAGTCCAAGATGTTGAGAGTGAAAAGGAGAGTGGCCCTCAAAGATGTGGGGGAGCAGGGTTAATGACACTGGTCCTTGTAGATCCTACTAAGGATTCCAGTGCTCATTCTAAGAGCATAATGAAGGCCTCTGAAGATGCTAGACTGGATTTGCATTTTAGAGAATCCTCTGGCTGAGTGCGGACAGTCGGATTGAGCTGGGTGAGGAGGTCAGGAATGTCGAAGGAATAGGAGGTTGTTGAGGTAGCTGAGGGGATTAATAATGACAGCCAGGAAAAGGCCCTCTTGTGGACAGCAGGGCCTGAGCCTTTTTCACCTCTGCATTCCCAGCATGCAGCCTGGGAATTAGCCAACAGTGAGCCTCACATCTTTGGCTTGAAATGACCTGCAAGTGATCAGGACAATATTATCAAATGCCTAGCCTAGTACCTGAGATGTAATAATTACCCTAGTTATAGTAATTGTGCTAGTCACTGTAGTAATCCCTCTACCATTTGTTAATATACAAGGAACATGTATAGTAGCAAGCAGCATTCATTTATGCCACTAATTATCAGCTAGGAAAATATAATGAAGAAAAGAGTCTTCTTCATAAACAAGCAAAATTATAAATCACATAGAATGTGTCCCAATAAGAGAAATGGGAGACCTGTACAAGAACATCAAATCTTTTAGAGGAAAAAGAAAGGAATACTCAATAGAGGGACAAACCATATATTTGAGTGAGAAGTAAATGTTTTCAAAGTAAGTAATTTAAAAGTCTATAAACTGTAAAAACAAACAAAATTAAGACAGTTCTTCTGAATCCAATGTGTAGCATTAGAGCAATCATAATTAAAATCTTGTATAAAATGGTATAAATTTCACTTAGAGAAATAGGTAAGTAAGAAGAGGTAAGGTAGGTAAGAAATACGTATAGGCAAAACTAGAAAAGACTTGTAATCCTTGAATCTTAGATTAAAGTTAAGAGCCTTCTGAGGTCCTCTCTAGTCCAAGAGGGAACAGAGGTTGAAAAACATATTTGGTTTTTTTTTTAATTTTTTTAAATATTTTTATTTATTTTTGAGACAGAGGACAGAGACAGAGCATGAGCAGGGGAGGGGCAGAGAGAGGGAGATACAGAATCCAAAGCAGGCTCCAGGCTCTGAGCTGTCAGCATAGAACCTGATGCAGGGCTCTAACTATGGACTGTGAGATCATGACCTGAGCTGAAGTTGGACGCTTAACCGACTGAGCCACCCAGGTGCCCCAGAAGAACATATTTAAAGACCCGTCAGCTGGTTCCTGGACTGGGACATTAACTCAAATCTCCTGACTTTTTGTCCAGTTGTTCTTTCCATTATTTCACACTGAATCTTTATATCTAGAATGTAATGAATATTCTGAGAAAGAAGATCAATGAGAGAAAAGTAACCTCACTACATACTAGAACATATTATATGGCAGCAGTAAGTAAAATGGTACAGTACTGATTAGAATAAAACAGAATCAAGGGCCCAGCACTAGTATTTATATATATATATATATATATATATATATATATATATATGTATATATATATACACATATATATATATACACACACACACAAAGAATATAGTATATGATGGTCTAAGCCACAAAACAACAAGAAATATACATACTATCAAAATATTATTGAGGTAATAGGATCTTAAATCTCCAAATACCTAATATCTTAAAATAAATTTCACAGGGGGCGCCTGGGTGGCTCAGTCGGTTAAGCGGCCGACTTCGGCTCAGGTCATGATCTCGCGGTCTGTGAGTTCGAGCCCCGCGTCAGGCTCTGTGCTGACAGCTCAGAGCCTGGAGCCTGTTTCAGATTCTGTGTCTCCCTCTCTCTCTGCCCCTCCCCCGCTCATACTCTGTCTCTATCTCTCTGTTGAAAATAAACATAAAAAAATTTTTTTAAATTATTTCTTCTTAATTGGGATAGCAAATCCATTTCCTAATAGTTTACAGTTTGATCTATTTTTTGTTAATACCTGTGAAATTTATTTTTTTTTTAATTTTTTTTTTAACATTTATTTATTTTTGAGACAGAGAGAGAGAGACAGAGCATGAACGGGGGAGGGTCAGAGAGAGGGAGACACAGAATCTGAAACAGGCTCCAGGCTCTGAGCTGTCAGCACAGAGCCCGACACAGGGCTCGAACTCACAGACCACGAGATCATGACCTGAGCCAAAGTCGGACGCTCAACCAACTGAGCCACCCAGGTGCCCCAAGGAGAAATAATTTTTTATAATGATTTAAATAATGGAAGACTTCTCAAAGGAAAAGATAGGCAAAGATGATTATGAGAACTTTATAATTTCTCTGCAATAACAAAACTCGTTAAATGAAAAATGTTAGAATGAAAAAGTATTGAGAAAAATACAAATCCGACAAGAAGATATAAGATTTGTAAATATTTATGCACCCAACATAAGACAAATATTAACAGACCTAAAGGGAGAAATTTTCAGCACTTCAATAATAGTAAGGGACTTTAATACCCTCGCTTTCATTAATGGTTAGATTATCCAGACAGAAAATCAATAAGGAAACATTGGCCTTACGTGACACGTTAGACCAGTTGGACCTAACAGATATACACAGAATATTCCACTCAAAAGCAATAGAATACATATTCTCCTCGAGTGCACATAGAGCATTCTCCAGGATAGATCATATGTTAGGGCACAAAACGGGTCTCAAATTTAAGAAGACTGAAATTATATCAAGCATATTTTCCAATAATAATGGTATGAAACTGGAAATCAATTACAAGAAAAAAAATATAGTCAATGAAAGGTTAATATCTATAAAGTACATATATTACCAGCAAAAAAGAAACAAGCCAACAAAAAACCTAAGGCCCAAATGGACACTTGGATAAAGAGATGAAAAACTAACCTACCCAATAAGAAAAAACAGAGTAAATAAATATTTAAAATGTTTAAATTTGAACTTGCTTGCTGGCAAATTAATTGAAGTGATAGCAAAGTGGCATTTATTGGGTATCTGGTTCTTACTATATTCTGGCGCATAAGGAATAAAAGCAAAGCAAAGTCAATTGCTGGTAGTTCTTAGGAGGAAGAGTCCTCACTCAGTCTTTGCAGGTAGCATTCCACATTGGAAGCAATTTAGTAAATGCAAATGTTTCTATGCTTTGACCCAACGAATCTCAAGCCTGAGAATTTATCCCAAGAGAGTAACTTGAAGGAAGAAAGAAAAAACTACAGGTACCAAGTTGTTTAAAGTAGGGTGGTTAATCATAGTTAAAAGAACTATAAACATCTGAAATACCCAATAATATACCCATCAAATGATAAATAAAAGGACAAGCCAAAATATATGGAATTGGTTATGAAATAAGTTTTAAAAGTAGAAATAGGCAATTATATCTACACAATCAAACCAATTGTGAAAAAATTGTAAATACTGGAAAGAATAAAAATTGCTTTTTTCAGAATTTATGGGGTTTTGAATCTTTTCCTAGTGTTTTGAATCTTCTTTAATAAGCAAATTAAAAACTAAAAGTAGAAAAGTATGCAATACTTTTCCAGAGATTTCCTCTACAGATGGTTAATTTTTTTAATTTAGTACTTTAAAAAATTGTTGGAAATTTTACTTCTGAGAATCTTGTTAATGTTGAATAGGTTGGTGTTAGTTAACTATATTTCAGATCAGGGCCTCCAACGTGGTTGTGGTACCCTGGACATGCTCACACAACAATCCTTAGGCAGAAAGCTTCTGTGCTGAGACTAACCACAGGTAGCATAACCCATAGAAGAGGTGAGCCAGGAGAAAGGGGGAAGGGAGGGAGGCAAGAGACCCAAAGTCTTATTTTCTGAAAATGAGTCTGGCAGAGTAGGTAGGTAGGGACTTGAAGGGCCAGGGAGGAAAGGGTTGGGGTCTGTACTTTATGGTGACAGTAAATTAGAAAGCAAGAGATGACTCTGATGTCTTGAAAAGAGGAACCATTCTATTTGGGTAGCTTCCTGGGTGTGAGAGGAAAAGGAAGTGTCAAAAGTTCAGGCCTGGGTCACCCTTCCAGGCCCACTAAGTGCTAACAAGGCTCAGAGAGGACTGGCGGGGTCCGGAAGCAGGGGGTTGGTTGGAAGGAGACAAGTTTAGAAGTTTCCTGAGTGGGCAGGAAACATAATCTGATTCATTCATTTATCTGCAAATATTTACTGAGGGCCTGCTCTGTGTTTGGCCCACACTTGCCAATGGGACAAAGGCCCTGACAGGAAGTCTAGTATTTACACATTCACCTTCTTTGATCTGGTGAAAATGAATCCAGCACTGGCCTGAGAAGAGCATCTGCCCCGACCACACCTACCTTTTTCCTGCTCAGCTGCTTCGCTAAGGTCTGGAAGCTTGAGCCCCACTAAGTTCTGATTTCTCATCAGGATGTGCTCCTTTTTAAGAAAAGAAGAAAACAACATTTTGGATGATAACAGGCTGAACTCATCTCTCGATTCTGTCTTTGGGCCTGTGTTCAGTTTCATGTGGGATGTACTAAGGGCAGCCTCAAAGGTGGTTGGACAATCATAACGTGGTGATATATGAAAGGCACCTGGAAGACTGCTCCTCTCCCAGCCCATAAAGGTGCCTGAAAACCCACCATTAGCACCACATTCCTTGAGTTAAGAATTGTCCTTGGCATGGTCTGACTTTTAAATAAGCCTGTGGGCCTCTGGGCAAATGCTCCAGCCACACTGTGGCTGAGAGCTATACAACAAACAGAAGCAGATCCCAGGACTCTGGGGACAGGATTGTCCCCTAGATGTGTATGAAGCTCCCGCTGGAAATGATCTTTCTTGAGCTCATGACTGTGCTTTGAGCTGGCTAGAGCTTCTAGCCCTGCTGTTTAGGGCAGTGAATGCCCACTCCCAGGAATTACAACTTCTCTCCCAGTTCCCCAGTGACCTGTTATGGCATCCCTTGAGTTGTTAAACTCTCCAGACAAATGAGGCCTGAGAATTGCCGCCCCACTATACTGTCTGGGGCCACAGCAGTCAAAGTCCAGGAGAGATGGGGATGCCAACCACATGTATATGGCACAGGTAGGCTCACACCTGCTCCAAGTCAATCAGCACCAGACCAGCACTTCCAATGTCTGACAGATTTCCTCGCCCCTTATCGTGCTTACAAAGGGATCTTCAGTCTCACGTATAGCAGGGGCCACTTGAGTGGTTTACCCCCTGCGTAAAGAAGGAAGGGAAGGGGCCAGCAGAGGGTGCTCATAGCCCAAATGAAAGTAATTGGCCAGGGCCCTTTACCTGTTTCCTTAGCAGCTCCCCAGAGCATTCAATTCAGAGCCTTGTGGAAAGTTTCTGAATAGCAATGAAGGTTTCTGAATAGGACATGTTGCAATGTGTCCCTGCTAGCACAGAAACCTCCTCTCTTGTGCTTGGCCACTATCAGATACCTCTTTTCCTTCCCCATCTCACACCCATTCTGCAGGGGAGCCAGGAGAGCCTTGTCCAGTTCCGGCCATGAGGGTGCCAGGTCCCACCCCATGGAATCCCAGTTGCCTTGACCTGCAGCCTGGGTTGGCCCTCTGGGGAAGAGAGGACTGGGTAATGATCCTTTGTCCTGTTAACCTCTTCTTGCCCCCACACCCTGTTTCTGTCCCCTACATCGCTGGACACTCCCAATATCCCCCTGCACAGGGTGACAGCCCCATGAGAGACTACTGTGCCTAGTTTGGTGGCCAGTGAAAGTTGGGGACGTCACAGACATTGGAAGAAATTCACCACAGGGGGAGCAGTCCCTCATGGCCATCATTATCCTTGAAGATGGATTTGAGGCCCTTTGTTAACAGGCATCAGGAAGGAAAGCTGGGGGGCCTGACAAAGGGAAAAGCTATTCCGTCCTTGCCTATCCCAGGCCTAGGCATGACAAGGTGCTCCATCAAGGGCTTCCTGTTTATGAGCTTCCAGCTCTGGCTGGAGAGCAAAACACAGCCCAGTCCTGAGGGCCCATGTGCCCCTCCATATAACTGCCTTAAAATGTGGCTTAAAATGTGGCTTTGTGTGGCAACTATATCCCACACTCACTCACCTGAAACTGGCACTTATGAAGAAGAGGCTATAGAGTGGGCCTGATTTATCAGGGTAGGGAAGTTTAGGGCCCTATAAGGCCCAAGTCCAGGCCAGAGCTACCTTGCCCCAAGTCCAGCTTGGCCCAGCTATCTGAAGCTCAGGAAGGACCTGGAGTGTACACCCTGCCCAGCTGGCCCTCAGGAACCCACCTCTCGGAGCTTAGTCAGTTTCTGCATCCTCACTGGCTGCACTTGTATCTGAAAGTCTTTGAGTCCAGGTGCCTTGGCCAGCTTGCTGCCAGCTTTGCCCGAAAAACGCTTCTCTTCCTCTGCCAGAGGCAGCTTGGCAAGCACTTTCTGCAGCCGGGGGCCAGGTTCTTCAGGACCACTGTCCCAGGAGACCCCCCTCAATAGGGGTGGCCGAGAAGCAGGGGACCGCAGCTCAGCTTTGGAGCCAAACTTTGACCCTGTTGGCTCTCCAGCTGTACCTTTTTCCTGGGGGGCCAGGGGAGCTGCCCCTCCAGAACCCTGGGCTGGACCTCTAGGCAGAGGGTTGCCCTCCCTGGCCGTCTTCAGAAGCACCTTTCCCAGGTCATTTTCAGCAGGACCAGGCTGAGGGCTATTCAAGGCCATTTTCTCACCACTGCCTATGCTGGAAGCTGAGCCCTTGTGTGTGGCCTCAGAGCACTGGAGGGGATCACAGTTTTCCTTTTGTTCAATTGCAATTTCTTTGGACTTCTCAGTTGTGGGAGAACGAGGAGTCAGCCTGCCCTGAGACACTTTCCTCTGGTCATTCTGCTTCCGGTCAGCTAGCCCTTTGGAGACATTCTTCTGAAAGAGACAAGGTAGAGCTAGGACTATAGAGGCAGGCTAGAGAGGAAAGAGGTGTGGCCACTTCCACTGTGAGGCCTCTGCCCCCACAGACCTGTTAAGGTGCCTGTGTGTATGTGTGCCTGTGTGTGCACTAAGTGCTAGGGGAGGACTTCTCAGTCAAGTCTGAACCAGTAAAAGGGATCCACAGACAAGCCTAAGGTCTATAAAATAGACAGGACAAGGGGACCTGCCATACACAATTTGCCAAGAACTTCCCAAGGGCTAGGATCTGTGGAGGACAGTGAATAGAGGGCAGCTTGGGGGCAGCCACAAGTTTTGGCCTTGACTCAGTGGCTCTGGTTTCTAGTCCTGACTCTTCTTGGCAAGGACTTTAACTCTTAGGGACTCAATTTCTCATCAGATTTGGTAACCTCTGGAATTATGGAAAATGTATATGTGTGTTTATGTGTACGTGTTATGTTTTTCTGGGAAGAGAATTCACAGCTTTCAATACTTCCTCAGAAAGTTTCATGATCCAAAAGAGGTTAAAGACCATTGAATCAGGTGATTCTTGCAAAAGTGATATCTTTCTGCATTCTTATTTTATTTCCTGAAGGAAACCTGCTTTGTGAGGAGCCTAGAGGTCTATGTTGGGGTATTTGTGTGGCTATCTTGTGTGAGTACTGAAACTCTCCAAATGAACTTTATTCCAGCCCCAGTTCTAGATGATATTATATTTTATGCTGCCCTCGACACCACCTTGAGCACTTTGCTCTGAGTAGGGGTGGGATCCTTCTAGTGCTCATCAGCAAAGGTGAGATTTTCCAGGCTGCCCCCAGGAAGAATCCTACCCAGGGGCTGGAACTTTACTGCAATTTTCACTAGAGCTGAAAAAGCAGCAGTCTTGCCTGACTGCTGCTGGGCCTAGTAATCCCCCTGGTTTCTGGCTAGTGGCCTGAGTGAGGGTGCAGGGATATAAGCAGGGCCACCATGGAGGTGATCCCCACTGAATCCTGCCTCCTTACCCGCTTCCACTTCAGAATTCCCATCATGATAGGACAGAGGAACCTTCCAGCTCCCCAGCCTTGACCCTCCACTCATGTACACCCACTCGCAGGCTGCCCAGGGCCAGCCTAGGCTTTTGGAACAGTGTCTCCCCCACCCGAATCATGCAGATTGGGCAGAGTTCACACTCACAGGCTCGCCAAGATGAGGTGAAGAGACTTCGGCCTCATCCCCCTTCTGCTGGAGAAAGTAAACACAAGTCAGATAGCAATGTGAAGAAATCATATCTCCTCTTGAAATACCCTCAAAGAGGCCTCTAGAGGTAATAGATGTCTCCCCCTCCCAGAACCCTCATCTCAATACATCATGGAGGGTCTTACAGGGGTTAAGGGATAAGAAGAGAGACCAGGTGGCATAGAAACCCCAAACTGGGCCCCTGTTACCTGTGGTGGTGCTCCAAGCAAAGGAGACTCTGGCCCACTGCATGCATCCAAACCTGGAATGGTCCAGACACTGGTGAGTGATGTCCAGCACTCCAGACTGTCAGCTGATTCTTTAGCAAAAACACATCTACTTCCCCAGAATGTCCTCCCCCAGTTCCCTCAGGCCTGATTGCCAGTAACATCACCATTTGTTGAGTGTCTCCCACATGTCAGGTTCTGTGGTGAGCCCTCATTTAATCAACATAAAAACCACATGAGGAAACTGAAGCAGAGGGAAATCAAGGCCATGTATCCAGGAAGTATCAGCACTGGGAATTGAACCCAGGCTGCCTGGGTGGAGCCTGAGCTTGCCCCACAACTCAGACAAGGGCATGCCGCTCTTCCTGGCACCATGCCCCTTTCTGAGCTGGTTTGAGGGTGTGGCCCCATACACAGCCTAATGAAAGGGAAGAAACCAAAAAATAAAAGAGTGGTCCAAATAGAAGCCTTTCTAAATAAGCTCTGAGGTGATCTCTCTGCAAGTCCTCTCTTAGCAGAGAAAGCACCAGTTTTAGCCTCCTTCCCACAACCTTGCCTCCATCCTCTCCTACCTGGCCTCATCCTGGGCTAGGCCTGTCTCCCCGCATGAGCTCAGAACCCCAATAGAAAGTACATCCACCTCCTCAGAGCCAGCCCAGCCAGGCCTAGCTGGGAGCCCTCTGAGGAGGAGACCAAGCAGGGGTCCTGACTAGAAAGCCTGCAAGATAGGAGGCATCCTGCTCAGGCCATGGGAGGGGCTCAGCTGCCACCCAAAGGGAGAAGCCAGGGGCACTGGACCTCACCAGGCGGCGTGGGAACAGTAAGCGAGTTGCTTTGAGAGGATGCGGGAGAAGCTCCGGGGCTGAGGTTCAAGGCAACAGCTGTGGAAACAGACACAAACTGGCCAGCATTTGTGAAGGTTTACAACTTCAGCTAAACAAAGACATCCTTTCAGGTATATCTGATCCCTGGGAACTAGGATCGTTTCGTCAGGGACAGGGACTGATTCTGGACTCCCAGATAAGGCTCCTACCGCAGGAGGACTCCATCCATGCAGAGTGGTCCAGGAGCCTGTGCACACGGGCATCACACAGGGATTTCTCTCTATGCAGGATTCAGGGAGGGGAAACCCATGCTAAATTCATGGGTATCATATGGGCTAACATTTCTTGGTGAAACAAAAACACAATAGGCCTAAAAAATGAAAAGCAGAGTTTTCTGAACTAAAGTGGGATCAGTATTTTTAGAGCTCTGAAACAGAGTAAGATGTCTTCTCCTCACAAGATTCCTTCCACAGGACTCAGTCCTCCTAGGGTCTAGAGGCCTGGGGACAGGCAAGTCAAAGGCCACCTCTTGGAAGCAGAGCTCCCACAACTGGAGCCTGGACCTCCCTATCCCCCACCCCACCTTGGTCGTGCTCAGGGAAGCCACCTGTGCATCCTACCTGACTGGGAGTCTCCAGGGCAGCTCTTGGACTTCCTCCCGCGGCGAGTCAGGAATCGTTCACTCACCAACTTGGCTTCTTCCAGCAGTGCCAGGTTTTTCTTTTTGTCCTCCTCTGAGATGCTGATATCTGGCAGCTGGTCATGTACCAGGTCAATAATGTGCCCTGCAGGGTCTGCAGTGGGAGGGTGAACATGGGGCAAGAGCCATGGTCCCCCAAAACCCCAGCCCAGGGAAGCTGCCCAGAGTGGACTCAGCCAGCCAAACATTGGCCCTAATGCTGGGCTAGGGAGACAGATAGGGCTGCCTCAGACAGATAGGGCTGCCTGTAGTCTGTGGTTGTGGCAAGTCCTCTGTAACAGGTTCCCAGTACTGTCCTAAACTCTGCCATTAGGGAAAGCCATCAGGAGCTCCACCTCTATGCTGTTTCCCTAGTGTGTTCATCCTTCAGGTCTCTGTTTCTTCAACAAGCTAGTGAGCTTAAGATGTGTGGATAAAGGGAACACTCCAAAGATCATGGCCACTTTCCTTCCCTTCTTTCCTCTACTCACACTGTCTACCCCCATCCTTTTCCAAAACTGCCTCTTCTCCAGCAGGTCTTCTCTGGGTGAATGACACCACTTTCCCCAGCTGCTCAGAAACATGGAAGTCACTCCACACTCTTTCCTCAGTCTCTTCATGTCCCATCTACTGATCATCAAGTCCTGATCATCATTTACCTCATAAATATCTCTGGAAATTGTGCCTCCTCTCCATTCTTGTTTCTTAGATCTCACCTGCACAATTACAACAGTCACTTCCTAGGTCCTTTACCTTCAGGCTCTCCCCTTCATCCCATCTTCCACTGCCTATCAGAGTGATTTTCCTAAGAGCCATATCTGACCTTGAAATCCTCCTGCCTTACCTCATCAGGATTCCTCATGGTCCCTAGTCAGGTGCAAAAGCCAAACTTGGCCCAGCACTTTTGCCCATCCCACATATTTCTCCTAAGCTCCCTCCCATCCCCCTTTGTGATGAATAGCTCTCATTGTGCCTCTACAGCCTCCCTTTTTCCCCTTCTTCTGGTTGTAGTTCCCCAGTTTGCTTTGGATGAAACTCCTCTGAGTCTCAATTATGTTAGTTAGGAAGAAGATAAATCCTATCCCCCACCTCACCCCAGCCTTGGCTAGTCAATGAGTTCAATCCCCCTGGCCATAGTGATTGACTCAAGGATGGCCATGGGAGGCCAGGAAGAGGCAAGTCTTAGAATTGTGTTGAGTGTACAGGAAGAGGCACTCTATTTCCACTGATGCAACATAAGCCTGGAGTTGCTGGTAGCCATTTGCAAACAAACAAAAAAACAAATGAACAAACAAAAAAGAAGCAAACACATGAAACTTTAGAAATGGGATAAACCAATTACTAATGACCCAACTTGAGCACCTGGATTCAGCACTCCTTGAAACCACAAAACCTGGCTTTTATTTATTTTTATGTATGAATGTATGTATGTATGTATGTATTTTTGGTGTAAGAGTTTAAGTCAGGTTTCTAGCATTTGAAAGAGCCCTGACCCTAATACACACATCAGAACATTCAGTCACTCTTGTTACTCTGTTATGGTTCCTGCATCTCCACCATGTTGTTTCTTCCACCTTGAATGCTTTTTCTTCCTCTTGTCTGTCTGTCCAACTCTCTGAGGTACAACTCAAATACTCTTTCATCTGGAATCCCTATCCAGCCTTCCCCCTCCCCAGACAGAATTGGTCCCCTTCTTGCCTCAGTTTCCCTAACACTTCTGTGAAGGGCCTTAAAATATAGTGTCTTGATTATATCTGTTCACGTCTTAGTCTGCTCATAGACTATGAGCAACATGAAAGCAGAGACCAAATCTGTATGACATCTCTGTTCCAATGGTCCAGAACAGACCCTGAGAAACCACTTGGAGAATTACCTGGTGGTTGGGGCAGCCATGCTTGCATTCAGGCACGTACCTACCTGGATGTGGGCCTTTCTAGCAGGAGGTGGAGGCCTCTGCCCCCTGAACCCCAGAATTGAGCCTCACCCAGCTGTATTCTCTTTGACTTCCTCATCTTTTTCTTTACCCCCTGGCCTTGTCTTTTTACCAAATAAATTATAATTAGATATCATACTTCTTCTGGGCTCAAACACAGAGGAGCAGACTGACTTTGCCCTCTTGGGCTCATAGTTATGGACCTGCCTGAGAATTAAGAGAGGGGAAGGGGCTGAGCCTGGCTAAGCTGCCAGATCTTAGCCTTCCTGCTCAAACACAACTTCAGCCGGACCCCTGTCTCTACAGAAATAAGATAAATTGGACTAGCTCTTACCCACAGAAGTCAGCGAAACAGTGGAAACCTTCAAGTTTCGGTGAGAAAGCCTCCTATGGGGACTGTGAGCTCTGAAAGACAGAACAGAGTCATCTTAAGCAAATTTGTCCACAACTGGTAAACACACAGATACCTGTATATTCTTTCAAAGTCGTCCTAGAGCATCAACTTTCAAGCTTGTCTAAGCTTGAGAACTTGTTAGAAATGCAAATTCTCAGGTTCCACCCCAGATCAAATGGATCAGAAACTCTGGGGGTGGGACCCAGACATCTTGATTGAACATGCCCCCTAGGTGATTCTGATGCTTGCTAAGGTTTTTGAAACACTTCCCTAAGGAAATGTAACTTTGACTATTTACTGTTCATTAGGGCCCAGACTGAGTGAACATCTAACTGTAGAAAACTCATAAAATGTGAATAATTGTCTGGAAGAGATGTAGATGATTTCTGGAGAATAAAGATAAAAACAAGGTTTCATTGCCTTGTGGAATATTAACCTATTTTATGTCTAACTTAGCGATCTTATTCCAGCATTCTTTTCCTCCTCACTGATTATATACATATTTCCATCTCTTATATCCTCTTTTGAACTGGCTTTGTTATCCTCATGGTTCCCTTGTCAATGAGTTCAAGAAATCTTTGACACATGCTCACTATATATCTGTATGAGAATGATCTTTGTAGCTTTTTGGAAACTATACTTACACAATCTTATTCCAGTTAAACCAATGCATGTACTAGTGCTGTGCCAAACTGAGGCAGTGACATCCCTGTGTATATGAGCCAATGTCCTTGGTTCATCTTCCACACAGGACACACTTCGGCCAGGGGCAGGATTCTCCAGTCAAAGACTCATATCTCTCAGGTCTGTTTGCAAATATCTGGGCAGTTATCATACAAAACTGCCTGCATGATTTGTGCTTTTCTTAAAGTGCAAAGAGCCAGATCCAGGAGAAGAAAAATAATTTGGGGGTGGGGGAGATAATGGAAAAAATCCCAAGCTTTTGCTTACATTTGGAAAAAGTGCTTGATTGTATTTCATCAATAAAATGATCAATGAAGAAGATCTATCTATCTATCTATCTATCTGTTTAATCCTCATATTGTAGGGAATATTGTTCTATACAGCACAAAGATTAGGCACATGGAATGTACCTGTTGACTAGGTTTTTATCAGTTTCTCCTCCTGGTGAACTGGTCTCCCCAGTCAGGATGATGGTAGGTGGACTGCAGGATATTTCTGCAGTGTGAGGGCCCTGGTGGTTCAGAACAAAAACACAGATGGAGTTAGACTTAGGATGATGGAAGCTCCCAGGAGGTGGAGCTAGAGCATTTATTCCAGTATCATGACACTCAGAACCATCTTGATAAAGGTTGAATGCAGTTTATTTGGATTATTCAAGGGGGAAAAAAGGAAAGCAAGAAAGTAAAAACACCATTTCTCCTTCATTCCCCAGCAAGCGTTCACTGAGCTTAACATGTTCTACTTTTCATGCACCAAGTTTTGGGAACCTCTAAACCACCCCTGGTTAGTCCTCACTAAGAATCTAGAAAAAGAATGGTGCAGAGGCTTAGGCTGCAGCCAGCCAGACTGGGGAAGGATGCATCCACACATTCCCAATATTCACTGAGAGCCCATATTGGGATAATTGTGACATTTTGATAATTTAATTTGTGACATTTAATTTGTATAACCTTGAAAAATGTTTATCTAATTACACATTTCTGAAATTAGGACAAAAGTTATTAGCCAGTACTTAGATTTTTTAGGTATTTCAAAACCATTAAATAAAACTACTAACAGTAAACATGAGAGTTTTTCCATTCTGGGTTGGTGAGGCTGTAGTGAAATCAGTATACGATTACACCGTGATGGTTGTGTGAATGGTAACACCATATCTGGACTATAATAAATATTGGTTGAGTGAGTGAATAAGTGAATCGAATAAAGCACTATAGGGTATACAATAAGGTCCATAAAGATGCATGTCAACTTGCACTTTCCCACACCTAAGTGTACTGGGGATAAAAATAGGACTAGATAACAGTAACACACAGTGTCTCTCTGGTTCTTTTGCCACCTACTGTTGCTGTATTTCCATCTCAGAATCATTCCCAGTTATGTCTGGGCATCTCTCTAGGGGTCCTCTTATATGTACCCTTATCGTTTTCCTTCTCTTCTTCCCTGATCCCCAACCCCCTTACTGGTGTGTGCTGCCAGGGCTCTCTATGAACACCACACAGTCCCTGCCAAGACCTGTCTGCTAAGACTCTTAAGCATGTCACATTACACCACCTCCCACTGTTGGTGTGGCTTCCTGGAGCTTCAGAGCAGTGGGTCGCCATTGCCACTTTGAGGACTGTGTCCTTCTGGAGCTAATGGCCCTCCTGAAGCCATTGCCTGAGGGCTGCCCTCACAGACCCAGGGCTGAGCTGTGTTCTTGAGCCCTTAGTGTATACGTATTGACTCTTTGCAAGGTTGGTGGGGAGGCCTTCTCTCCTTTTCTCATTATTACTTGTTGTTAAGTGGGTTCCATATGGTGCTATCTGTACTTCTTAAATCCCACAATTTTTAGTGAAACCAGCTCTTCCCATTTTCATTTGTATCTCCTCCCCTCCCTTGGCTTCAAACATAAAGGCTGGATGAGATAGAGAGTTGTCTCAGAGTCAGGCCAGGGAATGCCAGATCCCTGTGTTCCAAGACCTCTTCAGCTGGAGAGAGGTGCAGGGATTGGAGGAGGTGGAAGCACTCAGAATCTCTGAGCACATGGAAGGAAAGTTTGGGCAGGGACTTTGGCTAGATAGGAGGAGTAGAAAACAGTATTGCCTATTGGAAGAATCATACAGACCTGTGCTCAAATTTATGCTCACCATCCACTAGCTGTGTGTCCTTGAGCAAGTTATTTAACCTCTCTATACCCCATGATCATAAAATCTAACTCACAAGGTTGATGTGAGTTTTAAAAATAATGTTGAAAAAGCACCTAGTACATGACTGGCGTTTTCAATAAATAGTTTTATTACTGTCATATAACTTTTCTCTCTCCTTCAACAAAGACACTTTAGTTATCCATCATGTGCCAGGAACAGCTTGAAAAACAAAGACCCTCAAGACCTCACAAGCAAGGGATACAGAGAAGTAATGAATAATTATAATAAATTTAAGCTGAAAAGAAATGGACCACATTCTGTGAAAGTTCAAAGGAAAAGAAGGAAAACTCATCAGGGGAGTTGAAGACTCTCCAGAAGAGAGGACATTTGAGCTAGGCTTTGAGGGATGGATGGGAGCTTGTAAGACAAAGATAGTAGGGAAGAGGTTTTGGGCAAAGGGAACAGCATTAGTAAAAGACATAACTGGGCATTAGGGATTTATCAGTGTAACTGGAGTGTGGATTATGGGGTATGAAAGGTCAAGAATGGAACTGCAATATTGTGGTTTATAAGAAAAAAATATATATATAGTCATTCAGATAACCAAAGTATATTTCTCATATATATTTGGTCTTCATCCACAGTTTCTAGCTCACGGCTCCCAAGACCTTGGAATTTCCTGAGCAATAAGAGCAATGGAAAAATCTCTTCTTATAATATTTGGTATCTTATAATATTTGCCCTCAGTTCTGAACTTCCTTCAGAGCCATAAAGGTGAAATGGGTGTCTTTTATTTATAACAAGCCCTTTTCACCACAGCTGAGTTTATGTTAATGAAGGTGACTTTTGCAAGACATCTATGCATGGAAGTTGGTTGCCAGGGAAACAACCATGAATAGAGGGTGGGAACTTTCAGTCCCGCCCCCTGATTTCTGGGGATGGGAGAGGGGCTAGAGGTTGAATCAATCCCCGATGGCCAATGAGTTAATCAATCATGCCTACATAATGAAGCCTCTAAAAGGAGGAGGTTCAGACAGTTTCCATGTTGGGAAACCAGAACATTTCCACATGCCACTGTGCCACATCCCAAGCTCCATGAAGACAGAAGCTCCTTTATTCAGAATCTCACCTTGTGTATCTCTTCATCTGACTGTTGATTTGTATCCTTTAATATACTTTGTAATACATCATTAATCTAGTGAGTAAATGGGTTTTCCTGAGTTCTGTGAGTCACTCTAGCAAATTATCAAACCTGAGGAGAGGATCATGGGAACCTCTGATTTCTAACCAGTCTATCAGAAGCACAGGTGACAACCTGAACTTGTGATTGGTGTCTGAAGTGAGGGCAGTCTTGTAGGACTGAGTTCTTTACCTGTGGTTCTGATGCTGTCTCCAGGTAGGTAGTGTCAGAATTTATTTTAATTCCTCGACACCCTGCTGGTGTCAAATAATTGCTTATTTGTAGGGCGAAGACTACAACACAAACACACACACTGGACTTGGATGCAGGAACCTAATTTAGAGGCAAATAATGGAAATAGAATAAAAGGATGAGCCAGCCTCTGAAGGACATTGGGTGTTATTCCAGTGAGTTTGATTTTTATGGTTTCAGACATGGAGAACACTGAAGGTCAGGTTTGGGAATAACTTGACCACCCAAAGAGAAAACATAGAAATGTTGACAGCAGATCCATTCATGGATCATCATGATGCACATTGGTTGAGATGATGGAAGAAGCCCTGTTACTATAGTATCCATCTACCGCTTAGGAATTTTGAGAAGCTTCCAGTAAATTGGAGCTGTGTTACTCTCCATTTGGCCAATGTACAGTGACAGGGAGTTAGTTTGATGCTTGTGACTGGAACCAAGACTGGCCAACCTATCCTCACAACTCCAGAACTCCAGTCCCTCCGAGAACACAGGTATCCATAATTCTGTCAAAGACTCTTGTAAGACATGCTCAAGAAGTTTCCCAAAAAAAGCAATAGCTCCTTCTATAGATAGTATAAGCTTGATGGGCTAGTGATGAGCTGGTTACTTGCTTTGTCCTCTTGTTACCCTGTCAATTCCCATAACTATAAAATCGTTAAAGGCCTGCTCTGTCTCAGAAGTTTATGTGAATAAAATGAAATGATGAATGTGTATGCACTTTGATAAGTGTCATATGGTCTACAAATATCTATTGATCATGATTATCATTAAAATGAACAATGGCTGTATTCAGTTCTCCCCACCTTTTGTCCCCTGGTAGGAGGCCAGCAAGAGGCAGAGAAGCTGGGGCCTTCCAAGGGGCCAGAAAGGAAGCAGGAGGATCTTGGATCATGATGTGGGACCTGATGACACACAGTGGAACAGCATCCAGAAGAGCTGCTGAGGTCAAAAAGGGGAATCAAAATGGTAGGTCACGGGCTGAAACTGGAGCAGACAGGACCAGGGGCAGTTGCCAAGCTAAATGGGAGAGCCAGTAAAAAGGGCGGAAAGGGGATGGATCCTCCAGTGAGCAGAAAGAAGGGCTGAAGGTTTTCCAGAGGCTTTTCTTCGTGTCATTACCAGGGTTTCTTGTTGTGGTTTCTTGGATCTCAATGAAAGAATTAGCTATTCTCTGAGGTACAAATTAGAGACCTGGAGGGCCATTTGCTAAATAATGTTTATAAATTTTTATATTAGTTGTCAACATTTATAATTGGAAGAATTCCCATAAAGGTCTGGATTTCTTGCTTTTCCTGAAAAACCAAGAGACCAAGCCATCTTGGGTCTGCATTTCTGCAGAGTAACTGTTGGTCTGCTTCTGTAGCTTGCTTCAATCATTTGTACTCCCTGACTGGCCCTGAAAGCATCCAAGTTACTGCCCCTGTGGCATATGATTCTTAACCTGAAAACCAAGGTTTTCTGAAACACAGGAGGTTTGTGCTTAAAGCCTCCTTGACTCATGACACCTTTTTTTTTAAACCACTTTATTAAGGTATGATTGACATATGAAAAGCTATCCATATTTTATGTATATACCTTGATGAGTTTAGAGATAAGTATACACTTATGAAACTCTTATCACAATTTATGCCGTAAGTCTATCTATCACTTCTCAACATTTCTTCCTTTTGCCTTCTTACTTATTTATTATTGTTATTGTTGTTGTGATAAGAATGCTTATAAGATCTACCCTGTTAGAAAACTTTTAGGTATACAACACAATATGGTTAAGTCTAAGCACTAAGCTGTACAATATATTTCATTTTGTGTAACTCCCACATCGTCTTGGTGGGATTCCTTTTGCCTTCTTATTTATTTATTATTGTTATTGTTGTTGTGATAAGAATGCTTATAAGATCTACCCCGTCTTGGTGGGATTTCTTTCCATACAGTCCAATGGGTGACTGCTACCATGGGAATTTCAATTGAAACGCTGATTTTTCTTATAGTATGTTTGAAATTCTTTCCCTGGGTGGAGTTTATTTCAACTGCAACAGTTTGTGCTCTAAAAATTACCTTTTTCATGATTTTCATATATAGAGAATTTCTTTCTTGTATGAATCCTCTGGTGAACAGGAAGAAATGCACTTTGGCTAAAATATTATTTTCATGCTCATTATATCATATGGTTTCTGCCATCTCTTGGGATGGGCTTTTATGAATTCCCAGCAGACATTAATGAGAATGAGGTAAGTCTACATAAAAGGGGTGGGAGAGCCAAACATTACTTTCTTCATGTTACATCCTAAAAAAAACCTTGTGTAGTGCTGTGGGGATTATAATATATACCCATTTCCAAGAGTCTAATACCTTCACTCTGCTAAGTAAGTAGAATATAATTCATTTATTTATTTTATTTTATTGACACACTACCTATTTCCCAAAGCAATTTGAAATAACCAGCAATAAAATCTAAGATATAAAAACATGAGGCTATAAAAATGGGGAGACAATTTGATAAATACAAACATCCCTAGCAGATAAGGAGAAATGCATGCTTCTCCTAACCATCCATGGTTTGACTCTGAAGTTAAACTATTTGACCTGAAACCAAATGAATCTGTGATCCATTTGGCCCAGGCTCTGAGAAAGATTGCTTTAAAGAATTATTCAGCAGACAAAAGACAAAAAGAGCCTCATTCTTCACTCTCAGCTCTCAAAGGACATGGAAGGAGATAATGCTTAACCATCCTCACCTCTCCTCTGCCCTTTGACTTTTCACTCCCCATGAAAATCCTCTCTTCCTTTCCCTCCCTCCTCAACTTACTCCTCCAGCTCCATCCAATTACTTATTGTACAGATTGTCTAGCCTTTCTTTTTATGGTTGGCTCGCTGAAGTTTTCAAAAGCCTTCTAGTCTAAGAAGTCAGTGTGTAAACATCCACACATTGTTATGCTTTATTCTCTCCAGCAAACTTACCGAATGCCTATCATGTGCTACAGTCTATGCTAGAGCACAGGAAGAGAAAAGTGAAATAGGCAGACCTCTGAAGTGCTTCTCAGCACAATGGGATGAGGAGTGGGTGAAAGCACCCCTCACCCCCACCCCAGGTAGTGCCCAGGGCCTGGTGCCCTTACTGTTGACCTGCGAAGTAAAGGGTCTGCAACGCACTAAGGAGCTTTCTTCTGGTGGAAGTTTTCTCTGCCTCCTGGCTGAAGACAACTTGTAGCAAAGCTCTCCTAAGGTGGCTGTCATGCACAGGGCTGTATGCACCCTCAGTCAGAGGAGGGTAGGGGCAGACATGCTCATAGAAAGGCAGAAACAAGCCATAGGTGGCAAGTGCCAAGCATGTAACCACAAACACATGCAATTCAAAGCAGCTTAAAAACCAGGAGGCACAAAGCAATCAGGGAGAAATCCTCTAATCCCCTGATGGAATGTCCTGGAATGCTCCTCACTCTCTCTTTTCAGTGCGTGCAAAATATACAATAATAAAATCAAAGTGTTCTTTCCCTAATCAGTACATAGAATGGATGAACAAGCTCTGTGAAAAACTGTTTTTGTGGGGAACATTCAGTCTCCTGTGGGCTGTTTCAGTTCAGTAGGCACTGAAGAGACAGGAATCCAGGAAAGTGTGGGAAGATTCCAGAGACCCTCTGGAGTGAATTCTGCCAGGTTGTAGTGTGTGTGATGAGTGTGAATACTCAACCCTGCTCCCAACCTGAGCTGCTAAACATAAGACAGGCCCTCAAGAAAGCTTGTGGTGCAGCATGTCCAAATATGGAGCTTACCAGTGAAGTTACTGGCTTCAGGACTTCAAGGGCCTTGAGCTTGGGAACCACAGTAATTCATCCATAGTACAGGTTCTCACTTACTAGCTGTGTGACCTTGAGCAAGTTACCTCGCCTCTGTGTTCCTTGGTTACCTCATCTGTCAAATAACTATCCCACAGGGTAGTTACAAAAATTAAACAGATTGATATGGAAATAAGATTGCCGGCTAAAATACAGGATGTCCAGTTATATTTGAACTTCGAATAAACAACAAATAATTTTTTAGTGTAAGTGTGTTCCAAAATTGTATGGACATAGCTGTATTTTCATTTGCTAAATCTGCAGCTCCAGATGGAAAGCACCTGGCACTTAGCAAATGCTCAGTAAGTGTCAGATGTTATATTCTGTTATTGTTAACTTTGGGGCTGAATCAATTACTTTGGAGTTTGGTTTTGAAGAGATTGTTGTTCTTAGTTTTGAGTCTGATCAATCATTTGGAGTTAAATTAGGAGGGCCTCACTCTTCTGGTCATGGAGCCATAGAGCATCTTCCCTGGGCATCTTTCTGACCACAAAAGCCCAAGTGGTCTTGTAATCAGTGACTCCCAGAGAAGCCCATCTCCAAGACCACCTTCACTTGGCTCCACTCCCTCTCTTACCATCTGCCTCTGAGACCATGTAGAGATGTCCTTTGCAAGGTTACAGACATGAACAACAAAGGAACAAATGTGGGTAGAAGGGAGTGACACTTTCTTGGACTTCTAAGTGCCAGGCCCGATCCCAGACACTTCTGGTGTGTTTCCTCACTTCATCCTCCCAGCAATTCTGCCACTGAATCTCAGGATATCCATCTACAAATTGGGGATGGTAATGCCTCCTAATGCCATAGAATCATAAAGAGGAAAGTGAAGGCCCTGAGCATGGAGTAGACAATGGATGCATTTCCTTTCTCCCTGCTTTTTCCTCATCAGCCCCCACTTTACCAGTGAAAGAAAGGCTTGTCCAGGGCTGTGCAGCTGGAAAATAGTGGAAAGGACTAAATATTAGGACTGTTGGCCTTCCCACTTCACCATGCTACTCTTATAGCTGTTTCTCCTGGTCTTTGGTCTCACCTCTTGTGGTTCCCGGTGTATGCATGACACTCTGACACTCCTGTTATTCTTCCAGGCTGCTCCCGCCTTCACAAACACTTTCCTTCAGGAGGCCCTCCAGCCAGCACAAATTTGAACACGTAGTTGGAGGAAAGATGGCAGGGGCACCCCCTTACCTTTCCACAGGCCCAGTCTCACCAAGGGTCCATTTCCCTTCCCTGAAATCAGCCAAGCATGGAGGCCCAGGCTGTCTCCCCACAAGCTCACCCTATAATAAGCCAGCAGGTCACATTTTGTTCTCCTTAAATAAACCTTATAGAAACATTTAAATGTTTATTTCACTCATAAATTCCCAGGAATGTGCAACAGTTTCCTAACTGCTTGTATGCAGAGATAAATATAGGCCTGTGTCATAGACGGGAATATTATCTTCCCTTCCCCAACATCACATGACTAGGCTGGGTAGGAAGCTCTAAGAAACAGCCCCAGTCCCAGCCCTGGTGGGAGTGGGGAGTTCAGCTCCTGCCCTTGGGCCCTGGCAGATAGCCTGGGAGAGAAGGACCCAACTGGAAGCCAGTGTAGGGTAATACAGTTGGGGAGCCCTAGTGGGAATCCCACCTGGATGACCTTGGGCACTTTACTTAACTTTTCTGAGTTTCATATTCTCAAACATATGTGGGCTAATAATCCCCATTTTCCAGCCTTGTTTGAAGGATTAGACAAGATAAAGCAATATTAATAGTGATGATATTGGTGAGAATGGTAGTAGAGGTTGGGCCTTGTGGTGGCTGTATCCTTAGGTCCCTTTCTCATCACATGGAGGGCAAACACGGACTGTCTCTGTAGAGAGGGGCCCTGGCCACAAAGAGGAATTGGTGCTCTTGTGATAGGATAAAAGGACTCTGGGGACTTGGGAGAGAATTATTATTCTAGCAGCAAGTCCTAAGAGCATGGGAGAGAGCAGAAATGCCTCTGCTGAAGTCTGCTGGATATTGGGCTCCTCCCTGCCAAGAACTGATTACCAGTTCCTGGCTCCCCTAAAGCTCCTCAGTGCCCACCCTGTGGATCCCACTGTGTACCCAGGGCCTGCTTGCCTTTGGTGGATACTCTTTTTTTTTAATGTTTTTTTTAACGTTTATTTATTTTTGAGACAGAGAGAGACAGAGCATGAACGGGGGAGGGTCAGAGAGAGGGAGACACAGAATCTGAAACAGGCTCCAGGCTCTGAGCTGTCAGCACAGAGCCCAACGCGGGGCTCGAACTCACGGACTGCGAAATCATGACCTGAGCTGAAGTCAGCCGCTTAACCAACTGAGCCACCCAGGCGCCCCTGGATACTCTTTCCTACCATTGTCCACTCTATTCCTAGAAGCCAAGGATCAACAACCACTAGATTATCCTACCTTCTTCATCACTGTTTTCACTCTCATGCCAAAAAACATCAGGAGTGTGGAAGTACATGCAATGTCTATTAGTCATACTCAGTGGAGAGTGTATCTATCACCCAGCCAGCCATTCATTCATTATCATCTTCTATCCTTTCCTCCTCCCTCATTTTCCTCCTGTTTCTCCCTTCATTTCTTCCTCCCTTCAATTCAGGCATTTAATCATTCAGCCAGCCAATTATCCACCCAACCTTTCACAAAAACATCCATCTATCCATCCATCCATCCATCCATCCACCTATCCATCCACCTATCCATCCATCCATCCATCCATCCATCCACCTGCTCATTCACCTGCTTATCTGTCCATCCATCAATCCCACCTTGAGTTCCCACCACATATTAGAGCCTATGCTGAGAGTTGGAGATACACGTACAAAAGACACAGCCCCTATCCTAAGTAATTTAAGTAATTTATATGCAGTCTGACAGGAATTAGAGAAACAAAAAATGATAGGCTACTTCTTTGCTCACTGTAGGAACTAAAGCAAAATAATTTTAATATACACTTCTGACCTCTTATAACAATCAACACTTCCAGAACACTGCCTGCTTTTTCTTAGGCACACATTTCCCAAAGGGTCTCCAGGGAGGTAGAGAGAACCCCAGTCTCCTGGCTAGTGAAGACAGGTCCTGAACAGCCAAGGGAGGGAAAAATGAAGAAAAAAGCTGGCAATCTACCTTACATGGTAAAGGATGTTGTTAAGCTCTAGATATTCCCAAGGACAGCATAGACCAAGGATCCCCCAATTCCTGACCAGAGAAGCTTGTAAGGGAACACAAAGCAAATTAGATCAGAAAGAATTGTCGTTCAATTGTAATTCCACTAGGAGGTGAAGTCTCTGAGAGTGGGGTCTTGGTTATTTAGTGCTCAATAAACATTTGTTGAATGAATTCAATAAACATTTACAGTTAACTCTTGAACAACGTGGGTCAGAACAGCACTGGTGGATTTTTTTTAATAGTATCGTACTGTAAAAGTATTCTCTCTTCCTTACGATGTTCTTAATAACACTTCCGTTTTTCTAGCTAACTTTATTGTAAGAATACAGTATATAATACATATAACATACAAAATATGTCTTAATGACTGTTTATGTTATCAGGAAGGCTTCCAGTCCACAGCAGTCTATCAGTAGTTAAGTTTTTGGAGAGTCAAAAGTTATACATGTATTTTCAGCTGTCCATGGGGTTGGTGCCTCTAACTCCCACACTGTTCAAGGGTCAACTATATTGAGTAAATTCAACATGATTCCATATTTATTGGGTATCTATCATGTGTAAGAGAAGAGTTACCCTTTCCTGTGTGCTCAAACTCTGTTGCAGTTAAAGTGGGGCGTTTTCTGGACTAGGAAGAAGAAAAAAATAATTCTAGCCCCATTTCCTCCGCTTACAGCCATGAGGCAGTGGAATCCAGGTCTTGCTGCTTCCTTGTTTTGTCCTTTGGACAAATGACTTAACCTTCCAAGCCTTAGTTTCCTAATCTATAAACTAGGTATAGTCATTGCTAACTTATAGAGCATTATGAAGGCTATCTGAGATAATGAATGTAAAGAGTTTAGCCTAGAACTGAGCCCCATGTTTAGTTTCTTTTCCTGCATTTGGATATAATACCT